>NC_033796.1:84142110-84187529 GCF_001876935.1 Asparagus officinalis | reverse complement strand
ACGGCATTCCCTGTCCATACCCATGAGGCAGTGGACATCGCACCCATATCCGCTGCGAAGTTCAATCTAATCAATCTTCACGACCGCTTCGATGGGGAAGGGTTCCCCCACTCAGCCATTTGCATTTATTTTCAATAATCGCGCACCTGAGATATATTTCTGGCCCAATTGAGCCTCTGATGGGTGCGGTCATTCGTCGGCACTCTTTCGCGCGAGCCGCCTTCGATTCGCTACCGCCGCCTCAAGCCAGGAAGCGTAAGTAGCTTGGGACGACATGGAGACAAAATTCCTCGCTGGGATAACTCTTCGGACGACGACCGAGGTATCTATATGGATCGTGCCGCATGAGAAGCAGGAGGACGGGGCAGTTTTAGTCGACACCCTCGTCGGGCCTAAAAGTGTTGCCGCGAACAAAGCATGAATTGCGGGGAAACCCGATCACCGAGAAATTCATTTCTCAGACCTGCCATAATAATCTGGTCCCTTAGACGTATTTGGAAGCAATGGGGCGCTCGCGGGGTGGTTGCCAAGCACCTTACATAAACAACAGGGGAGCAGCTGAGCGATTCGCTGAAGGAAGGTAAGGCGGAGGAACCAACCGACGGTTTAACCCGCTCGGTTGGACTTCAACTTCGCTCTCGTAGTAAGGGCCAAAACACCTGTGCAGCTACTGGTGCGGTTGTAATCAAAGCGTCACAACAGCACGAATGCAGCCAAAAGACTTCGGTCCGCGAAACTCCAAAGAGAGTATTCGCTTCAAGGACGGAAGAGTTCCAGCATCTTCGAATGCCCTCCTTGAAACGGTTAACAAGATCAAGCTGCCCCTTCCATCCAGGACGGCTGACAAACACTTAGCGGACCCAAAGTAGCTGTGCATACCACAGGAGCGGTCGCTTCATCCGACCAAGGGATTGCTTTGTCTCAAAGAATAGCCATTCAGACCTTTGGTTGAAGCCGGCGTCGTAACGCTAAGGCGTAAGCCAATGAGGAATGGCAGAGACTCCGACAGAGTATAGAGTATAAAGACTGGCTTCTCAACACTTCAAAGTGTATATGAGTATGAAACTGTTTCTCATAACTCCAAAGAGTATACGGTATAAACTGAGTGTTCTCAATCCTCCGACCGCGCTATAAGAGTGTATTAAACATACTCCCTATTACTCCAATAGGTATATGAGTACTAACTGTTTTCCTCACTTTTGACGGGAAGTTTCCTGGAGAATTATTTAAGCTAATATTCTCAAGGATAACCGGTTAGGTAACTGATAATAATGTGCCCGAAAACCAGTTCCGCAGAGACCTGGGGTGGTGGTGGGGACGATTATGTTAATTGGGAAGTTCGCCAAAACCACAGCAATGTAATGAATAAGAGCTTCCCATTCAAGATTCTCACCGTGTCCTGTGTACTCAACACTCTCACTGTTAGAGTCTGGACATAAATCCCAATTGGTCAAACCTTCTTACAGTTAGGACCACAATCAAAATCCGCCTTCTCGATTCCCCAGGAAATGAACGATCGAGACGGTCCTCAAATCGAGCGGATCAACCTTCGATACAGCATTAGGAATCGTCTCAAAGTCTCCGCCCAATTTGGTCAAACCTCTTTTACAGTTAGCGACACAGGCAAAATCCCCTCTCATTCTCCAATAATGAGAGGGTCCACTTTCAAATCGAGTGATCAAACCTTTCCGACAGTTAGGGTCACCTTCAAAACTCCTGTTTTGGCCAAACCTCTCCTACAGTTTAGGCGTCAAAACAGAGATTTCACTCTCCGCATTAAACGGAGAAATTCATCTTATAGTTCGGTAATCAAACCTTCCCGACAGTTAGGGTTATCCGGAATCTTTTCGATTCTCGAGTGGAGATCCCACTCTCGTTTCACCTTTCCGGATTCTGGGGGTGGAGCATCCCCACCTCGAGGTCTCCTTTCCAGTTGAAGATAGAATATAAAATTCTTCTTTCTTCATTATCGGGAGATGGAGAATATAAAATTCTTCCTCTCCCATTTCGGGTTCGTCTTTGCCCCATAGGAATGACACCACCTTTTTCAAATCCCAAAAAATTTCTTGTGCCTCACAGTCACATGGGGCAATTTATCCTCGAATCCTAAGTAGGGATAAGTCAACGCCTAACACGCGTTGCCCGGTTTAGCTCTTTTTCCGTACAAAAAGACACCAGCAGTTCGATTCTGGCGGTATTCATTCCTGAAAACCTGGAGCAAGGATAGTCCTGGGGCGCTGGCCAACCCGCGGCGCGTGCGGTTAGTTCTACACCGTGAAAGATTTTACATTCCGTCCACATATTCAACATTGTGGCAGTGTTGTTAATTAATAACACCAAAAGAAATCCATTGCTCTATACACGCCATGGCGGAATTCATCCTGAATCCTAAGGAAAGGATATGCGACGCCCTAACCACGCGGTCGCCGCGTTTTAGTCTTTTACCGATTTGAAAAAGACACCAGAGTCGATCTCTGGCGGTATCTCATCCCGAAGCCTAAGTAGCGGATACAGTCAACGATCTAATACACGGTTGCCGGGTAGCCTATTCCCGTAACAATGGCGAAGCCTATGTATTCCAACATCATAGCACAAGTTCAGAGAATTCACTCGTCTTAGCCAACCAACCGTTACATCGCGGAAACGGATTTAGACAATCCGCATGCTCAGCCCGACTCAGACGGGTGTAGTCGGTAAAGGCCTAATCAAATCCGTTAAAGGCTGGGTTAGCCAAAAATCCTAAGTCAACGCTAACACGCGTCGCCCGGCGCTAGTTATTCCCGTCGAGAAAGACGAAGTCTACGTATTCGAAAAGTCTAGCATCAAGTACTAAGCGGAGTTTCATTCCATTTACACAACGTCACATGCGGGAACTGCGACTTAAGGACAATCCGCATGCTAAGCCCGATTCAAACGGGTATCGTTGAAAGCATGACAAATCCGTTGAGGGCTGAGGATTTTGCCAAAAATCCCTAAGTCAACGTCTGCATACACGTTGCTGTTTAGTCTTTTCACAGGAGAAAGACGAAGTCTACGCTACTTCAATATCGCTAGCACTAAAAAGGAGCTTAACTTTTAGCCATTTAACGTCACGATGCGGAACGGACTTAAACAATCCGCTGCGTAGCGACTCAAACGGTGTCAGCGTAAAAGGCGCATCAAACCCGCGCGTTGTGCGGCTGGTGGGATTTGCCCAAAAAATCTATAAATCACGAGAGTCACTGCACGCAATCAGCTTCATTAGTTGGTCTCGTGACTTGAGCATCCAGCGACATTCAAAACCCTAAGGCTTAACGCCGGCACAACGCATAACCCGGTTAGCGTGTCAAGCCAGGTCAACGCGTCTGCAATCAAACAGTCAACGTACGACGTCAAAACCCTAAGGTCAACGCCGCGACAACGGCGTTTAACCCGTAGGTCAATGCCCAGTCAATTGCGCGGTCCTGCGATCAAAAAAACATCAACGTACGACGTTCAAAACCCGTATCAACGCCGGACAACCGCGTAACCCTAGGTCAACGCCGTATCAATCGCGGTTGCCATGAAAAGAAATCATATACTCCAAAAAAGTATCACGAGTTACTAAACTGCTCTCTGTATACTCCGCAAACAGTATGACGGCAGATAAACTTGCATCTTACTACCCCGCAAAAGTTTATCACGAGTATAAACTGCTTCTTATTACGTCCTAATCATGGTATACGAGTATAAACTATCGCCTATTTTTGCTGAGAAGTTTCTGAGAATATTTTTCTTAAAAATACTTCTTTTAAGAATAACTCAACAACACTGCGCGGACAACGCGTAACCTAGCGTCAACGCCAGGTCAAATGCGGTTGCGATTCAAAAAATCAACGCCGTAGCGACGTTCAAAACCCGAGTGGGCTAGGTCAACGGGCGGACAACGCGTAACCCTACGGTCAACGCCTAATCAATGCGTCTGCAATGAATAGAATCAATACTCCGAAAAGTATACGGGAGTATTAAACTGTTCTTATACTCCGAAAAGTATACGGCAGTATAAAACTGCTTCTGGCTACTACTCGCGAAAAGTATACGCGGTATAAACTGCCTTCTTATTACTTCCAATAAGGTATACGAGTACCTAAACTATATCGACCTATTTTTGTGAGAAGTTTTCTGGCGGGAGAATATTTTTCTAAAAATATTCTTAAGAATAACTCAAACAACACTGCGCCCGGACAACGGTCACAAATTAAAAGACTCAACAGCCGAGCAATCGGGTAGATGGTCGAGTTCTACGGAGCCTAGAAGATAAAAATCAGCGATATCGACTTTCAACGTTCAAATTTCCGAACAGAACGGGTCAGACAATTAAAATGCCCAGCACCGCGAACCCTACAAGCACATTCGACATAAGCGCACCCGAACTAGCCCTGAAGCGACTTGAAGAATCAAAGAACAGCAAAGCATTCCGAAGGTCCCGCTTACACCGACTGAAGGTTGAGGACAGCAATATCAAAGGTATTCCAGACTCTTTCTATAAAGAACGAGGACTGAAATACTTTGGCGAGGGGGTATCTGTTAGGCGTATAAAATTGCTTATAATCCTTAGCAGCAGCCGGCACAAACCGGACGACACCATAACCGCAGGGCGACTGAGATCGACGAACTCGCACGCAAGCCACGGATACCAATCCGGTTCGCATTCGTGAATCGGCCAGAGCCAGTCAACGAGTCAGTCAACCAAGGAAACTCGGACGAACTCACGATCGCAATCCGAAAGATCCAGTTTCGGACCGAACTCGAGAAAGCGGCCATTTACTGCCTAATCAGGATTCCAGATTACGTGCCAGAATCAGTGAATCGGATTTACTGGCCTCAATCCCAGGATCCAGGGATTCTACTGCCAAATCAAAGGAATCAGATTTACTGCTAATCAAGGATCCGTAGATTTTACTGCTAATCAGGGATCCCAGATGTACTGGCCAAGCATCACCTGGAATCAGATTTACTACCTCAATCATTGGATTCCAGACTTTTACTGCCAAATCAGCGAATTCAGATTTACTGCCAAATCAGATCCCAGATTGACTGCCTAATCAGGAATCCAGATTTTACTAGCCAAATCGGATCCAGGCGATTTTACTGCCAAATCAGGAATCCAGATTCTACTGCCAAAGTCGGGAATCGGACTTATACTGCCAAATCAGAGTCTAAATCAACCGAATCACGAGGACGCGAAAAAAAATGGCCAAAAACCACAACACCTAGGACGGCTCGGGCTGCCAGGTGGCCGAGCCACCTATAGGTGGCTCGGTGGCCGCCGAGCCACTTGTGGCCGGCCACCCTGTGCCCAAGGCACAGTGAGGGTAGCCTATAAATAGGCCACCCCCTTGTTCATTTGAGGAGGTTGGATTTTGGAGGAGGCGAAGCCCTGCAGGATTGGAGACTCAGATCTAAAAAAGATCTCAACTTTGGGACATCAAGGACTTGCTCATCCAGATCTGGTGCTCGGCGATCATCAACGTCAAATAAGGCAGGTGTTCGAGAGGATCGGATCTCAGATCTACGTTGCTACACTCCGGATCTAAGCTTGGTCTTAGATCCCGAGACTTGGACGATTGTTTCCTTGGTGAAACAATCCTCCTCGGCTATTATTTCCTTGGTGAAATAATACCCGTTGTACTGCGTAGATCCGACCGGATCTAGATCGCGCGGTGGTCCACGGCAAACAACCCCGGCGCAGGCAAAGAACCCACAAAAGCGAGCGACCGCAAAACAGGAGCTCGTGATTCGTTCGACAAACAAGGAAACAAAGTTGTAATTTTTCATTTCTTTTTATTTGATTTTCGTTGTAACCGGATCTTATAAAAAGACCGGATCTTTGTAATCGATAGACTATTACAAGAGTGTACAATGGAATCATTAATGAAGAAAGCAACGATTTTCCCCGCGAACAAAAAGTTTTAAAAATTGTAAAAAAAAAACACCCTAAAATTTTATAATTTATAAATACACAAAAACTATTAAACATTACATTAAAATCAAGGAATTACAAAAAATTATTAAAAATTTTTAATCTTTGGAGGGGTAATTTGTAATGTACTAAACTCTAAGAGTGTTTTTTTGGTAAATTTCAAATTTAATAGATTTTAAATTAGTTATGTTCTTTCCAAAAACGTTATGGGTAATATTGACCATGGAATTTTTTTCCTAAACCTATACTTTTAAAGGGAGCATGATATTTACAAAATTTTAATTTTCTAGGGGGGGTTAGTAATTTTGTATATTCATTTTAGTGTCTATATGTTAGAAATTCTCATTGTATTTTTTTATAAATTATGAATTTTAGGGTTTTTTTGTAACTTTCTAAACTTATATGCCTTTTATACAAATTGTAAATTGTTTATAAATTATTTATAATTCATATATTTTCAATGTACTAATGAGTTTGAAATTCTCAATATGTTCTTTGTAATATTTGAATTTTGAGTGTTTGTTTGTATATTTTGAAACTTTAAGGGCGTTTTTTATAAATTATAAATTATGTAGGGGATATTTATAATTCCTATATTTTTAATGTAATGTTAGGTTAGAATTTATTAGGATTTTTATAAATTTTATAATTTTGAGGGTTTTATTTTATAATTTATAAAAAGTTTAGAGCGTTTATTGTAAATTTTATAAATTTTTTGGGGGTTATTTGTGTTATTTGTAGGTTTTTAGTGTGTTTATAGGTTTAAAATTTTTAAGGTGTTTTTTAAAAATTTTTAATTTTAGAGGTGTTTTTGTAATTTTTAAAACTTACGAGATGCTTTCTCCAAAGTTAAAAAGCTTTCAGTTTCTAGCTAGCATATATTTTTCAGATTTCTCACTAAATTAAAATAAGTAAAATTTATAATTTTTAAGATGTTTTAATAAAATTTTGAATTTGTAGGGTGTTGTTGCAATTTAAAAACTTGGAGGATTTTTCATACAAAGTCCCAAAACTTTTAGATGCTGACTAGCGCATATTTTTTATATTTTTTGCAAACTAAAATAAGTAAATAATTTGAATTATATCAAACATATCTCTTTTATCCAATACCATGTTAAGTCTCATTATGAATATGATAAATTATTTAATTACTAATTCAAAGAAGATAATATAATTAGAATAGATTAGGATAATAATGTAATATTTAAAAAAATTAAGGATAATATTGACCAATCAAAAGATTTTCCCGAAGTTGTACTTTTAAAGGAGTATATATATATATATATATATATATATATATGATATGTGAAACTTTATGGTACATTTGTCAATATAAGAAAGATGGGGATACATATGTAAAAAGATTAGCATCCCTGCTCTCTCACTCTCTTCTTCACTTCGCGCGCTCTGTCTGCTCTATACCATCATCCCAAAAAATTACACCGTTTCGTAACGGAGGATCTAACGGCCGTCCCCTCGCCGCCGTCATCTCCAGTGCTCACGCTTCCTCCTTCTGAGGGCAAGAGCAAGTCCAAATCTGACGGCGGTTCTAGCGGTAACGGTAACGGCATTGGGGATTCCCGTCATCTTTCTTCAATTTCGTCGTCTGTTTCTTTGTCTTCGTCTTCGTCGGGTTCGGAATTTTCTCATTCACATTTGCCGGAGGAGAATGCGGATGCGGATTCGCACTTGCATGTCGCTTCTAGATTCGGATCCGAACTTGGATCCAGGAGAGAAACAGCGCAGGAGGGGGTTTCAGCTTATCCTCCTCCGTAGATTCGGATCCGAACTTGGATCCAGGAGAGAAACAGCGCAGGAGGGGGTTTCAGCTTATCCTCCTCCGCAGTTTCCTTCTTCGTTCTTAAACCCTACCTTTTATCAGGATCCGGTCACCGGTCGGTTTGATTACCGCCAGCCCTATTTGGACGGAGGACAGTATCCAACGATTCCAACCTTTGTAAACCCTAATTATTACCCGAATCCGGTCACCGGAGGTCAATTTCCAAAACCTAGTTTTTACTACATGAAGAAATCGGCGACAACTCCTTCAACATTTTACGTTGATCCGAATAATATGGAAGGATCTGAGTATTCGAATTATTCTAGTTACTATTACAATGTTCGGGGCCCGACATTTGGAGACGAAAGAGGCAATGTGGCTGATTCCAGCCCTGGTCGGCAAGCGCCGGAGGCAGCAGTGCCGCCGCCGCCGCCGGCACCAGAGGGATCTGGTTGGGATTTTTTCAATGTTTTTGACAGTTACGAGCAGTACTTGATGAAAGTTAAGGGGACTTTGCGATCGGGGCCCGGATCTGTGAGCAGTCCAGATTCGAGTGAGATTAGGGAAAAAGAAGGGATTCCTGATTTGGAAGAGGAGACCGAGCCGGAGTCATTTAGGGAAGTTGAGAAGAAAAAGGAAGTGGTGGGTTTGAGCATTGGTACCTCAAAGGCGCCACCTTTGGAGGAATTGGTCAAAGAAAAGACTGAAAATATAATGAATGAGCGAGTCAGGGAAGAAAAAGCACCCAGTGTGAAGGAGGAAATTTTTGTGAGAAAGAAAGGTGTGAGTTTTGAGGTGGAAGGCTCGATAAAGACTGAGGAAAGCAGTCCCGGTAGTTCGTTACGTAGTTCTCTTGTCACTGAGGAAAGCAGGTCAACTGATGGAATCGAGCTGCATGTTCATGGAACAAAGGATGTAGTGGAGGCTGTGGAGGAGATAAAGGAGCAGTTCAAGTCAGCATCTGGATGTGGCGAAGAGGTAGCGAGGTTGCTTGAGGTGGGAAAGCTACGATATAGATCGAGGAGGACGCTATTGAGAGGTAACAACTGCATACTTGGACGTGATTCAGTCCCAAAATTTCATTCTTTGATTTTTGAGGAATTAGCTTTTCTTTTGCACGGTGCAATAAAAATTTGAAATCCTGTTAATGTCATCTCATGAATAATTTGCAATTTTACTGAATAGCTTATCGTGCCATTGTTTTTCACTTTAGCATATTAGTATTATTCTACTCTGCTGTTAGAACTTGTTTGGAAGAGTTAAAGTGGTTGAACGTGTGCTTTTAGTCAAGGATTGTGCTGTTAATTTGCGCGCATGCCAAACAAACACATGTATATGTATTACGTATAAGTTCTTTTTTTTATTTCGTCTTAGCTTCTTGTTCTTTCTGCATTTGTGAGGGGAAAATATGCTTATGGGGGGAAAAAACTTCTGATCCTGCTGATTTTAGCTTCTTTTGAGTGAAAGTATCTTTATCTATAATTTATGTCATATAACTATAACTATTTAAGTGAAAGGAAGAGAGTAGGGACAATGGCCACACATATATACTAGTTGTATCTTTCTACTTATTTAGTTTATGTAGACTCTCTGGTATCTTTTATTTCATTTGGGACCGCCATTTACCATATATCACATCATGCCATTGGAATGACATGCCCTTACATCTTCAATACCATTTTCTGGTCAGAACTGAATCCAATTCTTGTGTGATAAATACACAGCTAGATTGATTTCCCATAACTTACCTTATGATTAGTGTACTAGGGTCTTTTTATCCTGTTAATCCAGACATTTTTTGTGTTTTTTTCTAGCTGATGTATGCCTATATATAAAATAATTGAATGAATATTTTTCAGAAGTTCCATGCATGTGTAGTGTTCATATAACTTTAAATTGCAGAAAACATTTGTGTTTCTGCTCATTTCTTTTTGCTATCCTATCTTATTTCATGGTTTTTACCATAATATAGGGAATATCATGTCTATTCAGTTATTAGCTGCAAGGAAATTTAGGTTTCATGTAAGTTATGTTCTTCTTTGAGAACAAGGTTGGGGTTTTGAAATAAAACCCGAGACAAAAGTTATGTTTTCCTTTCGCAAAAATTTTATTATTGAGTCTAGCATAAATCTTTTGTTCGTTTGATAGAAAAGATGGATGACTCACTGTATCCTGAATGGTGGCCGAAAAAAGGATATCTCATTTTGTTGGTTGGAAGAGGCATGGATTTATAACCTCTCTGTCAGAAGAGAAAATGGTCAATTGTTCATATTCTCCACAAGTTCTTCTCAAGCTTACTTAGTTGATAATTAACTTGGTCCCAATTATCTAAGCTATCTGACACCTTGATTAAGGCTAATGTATAAAGATGCACCATAGTTCCGTTCTTTGTTGTCCTGTATTGGATGAGGCATATCCTTCAATTTTTTCTCCTATATCCTCTGTATGATACATGAATCTAGATCAACTGGAATAGCATTATCCAATTTCTCATGTTTTCCTAAGAACTAACTGCGCAACGGTCCTCAAATGGTTAACGGGTGAAGTTAATTATGCCTATCCATACTAGTTTAGATTGGTTTCTAAAAAGGAGATGGTGTATCTTTTGATTTCTCCTAATGTAGCATTTTTCAATTTCATCAAGAAACATAGAGAAACCTTCATTGTATGATTGATGGATAGACCTCTAATAACTCGTGGTGCAGTGATCTTTTCCAGGATTTTGGATTCCTTGAGCCTATCTACATTGACATCTTTGAGCCAATCATCAACTGGTGTTCGACATCCAAATCTGAATGTGCCAAAGGAGCATGATGTTATGGGTTCTGATTACATCAATCGGAAGTCTGATAATCTTGCAGCAACGTTGGAAAAGTTGTACACATGGGAGAAGAAACTGTATAAAGAAGTCAAGGTATTTCTTTTGCACTAGCAATAAATTTAACTAGTCAAATGTTATTTTCTAGATTCATTCACTAGGGAATTGTCTTCATACTTTTATATTCATGTTAATTTCTGTTATCTGATCCTGAAATTCTTTCAATTTATTATTTGAATAATATTCATGTCTTTTTTTAGTCCTGCAATATGTCAGTCCAGTTTGTAGTTGTCTTGAACAATATTTTATTTTGATCTTAAGACATTTTGAGGGGTTCATGGCATGCGTACATGACTTCAACCAATCACTGTTACTTGATTTACTATTTGAACAAGTTTAGAGTTCAGTCTATCAGGGTTATAGATGTAGTGTCGCGAAAGGTTAGGTCAGATCTTATTTTCTATATTCATTATTGAGATTGTTTTGACGTGGCAATATGATAGTATTTTTGGGGAAATCTCTACTGAGAGGGATTTTTAATGATTACCTATCTCCATGTTTCCTCTCGTTGACATGTATAAACCCACAAACTAAAGGATTTCAACTGTGAACTCTTTCACAATCTGTTTCTTACCAGCTTTCCTTTTATCCTGTAATAGGTAACTGCTATAATCACAGAATGATGCTTCACACAACCTTTAAGTAGATGTTTAAATCAGTCCTCATGGCCAAAGACCCCTTAAGAAGCGTAATTTCCTCATTAACTTCTGTAGTTGCAGAGGTAGCTTGTTTGTCCCCATTTCATGTGGATGATAATCAGGATGGTGATTCCCTAATTGAGGTTCATGTATATTGTTTTCACGAGGGATTTACCCTCGCCACACCAGGTGAGCAGCAATATGATGACTGGGAATAAAAATCCTTTAATATTAATTCCTCTTGCTGGCAGTATCTACATTATCTTTATTCCCTCCTTCCCCAACAATAGAAAACTACAATGTTTCTTTTTCCTCTACATGCAGGATAAATTGGAGACAAAATTCATCTGGTTTCGTTTTTTAAAAAAGGAAAAAAATCATGAAAGTTCAGGAAAAAAGACTGTAGAAATCACAAAACAAGCCCCAAAAGACTGCAGGAAATACAAAGAACCCCGAAAAGACAAAAAATTCCCTCCCCCCCTCCCTCCTTCCCTCTCGTTTAGGACGTTCTGCGATGGAAGTGGCTAGAATGTGGTCATGCAAGCTCCCCAAAAGACAGAAAATCTCCCACACAGAAAATCTCCCTCACTCCCTCTCATTTAGGACCCTTCTGTGATATAACTGGCTATGAGAAGATTGGGGAGTCTGCATGACCACATTTTTCTCATCTTATTCTCCTAAGCCGATTCCAACTGTGCACTGGCAGTTCTCCTGAAAGTTGATCTTTTTCAGCAGCTATTACTTATTTGAGTCCTTCAAGTACCATGCCAGGTTTTGGAGATCAAGCAGACTAAGAGTGCATCTTTTCTACGTTGATTTTAATGAGGATATGAATTGAAGCCCACCTTCACTAGGGAATGCTTAGTCAGAATGCAGGGGCTTTACTGTGAGTTTCCATTGAAGTTATCTGGGGAGGAAAAATATGCACTTTCCTTCAGTTTTCATGACAATTATTGAATAATATACAAGGAGATTTAACTCTCCACGAGGCATTTGTTTTGTGGGTTCCCTTTTCTAATCAGGGCAGCTGTATGTACTTTGACTCTTTTCCTTCTGTCCTCATTTAGCTAACTAAAGAAAAGGGAAATGCGGCTTTGTTTTCAGTCCAATATACGAAGCTGATTGAGGTTTCACAAATAGAGCAACAATAAAGCAACTAAAATCACTATTTTAGATTAGTCGACTTATATTTGTGCACTGGTCCATCATTACTCTATTTAGTAACAGGTAACGGATTAGTTTAGCAATCCCCTTGCCAATTGGGTCAAAAGACTTGAGCCTGTTCTCACCATATGGCTTGAAATGCAGTTCCATCACAAATCAGTTAATTTGTGGTCGTCTTTCTTGCATTTGTTGATAATTGATGTTCTGTCATCTCCAGCTGTAACATATAACAGATAAATTTCCCACACACAATCTGTTGTTGTGCGAACTTAGTAACGTAAGCAACTAGTGGAATAGACAAAAATTTGGTGCCAGTATTTCTCTCTTTGTAGAAATGGGAACAGTTGGATTCAGAATGTATACGTTAGTTCTTAGTTATATCAGTATGCTGCAAGTTGCACTCTTACTCGTTGGAGGCTTTTTCCAAATTTTTGGAGAATTACAATATTGAGTCAGCACTGAGGGCATGATTATATTTTACAATATAGACAAAGATCTTAACGATACAATTTCATACCCTCCTTAACTGCAAGCTTCGAGCAATATATCAAATTAAATAGAGCAGGTAGATCGCTTGGCACTCTGAATATTTTTTTCATTTAAAAGTTTGAGGTAATTTTTGTTAAAATTGCTTAGGTGGTGGTGCTAGGATGAAGAAAAACTACGAGTCCTCTATGAAAAGGAGTGCAGGAGGTTGAAAGCCATGGATGATGGTGGAGCAGAATCTTCAAAGATTGACTCTACCCGCTCCGTAATAAGAACACTGCTCACAAATCTAAGCATTGCTATCAAATCTGTGGATGGCATTTCATTCCAGATACACAAGCTCAGAGATGAAGAGCTGCGCCCCCAAGTAATCAAATTAATTCAAGGGTATTACAGCTAAACCTCATGTATTACTGTCAGTATGTTAATTTTTGCTTTCAGCTTATTGAACTACCGATCCATCAGCCCTATATGTGCTTATTATTATGAATATGGAACATATGTGATGTCACATATTGCACCAACATGTCGGTCTTTCTGCACTCTGAGAGGGAAGGGCATGATTAAACAATTTGATATCACTGTATTAGCATTGTCATCAGAATACCAATCTGTAGTGCCTTTTCCATTACCAAGTTTAGCATATCATTAGCAAGATATTGGGGAATTCAAGGGTGCTGTGGAATTTTTCATCTTTTACTATCTTTTCAAGTGTGTCAGCTGAAGCTAATACTGTCCGGTCAAGCGATCTACGAATTATGGTCATCATACCTTCGATACCATGTACACGGATGACAGACAAGATGCTTTAGTGAAATCTATGCATATAATGACTTCCATTATGTTTAAGTACTTTCTTTATAGTTTTTTGTGTCCTATACGTTGAAGCCTCCATTATGCCTGTGTACGTTGTTTATAATTCTATTTTTACGATATGTGCAAAATAAAAACATGCATTTTGGTTAAGATAAGGTCGTTGGTCATTTTAAGTGGCAACATAATTCCCTATAACTTTATTTTCCTGAGCCCATTATATTCAGGGCTTACATGATCTGCAAAATAACATACAATGAGACATGTCCAGTACGTATGCTATAAGAATCTATATGATACTGGTTTCATGATAAAACTGTCTCTGCTTCATGGTTACCAAGGGATGACCTTTGATGACTTCTTTTCCAAGATTTACTATTGATGCGTCAAGAGGTTGTGCAGAATACCATGAAGATGGTAGACGTGAAACATGCATTGTGTTTAACTCCCACTATAGTCTAAGAGAGGTGGAAGGAGGACAGGAAGACATGCGGGTAGGATATGATTAAAAAAATTTTTCCTCTGGAGGTGAAGACTTTCTTTGATGTTATGGTCATGTGGAATGAAGATGATAAGATGATACGTGCATGTTTGAAAATAGTAAGACATAATGTAACAGGATTTTTATTTTTTTTCTTTGTGTATATAGGACAGTGGTACCTTTAATACTTGATAGCATTGGTAGAATTCATTTACATTGTATACAGGTTAAAAGGTAGATAAAGATATAGACTTGAGGTAGAGTGGGAAAGGCATTTGCTTGGCAATGTAGGTGACAAGGTATAAGACATGCCTGTAGGCTGTAGCCTGTAGCCGACATAATGGGCAGAATTTTCTTCTCTGTTTGGGGGAGAGGATGGGTGTGATCTTTCTGAGTCATTCAAAATAGTAAATGAATTTGGGTGAATCATGTCTCTAGGCCTTATGTTTCTGAATTATTCAGAAAAAAAATATCCAAACTCTGTGTAGCTAGACTATTGCATAGCCAATTCATATTATTATTATTTTAATGCAGCAACTGCTTGTTCACTAGTTTCCAAACCTTAACGATCTTAATGTAAAATATTTTACCTGCATGCCTTTCCTTAAATAAAATAAAAATAGAGAAAACACCTGCAAACGTAATTAACAGCTTGCATCAGGGAATCTAGGTTTTCCTGTCTTATGCCTAGTTATACTGTCAACATTCATTCAACACATATGGTGATGTTTCATGTTCTAAATACATTGAAATGGATTCATGTGCCAGTTTCTAAAATTTATGCCTTTATCATGCTCTTGAGTGATTGATATATGGATATGAATTTTCGGCTGCAGATTAATGACAATGTGGAAGTCTGTGCTGGCTTGCCATCAGAGGCAGTTTCAGGCTATAGCTGAAAGTAAAAGCCATAATCTCACAGCTAGAAGCAGGTACCAAAGAAATTCCATTGCAAAGGCTACCATGGAATTAGAAGTAGAGCTCTTAAACTGGTCATCTTGTTTCCAAAAGTGGATTAGCACCCAGAAAGCTTATATCGAAGCTCTCAATGGATGGTTAATGAAGTGGCTTCTTCAGGAACAGGAGGAAACCCCTGATGGAGTCCTGCCATTCTCCCCTGGTCGAATTGGAGCCCCCACTATTTTCATAGTCTCCAACGATTGGCATCACACAGTTGATAATATATCCGAAGTTGGAGTGACGACTGCGATGCAAATCTTTGCTGACAATGTGCACAAGTTGTGGGAGACGCAAGACGAGGAACAGCGACAGAAGTTGAAGGCTGAGTACTTGTCTCGAGATTTCTCCAGAAGGCTTAGATCCCATCAGAAAGAAAACGGGCATGTGGATATTGCTTCTAGTAACAGACCCATGCCTCTTTCAAATAATGCGTCCTCTCATGATGATCATATAAAGATGGCCTTGGACTCCATGAAGAAGAGATTGGAGGAAGAGAAAGTTAAGCATCTAGAAATTATGAAGCATGTTCAAGAAGTGGCTTCTAGTAGCTTACAGACGGGTTTGATTCCGATTTTTGAAGCCCTGGGGAATTATAGCACTGAGACATTGAGAGGCTATGAAGCACTTAGAATTCCAAGCGATAACTTTGAAGGAACATAAGGAGGTTGGGAAATATGTTGGCTTTTCTCCTGGAATATAAACTCTTAACGAGGCTTTCGGCCATAGGAATGGTACAAAGTTTGAATAACGTCTGAAACTGCTAAGAGTCTCTAAGAAAGCTCTCCTGGTTACTAGTTGAGCAAGAACATCTATTTCAGTGGAAACCCGGGATCACTGTGAATGTGAAGAGTAAAGAAAACATTCATCCATATCTTGAGAGGTAAGTCTAATGGGGATTTCCTGTTGATATTTTTCTGTCGGACTAATTAGTTCGTAAGCAGCAACAGGCAATGGTTAACTTTTCACGAGACAGTAAGCTTTAGATGCAAGCAGGATACCGTAGAAAGTGTTAGGCTTATTTATGTATGAAGGGAATTTTGGTTAGTCTTTAGAACAGTAAATATAATTGAATCTCTAATTAATCTTTGTTTGGCATCAAGATTTTCCTAGTCTCAGTGATAATACCAATGGTTGTTTTGTGTAAAAATTTCGCTTAGCCAGTACTCTGCTGGTTCGTGATATCTGTCATATTTACTGAATATTTTTCCATCAAAAAGAAGAGGAAAAAAAAACTTGAAATTTGTTCGTGAATGTTCCAGCCCTGAGGATTACAACAAATGTGCCAAAATTTTTGCTCAGCAGGGGGAGTCTGCAGGTTCTTGACTGAGAAATTTATCATATTTTATATGTACTTTGAAGCCTTTTGAATCGCAGGTTGGTAGAGAGATGAAGGTAATCCTTATTTGGGTGATATTGCTACCGCATAGAGAAAGCCTAAAAATATTTAAAATATCCCTGAAACCTATGTTTGGATTCCGTAGGACATTAAGTTGGTTTTTAGTCTTTAAACAACAATAGGGAATATAGATAACTCCCAAGTCCCAAGTACTTAGCCATTTTCTTATAAAAAAAAAGAGTATGTTGTATACTTGACCATAACGCCAACTGACATTGTTTACAAATTACATCTGGGGCAATTAAAAACATGAAGCCAAGCCAATAACAACCTTGTCAGCATACACATTTTCTCTTACAGTCACGTACATAATTCATCTCAAATTACTCGAAAATAAAAATAAGAGACAAAACCACATCTATTACTAACCCTTCATATAAGAATGAACTTTCGATCCATAAACAACTTCTTCACCATCTTAAGCATCGCTTGCAAGCTTAAACTTTTGCTCTTGTGATTTTTCTGCTTCACTGAGACCATTTTCTCTCCTCCTTTGAAACCTATGCAGCCTCTTGATCTTGATCTCTTGTGACTGACATCTTCTCTCTTATTGCAATAAAGACTCTCGTTCATTTGCTCCCATAGCTTGTCCATCCTCTCCTCCTCCTCCAGTGATTTTCTGCCATTGGCATGGTCTTCATAGCTCAATGTTAATACGTTCATCATGAGATATACTCAGCATCAAAACAAGTTTTTTTAAATGGATAAATGATAAACGTGAGGATTTGGAAGAAGAAGGTGGTTTTTGAGCCTATATATAGGATGCTATTTCTTATATCTATTTTGTATGTGCATGTATTATTTTGTATGTGCATGTATGTATAAGCTCGTGAAATTTTTATAAATGGTAGATTAGATATGGACATAATATGGTCAATTTTGAGCGGGAATTGATGGGGATATGGATAATCTATATAGAGAGTTAATTGAAGAAAGTGTATATTTAGCGATTCTGTGCATGGACTCGATTAGCAAAGGCATCTTATGGTTTTCGAGGTGCTGATCCTGAAAAATGTAGATCATTTTATAATTTTAAATAAAAATAAACAAATGATTTGTAATGTAAAAACATTTTATGCAGCAAGAAATGGAAATCGATAGTTATTGCAATTAATCAGACATCACATTTGAATTTAGAAATTTTTTTCTTACAAAATTTTGAGATTAATCCAATATTTTTTTTCTTAAAAAATAACGAACAAATATGACAGTGTATAATAATGTTTTATACATGTAAGTAGGTAAAATGAACCGGAATAAAAGCTTTTTTAAATATTTATGTGTCTTGATATCAGTCTCTCTTATGATGAACCATTCAATTAGAAATAAAAAGTCAAAATAAAGTCATAAGAGCTCTTGCACAACCTGTACCTTTTATTTGTAAGTTTTCCGTGAACTTGAATGAAGGTTTGCTTTAGCTAGAAATGTAGACTTTTAAAATAAAATCTTGATTTCAACATAGAGTTGCAAATATTTATTAACCTAAACTCTTAGAAGTTAGAATGTAAAAGTTAGGGTCAAATTAATTTCATAAGGGAAAACTAGTATTTAATATCAAATTCCCTAACTAGATAACAAATCAATAGTAGTGGGCGTTGTTGGATGACCCTCCAGCGGTGGGGCCGCCACTGATCATGTTGATGACCCCATTATGGTTGGGCTCTGGTGGTCGTCTATCCTGACGTGGTCGGGGATGAGGTGACTGCGAGTGGGATCTCCTATCTACCTTGGCTGGGGCAGCTTCTCTCCGGTCTCTCTTAGAGACAAGATTCTTAGGTATCCTCTCTGATCAGATCCTCAATGTCTCTCTTCAGGATACAACAATCGTTGGTGAGGTGACCGTAATCTCTATAGTAGTGGCAATACTACCGGGTATCTCGGCTCCGTGGATCCGATCTCTTCTTAGGAGCGGTCTTATTGAGGTGCCCTTCCTTTTGGACCAAGGCGAGAGCTTTTGCGAGGGAGGTGTTGAAGACAGTGAGAGCGGGCCTCGGCGCCAAGTCCCTCCACTGGTCTCTCCTGTCGGACCGATTTGAGTGGGAGTCGACTCTCGGGGGTCTCTCAGCCACTCTTGCCTCGCTGGATGGGCTCTTGCCGACTCTGGTGTCGGCACCATCACCGGTACTGCTGTAGGTGTCGGTGGTGTGGGTAGTGCTAGTGCTGTACTGCTACTGCTGAGGTCGTGGCCGTGGAGGTCTCCGTGGCCCTGGCTGCCGCCTTATAAGCTCGGACATCCCCCATGTCCATATACCCATCAGCTTTGGCCATCAGTTGTTCATAATTAGCGATCGACTTCTTAGCAAGTGAGTCGACCAATTCGTTATTCTGCAAGCCAGCTACAAGAGCGAACATAGCAACTACACTCCTCGGGTCATTAACCTCCCGCCTCTTTGCCTGGAACCTCTTGAAGTAAGCATGAAGGCTCTCTTCGGGCTCTTGTCTCATCTGGATTAACATATGAGGGGACAACTTCTGTTTGGTGTCAGCCAAGAAGTGGTGGATGAACTTCCGGCTGAGTTGCTGGAAGCTGCTGATGGACTTCTTCTCGAGGGCGTTCCACTAGAGACTGGCGCTCCCTGACAGAGTGATGGGGAAGTACGGTAAAAAACTGCTTCTGATACTTAGAGCATGCACATTACATCATAATAGTTCTGGACATTTGATAGGGTAAAAATGATTACCAAAAGTTGTAAGTGCACTACTATGAAGTCATAGTATAAAAAGTTATCGAACCCACGAAGAAGGTGTTGTAGGAGGAAATTAAGATCGGTTCTTATGTTGTGTGTGTGACAAATTAGGAGTGTTGAAAGTATGTGATTATGGAGAGATATGAGGAGTGATTGTGAATATATGCAAACAAAAATAAAATGAGGAGAGAAAGAAATCAAGAAAATAAAGAGGAAAGAAATAATGAAAAATCAAGAACAAAGAGAAAATTCAAGAAAGTAAAGATGGAGAATTCAATTAAAGATATGAGGAATCTAGAATTAAATGCACTAGCTAATTTCAATTATAAATTATGAACCATTCTCTTTGTATCATAGTTTACAACAAATTTATTAAGCATAGACTATCAAACCACTTAAAGAAAGCATAACCTATCAAATTATCATCTAAGCAAAATTAACATTCATGATAGACTATCAAACCACTTAAAGAAAGCATAACCTATCAAATTATCATCTAAGCAAAATTAACATTCATGAAAAGAACAACAACTAGATAGTAATTATAGAACCTATCAAATTATCATCTAAGCAAAATTAACATTCATGAAAAGAACAACAACTAGATAGTAATTATAGAATTCATAAGCATAACCTATCAAACCACTCAAAATAAGTATAGATTATCTAATTTTTCTTCTACCAATTAGTTCTCTAGTTGATTATCCTATACATAATCATTTTAAGCACAAGAGAATAATTCACAAACTATAAAAGAAATTAGGTTAGTTTCATACAATTCTAGAATTCCTACAAAAATTAGTTCTACATCTTAGGAAATGAAAATAAGAAATAAAATCTATACTAGAGAAGAATAAAAGAAAAGAGTGAAGATACAAAGCAATTACAAGAAGAGAAATGAGAACAAAGAAATTTACATAGAAATAAATCTAACTAAGTTGTAAAAGAAAAGAACATAAATAAAAATCTAGATTATGTGAGAAAATAAATCTATTCTACAAATTAAAAGTGCAAGCCAATAATGAAAATAAAGACAAAAGTGTAAATCTACTCTACAAGGCATTAGTGTAAATCTAAACTACTAAAGCAAAAAGAAAAGAAATTACTACAAAAAAATAATAAAATAAAAGAGAAAATTTACATTACAAGAGGGTTTTAGCCTCTTGAAAGCAAACCTTCAACTTGATCTTTATTTTTTTCATCTTCATCTTCATTATCAAATACAAAGAAGAAAATATAAAAAGGTGAAAAAAAATCTTTTAGTAATTGTAATAAAAAGTTATAAATTTGTAAGGCCTTCTCAATTAAGAGTAATCTTTCTCTCCAAAAAGAGTTCTACAAAATTTTTCACACCCTAACCCCTCACTCTCTACCCCTATTTATAGCATACAACAATGAATGAGAGACCTTGGATTAAACTTAATCTCCCCAAGTTAATCAATTGCAACCTTTAATTTCACAACATGAAATAGGTATCGATACCGGTATCGATATGTGTATCAATAGCAGTATTGATACCGCTATCGATACATGTATCGATAGCCAGTCTTTTTATTCTTTGGCCGATCTTCTCTTGGGCTTGGACTCTTGGGCTTTTATGAGAGATGAGATATTGAGTTTTTTCTTGGGCTTTTATTTGTTAACCTGCAATTAAGATAAAACACATTTATTAGTGACAAATTTATTTAAAGTAAATAGATAATGAGGGTATAAAATGTAATAAAAATATGATTATCAAATATCCCCATACCTAAAATTTTGCTAGTCCTCTAGTAAAGAAAGAAATTAAAAATCCTAACTCACTTTCGTAGGAATCGCAGTTGTATTTAGTGCATACAACAAGCCTTTAAACCCCTAGGTTACTCTAGAGGATGAGTTGTAGTCTCGTGAGCATTTGTAGTGAATATACCCGCAAAATTCGATTAATTTTGCCAATTCAAAGAAGTTAGTGAATAATTAATTTACTTGATAAGTTTAAAAATTCTACTTTAAGCTAGTTAATACTCAAGAAAATATTTTTATATATAACTCTGAGGTAAATATCCTAGAAAATCTTTTCATTATAGCTCTATAAAACCAAGTCTAACTTAGAATTTTAATTTATTATTCCTTGGTGAATTTTTTCTACGTTATCGGGCTTTCTAAGTGACCATTTAATGAGTTTTGGGCCAATAAATCCTAACCCAATTGGGCTTAGGTGATTAAGTATGGAAGTACTCATTGGGCTTAATTACTCGGTCAACTTAGGCTTTATGAGATAGAATCACCTTGACTTCAAGAGTTTTTTTAAATATATATGTGTGTATATGTATATATATCCTGAAAAAATATCTAGATCAAGACAACTTAAAAAGTTATTTTCAACTCTAAGCTAAGCATGCAAAACGTTTATTATTTTAATTAAAAGTCTAAGTTTTAAGTGAAGTATACTGCTTTAAAAATTATTTCTTCAGAAATTTATTTATAGTTATCATAAAAGGTGAACTTGAGTACAAAATTAACCAGAGATTAGAAAATTAAAAATTTATCAGATAGATCAATTATGCAATGACTTGATTAAATTGACAGAAATAATAATATTTTTTTGACTAAAAACTAACAAAAGGAAAGTGCTAAAAAATGGAAAAATAAAATAAAAAATACTAAAACTAAGAAAAACAAAATACTAACTAACCAATGAAGCAAAATAAAAAGAAACATCTAATTAGCTCACACCGCCATATCTAGACTTTGCATTGTCCTCAAGGCAAATACTAGCAATAACATCCAAAATATCACAGTATATAAGTGCATGCCAAAATAAAAGTCAAATATTGGGTGAAAGAAACATCCCTTACTGCTCATCACCAGATGGATCATGGTCTGCATCATGAGTGGAAACTCCTGTACTAGGTTTAGCTTCATCCTCCCATCCTCCAGGAAAATCATCAGGCTGACGTGATGTGACAAAAGTCTGAAGCTGAGGTGGGGGTTCAGTTGTATCTTCATGCACCCTCTGCCACTCTCTCATCAGATATGCTAAGGACTCGGTAACATAGTTTATCTGACCCCGCATCCGAGCCTGCTCCTCACGAATCTCCTGAATTAGGGTCATGCGTAGCCGGTTGGCGCCAAGGAGGAGCTCTGTGTGAAGAACCTGACTTATCTTGTCCTGAAATGCTCCTCTTCATAGTCTGATCTGTTAATAGCCCCTTCCTTTCTTCTAGTCTATCCTCTGTGAAAACTAGAACAGAAAATTTGTGGCAGAGTCTAGTAATCAAGTAGGGGTAAATAAGTTAAACTCTCGATCCAGACTATGTCCTGGCCCAGTCTAGCACACCCTCCACTGAAGATCTCATCCACACATAGATAATCCTGACTGTATCAAATTGTTGATCGGTGGCTATCTAATAAAGAAGGAGTATATCATGGGTGGTGATGGTTGTGTATGTAGTGGTGGGTTTAAGATTAAAGTTCAGGAAAAGATTGAGTAATCTATACTTAGGCTTGAGATTTCCTGAACCAAAGCTGGATGTGAAGGTCCTCCCACACAAAACCATAGACATATCATTATATTCTGGTGTACCGGGTTGTAAGCTAGAAGCTAATGGTCCTCCCACACAAAACCATAGACATATCATTATATTCTGGTGTACCGGGTTGTAAGCTAGAAGCTAATTGAAAGTAATCGGGTACATCAGCCGATGGCGCATTAAGTCCAAGAATATGTCAAAGTGTGGGAAGATCAATGACTACTTTAACACCCCTAACTGTAGAAAAAACCAAAAAAATCTTTATCTGGATCAAATTCCCATCCAGTATAAAATTCACGAACTAAGAAAATATTGGCTTTGTTTAGGGGTCTATCCATCATACTTCTAAGTACCACTACGGTCAACATATCAATTGTAGATTTATATGTTAAAGTGCACTGATCTGAAATCCTCTCTCAAACTAAATATTTAGACTCACAATCCTGGCCAAGAGTGTGGGTCTATCTATATCATCGGATGGAACTTGAGAGGATGATGAACCCACTCGAGATCTTTTTCTAGGGGGCATCAAAGAAAAATCTTCAAATCCTTGATCTCCAATCCATGATCTTCAATCTTCAAGTGGTTCCTTCACAAGAAAACACACAAGTTAAAGAACCAAAATAAATAAAATCCTACTTATAAGCATCTTCCCCTGCAACGGTACCAAAAACTTGATAGGGTAAAAATAATAACCAAAAGTTGCAAGTGCACAACTATCAAGTTATAGTATAAAAAGTTATCGATCCCACGAAGAAGATACTTGTAGGAGGAAATTAAGATCGGTTCTTATGTTATGTGTGTGACAAATTAGGAGTGTTGAAAGTGTGTGATCATGGAGATATATGAGGAGTGGTTGTGAATATATGCAAACAAAAATAAAATGAGGAGAGAAAGAAATCAAGGAAATAAAGAGGAAAGAAATAATGAAAAACCAAGAATAAAGAGAAAATTCAAGAAAGTAAAGATGGAAGATTCAATTAAAAATATGAGGAATTTAGAATTGAATCTACTAGCTAATTTCAATTATAAATTATGAATCATTCTCTTCGTATCACATCTTACTTTAAATTTATTAAGCATAGACTATCAAACCACTTAAGGAAAACATAACCTATCAAATTATCATCTAAGTAAAATTAACATTCATGAAAAGAACAACAACTAGATAGTATTTTTAGAATTCATAAGCATAACCTATCAAACCACTCAAGATAAGCGTATATTATCAAATTCTTTTTCTATCAATTAGTTCTCTAGTTGATTATCCTACACATGATCATTTTAAGAATGAGAGAATAGTTCACAAACTATAGAAAAAATTAGGCTAGTTTCATATAATTCTAGAATTCCTACAAAAATTAGTTCCACATCCTAAGAGATGAAAACAAGAAATAAAATCTATACTAGAGAAGAATAAAAGAAAAGAGTGAAGATACAAAGTGATTACAAGAAGAGAAAAGAGAACAAAAAAATTTACATAGAAATAAATCTAACTAAGTTGTAAAAGAAAAGAGCCTAAATGAAAATCTAGATTATGCGAGAAAATAAATCTATTATACAAATTAAAAGTGCAAGACAATAATGAAAATAAAAAAATCTAGATTATGCGAGAAAATAAATCTATTATACAAATTAAAAGTGCAAGACAATAATGAAAATAAAGACAAGAATGTAAATCTACTTTACAAATCTATTATACAAATTAAAAGTGCAAGACAATAATGAAAATAAAGACAAGAATGTAAATCTACTTTACAATGCATTAATATAAATCTAAACTACTAAAGCAAAAAGAGAAGAAATTCCTTCAAAAGAAATAAAAATAAAAGAGAAAATTTACATTGCAAGAGAGTTTTAGCCTCTTGAAAGCAAACCTTCAACTTGATCTTCATTTTCATCTTTATCTTCATCTTCATTATCAAACAAAAAGAAGAAAAGAAATATATGAAGAGGTAAAAAAAATCTTTTATTAATTGCAACAAAAAGTTACAAATTTATAAGGTCTTCTCAATTAAGAGTAACTCTCATCTCTAAAAGGAGTTCTACAAAAATTTTTACACCCCAATCCCTCACTTTCTACCCCTATTTATAGTCTACAACAATGAATAAGATCCCTTAGATTAAACTTGATCCCCAAATTAATCAATTTTAACCTTTAATTCCGCAATAGTAAATAAGTATCGATACCGGTATCGATACCGATATCAATACAGGTATTGTTAGCGGTATCGATATGGGTATCGATAGAGGTATCGATACCACTATCGATACATGTATCGATAGTCAGTCTTTTCATTCTTTGGCCGATCTTCTCTTGGGCTTGGACTCTTGGGCTTTTTTGAGAGATGAGATATTGAGTTTTCCTTGGGCTTTTATTTGTTAACCTGCAATTAGGATAAAACATATTTATTAGTGACAAATTTATTTAAATTAAATGGATAATGAGGGTATAAAATGTAATAAAAATATAATTATCAACATGCTCGAAGGGGTCTCCTTCGCCCTTGTACTTCTCCACGTGAGACATCTTGAACTTCTCACACGGGGCGTTCATGAGGTCATCGGAAAGGGGGGTGTCCCCCCCGATGGCTTTGCGATCGATTTGTACACCAGATCATATCCAGAGGCCCCCATGGTAGTAGAGGGGGCCGGAGAGGCATAGTGGTAGGGGAGAGTCTTAGAGATTGCTCCCCTAGTGTGATTCCCAGGGTGACCAGGGCCGAGACTCTCACTGGTGACTTTAGGATCAGGGAGGAGGCATCAGAGAGGTACCTTGGGGCGAGTCGACCGATGTGGCGGTGGAGTCGTGGAGTCGCGTGCTCGACGCGATCCCTCCACTGCTTGGCAGCAGCATGAGGAGTCCGAGGTAGGACTATTTGCTGTGCTCCAGAAGGAGGGTGACACCCCGATCGCTTGTCTTCATAAGGCGGGGGGATGACAGAAGTAGCTTGCTGCGATTGTGAAAACCGGCCGAGGAGCTTGCTGGTGAAGGTAGAGAGTTGCTGTTGGAGGGATTGAGAGATCTTCTGAGCTATTTTTTCAAGCTGAGCTTGAGTAACATAGCTCTGGTGTGGTGCTGGAGGCTGAGATTGATCAGCCATATAATCAGAACCAGACATACTTACTCGAAAAAAGAGCCCCACGGTGGGTGCCAAATTGTTGAGGGTTTAAATTACATAGTTAAAAGAGAAGGTGGGCAAGGATTGAGTTGATATGTGGCCTCTCGCTTTTCTGAATATCTGATTTGGAGTTAGGTTGTTTGTCCCTGCACGCATAACAACTCGTAAGAGGATGGAGACTGGTTCCCTGTTATTCCTCCGACGATCAAGTCAGCTATGTGTTTGAGTGAGAATATGAGAAAAATACAGCGGAATGGAGAAAGATGCTGAAAAATTGCTTACCATTATATTTGGAATAGTTTTCCTTTTTATAGCTAAGCAAGAGGGGTAGTCTAGTCTTTTTGGCTGAGCCTGAGCTGGTAGCTGAGTCAACATCTACTTTACAGGTGTCGGTCGTGGATCAGCTGCGTGATAGGGGCTGTCATTTCGTTATTAATGAGATGCGATGGGTGACGCACGAAGCATGTGTGGTCCGATGTGTCATAAATAGTATAGGGGATGGAGAAATGATGGTGCCTGCCAAGCATTTAATGTGACACCGACATGTTATCAGCGGGGGAGATTCGAGGTTGAAGTCATCCTTTGGCTTGTAGCGAGGGGTGTCAAGAAGTAACACCTTTCAAGTTGATCCTGTGAGGTGTTGAGTAACTGGTCGAGTGAGTTTGTAGCGAGTCGTCTTCGACAAGAGGTCCGACAAGGACCCGCTCTTCGAGTCGACTTAAGAAGATCCTGACTCGGCGAGTCGGCTAATGTCGCGCGATGCTTTTGGTGTCCTGTATCTGTGTTAATGTCGATTTGAGCGGTGCATGTAGGGGACACCTGTCCGTTGTTGGCAAATGGGCATACTTTGGCGACTGAAAACACCACAACAATGCCCAAAATAGCAGATCCATAAAATGCACTGGGTTGAGTACCAAATTGATAATCTAGAAGTATTCAAGATTGTAGCATCAATTCGATGGATGATTTGAAAGGCACGATGTGAGTTTATTTTTCAGAATAAAAGATCTAATCCTAAACAAGTTATTGCAAGGACTAAAATGCTCTTAGTTTCTCAAAATGCGCCTCAAGAGGAGATTGTCAAAACCAGAATTAGGCCAAAACCTACTATTACCTATAGTATTAGTTAGTCATCACCTACAGAGGGTTATATTAAAGTGAATGTTGACACAGCTTTTAAAGAACCAAGTATGGCAATTGCAAGAAATAACAATGGCTCAATTCTAAGTATTTCGACATTGATTTCACACGCTTCCTCAGTGCATGAAGTAGAAACTTTAGCTATCTTGCACAGGCTGCAATAATGCATAGATGAAGAATATCGTAAGGTAATTCTTGAATTAGATGCTATAAACAATATTAACTGGATTAAGAATCACTCCTCACATCCTCCTTGGAGATTTGCTCATTTAGTCTGCAGGGCTTGAAGTTGTGCAAGTTCAATCCAGTATTTGCAACTTCAGCATATCTCAAGAACTTGTAACCAAGTTGCTCATCTAATTGCCGGCATTGCTTTTACATCTGGTATAACTAATACTTCGCACTTCTAGAATATTCCTATTGATCTATCGAGCTCTCTTTGTTCTTGTAACAATGATATTTGCTAGATATAACGAAGCTACGATTATTTTATCAACCAACTAAAAAAGAAAAAAAAAATGAATACCAATTTGAGCCTAGTCACGCGGTCTTAAAAAAAAATAGACGGGTATTTATTTTTGGTAAATTACACCAAACCCCAAGATCTTTCAATATTTTGCAGTAAAATCCAATTACTTCTAAAAATCACACTAAATCTCTAATAATTATAGGAACTGTAGAAAAACTCCTAATAAGTTTGTGCATTTTACAGATAACTCAATGATAGCGGAAATCCACATTGAAGATTTAAATGTGTTGCCGTCTAATCATCACATTTTATTACACTTTTATATACTCGTTATCTATTTTATTTGAATAAATATATCGCTAATAACTTGTTTTTTCTCTTAATCTGTAAGAAATGAAGAATTAATGAATAAGAGCTCAAAAGGAACTTACATTTTATAATGTTTAACCTTTTGTTGAAGTCCAACGTCAAGCCAAACAACCTATAGAAGCTCAAGAAATAAGGATCCAATATGAAAAAATCAAGTCAAATTCATATTCAGGATGATCAGCCGCAAAAAAAACATTATCTCCCAATCCAGAAGGTAGATTGTAACATATGATATATGAAAATTGCCTATCTTGACAAGACAGATCTATTTAAATTTTTAAAAATTTGAGATTGCAATCGGTTCACTAATCGATTTGCCAATCGTTTGTCGGATTGATTGGCCAACCAGTTGACCAATCAGTTGGTCAATGGATTGGTTCGTAACTAAATTATTTTGTGGTTGAGATTTAATTCTTAGAGCCCAAGCCAAATCCAATAGCTTTTGTAGTTTGCTGTAGGTTATAAATAGGGATAGAGGATGAGGGGTTTGAATGTGAAAATTTTTGTAATTGTTTATGATTTAAATCACACAGTTTAAAAGATAAAGTAATAAGGTCTGGGTTGATATAGGGGCTGCTCTCTTTTTCGAATATCCGATTTGGAGTCGGGCTATTCGTCCCTGCACGTGTAACAACTCGTAAGAGGACAGTGACTGGTTCCCCCGTTGTTCCTCCAACGATCAAGTTAGCTAGGTGCTTGAGTGGGAGTATGAAAAAATACAGTAGAATGGAGAAAAATACTGAGAAATTACTTACCCTTGTATTTTGAATAGTTTTCCTTTTTATAGCCATGCAAGAGGGGTAGTGTGAGCCCCAGGGTTCACATAAGACTGTAGTCCAAGATAAAACCCGGATTGTCAAACCTGCCAAACACCAAACACCATGCTACGACATGTTTCACCATCACAGTCACTATCTCTCTAGTGAAATCAACAAATAGGTGAATGTATAAAACAAACAAATAATAGAAGTAGTACAAAATCAGATATGCACAGAAGAAGTATATCAATAAATGAGCCGAACTGAAATAAAATGAAAATATCTCTGAGTCTGAAATAAATCTCAACGCAATGAGTCAAATGAAATCTCACTAAGGCACACAGCCTCTATAAAATGAATACAACTCTAAAGCCTGAACAATGAACATAACTATATAACGAAGCTTCACCTGCTAAGACTGTGCGACGACGACTATGCTAGAACTCTATCATCCTGCGGCTCTCCGAAACTCTGACTTGCCTAAAAGAGATAATTTAAATAAAAAAAAACAACAACAAGAGTGTCAGAGCGCTACATCAATATCACCTCCATCCGCCCTAAGAGGAAGGGCTGTTAGATGAAGTGTAGGCTTTAACTATTAAGTATAGTCTATCTAGATCATTTTCCCCGTATCTAATAGAGTTAATATTTAGACACCTACAAGACGAGATGTAGTACGTCGAGCGAAATAATCCAAACAAGAAAACCCTCATGTATATACCATATGTCTCAAATTATAGACATCTAAATATTAGCACCGAACTAGAGATAAACAATCTAAATGAAATTAATAATTAGAAACCCACAACATGAGACTGGTACATCGAGCGAAATAATCTAAACAAGGAAACCCTCATATATATACCATATGTCTTAAATTGTAAATCCCTAAATACCAATTCTAACTCTATGAATGAAAATAACACTCAAAAGAAATACTCCAAACCTCAACCATATAGAACTAATGCCATATCTCGAACTATTCTCAAGTAGTTGGCGCAATTATAAGAGAATATCATCCAACTCAAAAATCACTGTAGGCCATATCATGTATGCCACAAATCAAATAATGTACCCTACTCATGGGTAATCTATCATGGGAGCAAAACTACATTGTAAGCATATATATATGTATTCATCTCCACGTACAATAGCGATACTTTTGTAAGGCTCGCAGAATACTATGCGGACAACGGATACAATCCTCCTTACTCAATCACTCTGCAGCAATAGGGTTTATCTTCCTATTTCGAATACACAGAATAACGATACTTTTATAAGGCTTGCATAATGCACACGGATATCGGATACAACCTCCTTACTCAATCGTCCTTACGGCAAATAGGTTTTATCTCTCTATTTTCGGATTGCTCATTCGTCCAACGATAATAGGTTTTATCTCCTTATTCCCGGATATGATTCCAGATGATCGTACAACGGTGAATAGGCATATCAGCCCAACCCAGATAAACATACACCGACCACCTTCAAGTATTTGGTACAACCGAGGTCTCGTTATGGGAAAAACAGCCAATACCCCTAGTGTGGTACAACCAAATCTCTCATTACGGGATAAACACCCACACTGAGCATCCATAACCATGAGCATCATCTATTAATTCACTTTCACCAACTCAACTAATATCAACTATCTCAATAATGTGAGTCAAAGCAACATAAACTAAGTGTACGTGCACATATCTCGGTGTGCGTGTCCATATCTGATGTTCACCAACATCCCAGGTGTTAAACAGCTCTTAAGCATAGTAATGTAACAGTACAAGATCGAGAAACTCTCTTGAAAATCAAAACAACACTCAGAAAACAAGCTGGATCGGCCAGCGGCTGACCGACCAACGTTCGTGCACAAGCATGCATGAACAGGCCTGACGGTCGATCGATGCTAAGTGCGCGGTCTACCGGACAAAACCAAAACTGGTTCTCAGGCTTTGAACTTGCAAAACTTGCAACTCATCAAAAACATGTATTTTGTTATTATAAATTATTTGACAAGATTAAAACTTGATTTCTACATATTAGAAAAATATCCCGTGATTTCTTAAATTCTTTATTTAATTGACAAGATTAAAACTTGATTTCTACATATTAGAAAAATATCCCGTGATTTCTTAAATTCTTTATTTAATCTAATCAAGTTTAACAACCCAAATAATTATTAGAAAAATATCCCGTGATTTCTTAAATTCTTTATTTAATCTAATCAAGTTTAACAACCCAAATAATCAAAATTTTCACAAGAACTTAGTTATCGACAAAATTAGCATAAATATACTTGCATGAAACTTAAAACATATGTAACAATTATTTATCCACATTTTCAGATCTTGTTTACCCTAAACCTAAGGTTTTAAGCATCTCTAATCAACATGTAAACTCGTTAAAACATAATTATAGGATTTAAACATCTTTAAAACATGATTAACAAGATAAAAACAAATTTAAAAACAACCCTAATGATCATGATCACGTTTCTATTATAAACAACAAGAAAAACATGTAGATCTTACATTTTTTTACAGTCTAACATCAAAAATCTAGTCTTTTAACACTCCAGGTTAAGATTTAGACATGTAAACACACATTAAACATCTAAACGAATTATTTAACTATGAGAATGAGTTTGGATGCAAGTGATCTTGCCTTTGCACGTAAACAAGCCTCTGAAATGAACAGCAAAAGATCTCTTGATGCCAAACATTACAATTCCTCACCTTTCCTTCAACAAACACCCCGAGATCTCTCCCAAAACTCATAATTAGGGTTAGGGTTTAAGGAGGATGGTTACTGGTGTTAATCTCACGTGAAAAATGGTTAAAAGAGCTTTAAAACGAATATATATACTTAGGGTAACAACTGAGTTTGATATAAACAAAACCCAACCTAAAATAAACCTGACAGAAATAGGTTCACCCAGTAGTCGACCGCCTCGACCACTGCGGTCGACCGCGCATGATCCTGAGTTGTGCTCAGACTAGGGTTTGGTATATTGGCTATAACGTTTTTATCTGACCTTGGAATAAGGTGATATAAGATTTGTTGGAAAGATAAAGAAGAGACCTATAACTTTGGTCTTTTGAGTTTTTCCAGATTCCCACTACATCGGTGTGTAAAATATAGAAACTTTTAACTGGTCATTTTTCCCAGATTTCTCTTCGTGCATGTTTTGTGCATTTGCACTAATATATTCACAAATATACATTGAATTGATCTCAAATCAATTCTTATCATACTAAAACATCAAAATATTCTATTTTTCACCATATAACATATTTATTATTATTTATCATAAATTGTTCAAATTTACGGTGTTTTATATTCTCCCCCCTTAAAAGAATTTTGTCCCCGAAATTCGGCAATCGTATGTTAGGAATTAATAATATGAGAAAAACACTAAGAGGGGATAATTCAGATAAGGAAACCCTCTCGTACACATCTCATATCATTAATCCCTAGATATGAATCACTAGCAATATCTATGCTTTCTCGTACACATCTCATATCATTAATCCCTAGATATGAATCACTAGCAATATCTATGCTTAACAATCTAAAATGCGAATACTCCCACTTAACCCCTAATGAATCACTAGCAATATCTATGCTTAACAATCTAAAATGCGAATACTCCCACTTAACCCCTAACTAAATAGAACTAGTACATCAGACAAAAAAATCCAAACAAAAAACCCCTAATATATATACCATGTGTTCCGAATGATTAGAAGCTAAGTGTTAATACCCCCATTCTAGTGTTAAATATAAATATGGCCACATAGAAAATTAGAAAATCATAAACCTTAATAAGCTATAACCAAATCAATTTACCCACTCGAACAGGTGCGGGTAGTCACGACGCATATCCTCCTCGCGCTCCCAAGAAGCCTCTTTAGCTCTTTTCCATCTCTATTAAACTTTAACTTAAGGTATTACTTCCTTTCTAAGCCTCTCGTCCTTTCTAGCAAGAATACAACCTGTGATCTCCACGGTAGTTAAATCTATCTGAAACTCAAATTCTGGTGCATCAATCACCCTCTGCTGCTCCTCGTCGCGTAATTGCTTCTTAATCATTAAAACATGGAAAACATCGTGTATACTCAACATTGATGCTAGAAGATCTAGCCGATACGAAACGGCTCCAAAATATTCAACTCTCATGAACAAACTAATATACCTTGGGGTAAACTTTCCTCGTCTACCGAGTCACTGAACTCGTCGGTGATATTTTCAATAAGACATTATCCCTAATCTAGAACTCTAACGATCGTTGTCTCTGGTCTGTGTAACTCTTCTGATGACTATGCACTGCAAGAATGCGCTCATGAATCTCTGCTACCCTCCTGTAGTCCGCCTCACAAGCTCCTATCTAAGCAATAAACTATCTTGTGATTCTGTCCAACAAATAGGCAATCTACAAGGCCTCCCGTACCATGCCTCATACAGTGTCATGCCAATAGTCTATGATAAATGATATTATAAGCGATATGATCCTCCTAGCTATCCTGCAAATCTATAATACATGTCCTCTACATGTTTTCCAACACTTGGTTTACTTTCTCTGTTTGTCCATCTGTCTGCGGGTGGAAAACTCTAGAATATCACAATTGGCTACCGAAAAAAATCTTGGAAACTCCTCTAGAAGTGTCTCTTCATATCTTTGTATATTTTCCTTGTGCGTGGATGCACTGTGTATCTGGTACGATGCGCCTCAACTGTCGCGAAATGTAAGTCATACCCTCCGGGTCTACATCAAAATACCTCTTAGTCCTGCTAATGACGTGTCCACGTAAACGATAAATATCGTATCACTGCTCGGAAAAGTCAATATTGTTACTGTAGTCTATCTAGCCTTAATAGTCTCAAAGGCTTCCTGGCACCCCGTGCCCAAAGCAAACTATACACCCTTCTTCGTAAGGCGTGTAACTGGTATCACAATCTTTAAAAAGTCCTGAATAAACTTTCTCTCATACCCTACCAAAACTATGATTCTCTGTAATGGTTCTTAGCGGATCTCAATCAAGTACAGCCTCAACAATGGTTGGATCCACTGTTATGCCCTCCCTACTGATGACGTGGCTTAAAAATCTGACTTCTAATAGCCAAAACTCGTATTTGCTGAACTCAGCGCATTATTGATGCCTCCAATCTCGATTGTCTGCAATGCCCATAATGCCAATAGCAAATGCTGCTCGTGTTCTACCTCCAATCTCAAAAAGATAAGAATGCCATCGATAAAACGACTACGAACTGGTCCTAACATGAATGAAAAACCCGGTTTATCAAATCCATGAATACCATGGGTGCATTGGTCAACCCAAATGGCATGACAAGAAACTCAAAAGACCCATATCGAGTCAGAAAAGGCAGCTTTAGGAATATCCATTTATCATACTCATAACTAGAAATAACCAGAACGAAGATCAATCTTTGAGAAATGCTACGTTCTCCGCAGCTGGTCTGTAGGTGTAGATTTCTGATCTCCCGAAATAGGGATTTTGTTTGTATTGATAAGAACAACTTATTACAAACTAATGAATCGAAAATTATAACAGAAGTGGAGGGAATGCCCTCCTTGTTTAACGTGGGGACTTTCGGTAGCTATAGGATACCTTGCTTGGTTCTCGCACCGAGTCTGCTTCCCTTGGACGATCCGACCAAGGTTGCTGGTGAGCTTCAGTACACGGTAGAAGCTCAAGTCGATAGAGTTCGAGTCTCCGAGTTTGACGGCGATCAGGGCCTGAAACTGGGAGAAGATGCTACAGTGCAAAGATTATACAGAGAGCTTGTCGTCAACTCAGTTGAGAGTCAAGAGCTAGTGGTTCGATTAACTGATTGATTTAGTTAAAGGGATTCTGGACGAATCGCTCTTTAATTGTTCTTTTTGAACTTTTCAATCTCGAACCCCTTTCCTGTTGCAGGAGAGGTTCTTAAATAGGAGGAGAAACAGCATGGCTGCTCCCTAAATCATGGGATGTGACCATGTACTATTGGGAAATGCCATGCTTTTGGTTTGTACTATGAGCGGCTGCTTGATGGGCTCGGAGCACTGTACTCCTTCCCTTCACATTGTGAGGAGTGGGAAAGCCCATCCCTGTACGTGGTATAGCGGCTATCGAGTACACTGGCGAGCTTGTTGATCGCGGGCGGATTCAGCTCTTGACTCGTGCAGGCGAGATGAGATTCAATCGTGAGCATGCAGGCGGACTTGGCGACTACATGGATTTGACTGGTCGCTCGTACTGTGAACGGCTACTTGATGTGTTTGGAATACTGTGCTCCCTCCCTTCACATCCCGGGAAGTGGGCAGGCCCATCCCTGTACATGGTATAACGGCTATCGAGTACACTGGCGATCCTAAAGTTCATAGGCGCATTCGACTTTCGACTCGAGCGGGCGAGTCGAGTAAACAGGCAAATTTCAGCCATTTGGATGATCTTGACTCGTGCGGGCGAGCCGTTCATACAGGCGAGTCTGGGGTCACCAAATATAAGCACGGTCTAGGCTCATGTTGGTAAAACCAAGCTCATAGGTGAGCCTTACCCTTGAATCATGTGGGCGATCTTGAATCGCAAGCGGATTTTACATGAGTCTACGGAGGTAAATTTTACCATCTACAAGACCGCCTTCAAAGTTTTCAGACCTAAACCAACTTGCGTGTGGTCTGGAATACTTTGAATAAGGAAGTCCCTGGTGGGTTAGGGCGAATTTAGCCCTCTTTAGGATTTTTAGCAAACCCTCAGCTATCAACGGGTTTGACTTGCCTTTACCGATTACCGTTTGAATCGGACTAGCCATACTATTCCTCTCAGTATGATAAGTTGTTGAGTAGTTTCTCTTAGGCTTGATGCTAAGATTTCTGCTCTAACCCTTAGCCGTCTGAGGCGTGGGTCTGAGTGAGGACATTCCATTGGTGGTTCAAAATTCTAGACGAGTCGTGCTATCCGGAATTTGTCTTTAGAGGCGAACGAATCGTTCAGGCGAAATTCATTTTCGCAGGCAAAATTTGAAGTTGTGGAGTCGAGCTAGGTTTTTGCAGGCGAAATCCTTCCTTTAGGCGGAATTAGATTTGGCAGGAGGTGAACCACGTGTTCGCCGATAAAGCTTCGTGCTTTCCAGCTAATGCGGCGTGGGTCCGTCAGGTCGCATTAATTATGATTTGACAGTGTGATGTCAGCTTCATGCACCTCGCTCGATGATGAATCGTGGCCGTGGTTTTCGAATCTAGCCATTAGATTCAGTCGTAGATCTCGGTTCGGGTCCTGGGTTTTGACCGGCCCATTTCCTGTTTCGACGGTTCCTTCGTAACCGCAAAAGAGAACGAACTATGGAGAGTAGTCTGGGCCGTCGATTTCGATCGTGGCCACGTCTCTTAACCGCCAATGTTTCGCCTCTTGAGAGCGATCGTGGCCACGCAAGCATCTCCGCCTTTAAATAGGCTTTGTTCCCCTCCTTTGAGAGCTACTGTGCTCAGGAATTTTGTTTCGCGTGAAAACTTTCTAGAGAGAAAGAACTCCCACTCCGCCCCCGACTCTCAGACATGGCGTCGAAATCCAAGAAATGCGTTCCAAAGGGAGGAGGTCCTGGACGTTATTCTGATCGTATCGCCACTGATAGGATCGCCAGCGTGCCTGAGATGCACTTGGGTAAGTCGAAAGGTTTGTCTAACGACTTTGCATTGATTGCCGATGTTAGGTCGGGAGGATAAGCATCGCTCGTCTTCCTCAGTGGGCTCTGCCATTTTTTTGGCAGTTTCCCCGATTTGGATAAAATTAGCCTTTTTCAGGCAGATTTTGTATTCATTTGTAAAGGGTGACTTCTGCCTTTACGGGCGAAGTTGGCCTTTATCGGGCGAAGGCGAATTCGTTCTTGACAGGCAAATTCGACTTTTGTCTGGTAAAGACAAATTCAGCCTATACAGACAGATCTTGTCTTTGTCAGGTGGATTTTGCTTTTTGACAGGCGGATTTACATTTGTCTGGCGACTTTGCCTGTTTTGGCTTAGTAGGCGGATTTACCCCCCTAGGGTGGACTCCGTTCTAACTCTTTGGTTCTGACTTGCAGCGACCTTTTCTGACGTAGCCCTTCCGAAGGGCGTGTCCATTGGTCTCGTCGGAGGTACAGGCTATGCGGCGCCTCCCCGATTCCCCTTCATTGATCCAGTGCCCGTGTTTGCTGTCGACAAGCCGGATGGATTGATCAAGAGAGTCACCGACGGGCACCATTTGACGTTGCGTGAATTGGCTACTGACGCTGTGTTGACAGACGAGGCTAGGACAGAGCTCAAAAAGCCTCAGTTTTTGTTCGGTGATGCCGCGACTGATCCTTTAGCCTTATTGCTCAGGGAGAGCAGGTGGCTCCGTGTAGTGGACGGGGTCCACTACTGCCTTCCCAGCATGCCGAGGGGGTTCTCAATTGTTGAGTTGTGGTCTCTTGCAGTCCCGAGAATGATGAACTGGGATTTGACCCCAACTCAAGACGGGGTGACTTGTGGTGTCTTCACGGGCTCCACGGCTGGGTACGGGGTGGACAGCTCCTACAAACGGGTGACCACTCTACGTCTTGGCCTGCCGTTTAACGAGTTGCCCGCCGGGGAGACGACTGCGGTCGCAGAGACCTTCCGTCATCATTTCTTTGGGGCTGGGGGGAGATTTCCTCCAAAGGACTTTAGAGCCCCGGGGTGGATTTACTCTGTGCCTGGTAGCAACACCTGGTGGTCCAAGATTACTGACTACATTTTGGCTGAGAACTCTAATCTTATGGATTCAGAGCTGTACGTAGCCATTCGGGCCACTCAACTTGGTTTGAAAATCAATGCTCCCCAGTTCCACAACATCCTGGAACTGTATTGTTTGGACAACGGCACGTTCTTCACCCCCAATGGTGAACTCGGCATAACCCTCCACGAGATGTATGACGTGTCGGGGTTGCCTTTGGGAAGCTTCCCCTATGAGGAGTATGTCCCAGGTCAAGATGAGATTGACCAACTTTCAACCCGCTCTCCCTTGGTGGTTGAGACTCTATGGGAATTGCTCTGCCACTACCATATATGCCTTAATACCCTGAGGGTAGTAGACCATAAAAGCAAGAAGAAGAGGGCTCCGGGGATCAGCCATAAGAACTGTGCTGATTACTTATTCCCGAAGAATAATATCAAGGGAAAGGCTACTTTGCCGTTGGACGAGTGTGACCAGGCCGAAGTGGAAAGGAGGATGGCTAAAGGGGGATCCACCGTAACTCTTGAGCACGACGAGGGTGGATTCAAATTCGGAACGGTTTTACACTCATTCCATCACCAGGCCAAGTCCCCTATATCTGGAAAGGCTTTGCTCGTAGGGTACCTCATGTTGTGGTTGAAGAGGTGCGTGGTTCCCACTCATTCCTTCGAGGTGCTTCCGGTGGAGGTCGTCTATCCTGTAGTTTGCTTAGCCCATGGGAAGTCCTACGCATTGGTGTCGGCGATAGTGGCATGTATCCATCGGGGACTCCGCACATTGACGACCTAATTTTGTTGTGTGTCGATTGTCGACGAAGGGGAAGGGGAAGTCATTAGGACCCCTAACCCTACAGTGGGGCTGCCATACACTTACTTGATGACGTGGTTTGTCTACCATTGCGAGTGCTTGATAAGTGCCCTAGCGATTCTTCAAGGAGAAAGGTTCGTTCCGTTCATCCAACGCCTGGAGAGATGCTCTTGGAAGTGTAAAGACATCCCTGACGCACGGAAGACGCTCTCCCACTTCGGCCATTACAATTTTCACCGTTTCTTCCCCTACTTCAGTGGAGGAGGGTATGGCGAGTCTCTTAGCGACGTACCAACGGTGGATCACCACACCGTTCTTTCCTGTGGTGCTTTTCGATGGTTGGTGAATATCCGACCGTGGTATCACATTCAGCGAACAAGTCTCGTGTGCTATCTTGAGCTGTACATTCCTTGCAGATTCGCCTGCCAGTTTGGGTACGACCAGCTGTACGTGGGAAACATCAACCCTCACTTACATTTCGAAGGAGGGTTAGTGGATGGCGCTCGGGGATGGTTCTGGACTCATGCTGGTGGCACCCATGCTCGTTTTGAACTTCTTACAAAGGATCACGATTTGCACTATACGCTCCTGTATTGTCGGTGGTATCAGGGCGCTAGCGCTAATCCTGAGGGCTTCCGGTTCCAGAGTTCCTGTCTGACGGAACACGGGCATCGCCCAAGGGGAGCTCCTCGTCCCTCGAGGCAGAAGGGCCGCCAAACTACTAGAGAGTGGTTCTCGGAAGATCCCGCTGAAGACACCAAGGGCTTTGATGTAGGTTTAGATGAATCCGGGGCACCTGAGGCTCAAGCTCCGTCCCCTGGCCCTTCGCTGGATCCCACCGGTGGGCAAAGAGAATCTGATGAGCTAGTCCGGGCAGGTGAACGTCTGGAACATGCCCGAAGCATGATAGCTGGACGAATGGGGATGCCCTTCCTATCTCCGAGTAGCTCGCTTCTCTCTAAATGACAGCAAGAGACTACGACCGAAAGTTCCAGGATGGAGGCAGCCAAGAAGGTCCGTCACGAAGAGACGGTCGAGGCTGCCAGAGCGGCAGAAGGTCGGGATGATGCTACTCAGGTGATCATTCCCGGAGTGACTGCTCCTGTGACTGGGGCTGCTACGCTTGCTCCCTTTGTCGCATCGGGGATAGTCCCAGCGACTTCGGAGGATGTTCCTCCGTGGTCTGATGTGAGGCCGCTTACGGGGACTTCAACGACCCCCGCGATCGTAACAGAAGGTAACCTTTGATGCCGTACCCCCGGGCGTAAGGTCGACTCTGCACCCCTAACATTTGTGTTGACTTTATATAGGTGCGGTTGAGGGAGTGATCTCCATTCCTTCCGATGAAGAGGGGGGAACCGGAGACGAAGAGGAGCTTGGTGGCTCAGGTAAGAGTAGGATCTAGCGTCGTTGACCAGTCCGTGCTGAACCATCAATGGGGCTCTTCTCAGGGGGTATGTACTAACCTTCTTCTTGTATTCACAGTTGACCCATCCTATGAAGCTGCTGGTAAAGAGGATCTCCTATCTTGGGTGGGCCAGTCGACTGGAGAGATGGGTGAATCAGAGGCGGAAGATGACGTCTTGATTCATGAGGCGATATCGAGCGAGGAGGAGGTGTCGGCTCACGAAAAGGCGTCAGACCAACAAGGGGAAATCCCTATTTCTGAAGAAGTATTGGTCGGGGCTGGAGCACCGGCACAGGAGTCTTCGACCCAAGGGGAGACACCCACTTAGCTGGTAACCGCTTCCTCATCCTTGGTGACCGTCGGCATCACGGCCGATATTCCAGTGACGTCGGCTGGCACTTCGATGGCAGCGCCTGTCACCACTTCCACCGTCATGACTACCAGTACCTCAATCGTGACTTCAACCATGACGTCCGTGGCAGATGAGGCTACCCTCTCTCCCTTGGAGCGTTCGCGCAAAAGGAAGGTGGCTCAAACCCTAGCTAACTTCCAAGACACTCTTACTGACTGCGTCAAGCTCACATTGGAAGAGAGCTGCCCCTTTGAGGAGTTCAAGGAGGACCTTGATTATGACATGGCTTTCTTGATCAAGAAGCTTGGTGCCACCACAGATAATCCGTACTTCAAGCACTTGGAAGAGTTAGAGCGTGCTATCCGACAGCTGCTTACCCTTCTCGCGATGAGCTCCGAGATCGTTCATCTTGCGTCCGGCGAGGTTCAAGCAGCATTGGAGGAACGCGACCGTAGACTAAACGAGACCATGTCATTGGAGGCAAGGTTGACGGAAGAGTTAGAGCGTGTCAAGGCCGAGAACGAACGAGTGAGCCACGAGCAACAAAAGGCTGACTCCCGCCTCTTTCGCCTATCTTCGGAGATAGTGAAGACCAAGCAAGTCATTGCTAACGCGCAGGCCTCACTAGCTACTCAGGAGAAGGCTCATGAATAGCTGGTAAGGGAGTTGGAGGAAATCGAGTCTCGACGGCAACTGGTCGCTGTTTCTGTTGAGGAGAAAGACCGAGCCCTCAAGGAGGCCAAACACACCGTCCAAGACTTGGTTTCGCGCACTGAGGAGGATCTTCGTCGAGAGATCCTGAGGAGGCTTGAGCTTTGACATGCTGGGGAGATTCGTGAAGTGGAGTCACGGTTGAGAGATTTGTAATTTGCTTTCGATTCCCTCATTGTATTCGAATCCCTCTTAATGAATGGAATTATCCTTTTGTTCCTAGTCATTATTTCCCTTGTGCACACACCTCTTTTTTTCTTGTTTTTTCTATTGTTCAATACGGATCCGCACTAGTCAGAGTTTGGCTGCAAGGGAATCCTAGATGCGAACGGATTCCAGCTGTTGGCGGATTTCAGCCACAAGCTTATTCTTTCTGCAGGCGAATTTCGTCTGCAGGCGAAATTAGGACTGGCTCGAGTTCCAGAGTGGTGTGCGAGTCTGAACGTCTGAACCCTCAGACGGGTTCAGACCACATGAGTCCAGACGACAAATCTGCCTCGCGGGTGGGCTCCGCCTTTAGTGGTCCACGTGTCGGTTCATGCGTTAATGCGCTCGTCAGTTAAGACGATGTGGATGTGTCATTTCACGTTAAAGACGGCGTAGTAGGCCTCTTCGTTTTCCATGCCCGATCTGGGCCGTTAGTGAGAGATCATGTCTAGAAACTGCCAGATCTTGGCCGCTCATGCGAGATCCCGAATTGTTCGGCCTTACTCTTGACTGTTTGTCTTTGAACGGTCCAATCAAACGGCGGACCATTGTTTAGACCATGAGTATTTAACGCCCCTCCTCCTCGTTAAGGGAGGTCGCAACTTTCTTGTTGTCTTCTCTGGAGAAAACTCATGCTTCCTCTCATTGCACTTGGAATGGCGCTGAAGGTGAAAAGAGTTGCTTCGAAAAAAAGAAAGGAGGTGTCTTCTTCGGGTGCCACCGAGGTCGCTACCACCGAAGGTACCTTTTTGTCCAGGTTTTCGTGTAGTTCGATTAGAGGGTTGCAAGTTGAGTCGATACCTCTTGCCTTTAACTCCTTGTTGTGTCTTTGTCGTGTTGTGCAGTTCATGACGAAGCGCCAACCACTGAAGAGTGTACGGCCGAGCCCATTTTGATTTCTGACGACGAATCTGAGGGAATCACGACTTCCTCCACCTCAAACCCTGTTCCACCATCTGGAGCTGAACCTTGTCTCGAGATTCCACCCATTGTGGTGCTCGCTTCGGGTTAAGAGCCTGTTTCCTCAGATTCCTTGTCCATACAGGCTCGCATTGAGGAATTTGAGAACGCTGTGAAGCAGGTAATTTCCCTTGTCAGTCTTAGCATGGGAACCTACGATGGCTTCAAACAGTCCCTCCTGGATCATGTGGCCGATCTCAGGCGGTTGGACGAATGCCGGCTTGCCACACGTTGTGTGTAGAGGCTCCTTTTTCAGGAGTCACGCCTGACGAGTCTAGAGACCTTGCTGCGAGAAGGTCCGGAAGCTGATGTGGAGCCCTTCTTGTCTCGCGCTAGGCATCGGGAGGCCAGGGAGCAGGAAGTCCGCTCCAGGGAAATAGCAGATTTGGAATCCCATGTCGCCTTCTGGGTGGGTCAGCAGCGCTCACCGGATAGGCGATGCCACTTCCACCGTATCTCGTCTGAGAGTCGAGCTGGAGCAGGCGGAGGTGACTCTGAGGGGGCTTCAATCTAAGAGTGTAAAGGTCAGCAAGACTACTGAGGAGGAAACTCGAAGCCTCCAAACATTGCGCCAGGAAGACTCTGCCGCCAAATCAAGCTTTGAAGATCGGATCCGAAAAGAGGCTGAAGACAAGGCCCGGGAGGACCACGCGAGAAGGGTAGCCACAGTTAAAGCAGAGCTTGCGTCCTTTAGTTTGTTGGAGTAGGCTCTCAAATCTAAAATCGTGTTAAGACATTTTACTTTATTTTGCTCTTGACGTTGTGTTATGACTCGTTTGATTGTGAAGTCATAACTTTGCTCAAATGTATTGTCTTAAAACAGGATGAATGTTATGCTCTTATGGTTTCCCAAATGTGTTTGTGCATATACCTCTCCTAGTCACTGTTGTCTTTTATCTTTCAGCTTTTATCTTTCTCCGTGAGGCCGTTGCAGGTGGGCCTTTAACTATAGGCGAATCCAAGCTACAGCCGTATTCTAAACACAGATGAGTTCAAACCGCTGGTGAATTCTAAGTACATGCGAACTCCCATAGGCAAATTCTGACCACAGTCAAATCAAGCTGAAGATGAAACTAATGCTGATTTGGAGGTAACCACGTGTCTGATCGCGGTCTCGAGTGCCCGCCAGCTGGACTGACATTGGCACGTCGTCTCGCATTAAAGGCGGTGTAATGGATGGTTCGGCCGCCCAATCTGGACCGTTGGATGACGGACACGTACTTGGTCCGTACGTTATACATTGCCCTCTTTTCTTGTCGGAGGGAGCACTGCGTTGATTGTTTCCTTCTTGTTCAAGATGGCACCGCGCGTGAAGGCGTCTAGTGCGAAGGGGACATGGGATGATGCCTCTTCTTTGGCCCTCTCGTTTGATCGTGACCCAGAGCCTAAACCCTTGGACTCCGTTCTGGCCCAGTTAGAGGAGTTGGAGGACGCCGTGAAATGAGTGATCTCGCTCGTTGATCAGGGTCGTGGTACTTTCGCGGAGCTGAAGCAGTCCCTCTCAGACCGCGTGGCCCGACTCCGTTGTCCGGGCGTCTTTATGCTCGCCCTACGCTGCTCAATGAGGCTCATCGATCTGGAACTGCTCCTGACGAAATTGGAGGACTTGCGACATGCGGATTTGGAGTCCGAAGTGAAGCTATTCTTGGCTCTAGTCCACCGTCGTGCCGTGTGGCAACGAGAGTGCCGAAGGCGAGACATAGAAGACAAAGAGGCCCTTATTAATTATCTGGATCTTCGGTACCGCCTATTGCAATCTGACATGGAGTCTGTCACTTCTTCGATCATTTTAGGTACGATTACGCATGCAGAGGGGGAATCAGTCTTGACAGGCCTGCGCATTCAGAGCGAGATGGTGGAAGGTGATCTTGCCAGAGAGAGGCGTAATCTTCCACTGCTGCTTCAGGAGGATGCCGCTGCTAACGCTTCTTTCGAGGTGTGGGTCTAATAGTAGGCAGAGGATAAAGCTCGCACCATGCATGCGGAGAAGATAGCCGCAGTCAGAGCCAAGCTTGCATCTTTCAAACTCCTAGAATAAACCCATAGGATAGGAGTAGATTCGAGATGTTCTGTTTCATGTTTTGCTTCTCGAATGTAATGTTATGTCTCTCTTGGTTGTAAAGTCATAACTTTGTTCAAATGTACTGTCTAGAAGCACCTAATGAAGTTCGCACTTTCTTGTCGTGCACATGCTCTTTTCATGTTTCGTTGTGTTGCCATTCAGCGGCTTGCTCATGTAACGGGTAGACTCAACCACCGGCGATTTCATGCCGCAGGCGAAGCTCAGGCCCGGGCGAGTTTACGCTACAGGCGAACGGACGAGTTCGAGACTTAAGCTGGTGGTGAGTTTTGTGCTGCAAGCAAAACTCGAATCCTGGCGAGTTTGCGCTGCAGGCGAAACTCGAGTGCTGGCGAGTTCGTACTGCAAGCTTAACTCAAGTGCAGGCGAGTTTGTGGTGCAAGCAAAACTCAAGTGCAGGCGAGTTTGTGCTGTAAGCAAAAACTTAAGCGCAGGCGAATTTGTGCCACGCGTCTGCCCGCGGACCCAAATGCTTGCCAGCTAAGGCGCTATGGGCGCGTTAGTGCTCATTAGTTGTGAAGTGACGGGACGCTTCGCCTTCCGCGCTCAATCCGAACGGTCGGTTTGGAGTCCCAATGGCGAAGCTTTTATGGGCGTCGAACCCGAAGCGCCGCTAGAGATCTGGGTCATTCGATCTACTTGAGGCAGGAAATCCTAGCCGTTCAGCTCTCGGCTATATAATGTGCTCACGATCTCTTCGGTAGAGTTCTTGTGCTTACGAAAGAAAATTCACCGGAAGAGAAGTACAGAGTTCTCCCTGCTTTACTCAATGACCTCCAGATCGAATGCTTCAAAGGGCAAGGAGGTTTGTTCCACCTCTGCTGCTGTCGATGTCCATGCCTTCCCGCGCGCGGATAGTTCCGGTCCGCAGGGGCCACTGCGACAGAATCCCCTCTCGACGCTTGCCTTCTTTCAGAGAGTTGGAGGAGGACCTTCGCCGAACGGCGATCGTCATGATCAGCAGCAAGGCTGACGTCGGGGGCTAGACCGACTGCTCCTCCCTCGTGGCCAGCCTTGACGGCAGATCCGTGCGTTAGCATGTGTGTCGCAGCTTAGCCGAACGACCACACTGCCGAGTGGGCTTCGACGTCTGGGCGGGGCTGCATGCATCGCTGGAGGAGTTTGCTGGTGCTACGCGATTGCTTGCTTGACGAACCACCGCTCTCGCGATGAGCATCACTGTTCTGAGCGGAAGGATCTGGCACAGCGCATTCAAGGCAGAAAGCAGGCCGAGCTCAAATGCTTGCGCAGGCAAACACCTCCGGCGGCATCAGCCGCTATCGGAGCGCGCGATGCTCACGGTAGGATTGCCGCTGACGCTGGATGCCTACACGGATGCACTCTTCTTCGGCTGGACACTGGGGGTCCCTTGAGGCAGAGGCGACCCTTGCGGCAAGTCCGAGCACGAAAATGGGCTTCGGTCGCGTACCGAAGGCCGGCAGGGCCGCCGGCTTGGCGGGGGCTCCGTTCTTCGCCATCAGGGCCGCCATCCAGAGCGAGAGCATCGGCGAGGCTGCTTTCCGGCCAGCTTCAGTGAGGTGAGGTGCACAGGACCGAGCCACGCAGGC
>NC_033796.1:84131637-84142085 GCF_001876935.1 Asparagus officinalis | reverse complement strand
AGTTGGCGCACGCCGATGCTTCTGACGAACCACCGCCTCTCGCGATGAGCATCATGTTCGAGCGCGAGGATCTGGCGAGGCGCATTCAGGCGAAAGAGGCCGAGCTCAAATGCTTGCGCAGGCAACATCGCGCGGTGTTGGCTGAGATGGATGCCTACACGGATGCCACTTTCTTCATGGACACTGGGTCCCTTGAGGGAGAGGCGAACTTGCGGAAGCTCGAGCACGAAAAGATGCGGCTTGGTCGCGTTGCCGAAGCGGTGGCAAGGGCGCTCCAGCTTCTTCGCCAGGAAGAGGAGGATGGCGAGGCTGCTTTCGCCAGGCTTCAGCAGAGCGAAGACCCGAGCCAGACAGGCGGCAGAGCTCACGGCTGTCAAGGCAAAAATCGTCAGCTTTAGTCTTTTGAAGTTGATGTAGTGCATCGTTCTCCTTGTTAAACACTATTTTTTAATTTTGTTGATGCTTGATGCATCACAGTTAAAAACTCTCTGTCTGTATATTTGGCCTGGAATGGCCTGTTACGCTTTTGCTTATTTACTGCTTTGCATGCACAGTTTTTTTTTTTATTTTTTGTGTTTGATCTGTGCTTAGAACTATTGGTTAGTCCTTGATAGCCATTGTGCTGGACTCGTCTTTGTTGCTTGGCGCCTGAGTTGAGCCAGCTATACCACTTCTCGCAGTGTGGTGAGCCTTCGATGAGTTTGTCTTGGACTTAGTCGCTAGGATCCTCTTCTACTTTTGTTTGTTCGCAGCGTGAGGTCGGGTTAACCCCGACTTTCGCGTTGTAGCTCAGGCGAAACTGAGAGGGTAACACTTAGCTTGAAACAAAGAGCAGTTGCTCGTGCATGCGACCAGCTGAAGACCCCAACAATGACTTGCTATTTGGCGAGTTGCTGTTTGAGGGGACAGTTGGGACATGTTGCCTGTTAAGCTGCCCTTGATAATTATCGTTGTCTGTGAGGACGACGACGTAAATGATAATCGAATCGTTCAGGGATGTAGGAATGTGACGATCGATTGCTGTAGGAGCCGTCACATAGTAGGCTGCTACCCATCGGTTATTCTAAGGGAATATTAGGATATTCGGAATAGGTCAGGTAGTTCAGGGACGTAGGAGTGTGACTATTGACCGAAGTAGCAACAAGTCGCATGGTAGGTTGCTACTTAGCCTGTGTTACTCGTGGGAATAACGACGTCAGTTATCAGAGGTGATCATTAACATGATGGAATTTTGTTGCGATTGGAGCAACTATGAGGACTTATCATCCCATTGGAAGGGATTGGTAAGGGTTGTTTCCGTCCCAACTATAAGAAGGTTAGACCAAATGGCGATCTAGGTCACACTTAAGAACGCTGTTAGTAGCGTCTCGTATAGGGTTTCCCGTCTGAGTATATGAAGTAGGAACAATTTAGCCTCGTGTACCAGTTGGAGGGAGTGAGGACCAGTTTAGGGTCATGCATTCGTGGGAGTTTGGAGGGACAGTTTATACTCTTGCACCAGTAGGAGTTTGAAGGAGAACTAAGGGTAGTACTTCTTTAAGAACTTGCCGTTGATAGGCATCATGATCTTGTCGCCGTTCGGTTTGACGAGGTGATAGGCTCCATTCGAATAGACTGTCTTTACCACGAACGGTCCTTCCCATTTGGACTGAAATTTGCCCTTCTTCTTAGAAGTAAGAATCATTGGTCACCGAACGGCTAGTACCAATTCTCCCTCCTTAAAAGATCGACGCTTGACTTTCTTGTCGAAAGCCTTGGCCATTCGGGCTTGATAGAACTCAATATGTTGTTGAGCTTACAGTCGCTTCTCATCCAACGCTTCAAGTTCTGCGAGGCGCCGTTGATGATTATCCTCGATGCGGAGGGATGGAATTTGAATCTCTAATGGTAACACGACTTGACAGTCATATACCAATGAATAAGGTGTGTTGCCGGTCGGTGTATGAACCGTTGTGCGATACGCCCATAAGCTCTCGCCCAGCTTCTCGTTCCAATCGCGCTTGTTGTTAGAAGTCAGCTTGGTTAACTCTCGCCCAGCTTCTCGTTCCAATCGCGCTTGTTGTTAGAAGTCAGCTTGGTTAAGATCTTAATGATTATTTTGTTGAATGCCTCGGCCAGGTCGTTCGCTGAAGGGTTGTAGGCCATAGAGGAAAGGTTCTGTATCCGGAATTTATCACAAAACCGGGTGAACGCATGACTAACGAATTGTGTGCCATTGTCATGGATGATACGTCAAGGTACGTCGTATCGGTATATGACATGATGTTTGATGAATTTAATCACGTCATTGGTTTTGACTTCTCTTAAGGGGACGACTTCGGCCCATTTAGAGAAGTAGTCGGTGATCGCGAGGATGAAGCGATGACCTCTCGCCGACGATGGGGATATTGGTCCGATGATATCCATCCCCCATGCCTCGAAGGGCCAAGACGCCGTTGTTGGGTGTAGGTCTTCAGGAGGTTGATGCAAGTAGTTGGCGTGGATTTGGCACGCATGGAAACGTTTTGCGTAAGCAACCGCGTCGCTAACCATCCCATAGTCTATCCTTCGCAATCGATCCCAAAACTTAGGTCCGGGCTGGTGAGCTCCGCAAGTGCCATCGTGGGCTTCGCGCAGAGCTTCTCGTGCTTCTGTCTTTGAAAGACATCAAAGTAACAAGCCGTCATATGACCTTCGATACAACGCCTTTGTAGTCGAATCGTACTAGAACCTTGAGGCACGCCGGTGGACAGACTCTCGTTCTCTAGTGTCTTCGGGCAGCATACCGTACAGGACGTAATCGATGATCGGGAGACGCCAATCTTTCAGGTCAGGTTGATCCGAAACTTGGTGAGTGGCGTTCGCTTCTGAAACGTCCTTTAGTCGAAAGAGTCTTCGGCTCGCCACAATGACCCATTGAGTCGTTTCTAGCGGCTGGGCCAAATTAGCCGCCAAGGATGCGAGGGCGTCCGCGTGTGTGTTCTTAGAACGAAGCACATGTTCGATGCAGAAACTTTCGAATGACTCCACTAGCTTGATAGCTGCTTTGTGAAGCAGGATCAGATCGTCGTTCCTCACTTCGTATTCCCCCGTCATTTGCTTGACGATGAGCTAAGAGTCACCATAGGCTTCGAGATGTTTTATCTCTAACTCTCTTGCCAACTCGAGTCTAATGAGTAGCGCGTTGTACTCAGCCACGTTGTTGGTGCATGGCTCTGTTAGAGAAAAGGCTCTAGGAAGTACGTGATTATGTGGGGAAGTGAGGACCACCCCCACTCCCGCAATGATAGATCCGCTCGTACCGACGCGAGATGTGCCGTCAAAGAACATCTGCCAGGCTTCCGCTAGGGAGGTCGTGTTGACTTCGGGGGGCTCATCTGGCAAATATTCGAATAAGTCAGTTTTCGCCCTCAGCAGATGACTAGCCATGAAATCGCAGATAGCCTGTCCTTTGACTGACTTCTGTGGCATGAAGTGAATGTCGTATTACGACAGCAGGAGCGCCCATCTGGCCAAGCACCAGTTTAATGCTGCAAGCTGCATCATGAAGACTCGGATGGGTTTCATCCGGGAAATGACGTGGATGGTTTGGCCAACTAGGTAGTGTCGCATCTTTTGGATGGCAAATACCAAGGCCAAACACTCCTTTTCGACCATAGGGTATCGCCGTTCGGCACCCTGTAGAGTTCTACTCAGGTAGTAGATGCCCTGCTCGTGGCCAGCATCGTCATTTTGTGCCAAGAGGGTGCCTTGAGAATGATCCATAGCCCGTATGTAGATGAGGAATGGTTTTCTTGAGGTTGGAGCCGCGAGGAGAGGCGGGTTCAAGAGATAAGCTTTGATCTCCTCAAAGGCCCGTTAGCAAGGCTCGTCCCACACGAAGGAAGTACCTTTCTTCATTAGTTTGGAGAATGGTTGACACTTACCCAAAAGATTTGAAATGAACCTCCGGATGTAAGCCAATCATCCCTGAAGGCCCCTTAGCTCCTTAAGGTTTCAGGGTGGCTGAAGCTCCTGAATAGCTCGTACCTTGTCTGAGGAATTTACCGCTGGACATCCCTAAGAATGACTTCATAGGATTTATCTTGAGTTGGTGAGTTCTCATGAGTTCGAACATCACCTTCAAGTCTTGGAGATGGTCCTCTTTACTATGACTTTTCACGACCAAATCGTCCACACAGCACTCGACTGTCTTTCACAGGTGATCTCGAAAGATCGTGCTCATGGCGCGTTGGTAAGTTGCACCTACGTTTTTGAGTCCGAATGACATGACGGTGTAGCAGTACACCCCCATAGGAGTCCTGAATGAAGTGTGTTTTTCGTCCTCGGGGTGTATTTTGATTTGATTGTATCCTGAGAACCCATCCATGAAGGACATCCTCTCAAACCCACACATGTTATCAATGATGACATCCGTGATGGGCAGAGGAAACTCGTCCTTAGGGCACGCAACATTGAGATCTCTGAAGTCAATACAGATGTGAATCTTACCGTTCTTCTTCAGGACTGAAATAATATTAGCTACCCAGTCGGGATGCTGTTCCTCTCTGATAAAGCCGGATTCGATCAGTTTCTTCACTTTGGCCTCTATTGCCTCCATGATCTGCAGATGAAACCACCTCTGCTGCTGTTTGTCTGGTTTGGCGTCTGAGCCGATGTTGAGGTAATGCATGGCGACCCGTGGATCGAGGCCGGGCATGTCCTCGTAATTTCATACGAAGACATCAATGTATTCCCGTATGAGGGCAATGAGATCTTCTTTCTCCTGAGGAGGTAGACTACCACTGATGAATATGGGCTTGGGATTGGCCTCATCGCCCATGTTCACTTGGAGGATTTCATCCTCGGTTGGTGGTTCACGTTGCTCGAAGCAGCTGTTTCACTGAGCGTTGACGTGGCGGTCCCATGTTTCATCATAGAGCGGGACCTGTCCGTCCTCTACCATTTTGGCGGGATCAATCGCAGCCATGTTGACTGTAAGGTTGTCGAACAAATCCCTTATGCTGACATCTGAGTCCCACGCTGAGGTTGTCGATGATCGATCCCCCGAACACGCATAGTCGGAGTCCTCGTTGAAATAACAGAACAAGTCCAATGAGGAAGAGGAGTAGCCTAAACCTCTCCGAGTCCTGTTAAAGTAATTTGAGGGTTTGCCTTTAGGTACGTAAGCGGGTCGGATGACCGTCTTGCGCCCTCGGCCGTAATTCAGACCCTCTGGGCGAGTGAGGTCGTACCCCATGTCGCTCATCATATGCTTCGCGATTTGACTGTACTGCGAAAACTGAGGTGCGGGTATTCATCTTCAGACTCGTCCCACAATGTGTGCAAAGGGTGATCGATTCGTCCAAAGATAATATCTTTTTGATAGCTATCCCGGGCCGGTACGACAAGTACAGCTTGTGAAGACTTGATCGGCTGTGCCTTCGCGACATACGACGAGCATACAGGAAAGTGTAAGCTTCGATATTAGGTCGTTAGATGCATCATCCTCAGACGTTGAGCAAGACGACAAATAAGAAAAATTGAACTTCTCATTCACGATAATCTCATCCGCCTGAATAGCGTTGGTTACATTATGACTTTCGCAGCCGATTACAATTGATTCGAAATCGTTTAGGATCAAGCTATCACCATACTCGGGCTCGCTATCCGCTTTGTTGCTGCTCTTAAGCTCCTCGATCGGGGGCTCGTCAGGGTCCTGGTACAGTAGAGAGTCCATGAAGTAGTTCTCAACGCCCTTGAAGGGTTGCTTGTCAGCCACCACTGTTTTCACTCGCTTGTAATCATCCACATATTTCAAGCATTGGTGTAATGTGGACGGGACTATCCGGTTGCTGTGGATCCACGGACGTCCTAAGAGCACGTTGTAGGATGGCTCAGCGTCGATGACATAGCAGGTCACCTCTGTCTTCATGTCGCCTATTCGACACTTCAGACGGATCTTGCCGAGCGGCCGAGTCCTAGTGGCATTAAAGCCAAAGATAGTCGTGGTAGTCGTGGATAGACGTTTCGGGGGTATCCCCAGGTGTTTGATCAATTTTAGGGGTGCGATGCTTAGTGCAGACCCCGGGTCGACTTGAATTCGATCTACTTTTAAGGAACCGACGTACCCTATGAAGTACAGTGGTCGATTATGGGAGGTGCTTTTGATGAGCATGTCCTCAGGAGTGAAAGTGATGCAGGGGACCCGCCTCTCGGTGGTTTGGCAACACATCGCACATTCCCGCTCCGTGTCTTCTTCCCTCGAGAAGTGGGTGGCGAAGACTTCCGAGTCGGCCAGCGCCTCTTGTAGGGCTTCCCGGGTAGGCCTGGATAGCCGCAGGAGGTCGTACATGGTAATTCACACGGGGATGCTTTTTAGTTGTGCAAGCATGTTGAATCGGAAAGGCTGATTGCTCGAGCTCGGCCTGTCTGGATCCAGAGGAGCTGCTACCGCTAACCTCGTGGGAGGTCCTGCCGGGTTCTCTGCCATCGTAGGGTATTCTTTTGCGAATTCCTTCCCTGCTCTTGTGGTGAGGACGGTGGTTTCCTCCTCGGAGTCAGTGAGGGTAGATACTGTAGTCTGGTCTCCATCCGGCATGGCGGAGATGGTATTGCAAGGTTTACCTTTGGTCTTTCTGGAGGGCTTTGCGGTCCATTGTTCGTCACTGAGGAGGTCCGGATGGACCCACATCACATGACCCGATGGAAAAGTTTGGGGTACTAAACCTTTCCCTTGTTGGTTGTGAGGGTCGTCATTAGTGATTTTCAGGACTGCCTTGGGGATAGGAATTACCCCTGCCGGAGCCTAAACCTTCGGGAGATCTGTCCCAAAACTCAAGCTGATCATATTCGTGGTCACCTGCTTTTGTACATTCTCCTTCTTCAGGACTCCTGCATCGTAGAGGGCCTGGAGCTTATCCTTAAGGATGTAACACTTAGAGGTGTGGTGGCCAAGGAATCTGTGATAGGCACAATAACTCGGGTCATTGGTCTTGTTCGCCTCCTCAGGCTTTGTGACCTCCGGTAATTTAATTCGATTGCTCTTGAGTAGAGTATCGAATGTCATCACCACTTGGTCTTCCTTGAAGTCGTATTGCCTTGGAGGGCATTGTTCGAACTGTCTGGGCTTCGGCCTTTGAGCTGTTTTGGGTGCCGGGGAGGAATCGACGGCCATGATCTCTTTTCCTCTTGTTCGAGGGGGATTCTTTGGCGCAGCCGGCTCTACGGCTCCCTTCGTGGCTCCTCGGCTTCTAGCCTTTTGATCATGTTCTCTACTTGTTCTCCTTGGCGAACAAGTTCCTTCCAGGTTCGGGTTTCCACCGCGCCAACCTTGGATAGAATATGGATTGAGAGATTATTACGGCACATTTCGATCAGTGTGGATTCGAAAACTTGATCCCGACAGTGGACCGATCGGTTTCTGAATCTCTTTATGAAGTCATTGACCGACTCCGACTTCTGTTGTTTTTCGGCGAGGAGGGTGGCCATTGACACCTCCGTGTCGTCGTCAAAGAAGCGGGCCAAGAAGAGCCTTTCCGCGTCGGCCCATGACTTGATAGAACCAGATTCTAACTTGCGGAACCATTCAAACGCTACCCCTTTAAGGGTGCCTATGAATAACTGGGTGAGGATAGTGTCGTTCCCTGTAAGGAAACCGGTTTGCGCCATAAAATAGTTGATGTGTTGTGAGGGTGAGTCCTTGCCATCGAACTGCACCAAGCTAATCGGCTTAAACTTTACTGGATATGGGACTGTATCCCACTCGACAGGATAGGGTCGGACCACCCCTAGCTTGTTCATGTTCTGTTGGAGCTTCAAAGCGTTGATCTGGCTTTGAAAATCATTGAACCTCTTGTCGCGGGTGCTACCCCCAAAATGCGACGTCCCTAGTGATGTCTTGGAAGAGTAATCGGATGGTAGGCCGACATTATCCTTTATTTCAGTCGCTGGACGATGGGGAGGTACCTACTCCTTACTCCCCACCTGCTGCGGTAAGGTGTGTTGGGTTCTTTTCTTCTTCTTTTTCTTGTTCAGAAGCTGCTCCAACATTTCCCTTAAGGAGTCGATGGTCGCCTGTTGTTCTTCGAACTTTTGGGCCACCGTCTGTTCATGCAACATTTCCCTTAAGGAGTCGATGGTCGCCTGTTGTTCTTCGAACTTTTGGGCCACCGTCTGTTCATGCGTGGTATCAGCCATGTGTACTCTTGCCAGTGCATCCTGACTTGAGTGCGATGTTTGGGATGTGGCTGCTGCTGAGTACACCTCATCTTCGCCGCCGGATGGAAGCGCTAAGGTTGAGTAGTCAAACCCAATGCTCACCCCCGTGCGACTACGGGTGCGTTGGTATATACCGTCTCGTTCACGTTGAACAAGCGGAGGGTTAGGCCCCAGGAAGGAGTCCGAATCTAGAGAACCAGAAGGTACTGTCTTGCCCTTGTCCGTCATGTTGATTGTAGCGGACGAGAGTTCTAAATCATCGGTGGCGCGTCCTCTTTGGTGACGACGCCTTCGACGAGGAGGTCTCGGTCGGGAAGGCCGTTGAGAAAGCCTCTCGAACACTGAAGGTTTTGCCGTTCCTATACATGGGAAGTCGGTGAGTACTATTTGGATAAGCCTTTCGCAGTGGCACTGAGGATGCGCCTCCTGTATAGTGTGTTTACGAGTTAGGTAACCCCGGAGGTCTTCTGCGGGCGGTTGGCGACAACCCCCAACATCAGAAAGACCGCCCGAATGATCGCACGAGAGAGTTTTGGATGCACTCCCTGGTGTAAACTGGGTGGAATGGTTAAGTGTTGGGGTGTGATGAATTTGCCCTGATAGACGAGTCTTCGTGCTTGGGCGAACTCCAGCATGCAGGCGAAACTCAACCCTTTGCTCACGCAGGCGGGTTTGTGAGGTATCGCCTACTTCTTTACCTTTGTAGTCAAGGCTCTCTCGCTCGTTACACTTATCCGTCAAGTGGTCATGGCGAGGCTCGCCCGCCCTCGAGGGTTCGCCTACTCGGGTAGGCTCGCTCGTTCGGGGTGGTCTGTTCGCATCAGGGATGAGTCCTGAGAAGCGAAATGCACCTGAGTGGGTGATCTCGTCCATCTTGGTTGGCACGCCTGATTTGGAGAGCCTTCCAGTGCCGGGCGGGTTGCCCCTTCGTCTCACATTCTTCGAACCTAGGTAATAATTCAGGTCGTCGTATGAGGCGAAGGCTCGGGCCCCTTGTCGGGTGAGGGCCTGTCTTTACTGCTGGCGAGCTCTTCTGGAGAGAGGAACGTCCGTGCGGATTGTGGCGACATGGTCTGCGCCGAAATGAACCATCGTTTCCTCCTGGACGGGTGTCTGCGAGGGTCGTTTAGCGACCTATCTGGTAGGCTTTCGCCCCGTGCTCTCGACCTCTGGCTTGGCCTTAATCGATTTGGAGGGAGTGGGCTCCCCCGACATGACTCGGATAGAGCTCCAAGGGCGGAGGCTTTGACCGTTTGAGGTCGGCCTCTACGCACGACTCTGTGGCGTTTGCGGGACGCATCGCCACCAGAGGAGGAAGAAGACAAGTACTCTTCGTACTTGGCTTGGTCAAACTCGATTTCTAGGGACTCCACAGTCGTCCCAACAGCAACCTCGTCGAACTGAGCTACCACCATTTTGGTTGAAGAAATAGATTCTCCCACTGTGGTCGCCATCTTCTGTAGGTGTGAATTTTTGATCTCCCGAAATAGGGATTTTGTTTGTATTGATAAGAATAGCTTATTACAAACTATGAATCGATAATTACGACAGAAGCGGAAGGAATGCCCTCCTTGTTTAACGTGAGGACTTTTGATAGCTATTGGACGCTTCGCTTGGTTCTCGCACCGAGTCTGCTTCCCTTGGACGATCTGACCGAGGTTGCTGGTGATACGAGTGTATCTTCTCTTCGGGAGCTTAGCGATCCTCATGGGAGCTTGAGGATAGATGATTCTCATGGTATCTTGAGAATAGAGTAAAGGAGTCGTGGACGAAGTCATTGGAGGCGGCGAAGTCGAAGGATTCGTCAAACTGTAGGAAATACAACTGGGCTCTGGCCGGTCGATTAACTTGGTCACAATGGTCGACCGCGTAGTGCACAGACCCAGACTGTGTCTCGGGACTGAGAGCGGTCGACCGATGGAGGCGCTGTGGTCGACCGGAAACACTGCAATTGATTTTTCCAGAAAACGATGTTCTGGCCGGTCGACCGACTTGGTCTCAGCGGTCGACCGCGTAGCGGTTATGGGCCTGGGCCTGTTTCCTGCACCGTTTAGGATTTCTAGAGTGGGTTTATCCAGCTTGCCGTTTGCAGGCGGATTCAGCTCTTGACTCGTGCAGGCGAGGCAAGCTTCCTGCAGGTAGATCTGGTGAGTGACCGGTCACTCGTACCGTGAGCGGCTACTTGATAGGTTTGGAGTACTGTTCTCCATCCCTTCACATCGTGCAGGTAGCAGGAAGGCTCATCCCTGTACGCAGCATAGCGGCTGTTA
>NC_033796.1:84112008-84131170 GCF_001876935.1 Asparagus officinalis | reverse complement strand
CGCTCTCACGGGATACTCTTTGGCGAATTTCTTCCCTGCCCTTGTGGCGAGGATGGTGGTTTCCTCCTTAGAGTCAGTGGGGCGGTCATTGTTGTCTTATCTCCACCCAGGATGGCGGAGATAATATTACAAGGTTTGCCCTTAACCTTTTTCGAGGGCTTTGAGGTCCATTGCTTGTCATTAAGAAGATACGGATGGACCCACATCACCTGTCCTGACAGCAAAATCTGAGGTACTAGACCTTTCCCTCGTTGATTGTGAGGGTCGTCATTAGTGATTTTCAGGACTGCCTTGGGGATAGGGATTATCCCTGCTGGAGCCTGAACCTCTGGGAGATCTGTCCTGAAACTCAAGGTGATCATATTCGTGGTCACCTGCTTTTGTATCTTCTCCTTCTTTAGGACTCCTACATCGTAGAGGGCCTGAAGCTTATCCTTGAGGATGTAACACTTAGAGGTGTGGTGGCTAAGGAATCTATGGTAGGCACAATTACCCAGGTCATTGGTTTTGCTTGCCTCCTCAGGCTTTGTGACCTCCGATAATTTAATTCGATTGCTTTTGAGTAGAGTATCGAATGTTGCCACCACTTGGTCTTCCTTGAAGTCGTACTACCACGGGGGGCGTTGTTCGAATTGCCTGGGCTTCGGCCTTTGAGCTGTTTTGGGTGCCGGGCCGGAATTGACGGCCATGATCTCTTTTCCTCTTGTTCGAGGGGGATTCTTTGGCATGGTCGGCTCTACGGCTCCCTTCTTGGGATGTGGCTCATCAGCTTCTAGCCTTTTGATCATGTTCTCCACTTGCTCACCCTGGCGAATAAGTTCCTTCCAGGTTCGGGTTTCCACCGTGCCAACCTTGGACAGAATGTGGATTGAGAGATTATTGCGGCATATTTCGATCAATGTAGATTCGGAGACCTGGTCTCAGTAGTGAACTGATCGATTCCTAAATCTCTTTACGAAATCGTTGATCGATTCCAACTTCCGCTGCTTCTCAGCGAGGAGGGTGGCCATCGACACCTCTATGTCGTCGTCGAAGAAGCAAGCCAAGAAGAGCCTTTCTGCATTGGCCCAAGATGTGATGGAGCCAGGCTCCAACTTACGGAACCATTCAAAGGCCACCCCTTTGAGGGTACCGATGAACAACCGGGTGAGGATGGCGTCGTTCCCCGTAAGGAAACCAGTTTGCGCCATAAAATAATAAATATGTTGCGAGGGCGAGCCCTTGCCGTCAAATTGCACCAAACTAATCAACTTGAACTTTGCTGGGTATGGGATTGTATCCCACTCGACAGGATAAGGTCGGATTACCCCCAGCTTATTCATGTTTTGCTGGAGTTTCAAAGTGTTGAGTTGGCTTTTGAACTCATCGAACCTCTTGTCGTGGGTGCTACCCCCAGTATGCGATGTCCCTAGCGATGTCTTGGAAGAGTAATCAGATTGTGGACCGATATTATCCTTCGTTTCAGTCGCCGGACGATGGGGAGGTACCCACTCCTTATTCCCCGTATGCCGTGGTAAGGTGTGTTGGGTTCTTTTCTTCTTCTTCTTCTTGTTCAAAAGGTGCTCCAACAACTCCCTTAAGGAGTCGATGGTCACCTGTTGTTCTTCGAACTTTTGGGCCACCGTTTGTTCATGGGTGGGTTGAGCCATGTGTACCCTTGCCAGTGCGTCCTGACTTGAGTATGATGTTTGGGACGTGGCTGTCGCTGAGTAAACCTCATCTTCGCCGTCGGAGGGAGGTGCTAAGGTTGAGTAATCAAACCCGATGCTCGCCCCCGTGCGACTAAGGGTACGCTGGTATATGCCGCCTTGTCCATGTTGAACAAGCTGAGGATTAGGCCCCAGGACGGAGTCCGAATCTGGGGAATCAGAAAGTACCACCTTACCCCTTTCCGTCATGTTGATTGTAGCGGACGAGAGCTCTAGATCATCGGCAGCGCGTCCTCTTTGGTGACGACGCCTTCGATGAGAAGGTCTCGGTTGGGAAGGTCGTTGAGAAAGCCTCCCGAATACCGAAGGTTTCGCCGTTCCTATACATTGGCAGTCGGCAAGTACTGTTTGGATAAGCCTTTCACAGTGGTACTAAGGATTCGCCTCATGTATGGTGCGCTTGTGAGTTAGGTAACTCCAGAGGTCTTCTGCGGGCGGTTGGTGACAACCCCCAACATCATAAAAATTGCCCGAATGATCGTACAAGGGGGTTTTGGATGCACTCCCTGGTGTACACCGGGTGGAATGATTAGGTTTTAGAGTTAGGCGAGTTCGCTTTGATAGGCGAGTCTTCGCACTGGGGCGAACTCTAGCATGCAGGCGAAACTCAACCTCTTGCTCACGCAGGCGAGTTTGCGAGATATCGCCTACCGCTTTGCCTTTGCGGTCAAGGTTCTTCCGCTCGTTACGCTTACCAGTTGGGTGGCCGTGGCGAGACTCGCCCGCCTTCGAGGATTCGCCTACTCGGGTAGGCTTGTTCATTCTGGGTGGTCTGTTCGCATCAGGGATATGACCTGAAAAGCAAAATCTACCTGAGTGGGTGGTCTCGCCTATTTTGATTGGCGCGCCAAAGTGGTCTAGTTGGTCAGGAATACTAAGTCTGCCGGAATAGGGGGTATTATGATCAGAGCGAAGTACGCTCTCACGTGAGGGCTCGCCTGATTTGGAGAGCCTTCCAACGTTGGGAGGGTCGCCCCTTTGTTTTACACTCTTCAAAATTGAGTAATAACTCATGCCGTCGTGTGATGCAAAGGCTCGGGTCTCCTATCGAGCGAGGGCCTGTCGTTGCCGCTGACGAGCTCTTCTGGAGAGAGAGGAGATTCCATGCGAATTGCGACGGCATGGTCTGCGCCGAAATGAACCATCGTTTCCTCCTGGGCGGGTGTCTGTGAGGGTTGTTTAGCGACCCATCTGGCAGTCCTTCGTCCTGTGCTCTCGACCTCTGGTTTGGCCTCGATCAATTCAGAGGGAGTAGACTTCCCTGACGTGACCCGGATAGAGTCTCCAGGCGCGGAGGCTTTGACCGTTTGAGGTCGGCCTCTACACACGACTCTGTGGCATTTGCGGGACGCATCGCCACTAGAGGAGGAAGAAGATAAGTACTCCTCGTACTTGGCTTGGTCGAACTCGATTTCTAGGGACTCCACAGTCATCCCAACAGCAACCTCGTCGAACTGAGCTACCACCATTTTGGTTGAAGAAATAGTTTCTCCCACTGTGGTCGCCATCTTCTCTAGGTGTAGATTTCTAATCTCCCGAAATAAGGATTTCGTTTGTATTGATAAGAATAGCTTATTACAAACTAATGAATCGAAAATTATAACAGAAGCGGAGGAAATGCCCTCCTTGTTTAACATGGAGACTTTTGATAGCTACAGGACGCTTCGCTCGGTTCTCGCACCGAGTCTGCTTCCCTTGGACGATCCAACCGAGGTTGCTGGTAAGCTTCAGTACGCAGTAGAAGCTCGGGTCGATAGAGTTCGAGTCTCTGAGTTCGATGGTGATCAGGGCCTGAAACTAGGAGAAGATGCTACAGTGCAAAGATTATGCAAAGAGCTTGTCGTCAACTCAGTTGAGAGACGAGAGCTAGTGGTTCGATTAACTAATTGATTTAATTAAAGGGATTCTAGACGAATCGCTCTTTAATGGTTCTTTTGAACTTTTCAATCTCGAACCCCTTTCCTGTTGTAGGAGAGGTTCTTAAATAGGGGGAGAAACAGCATGGCTACTCCCTGAATCATGGGATATGACCATGTACTGTTGGGAAATGCCATGCCTTTGGCTTGTACCATGAGCGGCTGTTTGATGGGCTCGGAGCACTGTACTCCTTCCCTTCACGTCGTGAGGAGTGGGAAAGCCCATCCTTGTACGTGCTATTGCGACTGCCAGGTACTAGTTCGACGAGCTTGTTGATCGCGGACGGATTCAGCTCTTGACTCGTGCAGGCAAGATGAGCTTCAATCGTGAGCATGTAGGCGGACTTGGTGACTGCATGGATCTGACTGGTCGCTTGTACTGTGAGCGACTACTTGATGGGCTTGGAGTACTGTGCTCCCTCCCGTCACGTCATGGGAAGTGGGAATGCCCATCCCTGTACGTAGCGTAGCGACGGCCAGGTACTAGTTCGGCAAGCTTGTTGATCGCGGGCGGATTCAGCTCTTGACTCGTGCAGGCGAGATGAGCTTCAATCGTGACAATGAAGGCAGACTTGGCGACTGCATGGATCTGACTGGTCGCTCGTACTATGAGCGGCTACTTGATGGGCTTGGAGTACTGTGCTCCCTCCCTTCACGTCATGGGAAGTGGGAAGGCCCATCCCTGTACGCAGCGTAGCGGCGGCCAGGTACAAGTTTGGCGAGCTTGTTGATCGCGGGCGGATTCAGCTCTTGACTCGTGCAGGCGAGATGAGCTTCAATCGTGAGCATGCAGGCGGACTTGGCGACTGTATGGATTTGACTGGTCGTTCGTACTATGAGCGGCTACTTGATGGGTTTGGAGTACTATGCTCCCTCCCTTCATGTCGCGGGAAGTGGGAAGGCCCATCCCTGTACGTGGTATAGCGGCTGTCGAGTACACTGGCGATCCTAAAGTTCGTAGGCGCATTCAACTTTCGACTCGAGCGGGCGAGTCGAGTAAACAGGCGAATTTTAGCCATTTGGATGATCTTGACTCGTGTGGGCGAGGCGTTCATTCAGGCGAGTCTGGGGTCACTAAATATAAGCGCGGTCTAGGCTTATGTTGGCGAAGCCAAGCTCATGGGTGAGCCTTACCCTTGAATCATGTGGGCAATCTTGAATCGCAGGCAGATTTTAGATGAGTTTGCGGAGGTAAATTTTACCGTCTACATGGTCGAACAAGTCATAAATCCTTGATAATGGATACCTGATCCGGATGGTGACTTTGCTCAACTCATGATAATCAATATACAATCGCATGCTACAGTCCTTCTTCTCCATGAAGAGGACCGATGCTCCCATGAAAAAGACTCTGACAAATAAAATTCTGAGTTAACAACTCATCTAGCTGAGTCTGTAGCTCTCTCATCTTAGCGGTGCCCTACGATAGGGTGCTCGGAATATCAGTACGGTGCCTGCTACAACTCGATGTAGGAAAACAACCTCTCTCACTGGAGAAAACGTAGGTATGTCCTGAAAGACATCCTGATACTCTGAGACAACTCCAGTCTCGCTCAAATTTGCACCCCGATCTCATATCATCACTTTTTTGACGTATGCCAGAAATAACACCGCATTCTGGTTACCCTATGAGGTTTCTACTATTTATACAATCCTAACGAATCCTCACAAGCGTACTGTTTTAGCAAAATAGTTGATACTGATATTGTAGGATGATAACCATTCCATACCTAGAATGACGTTGAAATCCGACATCCACAAAACTACCATGTCAAAGATGAACTCTAACTCATCTAGACTAATGACACATCTCCTACATATATTCTCTAATGGGGACACCTCCCCTGGAGGAGTAGAAACTGATCACAAAACATCTAAGGGATATGTTACTAACTAAAGCCTATCCATGAAGGCATAAGATATGAAAAAAAATGTGAAGCTCTTGAATTAAAAAAGATTCGAGCTGGAAAAGAATTTACTACGAAAACTCCGCTCGCACTATGATCACGTGGCACGACTACATAAACTCTGCTGGTGACCGGCGTCTGCTACGCTGCTGGCGGTGGAATTGGTCCATCTGACACTGATGAAAACTCTGAATAGCGCAATTCTGGCCTATTGGCCTCTAAATCCTCAGAATAACAGGTAGTACATCTATCCTCCGATGCTGGTCGTAACCGCGACCTTGAGACTATTGACCCTGACCTCTGTCATGCTGGTCTCCTGCTGGTGTACTGTGACAATCCTTCGATCTATGTCCGATCTTGTTACACTTGTATCATGTATCCCGAATCTTGCGCTGTTGCGGCGCTCTTGAATCATTTTGTACTCCATTCTTATACTATTCTTGTCGTTGGTGGTAAAAAAAATCATTACCCCGCTGTTGGGGTTCTCTAGATCCCACAATAGGCCTTTGCCCTTGTCATTATCATCATGCTGGTATTGAATTCATAATTAACTATTGACATATCTCCCTACTTTAATCAGACTAACTCTAACTGCTTATTGAAGAAGTAAACAAAATTCTCCCAAATAAGTGATATTTGCTGCTCCGATGAAAATCTGAAGTCGTTGCTATCCTTTGCTGCTATTCCCCGATGATGTCCTCTATGCTGAATACACTTAACCTCCGGTTTGGTATGGGTCGATGTTAAGAAATTTTCACATATTCTTTTTTATTTATAAGTTGCACATGAATCCAGTGTGCCCTGCACTATGGTGTTCTCGGTGTCCTATATCTTTCTTATTCTTACAGTGCCAAGCCTTTTGCTCTGTGGCTCTATCAACAGTTGGTTATGGTGATGATGTAATCATTAGTATTATCTCTTCAATAGGCACAACTGGTATAATGGGTGGTGGATCTCTAGAAAGTAGTACTGCTGGCTGAAACGGATACGCCTCTCGCTCCTGGAGTGCTCCAAAATCTTGCTGCAAACGGTGTCACAAAGTCGATCAGATACTGTAGAGCCTGCTACGGCTCGGGCTCTGATTTCCCAGCTCTCCGGGTACAAGTTTTATCTCGAACGCATCCACGTCCTAACATTTATATATACAGAGGAGAGCTTAATGGACACAGTAAATGAGGTTGGAAACATATATACATAACATAATGTATCACATAGTATTCACGCAAATACTTTTCAATCAAAGTAATATAGTAATAAAAAAATTCGTAATTTTTGAATATACGTATATAACATCCTCACTCATTCTAGGAATTCCTAGCGGACTCTATACATAAATCCTAGAAAACTCTATCCTAGCTCCATAATATGATACATGAATGATCCTAAGGATGCTAGAACTAGAGCTCTGATACCAATTATGACACCCCAGGGTTCACACAAGGCTGCAATCTAAGATAAAACTCGGATTGTCAAACCTACCAAGCACCAAACACCATGCTACGATATGTTTTACCATCACAATCACTATCTCTCTAGTGAAATCAACAAATAGGTGAAGGTATAAGACATGCAAATAATAGAAGTAGTACAAAATCAGATATGCACGGAAGAAGTATATCAATTAGTGAGCCGGATTGAAATAAAATAAAAAATCTCTGAGTCTAAAATAAATCTTAACATATTGAGTCAAATAAAATCTTACTAAGGCACCCAGCCTCTATAAAATGAATAAAACTCTAAAGCCTGAACAATGAACATAACTATATAGTGGAGCTTCAGCTGCTAAGACTGTGCGACAGCGACTATGCTAGAACTCCATCATCCTACGGCTCTCCGAAACTTTGACTTACCTAAAAGAGATAATTTAAACAAAAAGAACAACAACAAAAGCGTCAGAGCGCTACATAAATATCACCTCCATCCGCTCCATGGAGAAGGGCTGTTAGATAAAGTGGAGGCTTTAACTATTAAGTATAGTCTACCTAAATCATTTTTCCCGTATCTAATGGAGTTAATATTTAGACATCTACAAGACGAGACGTAGTACGTCGAGCGAAATAATCCAAACAAGGAGTTAATATTTAGACATCTACAAGACGAGACGTAGTACGTCGAGCGAAATAATCCAAACAAGGAAACCTTCATGTATATACCATATGTCTTAAATTAGTACGTCGAGCGAAATAATCCAAACAAGGAAACCTTCATGTATATACCATATGTCTTAAATTGTAGACATCTAAATATTAGCACCGAACTAGAGATAAACAATCTAAATGAAATTAATAATTAGAAACCCACAACACGAGACTGGTACATCGAGCAAAATAATCCAAATAAGGAAACCCTCATATATATACCATATGTCTTAAATTGTAAATCGCTAAATACCAATTCTAACTCTATGAATGAAAATAGCACTCAAAAGAAATACTACAAACCTCAACCATATAGAACCAATGTTATATCTCGAACTACTCTCAAGTAGTTAGCATAATTATAAGAGAATATCATCCAACTTAAAAATTACTATAGACCATATCATGTATGCTACAAATCAAAGAATGTACCCTACTCATGGGTAATCTATCATGGGAGCAAAACTACACTGTAAGCATATATATATATATGTATGCATCTTCACGTATAATAGCAATACTTTTGTAAGGCTCACATAATACTATGCGGACAACGAATATAATCCTTCTTACTCAATCGCTCTGCGACAATAGGTTTTATCTCCCTATTTTGGATACCCAAAATAATGATATTTTTGTAAGGCTCGCATAATGCTACGCGGATATTGGATACAACCTCCTTACTCAATTGTCCTTACGACAAATAGATTTTATCTCTATATTTGCGGATTGCTCATTCGTCCAACGGTAATAGGTTTTATCTTCCTATTCCCAGATATGCTTCCAGATGATCGTACAACGGTGAATAGGCATATCAGCCCAACTCAGATAAACATACATCGATCACCTTTGAGTATTTGGTACAACCGAGGTCTCATTATAGGAAAAACAACCAAATACCCCTAGTATGTGAGTCAAAACAACATAAACTAAGTGTACGTGCATATATCTTGGTGTATGTGTCCATATCTGATGTTCACCAACATCCTAGGTGTTAAACAGCTCTTAAGCATCGTAATATAACAGTACAAGATCGAGAAACTCTCTCGAAAATCAAAGCAACACTCAGAAAACAAGCTGGATCGCCCAGCAATCGACTGCCACTAAGCCTGCGACCAACCGGCCAACGTTCGTGCACAAACATGCACGAACAAGCCCGACGATCGATTGCCACTAAGTGCGCAGTCTATGGGATAGAACCAAAACTGGTTCTCAGGCTTTAAACTTGTAGAACTTGTAACTCATCAAAAACATGTATTTTGTCATTATAAATTATATGACAAGATTAAAACTTGATTTCTACATATTAGAAAATATCCCATGATTTCTTAAATTCTTTATTTAATCTAATCAAGTTTAACATCCCAAATAAGCAAAATTTTCACAAGAACCTTAGTTATCGACAAAATTAGCATAAATATACATGCATGAAACTTGAAACAGATGTAATAATTATTTATCCTTATTTTTAGATATTGTTTACCCCAAACCTAAGGTTTTAAGCATCTCTAATCAACATGTAAACTCGTTAAAACATAATTCTATGGTTTAAACATCTTTAAAACATGATTAACAAGATAAAAACGAATTTAAAAGTAACCCTAATGATCATGATTACATTTCTATTATAAACATCAAGAAAAACATATAGATCTAATATTTGTTTACAGTCTAACATCAAAAATCTAGTCTTTTAACACTCCAGATTAAGATTTAGACATGTAAACAAAAATTAAATATCTAAACTAGTTATTTAACTATGGGGATGGGTTTGGATGCAAGTGATCTTGCCTTTGCACGTAAACAAGCCTCTGAAATGAATAACAAAAGATCTTTCAACGCAAAACATCACAATTCCTTGCCTTTCCTTCAACAAACACCCCAAGATCTCTCTCAAAACTCACAATTAGGGTTAGGGTTTAAGGAGGAAGATTACTGGTGTTAATCTCACGTGAAAAAGGGTTAAAAGAGCTTTAAAACAAATATATATACTTAGGGTAATAACTGGGTTTGGTATAAATAAAATCCAACCCGAAACAAACTTGACAGAATCAGGTTCGCCCAGCAGTCGACCGCGTCGACCACCGCGGTTGAACGCGCATGATCCTAGGCCGTGCTTAGACTGGGGTTTGGTATATTGGCTATAACGTTCTCATATGACCTCGGAATGAGGTGATCTTAGATTTTTTGGAAAGCTAAAGAAGAGACCTACAAGTTTGGTCTTTTGAGTTTTTTCAGATTCCTAATGAATCATTGTGTAAAATATAGAAACTCTTAACTAGTCATTTTTCCTAGATTTCTCTTCGTGCATGTTTTGTGCATTTGCACTCATATATTCACAAATATATATTGAATTGATCTCAAATCAATTCTTATCATACTAAAACATTAAAATATGTTATTTTTTACCATATAACATATTTATCATAAATTATTCAAATTTATAGGGTTTTACAGGTAGTCTATCTTTTTGGCCGAGCCAGAGCTTGTGGCTGAGTCAACGTCTACTTTACAAGTGTCGGTCGTTGATCGGCCATAGAATGGACGCTGTCATTTTATCATTAATAAGATGCGATGGGTGGCACATGCCGGCGTGGTCCGATGTGTCATAAATGGTGTCGGGGTGGAGGAATGATGACGCCTGCCAAGCATTTAATGTAACGTCGAAGTGTTGTTAGTGGGGTGGGGGGTGGGGGTTCGAAGTTGAAGTCGTCGTTTGGCTTGTAGCGAGGGGTGTCGAGAAGTAACGCCTTTCAAGTCAACCTCACGAGGTGTTGAATAACCGGTCGAGTGGACTCGAAGTGAGTCACCTTCGATAAGAGGATCAGCAAGTACGTATCACTCTTCGAGTCGACCTAAGGAGATGGAGACTCGGCGAGTCGGTTAAGTCAGGATCCTGACAGTCCTAATCGTCAATTCGATTTGAGTGGTGTATGTTGGGGGACACCTGTCTGTTACTAGTAAAAGGGCCACAATTTGGCGATTGAAAACACTATAACAATAATAATCTCCATTTAGAGAGGAAAGTTACTTCTAAGTGGGAAGACGTTTTAAAATTGTAAACATTGTTTGGAATTAATAAAAAAATTTCTCCACCTTTTAAATTTTCTTTTCTTCTTTATTGTTAATAGAGATGAAGATGAATATTTGCTTTCACGGAGCCATCCCCTTGCGATATAATTTTTTATTTTTCTCTTTTATTTTTTGCTTTAGAAATTTATATTTTAGGATTTATTTTCTCTTTATTTTTGTATTGGTAGAGTAGATTTATTTCATGTCTTACAGCTTAAACTTACTTTAATGCTCTTTTATCTTTGTTATTTATTTTTATACTTCATAGAATTTAATTATTTTTTTTGTATTTTTAGTATAGATTTTCTTTTATGCTCTTTTAATTTTGTTAGTTGGATTTCCTTTATGTTTATAGTTTAGATCTTTATTTTCTTATTCTTCTTGTTATTTTTATAGACTAGTTGTTATTTTTATTTCCTTTCTTTTATACTTTCTAGCCTGGATTCTATTTTCTTATTTTTATTTTTTAAAATGTATAACTAAATCTTGTAGGAATTTTATAATTGTAAGAAACTAGTTTAATTTCTTTTATGATTTGTAAATTGATCTCTTGTGCTCAAAATGACCATGTTTAGGATAATCAACTAGAGAATTAATTGATAGAAGAAGAATTTAATAATTTATGCTTATCTTGAGTGGTTTAATAGGTTACGCTTATGCATTCTAGAATTACTATCTAGTTAATTACTTATTCTTTTAATGAATGATGATTTTGCTTGGATGATAATATGATAGATTTTACATTTCTTAAGTGGTTTGATAGTCTATGCTTAATAAATCTAAAGTAAGATATAATAAAAAAAGAGTAGTTCATAAATCCCAAATGAAATCAATTGGTGGATTCAATTCTAGATTTCTATATTTTCTCTTGATTTCATCCATATTTTACTTATTTTGATTTTTTTCTCTTTGTGGGTAGTTTTTCTAGTCATGAATGTGTCCTTTTTTAGTTTTATTTATTTCTCCTCTTTGTTATTATTTATTTCCTTTTAGTTGTCCACTCTCTTTCTCCCCTCTTGTTCTATTTTTATTTGTAAATAATCACCCACTCTCTTTTATCTCTCCACATTTTCACTCTTAATTGTCCATACACAACTCTAGGATCCATGTTAGAATTTTTCCTACACACATTCATTGTGGGATCGACATTGTATACTATAGTATAACTTGATTGTGCACTTGGAATCTCGACACTATTTTCACAAGACAACCCGCCATGCTGGGGTATCCTAAAATTAACCCTAAAATTAAATATCCTGACTGCATTTGAGGCTCAACAAACTCTATTATTTTTTTTGCTTTCAAAGCAAATGGAGCAAAGCGCATAGGAACATGTTCGCGGGAAAAATTGTGGCTTTCTTCTTCATTGATTCCATTGCTATCTTAAATAACAACTTTTTGAGTTACAAAGATCCGATCTTTTTATAAGATTCGGTTACAATGAAAATCAAATAAAAAAGAAATAAAAAATACAACTTTTCTCTTTTATGTCAAACAAATCACGAGCTCCTCTTTTGCGGTCGCTCGCTTTATGTGGGTTCTTTGCCTGCGCCGGGGTTTATCCGTGGACCACCGCGAGATCTAGATCCGATCGGATCTATGCAGTATGACGGGTATTATTTCACCAAGGAAATAGTAGCCGGGGAGGATTAGTTCACCAAGGAACTAATCGTCCAAATCTCGGGATCAAAGGCCAAGCTTTGATCCGGAGTACGCCTGCGTAGATCTGAGATCCGGTCCTCTCGAATTCCTGCCTTTTTTGGCGTTGACGATCGCTGAGCACCAGATCTGGATGAGCAAGTCTTCGAAGTCCCAAAGTTTGAATCTTTTTTAGATCTGAGTCTCCAATCCTGCAGGGCTTCGCCTCCTCCAAAATCCAACCTTTTCAACAATGAGCCTAGGGGGGTATTTATAGGCCCTCAGAACTGTGCCCGTGCACAGAACTGCGTCGGCCACCCATGGGTGGCCGGCACTGGGCCGAGCCACCCATGGGTGGCTCGGCCATCGAGCCACCCATGGGTGGCTCGGTTTAGGCCGAGCCACCTATGGGTGGCTCGGGTTTCCCGGCTCCGCAGCCCCCTTAGGCATGGCTTTCATCGTCGCTTTGCCATTGTTCCTTGTTTTGTTTGTGATTCGGTCATGGCACTTACTCTTGACCTGATGTTCGCAGTTAAATCCGCGATCCTGATTAGGCCCAGTAAATTCCGCTTCTGAAGTTCGGAGTACCGAAACTGATCTTCGATCGATCGTGATTCTGTCCGAGGTTCGCTCGCTGGCTGGATGACTCGTTGACTCTTCAACCCGTTAGCTTGATTCCGTACGCAAGTGGATTCATTCCGTTGTTTGTGTGCGGTTCGTCAGCTTCGTAGCCTCGTTAATCCGCTTCGTCGCGCATTGTTTGGCTTCGGTGTTGATGGGCTAACGGTCGTGCTTAGATACATCGCCCGATGGTTTGTCAGTTCGTGCTGAGCTGTGCTAAGGGACCTATAAGCAATTTTATACACCTACAGATACCCCCTCCAAAGTATTTCAGTCTCGTTCTTTTATAGAAGAGTCTGGAATACTTTGGACATGATTGTCCCCCCCTTCAGTCGGTGTAACGGGACTTTGGAATGGCTTCCGTTCTTGATTCCTTCAATCTTCCAGGCTATTCGGTGCTTTGTCGAGTGCTGCATTTATTGTCTGACCGTCTGTCGGAATTTTAAACTTGAAGTCGATTCTTGATTTCTTGCTTTTTTAGCTCGAGTTTGCTGCTTCAACACAGAACTAACCATCGGTCGTCGGCGTTGAATCTTCATTTACAACGCGTTGTCCGGCGTTTGAGCTTCCTAGTGACGCGTTGTCCGACGTTTGACACAGTTTATACTCGTACATCTGCTGGAGTATACACAGTTTAAGCTCTTAAGGTATTGGAGCATGGCAGATACTTGAGTCACGAGACCAATCCATAGAATTGATGCATCAATGACTCGTATTTATAGAATTTTTGGCAAATTCTCAGCCATCAACGGGTTTGATAAGCCTTTACCGACTACCGTTTGAGTCGGGCTAGCATGCGGATTGTTTAAGTCCGTTCCGCATGTGACGTTGTGCTAAAAGAATGAACTCCCTTAGAATTTATGCTATGATGTTGAATACATAGGCTTTGCCATTGTTACGGGAATAGGCTACCCGGCGACACGTGTTAGGTGTTGACTTTAGGATTTTTGGCTAACCCCCAGCCTTCAACGGATTTGATTAGCCTTTACCGACTACCATTTGAGTCGGGCTAGCATGCGGATTGTCTAAAGCCGTTCCGACGCGTGTTAGGCGTCGGCATATCCTTTCTTAGGATTCAGGATGAAATTCCCCATGCGTGTAAGGCATGGATTTTGGTGTTATTAATAACAACCTGCCACAATGTTGAATATGTGGACGAGTGTTCTTTTTAACGGTTAAGAACTAACCGGCAACGCGTATTAGGCGCAGACTTATCCTTACTTAGGTTTCAGGATAAAATACCCCAGAATCGAACTCTGGTGCCTTTTTCTACGGAGAAAGACTAAATCGGCAGCGCGTGTTAGGCACAGACTTATCCATGTTTAGGATTCGGGATAAACTTCCTAGAATCGGATTCTGAATTCTTGGAAAAGGATTGGTGTGGGGAAGGAAGAATTTTATATTCTATTCCCCGAACAAAGAAGGAAAGGAGACTCGAGGTGGGATCTCCACCCCCATAATCCGGAAAGGTGAAACTAAGAGTGGGATCTCCACTCCGAGAATCGAAAAGATTCAGATAACCCTAACTGTCGGAAGGTTTGATTACCGAACTAAAGATGAATTTCTCATTTATCGAGAGTGAATTGTGGTTTTGGTCCTAACTGTAGGAAGGTTTGACCAAGTGGGAGGTTTGAGGTGACCCTAACTGTAGGAAGGTTTGATCACTCGATTTGAAAGTGGACCTCTCGTTCATTGGAGGAATCGAGAGGGGATTTTGACTGTGGTCCTAACTGTAAGAAGGTTTGACCAATCAGGATTTGAGACGATCCTAACTGTAGGAAGGTTTGATCGCTTAATTTGTGGGCCTCTCGTTCATTGAAGGAATCGAGAGGGGATTTTGGTTTTGGCCCTAACTGTCGGAAGGTTTGACCAAGCGGGAGCTTGAGATGACCCTAACTGTAGGAAGGTTTGATCACTCGATTTGACAATGGACCTCTCGTTCATCGGAGGAATCGAGAGGGGATTTTGATTACGGTCCTAACTGTAGGAAGGTTTGACCACTTAAATGGTGGGTTTAGTGTTTATCATTTTATTTGTAATGATCGGGTTATCCCTAAGGAAATTATATGTAACATTCTTTTGGGAACTTCCCGTTACATGAATCATCCACCCCCAGCTTCCTTTGCAAAACTGGGTATGGTATTGTACTCAGTTGGGTGTCCGGGTTATCCTTAAGAATATCAAGCATGGTATTCTCCAGGAACTTCCCGTGAAAGAAAGGAGTATCAGGGAGCAGTTTAACCTCTTATACCGGTCGGAGGATTGAGAAGCAGTTTATACTCATATACTATTCGGAGTGTTAAGAAGCAGTTTATACTCTTATACTTATCGGAGTGTAAGGAAGCAGTTTATACTCTTATACCGGTCGGAGTTTTAGGAAGCAGTTTATACTCTTATACCGGTCGGAGTTTTAGGAAGCAGTTTATACACCTAGGCCTTGGGGATTGCGTTTCGTTACCGAGCCTTTCAAAAACCGAAACTCCTTCGGGGACCGCCTTGATGCAGTTGCATTCAGACAATACCGCCCGAATGAGTTTGGAACAGGGACATTGAGTTTCTCGCCTTCGAGGACTCCTCTTTCTGGCTTTGTTCGTACCCCCAGCACGATAGTACAGCTCGTCCGTATGTTGGCACGAATTCTCAGGTATAACGTTATCATCATCGGACGACAACGTTTTCTTCTGAGGGCGAATTGCCTTCTTTGGGCTTTCAAAAGTTACGCGCCTCGAAACAAGTCTTTGTGGGCGTGAGTTTTCAGCTGGCTCCTGGACTTCAATGCGCAAATTGGTGTGCATGACTGCCCTGGTCTCTTTGTCATGTTGGAGGTGACGGCGACCCCCAGCATGTTGAGTCGTTCGGGGCTTCTTTATCGGGCCCAAATGATCTTGAACAGGAGCTTTGCCTCTCTCGTCGGGAATCGGACCGAGGCGCTCCAAGACTGACTTTTTCCTTCGGGATGATTCTGCATGATCTCCCGGAGAGGCTATTGGGATTACCGGCGACTTGGGTTGATTCGCCGGTGGTTGAACTTTTGTTGGAGGTTGCTTCGGCCTCCATACTTGGCGGGTTGGTGATGACTTTTTGGCCACTCTTCCCTCCTCCAACTTCTTGGCCTCCTGCACAAGAATTTTTGCTTGTGCGAGTAACGCGCGGCGTTTGTGAATCCGCTCTTCAAGTGTTCGTTCGTTGGCGGCTTGGAGGAGCTGCCATTTTTCAGTTGTTGAGGCTGTTTGCCTCCTCTGTTCTTCAGATCCACGTTGTAGCGGATCCCATCAACAGACTCCATGGCTTTGGCGAATTCTTTGGCCAAGCGTTGGCGTCGCCTTTGGCGGGCTCTTTTTGAAAGAGTCACCGCTCCTTTGGTGACGGAGGAATTGGTTGGAACCAGCTTGATCTGGTTGGAGGTTGGTGGAGCCTCACCCGACGCAACTTTGGCGTCAATCGGGGTGAGGTCGTCGTTGGTAGCTTCAACTTCTTCGTACCAACGCACCTTTCTGCCGGAGGAGAACTTGGACTTCTTGGACTTGCGGGGGGAGGTTGATCCGGACGAGGACGACAAGTATTCCTCGAACTTTTATTGGTCGAACTCGTATTCGACCTCCTCCACGACCGGGATTGAGATCCGCGGCTGCGACGCATCGATCTCGTTGGCGAGATCGTCGGCTCCCACTGTGGTCGCCAGATTGTTCGCGGGAAAAATCGTGTCTTTCTTTGTAATTGATTCCATTGTCATCTTAAATAACAGTTTTTTGAGTTACAAAAGATCCGGTCTTTTTATAAGATCCGGTTACAATGAAAATCAAAAAAAAATAAAAGAAAGATTACAACTTTTTATCCTTGTTTGTCGAACAAATCACGAGCTCCTGTTTTGCGGTCGCTCGCTTTTGTGGGTTCTTTGCCAACGCCGGGGTTAATCCGTGGACCACCGCGCGATCTAGATCCGGTCGGTTTGAATCTTTTTTAGATCTGAGTCTCCAATCCTGCAGGGCTTCGCCTCCTCCAAAATCCAACCTTTTCAACAATGAGCCTAGGGGGGTATTTATAGGCCCTCAGAACTGTGCCCGTGCAAAGAACTGCGTCGGCCACCCATGGGTGGCCGGCACTGGGCCGAGCCACCGAGCCACCTATGGGTGGCTCGGCTTTGGCCGAGCCACCCATGGGTGGCTCGGTTTCGGCCGAGCCCCCCTTAGGCATGGTTTCATCGTCGCTTTGCGTTGTCCTTGTTTTGTCCGTGATTCGGTTCTGGACTTGACTCGTTGACCTGATTTGGCAGTAAATCCGGATCCTGATTAGGCAGTAAATCCGCTTCTGAGTTCGAGTCCGAAACTGATCTTGATTCGATCGTGATTCGTCCGAGTTCGCTCGTGGCTGGATGACTCGTTGATTCCTCAACCCGTTTGCTTGATTCCGTACGCAAGTGGATTCATTCCGTTGTTTGTGTGCGGTTCGTCAGCTTCGTAGCCTCGTTAATCCGCTTCGTCGCGCATTGTTTGGCTTCGGTGTTGATGGGCTAACAGTCGTGCTTAGATACGTCGCCCGATGGTTTGTCAGTTCGTGCTGAGCTGTGCTAAGGGACCTATAAGCAATTTTATACGCCTACAGAACATAGTAATGTCACTAGCCAAATATGAGAAGAGGTATAGCTTATATAGCTTCAACCGCTCTCTTCTATTACATTTGTTCATTTGTTACTTTATAGATAGATATAAGATAGCAATAGCATTGATATTAATCATCACTTTTAAAAAAGCCGTAACGTTCTCCGCTCCGTAACTAAATAAGGATCAACCATGCAAGTTCATTTATTTTGTAGAAAAGAAACACTAAAAAACACTAGAAACGTTGAACTGCCACGCCCTGCTTTTATTCCCTTTAACATCTTCTACATTACTGGATCCTGCAAAAGTAAAAGTATGGGTCACAAATCAATTCAAAGGAAAAAAGAAATTAACAACTTTTTTTAAGAAACAAAAATAGGGGAAGTCTGAGTGAATGACCATAGTTTTCAATCGTGAAAAATCATCATGTAATGCAGAAGCAGAAAAAAGCGAGACATAAATGTGGAGGGAATAGAAATAACTCACTTGGTGCAATCAACAGAAGCAGAGATAGGATAAGGCAGAGGAACATTGCATTTCGCCGGCAAGGCGCTCACAGCGCTATCTACAAGCCCGGGGAGGTGCGCTGCGGCCGCCTTCATGCAGCTGCACGCAGCCTGTCGGTCTGGCGTGGTCGTGGCCATGCTCTTGATTTGGCTGATCCCGTCGCAGCATGCTGCAGAGGGGTCTGTTGCTTGCCCTGTCAGATAAGGCACGCACTGGCGAAGTGCCAGGTCGACGTCCATGCAGTTGATCGCCTGTGACGGCTCGATGATCATGAGATGAGCCATGGCCAGGAGGAGGAAAGCGAAGGCTGCAGATAGGGATGATGATGATGATGATGCCATTTGACGGGCTTAGTGTGGTGAAAGATAAGGGATGATTTTGAGACTGTAGGAGGAGATTGAAGGGTATTTATAGCAGTGGAGATATGGGTAGGGTGATGATTTTGTTTGGAGATGAGAGCATGGCAACAAGTGGAGATAACTGAAAGTGACTTCAGTTTGTTGTTTCTGCCTTCATGGTTCGTGTGAGATAAGCAAACTCCACGAACTGAACGGAAAAAGAAGTAGAAACGACATGAAATTCTTTACCTGACACCAATAGCGGGTTCAGACTGGATCCGGATCCTCTTCTCATGCATAGTGTTTCCTAATGTTTCCTAAAGCATCCATCCCGTCCATCACCCTCCATCCTCTCCAATGGGCCCACATGTGTAAAATGAATGGCCAAGATTGAACATTAGGAAATATTAGGACACTATGCATGAAGAGAAGATCCCATTTCATTCAGACTTTCTAAAAAGTGGTATCAACTACATGATTAACAATTAAAAACTTTAGCAGTTGTCTCCAATAAGTTTTTGTATATTGAAAACAAGTACATAATCATATCATTAATGCTACTATCAAATTCATTGTTCTCAATGTATGTTACTAATCACGAGATCCAAATATATCATAGTCAATGTATGTCACAAATCACGGGTTTCCTAGTTCGGACCTTGAATTGCACAATGAGTTTTTTAGTGGGTAAATATCAAAAAAATCAACTTCACTCTTT
>NC_033796.1:84062906-84111988 GCF_001876935.1 Asparagus officinalis | reverse complement strand
CAATGAAAGTCTATGGGGGTTTCTGAGGAAACCCAAATCTGAGAGGGATTTCGTAAAATGTACCCCTTTTAGAATGTGGTTCACGCATTCTTAGAGATCCTTTGGAAAAACAATGAAAGTTCAAGGGGTTTTTCTAGAGAACCCAAACTTAAGAGGGGTTTCGTGAAATGTACCATTTTTAGTTGGGTTAACAAATTAGGTTCTTGGTCCATCTTGACCAAACTGGGGTCACGTGAACCCACTTTGGTCAAGAGGGATTTGCCACTACTTTACACTCTATTTGGATGAGGGTGAATGAAGGACAAAGAAAGCCGGAAAAATGTTCACTTTGTTTGAGAATTTTTTGAAACGAAATGTAGGTGAAGGAAGATGATAAAATTGTTGGATTTAAATCTAATTAAATCTATTTGTGGGCACATATGATTAATCTGTGTGTATTGCTATTCTTCAGGATAACCCACTAAAGTGATCAATTGATTTGGGTTAATGTGTATTTAAATAAATCATGGGGTTATATGTGCACATACCAGGTTATAATTGTAATTTGATGAGGGGCCAAATTACAAATGTACAATACCTATATATATAGGGTTATAATCCCTAATCTAGGGTTAGCCACTCTCATTCTCTTATTCCCATCTAAAGAGATCTTAAGGAGAGAAACCCTAAGATTAGAAGATCCAAAACCCAACTCAAGTCCAATCCATGATTCAGGTATAAGCTTCCGCTCTTAATGTTTAATCTCTATGATTTAATCACACTTAGATCAAACAAGTGGTATCAGAGCCACCCGTGATTAATTCTTAGGGGTTTAAGTTCTTAAAAATTGGGTTTTTTGATCTTAAAAATCTCTGATTTTTCTCAGAACTGTTCACGGATGAACAGTAAATTTCCGTGAACAATAAATTTTTTTGGGGATCTGGATCAAGAAGTTATCTTTTGATTATGGATCTGGTTTTGAAATAAAATCGAGGAATTTTTGGATCTATTTTGTTTGGTCGTCGGTCCCGTGCTCCTCACCGGCGAAGTATCGCTGGCGGCCTCGCTTTCGACTCCGACGGCGACGGCGGCGTCAGGAAACCCTAGGGTTTCGACCTTGGGTGCAGGAGTAATGATGGCGGCGGTTTTAGAATGAAACCCTAAGGGTTTGTGTGTGAAAACGTGGGGGAATTAAGGAGGTGATTACCTTAATTTTTGGCAAGGCTCGCAAGCTTCAAACGAACTTCGCGTTCGTTCTAAGGTGAGCCTCGCGCTCAATTCAAACGAACTTCGCGTTCGTTCTAAGGTAAGTCTCGCGCTCAATTCAAACAAACTTCGCGTTCGTTCTAAGGTGAGCCTCGCGCTCAATTCAAACGAACCTCGCGTTCGTTCTCAGGTGAGCCTCGCGCTCAATTCAAGTCAAACCTCGCGTTCATCCTCAAGTCGAACTTCACGTTCATCCTCAGGTGAGCCCTGTGCTCAATACAAACGAACCTCGCGTTCGTTCTCAAGTTGAACATCGCGTTCATTCTCAGGTCGAACCTCGCGTTCGTTCTCAAGTTGAACATCGCGTTCATTCTCAGGTCGAACATCGCGTTCGTTCTCAAGTTGAACATCACGTTCATTCTCAGGTTGAACTTCGCGTTCATTTTCAAAACGAATCTTGCGTTCGTTCTCAAGTTGAACATCACGTTCATTTTTTCAAACGAACCTCGCGTTCGTTCTTAGGTGAGTCTTGTACTCAATACAAACGAACCTCGCGTTCGAAGTCAAGAGAACTTCGTGTTCACTATGGTTAAGCCTCATCTTTTTCATATTAAATTATGGGTCCACTTTGGTATACTTAATTTATTCAATTAAGTTATGGGCCCTAATTAAGATAAGGAAAATTCTTCTAATTCAAATTAAGTTGTTTAATTTGAATTAATTTTGGTAGTTAATCAATTATTCAAATTGTTTAATTTGAATTAATTTTGGTAGTTAATCAATTATTCAAATAATATGACGCTAAGATATTAAGTTGTCTCTCATTCTTCAAATAATATGACGCTAAGATATTAAGTTGTCTCTCATTCCAAATGATTAATTAAAACAAGATGTTGTCAAAATAACCTCTCTTGTGTAGATTGATCATAAGGGATGTCAGATGTTTGTGTGTATGTTTTCGTGTAAATATTTAATCGGCCCAAAGGAAGGTTAATATTTATTTAGACTGCATACACATCTATGATGATAAACATGTGATAATTATAAGGTTTACATGTGGATAGTGAATCGATCCAAAGATAGTTTCATTATTTGACATGTGTTATTGTCAGTGTTTGATTGTTGCAACAAGATATCACTTGCAATTAACATTACTGTCCAAAGACTTGATATTAATATTGTACCGGATATCTTGGATGAGATTTGTCATTATTTGAATTTTATTGATTAGTAATTATGGTTATTAATGTGAGCATTTTTTTTTGTTTTTCAGCTAATGCATCTGCTGCAACAATTTCTGCTAACATCAACTCAATTCCCATGCTAAATGGGACAAATTTCAAGGTTTGGAAAGAGAACATATTAATTATTCTTGGCTGCATGGATCTAGACCTTGCATTAAGAACTGAATAACCTCAACCTCTTAATGCGGATAACACTCCTGATGCGAAGAAGGAGTATGAGAAGTAGGAGCGTTCAAATCGCATGAGTCTTATGATCATTAAGCGCGGAATTCCGGAAGCCTTCAGGGGCATAGAATCCGAAGGGATTACTAAGGCTAAAGATTTCCTTACCGAAATTGAGAAGCGTTTTGTAAAAAACGATAAGGTAGAAACAAGCATGCTTTTAGCTCGCTTGATTTCGATGAAGTATAAGGGCAAAGGAAATATCAGGGAGTACATTATGGAAATATCTCATATTGCTTCAAAGCTTAAGGTACTTAAACTCGATCTTTGTGATGAGTTATTGGTGCATCTGGTTTTATTGTCTCTTCCTGCACAGTTCAGTCAGTTCAAGGTCAGTTATAACTACCAAAAGGAGAAATGGACTCTAAATGAGCTCATTTCATACTGTGTGCAAGAAGAAGACAGGTTGAAGCAAGATAAGACAGAAAGTGCTCATTTGGCTTATGCCTCTGAGGATAAGGGCAAGAAAAGAAAGAATGATAATGAAGCTGCTAAGGGTCCAGTTCAGAAGAAACAATATAAGGATGATCAGGGTTGTTTCTTCTGTAACAAGCCTGGACACGTAAAGAAGGATTGTACCAAATATCACGCCTGGCGTGCTAATATGGGTACGTTCCTTACTTAGGTCTGTTCTGAGGTTAATTTAGCTTCAGTACCTAGAAACACTTGGTGGTTAGACTCTGGTGTTACTACTCACATAAGTGTTTCTTTGCAGGGTTGCCTGAGCTACCGAAAGCCAAGTGATGTTGAAAGACACATCTTTGTGGGCGATGGACAATGGTTGCCTGAGCTACCGAAAGCCAAGTGATGTTGAAAGACACATCTTTGTGGGCGATGGACAATCGGTATATGTGGAAGCAATTGGGCACTTTAGGTTGCTATTAGGAACTGGTTCTTATTTGGATTTGAAAGATACTTTTGTAGTACCGTCTTTTAGACGGAATTTGATTTCAGTTTCTGTATTGGACAAATAAGGTTATTCTTGTTCATTTGGAAACAATCAATTCAGTTTATCTTTTAATTCAAATGTTGTGAGAACTGGTTACTTAAGTACTTATGACAACCTATATTTGCTTGATATAATTGCTTCTTATAATGAAACTTTACATGCGGAATCACGTGGTACTAAGCATAAATTAAATAAGGAAAATTCAGTAACATTATGGCATAAGCGCTTGGGTCATATCTTAAAAGGTAGAGTTGAGCGTCTTGTGTCTGATGGTATTTTGGATTCCCTTAATTTTTCGGACTTCGACGTATGTGTTGAATGTATCAAGGAAAAACAGACCAAAGTTAAGAGATTAAGTGCCAACAAATCTTCGGATGTCTTAGAATTGATACATACGGATATTTGTGGGCCATTCCCTACGGCAGCCTGGAATGGTCAATAATATTTTATATCATTCATAGACGATTACTCACGTTATGGGTATCTATATCTTATTCATGAAAAATCTGAGTCTCTGGACATGTTCAAAGCCTATAAAGCTGAAGTTGAGAATCAACTTAATAGAAGAATTAAAACCGTTAGATCTAATCGTGGTGGTGAGTACTACGACAGATATGATGGTTCAGGTGAATAACGTCCAGGACCATTTGCTAGATACTAAGAGGAATGTGGTATCGTCCCACAGTACACCATGCCGGGTTCACCTAGCATGAATGGTGTAGCTGAAAGATGAAACATGACTTTTAAGGATATAGTAAGAAGTATGATTGCTCATTCTTCTTTACCAGAGTCACTATGGGGAGAAGCACTAAAGACAACAGCTTACATTCTGAATAGAGTACCAAGTAAAGCAGTTGCTAAAACACCTTATGAGCTTTGGACTGATTGAAAGCCCAATTTAAAGCACTAACATATTTGGGGATGTCCAGCTAAGGCAAGGCCTTATAGGCCAAATGAAAAGAAATTGGACTCTAAAATAGTTAGCAGCTACTTTATTGGGTATTCTGAACGCTCTAGGGGCTATAAGTTTTATGATCTCACACTCAGGAATATTTTTAAGACGGGAACAACAACATTCTTTGAGGATGTTGAGTTTGGGGGGAGAAATAAGGTTAGAGACATTGCTTTTGAGGAGGAATTGGCTTTAGATCCAATTCATACAGTTACTCTTGACAATATTCAGGTTCATATACCTGCTGTTGTTGCTCAAGAAGTATTCATACAGTTACTCTTGACAATATTCAGGTTCATATACCTGCTGTTGTTGCTCAAGAAGTAAATCTGGAACCTCAAGATGATAATATTGAACAACTCCCTGTTCCAGAAGAATAAACTCAACAACCTCAAGAACCAGTGCCATTAAGGAGATCCACGAGAGAAAGGAGAAATGTTATTTCGGATGATTATGTTGTATTTCTACAAGAACATGAGGAAAGTAATGGAATGTTGGAAGATGATCCAATCAACTTCTCTCAGGCCATGAAAAGTTCTAACTCTCAACAGTGGATTGATGCCATGAATGAAGAGTACAAGTCTATGCAAGACAATAAGATTTGAGAACTTGTCCCATTGCTAGAAGGTGTAAAACCAATTGGTTGTAAATGGATTTTTAAAACCAAGCGGGATGCAAATGATAATGTAGAGAGGTATAAGGCACGTCTTGTAGCTAAAGAATTTACTCAAAATGAAGGCATTGATTATACAGAGACTTTCTCTCTCGTTTCATCGAAAGACTCTTTCAGAACAATCATGGCACTTGTTGCTCATTATGATCTTTAGTTATATCAGATGGATGTTAAGACTGCATTTCTCAATGTAGACATTGATGAGATGATTTATATGGTGCAACCAGAAAACTTTGTGTCAGGAGACCCAAAGAATATGGTTTGCAAATTAAGAAAATCCATCTATGGACTCAAGCAAGCTCCTCGTCAATGGTATTATAAGTTTCAACAAATAATTATCTCGTTCGGTTTTGAGATGAACATTGTTGATGACTGTGTATATCACAAGTTCAGTGGGAGTAAGTATATTTTTCTGGTTTTGTATGTCGATAAAATATTGCTTGCCACTAATGATATAGGCATGTTGCATGAAACCAAGAGATTTCTATCAAAGAATTTTGAGATGAAAGATCTTAGGGACGCCTCTTTTATATTAGGAATCCAGATACATCGAGATCGCTCTTGAGGTATACTTGGATTATCGCAAAAGAGCTATATCGATAAAGTACTTAAAATGTTTGACATGCAAGATTGCAGACCATGAGACACCCCTGTGGCTAAAGGAGATAAGTTTAGTCTCAATCAGTGCCCTAAAGGCAACCTTGAAATTCAAGAAATGCAGAAGATTTCTTATGTTTCGGCTGTAGGAAATCTAATGTATGCTCAGGTATGTACGCGTCCGGATATTACGTACTGATAATCACATTTTATTACAGTTTTATACCCTAATTATCTATTTTATATGAATAAATATACCACTAATAACTATTTTTTATCTTTAATTGCAGGTTAATGAAGAATAAATCTCAAACTCCCATCTCTCAACAAAAACCCGTTGATTAAATGAAGAAATGAAGCAAAGAAGCCAATTGGAAAAATCAATTTCCAAATTATCCAAAAGCCCAAGCTAAGAAGAAGAAGTAAAGCCCAAGAAATGCCAAAGCCCAAACCAAATACATGAAGAAATCAAAGAATTATCGAATAGTCCAAGCCCAAAGCCCACAAGAAGAAAGAAGTTCGGACAGCAACCAGAGAAGAGCTGGAATCGATGCCAACATCGATAGGGGTATCGATGCTGGCATCGATACGGGCATCGATGCCAGCATCGATGGGGGCATCGATGCCAGCATCGATACCCGCTCTGGTTTTGTCTTTACCTTTAGAAAAGACACATTTCTCAACTTCAAATCCGCGAACTTCATGCATGAGGGATTTTATCTCAAACCCTAAAATAGAGATAAGTCTGCATCTAACACATGCTATCGGTTTAGTCTTTTACCGAATAAAAAGATACAAGAATATGAGTCTCAGAAATTTTATCTTGAATCCTAAGTAAGGATGAGTCAGCGCCTAACACGCATTGCCGGGTAGTCTATTCTCGAGACAAGGACAAAGTCTACGTATTTAATATCGTAGCACTAAAAGAGTTAACTCTTTCAGCATAACATCATATGTGAGGTGAGATTTAATAATTCACATACTAGCCTGATTTAGACGGTAGTCGCTTCCCTTTCGAGAAGCCCGAACTGAGTACTCCTCTTTGAAAGGTTTGGTTTGGTGAATCAAGAGGCAGTAAAGGTACATCAAATCCGTTGAAGGCTGAGAATTTGCCAAAAATCCAAAGTCTATGTCTAACACACGTTGTCAGTTTAGTCTTTCACTAAATGAAAGACACCAAGGTACAAGTCTGAGGACTTTTATCCTGAATCTTAAGTAAGGATGAGTTAGCACCTAACATCCGTTGTTGGGTAGTCTATTCCCATGATACAGACAAAGTCTACGTATTCCACATCATAGCACTAAAAGAATTAATTCTTTTAGCACAACGTTATATGCGGAACAGACTTATACAATCCGTATGCTAGCCCGATTCAAACGGTAATCGGTAAAGGCACATCAAATCTGTTGATGGATGAGGATTTGCCAAAAATCCTATAAGCATCGTGTCTATTGGGTTCATAATCAACAAAGAGACATCATGATTAAAGATGAACATAATAAATCAAGTACTGGGCCTTTACTAATAGATCAAGTCAAAGCATACAATGATAAAGCTCATCGGTCCGAACACAATCGGCGGCCAAAAATATGAAGTTCCAACCTAGAGAGCCTATCTGCATAACCCTGCTCAAGCTCAGCCTGCAGATCAGCTCGGACAGAATCTTCAAAAATGCTCAAGATCTTCGTGGCTTCACCTTTCAGCTTCATTAATCTCTCTTACGTAGATCATAGTCTCTCAAGTATCTGTCCACGAGATCTCTCTAAATTAGCCAGCTCATTTGCAATGATCGCACCAGACTCTTCAGCATACTTCAAGGCCTTCTTCAACCTGGCTATCTCCTTATGGTTGGAGTCTAAAGAACTAAGTAAGTCGGCTCTATCTGTATCCTTCCTCACAAAACTGGTCATCATCTACACGATAGAACTCTCATGCGACTGAAGCTCGCTACCAATAAATGATCTAAGGTCACGCCATTGTGTTAGTCTATGCTCCAACTGGGAAGATGCGAAGGAAGAAGCCCCACTAGCCTTCAGTTCCTCTAACTCTTAGAGTTCACACTCCAGAACAACAAAGTCGGCAGTAAAATAATCAGCTAGCTTAGGATATCCCTCCTCTCTAATCATCATCATGTGTCGAGCAAGGGAACGCCTGAACTGATCGAAGAAATATCCCTGATGAAGAAGTTTCTCGATCATTCCGTCAAAAAAGATGAAAAAAGAACCAAGATCCATTCGGAAAAATGTCTTTGCTAGGATCAAGATAGGACATGCTCATATAGAGATAGTAGAGATCCTACAAGTAATCATGCAGAAGGGTAAGAGATTTTGGAATATGGTGGAAAAATCAAAGCAAATTATGAGCATATTGTTGGCCTATTTGTTTTGATGATGTTTAACAAACAATTTACCACTAATGTTGTTTGTCTAGTAGTGGTATATTTCTATTTATTATAGAAAAACAACGAGTTAGAGGATGGATGGATTGCACCATAACGATCATATCCAATGGAGGTTGGAGGAATTGTGGAGTGAAGCAACGTACAATTTAAGTTAAAGATCAAGTTCAAGCTTCATCCGCATGTGTACCAAGTTGAGCTACAATGAAGATCAAGATCAAGCTTGTGTAATCTAGTTTATATTTTATATTATGTGTGTTAAGTACCTTAAGCTCAATATCATATACACACACGTATTTGGTTTCTATGTATATATATAGTTATATATATACATGCATGTTTTTGAGTTTCATGCTTTGGACACACTTGCAAAATACATGAGTTTTCACAAATGGAAATTCAATTTGAGAAATTTTTTTTCTAACATGTTTGTTTTCATTTTACAGATATTTCACAAAGTTTCATCAAGTTTAGAATTGATTTGTTATGTTTAATGGAATTTACAAAATCATGTTTTTGTTCGTGCACATGTTCGTGCATGTTTTACAAAAACAGATGAGTTTTCATAAATGGGAAGTTGTATTCAATAAATTCTTTCTTTGACATATTTATCTACATGTTTAGAAACTTTTCTCAAAATTTTACTATTTTTGGAGTTGATTTACTATGTCCAATTGATTTTACAAAATCATGTATGTCAGTAGATTTTTAGAAACTGTATATCTGTGTTCAAATATTTATTTCTCTCAAATGATAAATTATTTTTTATAAATTCTTTTTCTAACAAGTTCTTCTACATGTCTAGAACCTTCTTTCAAAATTTCATAATTTTTGGAGTTGATTTACTATTTTTAATTTATGTTATAAAGCCAGATATGTAAATTTCCAGAATGCTGAATTTTGGGGTATTTTGGTCTTTTCAGCCTATAACGGCTAGTTTTTGATATTTTCGGTTTTTGGGAGTTTGTGGCTGGTTTAAGAGGCTATAAAAAGCTCTCAACTTTTATTATTTCTCATGGATGTTTAAGATAGTTTTAAAAAGAGTTTTACAAGTTTGTTTAAGGGTTTTTAAGTTTGTTTCAAGAGTTTGTTTATGAAGAACCTTTCATAAGAGCTTGAGAAGATCATTCTTTGGTGTATGGGCATTCAACTCTTCTCCCTTTCTCTCTTGTCATCTTTAGAGAAGTGTTTTTAAACTCAATCTAGCTTTACATTTATATATAATTGTTTGATTATCATTTTATTAAGCTAGAATTTATTTGAGTTTAGTTTGATTTGATTTACTCTTTGTTTACACACACAACCATTGAGCTTATTGTATTTGCATACATTATATAATTGGATTGTGGGATTGTGTGACATTGAGTTAAGCCTAATTGAGTTCTCACCTTGTTAGAGAGAACAATCATTTGTTATATTGTGCTTATTGTGAGATTCACTTTGTAATACCCTTATACCCCAAGAGAGAAGTGTGTGGCGAGAGTTAGGGATCGTCCCAAGAGGAGTGGCGTCGGTTGACGAACCTAGGGAGAGGTTATATCCGAGCACTTGAGGGAGACACGTCTAGTTCAACACTTAGTGGATGTAGAGTGGGATTGCAAGAGTGTTGATTATAAAATTTTCGGTTAGCTAGAAAACCGCGTGTGAGGTATAAACGTTATTCGGGTGAGCGTAGAAAACCAGGTTATGATAGTGGATTTCTCCCCGAGAGTGGGGAGCGGAGACGTAGGACGGAAGGTCCGAACTCCGTGATCATATTGTGTGTTTGCATTGTTTATTTTACACTACCATATTTGTAGTTTAATTATATCACATTTGTGTTAGTTTATATATCCTTGCACATACATTGCCTATATCTCTTTGTTAGGATATATCTTGTTGTTCATATTGCTTATCCTAGTTCATATATATTGTTGTATTTCATACTTGCTAGGATAACTTATTAATTAATTTTAATTGGCATTTAATCAGATTAGAATAGCATAAGACCCTAATCACCTATAAACATAAGTATAAATAAACGCCAAAGCACACTCAAACACACAATATGATCACGGAGTTCGGACCTTCCGTCCTACGTCTCCGCTCCCCACTCCCGAGGAGAAATTCACTATCACAACTGGGTTTTCTACGCTCACCCGAACAACGTTTACACCTCTCAGTATCGGTTTTCAACGCTCACCGATCAACGTCACTCCTCACACTCGGTTTTCTAGTTCACCGAAAACTTCACAACACACTCGGTTTTCTAGCTCACCGAAAACCTTACAACACTCACAATGTAACAAATATAAATTTGTTCTCTACAATAGATGAGAACACAATTAAGCACAACTCAAAGTTACAAATTCTCACCACCCAACTATACTATGTATGTAAATACTAAAAGCTCAATGTGGGTGTGTGTAACAATGAGTAAATAAAATCAAAACTAAACTCAATATAATTCTAGCTTAATAACAATGATAATCAAATATATAAAAAGAGCTAGAAATAGAGTTTAGAAGACTTCTCAAATAGATCAAGAGATTGAAGGAGGAAAGGTTGAATGCTCAAGCACCAATAGAAGAACTCCTCAAGCTCTTGTGAAGTTGATTTCACAAACCCAAACACTCAAATGCTTAAAAGCTTCTTAAACAAACTTAAACAATACTTAAACAAGTTTAAACCCTTGTTAAACTCTTTCTAAAACATTCTCTTAGGTCATGTTAGATGTATGAGGGCATGGGGTATATACAGGCTCATGAAATAACCCCAAAAACCAATAAAAACACCCCCAAAATATTAAAATAAAAAAAAAACAAACTTAGCCATTACTGTAGCAATGGTCGGCTGCTACAGTAACTTCGGTCGACCGATATGGTCGACTGAGAGCCATATGCAAAGCTGAGTAACGTCCAGAGACACCTCCGGTCGACCGGAGTTACTGTAGCAGTACATAGCTGTTTTGTAAAATCAATTTAAAATAGTAAATGAATTCCAAAAATTATGAAATTTTGTGAGAATGTTCTAGACATGTATAAAAACATTTTAGAGAAAGAATTTCTTAAAAATAATTTACCAGTTGAGAGAAATAAATATTTGTACACAGAAATACAGTTTCTAAAAATCTGCTGTGATATACGATTTTGTAAAATCAATTAGGCACAGTAAATCAACTTCAAATATAGTAAAAACTGGAGAAAAGTTTCTAAACATGTAGATAAACATGCTAGAGAAAGAATTTTTCAAATATCACTTCTCATTTGTGAAAACTCATCAGTTTTGTAAAACATGCACGAACATGTGCACGAACGAAAACGTGAATTTGTAAATTCCTTTAAACATAACAAATCAATTCCAAACTTGATGAAACTTTGCAAAATGTTTATAAACATGAAAACAAACATGTTAGAAAAAGAATTTCTCAAATTGAATTTCTATTTGTGAAAACTCATGTATTTTGCAAGTATGTCCAAAACATGAAAACCCAAAACCATGCATGTATATATATAACTATATATATACATATAAACCAAATACGTGTGTGTATATGATATTGAGCTTAAGGTAATTAACACACATAATATAAAATCTAAACTAGATTACCCAAGCTTGATCTTGATCTTCATTGTAGCTCAACTTGGTACACATGCGGATGAAGCTTGAACTTGATCTTTAACTATGAATTGCATGTTGCTTCACTCCACAATTCCGCCAACCTCCATTTGATATCGTCGTTATGGCGCAATCCATCCATCCTCCAACTACGTTGTTTGTCTACAATACATAGGAATGCACAAACACTAGACAAACAACATTAGTAGTAAATTGTTTGTAAATCATTATCAAAACAAAAAGGCCAACACTAGGGTCTAACAATTGGTATCAGAGCTTGGTGCTCTTTGATTTAAGGTCTAATCGCCTTGAGTTAAAGATCCAAGTTAGCTTATTATGCTAATCTAATTTTGAGCTTTATTTGTATCTTGCTTGCCTTTTATATTATGGATATGCATGGTTTAGGTTATGCCATCAATATTGCTCCTAGATTAGATAATTTCCCCTATGCCCAATGGTGTGTTAGATTTAAACTTTTTGTTCAATCTAAACACTTTGATTTATGGGAAATTATAGATGATGCCTATATTGTGCCCACTATGGAGAAATCCAAGTGGAATAAAAATGATCATCGTATGTTTACAATGAATAATATTTTGTTAGAATATTTGCTAAATGCTTTTAATTCATCTATGTCTAACAAGTTTGTTCATTTTGATAGTGCTTACAAACTTTGGAAATTTATAGAAGCACATCAAGGGGACGTAGAGGCGATCCGACAAACTTTGGAGGATCCGGCTTTAATTTCATATGGAGCTTCATGCACACGAGCACTAGGCGATAGCCCTAGTGAGGTTTGCGAGTTCGAAACCATTAATGATTTACCTAATGATGAACTTGCTTGTGCTAGTAAAAAATTGTTGCATGCCTTTAACAAATTGCATAAAGATTTTGTTGATTTACAATGCAAGCATGATAATTTAAAATCCGATCATGAGAAGCTAGTGTCCAAATTTGATGTCATTGAAAATGAAAATACTATGCTTAAAGAAAGCAATGACTTATTAAATTTGGAAAATAAAAATTTGATCTCATCTATTGCTAGCCTATCTCATGCTAAGATTGATGCCATGTTAGAAGTAGAGAACATAAAGAATGATACAGCTTCTTTTATAAATAACTATTTATGTTCTACTTCTAAAAGTGCATATGTGCCTAAAAATAAAGATTTGAATCTTATGAATAAAAGCATTTCATCTTTAGATTCAACTTTGAAAACATGCATTAATAATCATAAAAGACTTATGGATATGTATGCCAAGTCTAAGTCATCATCTACTCATCATGCACACATATATAACAAAATTTACAAATGCTCTATTTACGGCCGAAAGGGTCATTTATCTAAATTTTGCTATGATGCACACAAACATAAGAATTCTAATGCTCCTTGTGCATCTCATGTAGCTTCTTCATCTTGTACACTTACACATTCACATGCTCATTCTCACAAAGTTCATCATAAGCATGCTAGTGTGTTCAAGTGTGATCATTGTGGTCATTTTGGTCATTTGGCCGAATATTGTTTTGATTTGAAAAAGAAATCTCATTTGCCAAATTTCTCAAGTAAACCACATTTGTTTAATGATGCTTCTCATTTGCGATATAATTTAAAAGAAAAATCTTTATTTACAAATGATTCACGTGCACGAGCTAATGGTCAACATAACCAAATGCATCCTCTTCATTGCACTTATTGCAATCGAATGGGTCATTTGCATAATTATTGCTATGACCGAACCTGTGCACTAAATGCGTCCAAATGGGTTCATAACCCTAGGACTTTGAGTTTGAATGATATGGGTCATGTCCCTAAACCTTTTGGTACCAAGAATTCTTGGGTACCAAAACAAATTTAATTTTTAAACCAAGAATTTTAGTGTTCTTATTTTTTCTTTTCTTGGTTTTGAAAATTTTGTCTTAAAATCTTTTTGTTATGAAAACAAATCTTCTTTGATCAAATCTTTTTTGTTTTCATGATTATTGATCTTGTTTTGATGAGAGGTTTTGTACTTATATAACCCTCCGGATTTATTGGGTGTTTATTCCCAAATCTTGTTTATCGGGTGCTAAAATATTTATATGGGTTGATACAAGCTTAAGAGCTTGATATATTGTTGCCTCTCTTGAAATTATTTTTTTTTAAAAAGACTTTGTTTTGATTTGCTTCACTTACATGATGATATTTATATGTTTGTGCTTATGGATCATCTCTTCGTGCTTTATAATGTATTCTATATGTGGTTTGATCAAGTCCTACAAAGAAATTTTATTTATTGATCAAACATTGTTTTTGTCTATAAACTTTGATTTATGATTTCATTTGATTGATTTGTTTTCATTTGAAAACTTTTTGCGTGATTCTCATGTTCTTTCTTTTGATTTCATAAATCTACTTTTATACATATTTTTATATGTTCTTTGATATGAGACACTTCTTTTTCATATTGACATTTTATATGTGTTCTCATTGTCTTTTTGTATGTGAGTGGTGTTTAGCATATTTTTCATTTATGCTTGCTCACATATGTTTGCCATGATATTCATTTCATATATTCCATATGGTATTTTGATAGGGGGAGTAATCCCTATATCATTCTATGTGTTACACTCACCCATGCATTTTGTTAGGGGGAGCTTTCGCTCCCTTATTCTTTTTGTACCCTTTTTGATGTTGTCAAAGGGGGAGAAATATTGTGAGTATAATCTTTCTTATTTATATGCATGATATATTATACTTTGTATATTCATTTCCTTTCATGCATATATCCTTTTTGTAAATTGTTTGTCATCATCAAAAAGGGGGAGATTGTTGGTCTATTTGTTTTGATGATGTTTAACAAACTGTAAATTGTTTGTCATCATCAAAAAGGGGGAGATTGTTGGTCTATTTGTTTTGATGATGTTTAACAAATAATTTACCACTAATATTGTTTGTCTAGTAGTGGTATATTTCTATTTATTATAGACAAACAACGAGTTAGAGGATGGATGGATTGCGCCATAACGATCATATCCAATGAAGGTTGGAGGAATTGTGGAGTGAAGCAACTGTTCGCGGGGAAAATAGTATTCTTCTTCATTGATGATTCCATTGCCATCTTAAATAACAACTTTTTGAGTTACAAAGATCCGGTCTTTTTATAAGATCCGGTTACAATGAAAATCAAACAAAATAAAAAGAAAATTACAACTTCTCCTTGTTTGTCGAACAGGTCGCTCGCTTTTGTGGGTTCTTTGCCTGCGCCGGGGTTAATCCGTGGACCACCGCGCGATCTAGATCTGGTCAGATCTACGCAGTACGACGGGTATTATTTCACGAAGGAAATAATAGCCGGGGAGGATTATTTCACCAAGGAAGTATGCCTGCGTAGATCTGAGATCCGATTTGAGATCCGGTTCCTCTCGAACTCTTGCCTTATTTGGCGTTGACGATCGCCGAGCACCGGATCTGGATGGGCAAGTCTTCAAAGTCCCAAAGCATGAATCTTTTTTAGATCTGAGCTTCAAATCCAGCAGGGCTTCGCCTCCAAAAAATCCAACCTCCAAAAATGAACCACCCTTGGCCTATTTATAGGCACCCAGATCTGTGCCTAGGCACAGATCTGGGCTGAGGTGGCTCGGCCATAAGTGGCCGGCCACCCCTGGGTGGCTCGGTTTCGGCCGAGCCCCTCAGGGTGTTTGGGTTCCGTCGTTTTGTCGTTGTTCCCGTTTTGTCCGTGATTCGGTTGTGCGGTTGATTTGTCTGGACTCGATTTGTTGACCTGATTTGGCAGCAAATTCGATTCCTGATTTGGCAGTAAATCCACTTCTGAGTTCGAATCCGAAACTGATCTTAATTCGATCGTGATTCGTCCGAGTCTGCCCTTGGTTGGATGACTCGTTGACTCTTCGAACCTGTTACCTTGATTCCGCACGCGAGTGAATCTATTCCGTTGTTTGCGTGCGGTTCGTTAGCCTCGTTGCCTCGTTAATCCGCTTCGTTGCGTGTCACTTAAGGCTCGTGTTTGGATATGTCGCCCAATGGTTCGTCGGTTTGCGCCGAGCTGTGTTAAGGGACCTATAGGTAATTTTATACACCTACAGATATCCCCTCCAAAGTATTTCAGCCTCGTTCTTTTATAGAAGAGTCTGGAATACTTTGGATATGATTGTCCCATCCTTCGATTGGTTATGACGGGATATTTGGAGTGGCTTCCATTCTTGATTCCTTCAGTCCTCCAGGCTGTTCGGTGCTTTGTCGAATATCTGTAAGGGTTCCGGTGCTGCATTTATTGTCTGACCGTCTATCGGAATCTTGAACTTGAAGTCGATTCTCGATTTCCTGACTTTTTAGCTCGAGTTTGCTGTTTCAACATAGAACTGACCATCGGTCGTCGGCGTTGAATCTTCACTTACAACGCGTTGTCCGGCGTTTGAGCTTCCTTGTGACGCGTTGTCCGGTGTTCGAGCTTCATTGCGACGCGTTGTCCGATGTTCGACACAGTTTATACTCGTACGTCTGCTGGAGTATACACAGTTTAAGCTCTTAAGGAATTGGAGCGTGGCAGATAACTGAGTCACGAGACCAATTTATAAAATTGATGCGTCAATGACTAGTCCTCAGCCATCAACGGGTTTGATGCGCCTTTACCGACTACCGTTTGAGTCGGGCTAGCATGCGAATTGTCTAAATCCGTTCCGCATGTGACGTTAAGCTAAAAGAGTTAACCCTTTTAGTGCTACGATATTGAATACGTAGACTTCGTCTTTCTCCTGTGAAAAGACTAAACAGCAACGTGTATGAGATGTTGACCTTAGGATTTTTGGCAAATCCTCAGCCTTCAACGGATTTGACGTGCTCTTACCGACTACCGTTTGAGTCGGGCTTACATGCAGATTGTTTTAATCTGTTCCGCATGTGATGTTGTGATAAAGGAATGAACTCCCTTAGACTTTGTGCTATGATATCGAATACATAGACTTCGCCATTGTTACGGGAATAGGCTACCCGGCGACACGTGTTAGGTGTTGACTTTAGGATTTTTGGCTAACCCCCAGCCTTCAACGGGTTTGATAAGCCTTTACCGACTACCGTTTGAGTCGGGCTAGCATGCGGATTGTCTAAATCCGTTCCGCATGTAACGTTGTTGAACTCCCTTAGACTTTGTGCTACGACTTCGAATACGTAGACTTCGCCATTGTTACGGGAATAAGCTAGCCGGCAATGTGTATTAGACGCTGACTTATCCCTACTTAGGTTTCGGGATAAAATACCCCAGAATTGAACTCTGGTGTCTTTTTCTTCGGAGAAAGACTAAACCGGCGACGCGTGTTAGGCGTCGGCATATCTTTTTTTAGGATTCAGGATGAAATTCCCCATGCGTGTGAGGCATGGATTTTGGTGTTATTAATAACAACCTGCCACAATGTTGAATATGTGAACGGGTGTTCTTTTTAGCGGTTAAGAACTAACCGGCAGCGCATGTTAGGCGCAGACTTATCCTTGCTTAGGTTTCAGGATAAAATACCCCAAAATCGAACTCTGGTGTCTTTTTCTTCGGAAAAAGACTAAACCGGCAGCGCGTGTTAGGCGCAGACTTATCCCTGCTTAGGATTCGGTATAAACTTCCTAGGATGAACCCTAAATTCTTGGAAAAGAGTTGGTGTGGGAAAGGAAGAATTTTATATTCTATTCCCCAGTCTTCTTTTAGGGAGAAGGCGAACCCGAAAACAAGGAAGGAAGAATTTTATATTCTATTCCTTGATTCTGGAAAGGAAGAATTTTCTATTCTGTTTCCAGTTGGAAAGGAGACTTGAGGTGGGATCTCCACCCTCAGAATCCGAAATGGTGAGACTAGGAGTGGGACCTCCACTCCGAGAATCGAAAAATTTGGATAATCCTAACTGTCAGAAACCTCCACTCCGAGAATCGAAAAATTTGGATAATCCTAACTGTCAGAAGGTTTGATTACCGAACTAAAGATGAATTTCTCGTTTATCGAGAGTAAATCGTGGTTTTGGTCCTAACTGTAGGAAGGTTTGACCAAGCGAGAGTTTGAGGTGATCCTAACTATAGGAAGGTTTGATCACTTGATTTAAAGGTGGACCTCTCGTTCATTGGAGGAATCGAGAGGGGATTTTGGTTGTGGTCCTAACTGTAAGAAGGTTTGACCAATTGGGAGGTTTGAGACGATCCTAACTGTAGGAAGGTTTGATCGCTCGATTTGTGTGCCTCTCGTTCATTGAAGGAATCGAGAGGGGATTTTGGTTGTGGTCCTAAGGTTTGACCAGGTAAACGGTGGGTTTAGTGCTTATCACTTTATTTGTAATGATCGGGTTATCCCTGTAACATTCTTTCAGGAATTTCCCGTTACATGAATTATCCACCCCCAACTTTTCTTGCGAGACTGGGTTTATCATTGTATCGGTTGCATGATCGGGTTATCCTTAAGAATACCACGCATGGCACTTTCCAGGAACTTCCCGTGGAAGAAAGGAAATAGTTTAGACTCATATACCTATTGGAGTATCAAGGAGCAGTTTAACCTCTTATACCGGTCGGAGGATTAAGAAGCAGTTTATACTCATATACTCTTCGGAGTCTTAAGAAGTAGTTTATACTCTTATACTTATCGGAGTGTTGCCGTTCTCAACTGGCTTACTCTAGCGTTATGACGCTGGCTTCAACCAAGGTTTGGATGCTATTCTTGAGAGCAAAGCAATCCTTGGTGGGATGAACGACCCTCCTGTGGTATGCACAGTACTTTGGATCCGTCGTGTTGTCAGCTTCCTCCTGATTTGTGATAGGTGGTAGCTTGATCTTGTTGCTTCCAAGGAGGGATTCGAAGATGGCTGGAATGTCTTCGTCCTTGAAGGAATACTCTTTTTTGAGTCTCAGGTCCGAAGTCTTTTGCTGCCTTCGGGATTGCTGTTGTGACGTTCGATCAGCACCAGCAGTAGCTGCAGGTGTCTTGTCGTTACCACGAGAGGCGAAGTTCGCGTTCAGCGGATTAGCCGTCGGTCGGTTCCTCTCGGCCTTCTTCCTTCGGAGGAAGCGTTCGGCTTGTTCACCATGCACCTTCAAGTCTTTCCAAGTGTCAGATGGTGCTGTTCCCATTGCTTCCAACACATACAAAGAGAGGTTGTTGTGGCAAGTCTGGATAATGAACTCCTCAGTGATCGGGTCCCGACAGTTCATCGCTTTGTTCCGTAATCTCTTGACGAAGGTATCGACTAATTCCCCGTCCTTTTGTTTCTCGTCGAGCAACGCTCCGATGGATATCTCGGTGTCGTCGTCGAAGAAATTAGCGAGGAATTTGGTCTCTATGTCATCCCAATTATTCACGCTTCCTGGCTTGAGGCGGCAATACCAATCGAAGGCGGCTCCGCGAAGAGTGCCAACGAAGGATCGTACCATCAGAGGCTCATTACCAGAGATAACACCCAGGTGCGATTTAAAGTAAATCAAATGCTGAGTGGGTGAACCCTTCCCATCAAACGGCGTGAAGTTGATTAGACTAAACTTCACCGGATAGGGGATTGATTCCCATTCTCTTGGGTAGGGACAAGGAATGCCCGTCTTCTTCATTTCTTGAGCGGAAATCAACGTATTGATTTTGCTCTCGAGGTTCTTAATCTTCAAGCTTTCACCTGAGTCTTCGTTGGCATCCTCGTTACCACCCCCTGCATTGATGGGAGGGTTATTGGCGTTATGAGTTTCATTTACACCTGTGTCCTCATCTTCCAGATTGTTCTGGTTACAACGACTTGGTTCGCCTTGTTGGTTCATCAATGCCTGGATTTGTTGGTCATGCATCTCTCTCATAGTCTGCATGGCTATTTGCATTTCGAACTTGAAGCTCTCTTGTTGTTTAGCCATGGCTTCTTCGAGCATCTTGGCCACTTGTTCAGCGCTTATCATCAGCGACTCGCGGGGTTCCCCCTCACTGGATACTGTATTATCTGATGCGACCGCCGAGTAGGCATCCGACTCTTCACCTTCTGAAGGTAACCTTGTCCGAACCCTACCATAAGTTCCTCGTGCGATGGCTCCAGACTGCAGACGGGTTAGACGCCGTGATGCTTTCAGAATCGACTCGAGATTATCCCGTGCCGATGTCCCCTTGCTGGTCATATTGGTGGTGACTCTCAGAATTTCTCCTTCTTCAACCACCGTTCTTCTTCGTCGAAAACACCTAGGCCTTGGTTTTGGCGTTTCGGTACTGAGCCTCTCGAAAACCGAAATGCAGTTGCACTCAGACAATACCGCCCGAATGAGCTTTGAACAAGGGCACTGAGTTTCTAGCCTTCGAGGACTTCTCTTTCTGACTTTGTTCGCACCCCCAGCACGATAGTACAGCTCTTCTGTTTGAAAGTCGGAGCAACCTATCGTGTGTTGGCACAATTCCTCAGGTGTAATGTAATCATCATCAGACGATAACGTTTCCTTCTGAGAGCGAACTGCCTTCTTTGGGCTTTCAAGAGTCACGCGCCTCGAAACATGCCTTCGTGGGTGCGAGTTCTCAGCGGGCTCCTGGACTTCGATGCACAAAGTAGTACGCTTGGGTGCCATGATGTCATGTTGAGGGTTGCGGCGACCCCCAGCATGTTGATTTGTTCGGGGCTTCTTCATCGGACCCAAACGTTCTTGGACTGGAGCTTTGCCTCTCTCGTCGGGAATTGGACCGAGGCGCTCCAAGATTGAGTTTCTACTTCGGGATGATTCGGCATGATCTCCCAAAGTAGCTATGGGGATTCTCGTCGACTTAGCTTGATTCGCCGGAGGTTGAACTTTGGTTGGAGGCTGCAAATGTTTCTCCTTAGTCTGAATCGCCGCTTCAGACTTCGGTCTCCAAACTTTGCGGGTTGATGGCGGCTTCTTGGGCACCTCCTTCTGCAGCTTCCTACGGGCTTCTTCAGCTTGAGCCCGTGCCTGCGCTGATAGCGCGCGGCGCTTGAGAATGCGCTCCTCCAGCGTAGATCGGTTCCGTTTGACACAGACCCATTCGTTCGTCGGCGGCTTAGAGGAGCTACCCTTCATTTGTCTTTGAGGCTGTTTGCCTCCTTTGTTCTTCAGATCCGCGTTGTAGCGGATCCCGTCAACAGACTCCATAGCCTTTGCGAATTGTTTTGCAAGGCGTTGATGCATTCTCTGGCGAGCTCTCTTAGAGAGAGTCACCACGCCTTCTTCCGCAGAAGGGTTGGCCAGAGTATCTCCGACCTGGTTGGGAATTGGAGGAATCTCACCCGATGCGGCTTTGGCATCAAACGGGGTGAGATTGTCGTTGGTAGCTTCAACTTCTTCGTACCAACGCACCTTTCTCCTAGAGGAGAACTTCTTGGACTTGCGGGGGGAGGTTGATCCGGACGAGGACGACAAGTACTCCTCAAACTTGGCCTGGTCGAATTCATACTCGACCTCCTCCACGACCGGGATCGAGATCCGCGGCTGCGACGCTCCGATCTCGGCAGTGAGATCGGCGGCTCCCACTGTGGTCGCCAGATTGTTCGCGGGGAAAATAGTATTCTTCTTCATTGATGATTCCATTGCCATCTCAAATAACAACTTTTTGAGTTACAAAGATCCGGTCTTTTTATAAGATCCGGTTACAATGAAAATCAAACAAAATAAAAAGAAAATTACAACTTCTCCGTGTTTGTCGAACGAATCACGAGCTCCTGTTTTGCGGTCGCTCGCTTTTGTGGGTTCTTTGCCTGCGCCAGGGTTAATCCGTGGACCACCGTGCGATCTAGATCCGGTTGGATCTACGCAGTACGACGGGTATTATTTCACGAAGGAAATAATAGCCAGGGAGGATTATTTCACCAAGGAAATAATCGTCCAAATCTCAGGATCAAAGGCCAATCTTTAATCCGAAGTATGCCTGCGTAGATCTGAGATCCGATTTGAGATCCGGTTCCTCTCGAACTCTTGCCTTATTTGGCGTTGACGATCGCCGAGCACCAGATCTGGATGGGCAAGTCTTCAAAGTCCCAAAGCTTGAATCTTTTTTAGATCTGAGCTTCGAATCCAGCAGGGCTTCGCCTCCAAAAAATCCAACCTTCGAAAATGAACCACCCTTGGCCTATTTATAGGCACCCAGATCTGTGCCTAGGCACAGATCTGGGCTGAGGTGGCTCGGCCACAAGTGGCCGGCCACCCCTGGGTGGCTCGGCTCATGCCGAGCCACCCTGAAGTGGCTCGGTTTCGGCCGAGCCCCTCAGGGTGTTTGGGTTCCGTCGTTTTGTCGTTGTTCCCGTTTTGTCCGTGATTCGGTTGTGCGGTTGATTTGTCTGGACTCGATTTGTTGACCTGATTTGGTTGCAAATCCGATTCCTGATTTGGTAGTAAATCCACTTCTGAGTTCGAATCCGAAACTGATCTTAATTTGATCGTGATTCGTCCGAGTCTGCCCTTGGTTGGATGACTCGTTGACTCTTCAAACCCGTTAGCTTGATTCCGCACGCGAGTGAATCTATTCCGTTGTTTGCGTGCGGTTCGTTAGCCTTGTTGCCTCGTTAATCCGCTTCGTTGCGTGTCACTTAACGCTCGTGTTTGGATATGTCGCCCGATGGTTCGTCGGTTTGCGCCGAGCTGTGTTAAGGGACCTATAGGCAATTTTATACGCCTACAACAACGTACAATTTAAGTTAAAGATCAAGTTCAAGCTTCATCCGCATGTGTACCAAGTTGAGCTACAATGAAGATCAAGATCAAGCTTGGGTAATCTAGTTTAGATTTTATATTATGTGTGTTAAGTACCTTAAGCTCAATATCATATACACACACGTATTTGGTTTCTATGTATATATATAGTTATATATATACATGCATGTTTTTGAGTTTCATGCTTTGGACACACTTGCAAAATACATGAGTTTTCACAAATGGAAATTCAATTTGAGAAATGTTTTTTTCTAACATGTTTGTTTTCATGTTTACAAATATTTTGCAAAGTTTCATCAAGTTTAGAATTGATTTGTTATGTTTAATGGAATTTACAAAATCATGTTTTTGTTCGTGCACATGTTCGTGCATGTTTTACAAAAACAGATGAGTTTTCATAAATGGGAAGTGTTATTCAAGAAATTCTTTCTTTGACATATTTATCTACATGTTTAGAAACTTCTCTCAAAATTTTACTATTTTTGGAGTTGATTTACTATGTCCAATTGATTTTACAAAATCGTGTATGTCAGTAGATTTTTAGAAACTGTATATCTGTGTTCAAACATTTATTTCTCTCAAATGATAAATTATTTTTCAGAAATTCTTTCTCTAACATGTTCTTCTACATGTTTAGAACCTTCCCTCATTATTTCATAATTTTTTCAGTTGATTTACTATTTTTATTTTATTTTATAAAACCAGATATATAAATTTCCAGAATGTTGAATTTAGGGGTATTTTGGTCTTTTCAGCCTATAACGGCTAGTAACGGCTAGTTTTTGATATTTTCGGTTTTTGAGAGTTTGTGGCTGGTTTAAGAGGCTATAAAAAGCCCTCAACTTTCATTGTTTCTCATGGATGTTTAAGATAGTTTTAAAAAGAGTTTTGCAAGTTTGTTTAAGGGTTTTTAAGTTTGTTTCAAGAGTTTGTTTATGAAGAACCTTTCATAAGAGCTTGAGGAGATCATTCTTTGGTGTTTGGGCATTTAACTCTTCTCCCTCTCTCTCTTGTCATCTTTAGAGAAGTGTTTCTAAACTCAATCTAGCTTTACATTTATATATAATTATTTGATTATCATTTTATTAAGCTAGAATTTATTTGAGTTTAGTTTGATTTGATTTACTCTTTGTTTACACACACAACCATTGAGCTTATTGTATTTGCATACATTATATAATTGGGTTGTGGGATTGTGTGACATTGAGTTGAGCCTAATTGAGTTCTCACCTTGTTAGAGAGAACAATCATTTGTTATATTGTGCTTATTGTGAGATTCACTTTGTAATACACTTATACACCAAGAGAGAAGTGTGTGGCGAGAGTCGGGGATCGTCCCAAGAGGAGTGGCATCGGTTGACGAACCTAGGGAGAGGTTATATCCGAGCACTTGAGGGAGACACGTCTAGTTCAACACTTAGTGGGTGTAGAGTGGGATTGCAAGAGTGTTGATTGTAAAATTTTCGGTTAGCTAGAAAACCGAGTGTGAGGTATAAACATTATTCGGGTGAGCGTAGAAAACCCGGTTATGATAGTGGATTTCTCCCCGAGAGTGGGGAGCGGAGACGTAGGACGGAAGGTCCGAACTCCGTGATCATATTGTGTGTTTGCATTGTTTATTTTACACTATCACATTTGTAGTTTAATTATATCACATTTGTGTTAGTTTATATATCCTTGCACATACATTGCCTATGTCTCTTTGTTAGGATATATCTTGTTGTTCATATTGCTTATCCTAGTTCATATATATTGTTGTATTTCATACTTGCTAGGATATCTTGTTAATTAATTTTAATTAGCATATAATCGGATTAGATTAGCATAAGACCCTAATCACCCCCCCTCTAGGGTCTAACACATACCAGTACCAGCAGGGGTCCCTTCGGTTTGAGGTCACACAATAGGCTCTGTCAATCTAGTCTTAGCAGGCTCAGAGATAGTAGCATGTGTGATCGTTGATGGTATATCAACTCCTCTTGGTAATTCTGTAATGCCCACTGGATTTGGAGAAGATACATCACCGTCAGGAAAATTAGGAATGCTAGGAATCATAATCGTATCAGTCATGACGGCTGGTCTTATGATTACAATTCTTTATTAGTCAAATACAGATTTTTCCAAAAGAAAAGAAAGACGATAGAAGGGATTATATGCATACCTACAGATCTATCACCCTCAGCTAAATTAGGGATGCCAGGAATCACAGTCGTATCAATCCCAGTGGTTGGTCCTACGATTAGAATTCCCTATCATTCAAATAAAAGTTTCGACAAATGAAGATAATTGCAATGTCGGAAATTAGATACATACCTACAAAGGAACCACCCTCAAAGGATGGTCCTACAGCCTTTCTGGTGGCCTGCTCTGCCAACATCTTAACTAACAATCTAGTATCAGATCCCGAGAAACTCGGTGTTTAGACATACATGTGTTCGCTGAATCTCCCAAGACCCATATCATGAAAAGTCTCATGCTCAACCGGCCTCTCTAGCGCGACACCTACATAAGAGTTTAAGTGCTGGATATATATATAAAAAGGCGGGAAAGAGAAAGGAACTCAGATTTACCTACGGTAGTGGTAGAAGACTCTTTTGCCTAAATATCCGTACCCGTGTTCTTCAATTTATCTAAAAGAGAACGAAGTGCGGAAGTGATTAAAGGAGGAACAAATCCTGAATTGCCTAACTCCTTTAACTGCTACTCGAATAGTATATTATCGATGTTAGATATACCTAAGCCTAGGATCATTGGCTCAACTCTATCAACCTACTAAGCACCTTTGTTTTTTTCAACATCTATAGGCTCATCACGAATGGCATTGCACATTTGCTGCACGTAGCTATCCAAATGGCTAGGGTCAGATCATACAAAGTCTCACGGAAGTTCACCTCCATCATGGTTTCCTGAAACATGAAACATGATTAGATTCAAGGAATCCAAAAGAGAATTATTTTAAAGCAGTAAAGATAGTAGAGCATTACCCTCTTCTCTGCCAGTAGTACTTCATGACTCTGCTCCGCTTTGGAAGTATGTGATTTATGAGCGGTCTTCTTTCGCTTTGGAAGACGAACCCCTACAGGACCAGCAGGTCACTCATATGTAGACTTAGTACGCATCTCAACCTATGCAGAAGCTTCGGCACTGGGCCGTCATCTCGCATAACAAAAAGTGAGCGGCTCATGCTCGTCAGCCATCCTACCTGGAGTGACAAGAGTCATCTTATTAGGATGAGTAAATAATACCTTTCGTTTTGGCTTCTGGAAAGCTAATTAAGATTTAGAAAGAGTATAGTGTTCATGCCAACGAGAAAATGCTAAATCCATTAATTCTAAAAAGAAAGAGTCTGACAGACCTATATCAGATTCTCCCCCGTTAGTATCCATGTCTCTATATTCTTCCTCAGAAGTCTCATCCTCATCATCGATAGGAAGGAGCTCTTCATCATCCTCTATCTTGTCTCTAGTTGAACGGGAGGGTCTGGCAGGTTTCTTCCACTGCTTCTTCGAAAGCTTAGTTTTACGAGTAGCCTTGGTAGTAGTTTGAACCAAGTGCTCAGCCTCTAACTATAGGAGACTCCTCACATCTAGGAACTCATTAGCAGAAATGAGCCACTTGCAGCTGAGAAAAGTGAGCAACTGTTTGCTCTTGAATGAAGGAAGAGCGAAATAGGCTGCAGTGCAGCCCATCATAGTCCAAAGCCACGCTCTGACGCTGTTAATAAGGCCCCCCTCGATCCTCAAACCCTGGCTCGGGTTCCCAATATATAGTTGGTCGTAACTGAACTGGCGAGCAAAATGGCATGGAAGATAAGGCTCTATGTGGCAACGACCCTTCACCCGAGGACAAGATATCCAACACATATGTTCACCAACCAATGGAAGCAACCAGTGTCAAGAGAAGTCCGACCGGCCCTAGGTTTCTCCTCATCAATCAACATGTTGTTATAACGGCCCTAGAAGCAAGGAAAATACTTAAAGAACTCCCAGCTCTTACGAACTTGAAGCTCTCGCTGTACATTAGTGAATGTCTTCCCAAACCACTTGCTTCTTTCCAACAGCTGCACAAAAGGAACGGAGGCATTAACACTACTAGGTGCCGACATCAAATCAAGGTGATGAAGAACGAGCCATGTCATCAGGTATGTATACGGAAGCTCGACCTTTATAGAAAGAAGCTCCATCGATGGTTCAGGACCCATATGAGTAAGACTATCAACCAAATACCTAAGATCACAATGAATGTCGGCAACCACCGGAAGCAGAGAAAGCTCCTTCCCTTAAGCTAATTGGACCTCAAGGAAGAGTACCTCAATAGGCAAAGCATCAGAAAACTAATATGGAACAACGCACTTCTTCAACCAGAGGGCGAGATAGCCCGCTAGCAGAGTCCTGGGCTGAATGGACTTCTGAGCATGACAAAGGAATGTCTGAAACTTGGTCCCTATAGGAAAAGCCCCCTCAGTACCAGCGGTAGTAAAGGAGCAAGCTTCGGCCCTCTCCATTAACTCATTAATGGCAGAAGATGTCAAAGAGGCTAACTCACAAACAGCCTCGCCTGAACTACTCTCCACATACTAGAATAGATAGTCAGCGAACTGCTTCAAACTGATTTGTCTCTTCCTCTTCGCTAGAGGACTCACTTTGATTAGAGATGTATAATAATGATATGTAAGGTCCCAAAGCATGATGTACATGTTGGGAGAATCTTTCTTTAGCCACTCTAACTGTAGGTTCAAGGGAAAGTATTCTTGATATGGATAGTCCTCCATCGGAAGACTAGAAACTTTATGCATCTCATGCAAGGCTAACCCCAACTCCCTATTGTAAGTCAAGAAAGTGTTACTATCAGGGATATATGTCTCCAATAACACTAGGAAGTGGCGACTACTGACCGGGAATCCGTACATGGTGGCTCGTATGGGCGCATACAACCCACTGCCTCTCAGATTACTCTATCAATGTCCCAAGACATAACTGATCATACGAGTCCACCACCTTTTGGGTGGCAAATAGGCCTAACCAAAACATCTGAACTCTGTCGGAGGTAATTTCCTCCCAAGTTTGGCCAAATGATTCCTCACAGTAGGAGTGGCTGCTGACACCTCATCTGGTGGTGCGGTATCAAGACCCAGAATCCCTAGTCGAAGGCCATGAATATAATTATGTCCATCAGAACCTGGGGTCTTATGGTGGGAAATAAATCCACAATGAACTCCGTCACGATCACCTGTAAGATTTTAGGACATCTGTCATCGTATAGCCTGCGTCTCCAAATGAGCAAGAGAATGCTGGCGGGGAATAGAATGGATGTATAGAAGGAGCCCTTCATCATTATTCAACCAGTGCTCATTAGCAAGAGTCAACTTAGCCAGATCCTCAACATGGTCTCCAAATAAATAACTAGGCTTCTCTAAAGCCTGAGTGGAAATAGAGTCTACAGTGAAGGGGGCATCGATAATCAACTGGCACAGTGAACGGCGGCCCCCATCTCGTATCAAATGACAGGACTCCTTAGAATGGCTCTAATCAAACTGAGGAGTCAGACTAATGGCTTGCATCTGTCGCTGTACAGCCTGTATCTTCAAATGCGCAAGGAAATGCTGGCGGGGAATAGAAGGGATGTAAAGAAGGAGCCCTTCATCATTATTCAACCAGTGCTCGTCGACAAGAGTCAGCTTAGCCGGATCCTCGACATGGTCTCCAAATAAATAACCCGGCTTCTCTAAAGCTGAGTAGAAATAGTGTCTGCAGTGAAGGGGGCATCGGTAATCAACTGGCGCAGTGAACGGCGTCCCCCATCTCGTATCAAACGACAGGATTCCTCGGAACGGCTCTTATCAAACTGAGGAGTCGGACCAATGGCCTGCCTATCAACAACAGAAGCAAAAATCTCTCCATTGCAACCGCTAGTAGCATGAGAAGGAAGGCTGTTCGTGGGAAATTCAACTGCGGCAAAACAAACATAGAATCAGAAAATTATTCATGAATTATACAATGATTGAATTCATCTCACAAGATAGCGAGATAGAGTCATTCATTGAGTAATTGGTGAGACAATTTCGAGTGTCCTACATCGGAAGAACGATATGCATCATCACATAAGCAACGTGGTGATGTACGTCGACCCATGCGGTGTAATACAACACAAAATTGTCCAAATATGCCGGAAGACGTGGATTGACTAAGCAAAACACGTCATTTGAAACTTTGATCCCCGTAAAGGAGGACGACGGTTCTTCCCGAATGACACGCAAAGGAGCCAAACGAGGGCATGATAGAACCATGAGTCATCCCGAAACCTCAATCCTCATGAAGGAGGACGTCGGTTCTTCCCGAATGACCCACAAAGTGGTCAAACGAGGATACAGAAAGCATAAATGCTCACCCTCGTAAGAGAATGTTACAGGAGCCTCCCTCTCGCTATGCTGAGAAGAGGAGCGACTCCTATGGAATCACGGTCAGCGCGAAGACTTGGTTAACCTGCAACGAAAATCAATGGATCAGGTATAATCATAAATCCAAGTACCCGAAAATTAAAAGGAAAATTATGAACTTTCTAAAGTCCTATAAACAGAATAGAATTTTATAGTTGAAGTCTAATTAAACCTATGAGTTTTATGCATGCAAACAATAGGCTCAAATTGTAGTTAAAACCCTCATGATCAACTTTTGAGTGAAATGCCCAAAATACCCCTCATGTTCAAGGTTAAGTTTTAGCCACGAATTTGGCCATGATTGAGGAAAGAAAACCACCATCTTTAATACCTTACAATTTCAGCCACTTTGCAAATAAGTTCCTCAGCCAATTTTTACCACTTTTTACACATAAACTCCTCGACAATTGGTGGTCTTTTTGCATGATACACCCACCAAAGTTGTCGCCAAATGGGTATACAATACAAGTCCCAAAATTTTAGTCCATTTTTGCATAAGAGCCCCTCAAAATTTTAGCACTGTTTTACACAAAACCCCCCAAAATTTTGGCTTTGGCCTTTTTACACATAAGCCCCCAAAACTCGGCCTCCTTCAAAACCCATCATCAAGACTCAATTTTTCTTCCACAAAACCCACCTCATGAGGGCAAGAGTCTATGACATTTACATACAAATTCATAGTATACCCTAATTACAGAATAAAGTTTCAATCTTTCTAAAAAAAGAGAGAGTTGAAGAGGAGCTTACCCAAATCAAAGATTGAAAACCCAACTCCAAAAGATCAAGTCTTGAGCATGAAGATGGGATGAACCCTAGCTTTGAGAGGGGATAATTTTCGGTCAAATAATGAGGGCATAAAATCCAAAATTATGTTGGAGGGTTGAGGGTTTTTAAAGGCAAGTGTTTTGATGGACTTAGAGTTCTTGAAGAAAAAGAAATGGAGTTTTTGGATGAGAGGTTTTAAAGGCAAGTGTTTTGATGGACTTAGAGTTCTTGAAGAAAAAGAAATGGAGTTTTTGGATGAGAGGAGGAAGAAGGAGTTTGGGAGGGAATAGAATCCTATTTGAAATTTTGGGAAAGAGGGGGAAAAACAACAAGAAGAGGAAACAAAAAAATGATGAAAGAGACATGGGTGTCTCGGCCTAATGACCGAGACACCCAAGGGTGTCTCGGCCAAAGCCAAGACACCCACGGGTGTCTTGGCCTAGGTCGGACCCCCAAATGCCTTTTATGACCCTCTTTTGTCTAAATCCCGCTGGTGATAGGTTATTATGATGAAAATCAACATAAAACAATGTCGGTCAACGCGTAACCCTAGATCAACGCCGATCAACGCATAACCCAAGGTCAACGCCAGTCAAGGTGTTGTAATAAAAAAGTCAACGCCAGGCGATCCGAAACCCTAGGTCAACGCTGGTCAACGCATAACCCTAGGTCAACGTCAGTCAACACGTTACGATGAAAAGTCAACGCTAGGCGAGCCAAAATCCTAGGTCAACGTCGGTCAACGCGTAACCCTAGGTCAATGCTAGTCAACGCGTTGCGATAAAAAAGTCAACATCGGGCGATTTGAAACCCTAGGTCAGCACCGGTCAACGCGTAACCCTAGGTCAATGTCAGTCAACACGAGGCGATGAAAAAGCCAACGTCAGGTGATCCGAACCCCTAGGTTAACGCTGGTCAATGCATAACCCTAGGTCAATGCCAGTCAACATGTTATGATGAAAAAGTCAACGTCAGGCGATTTGAAACCCTAAGTTAGCACTGGTCAACGCGTAATCTTAAATTAACGCAAGTCAACACGAGGTAACGAAAAAGTTAACGTCGGGTGATCCAAAACCCTAGGTTAACGCTGGTCAACGCGTAACCCTAGGTCAATGTCAGTCAACGCGTTGTGATAAAAAAGCTAACATCGGGCGATCCGAAACCCTAGGTTAACGTCGGTTAACACGTAACCCTAGGTCAACGCCAGTCAATGCGTTGCAATGAAAAAGTCAACGTTGGGCGATCTGAAACCCTAGGTTAACACCGGTCAACATGTAACCCTAGGTCAACGCTTTGTAATAAAAAAGTCAACGTTAGGCGATCCGAAACCTTAGGTCAACGCCAATTAACGTGTAACCCTAGGTCAACGCCAGCCAACACAAGGCGATGAAAAAGTCAATGTCGAGTGATCTGAAACCCTAGGTTAACGTCGGTCAATGTGTAACCCTAGGTCAACGCTAATCAATACGTTGCGATGAAAAAGTTATTGTCGGTCAACGCATAACCCTAGGTCAACGCTAATCAACAGTTGTGATGAAAAAGTCAACGCCGGGCGATCCAAAACCCTAGGTTAACATCGATTAACGTGTAACCCTAGGTCAATGTCAGCCAACATGTTGTAATAAAAAAGTCAATGTTGGGCGATTCGAAACCCTAGGTCAACATCGGTCAACGCATAACCCTAGGTCTACGCCAGTCGATGCGTTACGATAAAAAAGTCAACATTAGGCGATCCAAAACCCTAAATCAAAGTCGGTCAACGCGTAACCCTAGGCCAATGCCAATCAACACGTTTCTATGAAAAAGTCAACGTTATGTGATCCGAAACCCTAGGTCAACATCGGTCAACACGTAACCCTAAGTCAACACCAGTTAACGTGTTATGATGAAAGTCAATACGAGTCAATATATCGTGATGGAGATAGTTAGTTCAAAGTCAACTAAACAATACGAGCCAAAATCAACTCACCAATTTTGATTCAAGATTTCGACGACGGCCAGACGATAAACGCAGCACCGGTAGAACTTCAGCTATTCATCAAAATATCGAATAGATTGAAAATCGAAGGAGTCAAGAATCAAAGCTAACAACAGGTCCTTTTACACCGACTGAAGGTTGGACCGATCATATCCAAAGTATTTTAGGCTCATCTATAAAAGAAACAAGACTGAAACACTTTGGATGGGGTATCTGTAGGCATTAAAAATTACCTATTGGTCCCCGCACACGGCTCGAGATAGAGAGAAGATGATGAACATTGCTATTAGAGTTATAGAAGCTCATTTCATGATGACAAACACATGAAGTGAGTCGACGGACCATACGAAGCATTAGAACTTCAGAATAACGGAAACAAGAGCTGATCGGTAGCCCTGAGTCACTTATGAAAGGTGGAGCACCCCTCATGTTCCATTTGCTCAATATATGATTCAATCATGGGAGCCTTTAGGTATCCTCGTTCACTTTCCAATGCATCTATAACCGTGTAATTCCGAGTCTGGATGACGAATGAACGGTAGAAATAAAATCAACGCGCCAAAACCAAAAAGCTAAACCGAGACACCCCGGGGTGGCTTGGCCAAGACACTTACAAGTGTCTCAGCTTAGATGAGACACTCTCAAGTGTCTCGGCCAAGCTGAGACACTCACAAGTATCTCGGCCACGCTGAGACACTCATAGATGTCCGCAAACCAGAAAAGCTATTTTTGGCAGTTTAGAGTTGTTTTTGGATCGTTAACCATCTGGATTTGTTCCAACTAATCTAATAATGTGGTTAAGTGGTTTCAACTAAAGATAAGAGGAAATCAACCATTCCTATCCAAGGATAGGGCTTCTGAAGCCTATAAATACAACCCCAATGCCTTCATTTTTTCAGAACTGGAATTCTCAAGCGTTGGCGAAGCCCTGCCGGACTGAAGGCTGAAGGTGCACAAATTTTAGAATAGAGGAGGAGATTGATTGAGTTCTGCAGTTCTCATGCTCGTCCCTTAAGATTATCCTGTTGTGGTGGTTTTAAGAAGAGTAATTATCTCGCTATTACCGAGATAAGTACTTCGGCTTCTTGATTGCTTCACAAATCGATGAAGCTTCGGATCTGATCTTGCCACTTGGTTGTCCATGGATATCAATGTCCCCATCACCAGCCAAAAACCCATGCAAGCAAGAGCCGATAAATGAATTTTGTGTTTATTTTCAAGAAAGTTGTGATCTTTTACTTTTATTATTTGAATTTGTTGTAAATGACTAAAGTTATAATGAAATCGATAATAAAAATGACTTTCCACAGAAACAATAATAATCACTAGCTACAATATTGAATATGTAGACTTTGTCGTTCTTTACGGGAACTTACCTCCTGGCAACGTGTGTTAGACATAGGCTTATCTCTAATAAGGGATTGAGATAACGTTCCCTATGCGTAAAGGGTATGGATTCAGAGGTTACTAACTTAACAATAATCATTAGCTATGATATTGAATATGTAGAATTTATCGTTCTTTATGGGAACATACCTCCTAGCAACGTGTGTTAGACGTAGGCTTATCTCTAATAAGGGATCGAGATAACGCCCCCATGCATAGAGGGCATGGATTCAAAGATTATTAACTTAACAATAATCACTGGTTACGATATTGAATACATAAACTTTATCATTCTTTACGGGAACATACCTCCCGACAATGTGTGTTAGACGTAGGCTTATCTCTAATAAGGAATCGAGATAACATCCCCCATACGTAGAGGGTATGGATTTTGGTATTGAAAAATTATGTCTTCTCTTGGAGAAAAGACGAGCCCGATGCCGAAGATGAAGAATTTTATATTTTATCTCCTGGTCTCTTTTTTCTTGGTAGAGATAAACCCGATGCGGGAGAGGAAGAATTTTATATTCTATCTCTTACTGCATGGGAAACTCAAAGTGTGATCTCTATTTTGAGAATCCTGAAAAATGAAACTAAGAGTGGGATCTCCACTCTAAGAATTAAATATATCTAGGTAACTCTAAATTTTATAGTATTAATTACCTTGTTTGAAGACGAATTTCTCATTTATCGAGATGAAATTCTAAATTCAGACAAATATGTAAACGTTTGACTGAAGAGGTATGAATGGAAGCCTTTAGTTTATCAAAAGGGAATTCCAGTCCTAAAAATTAATCTCTGGTTTGTGGAAGGGATCGGGAGGAGATTCTAACTTTGGCCCTAATTGTATGAAGGTTTGACCAAGTGGGAGTGGAGACAATTCTACCTTTTATAGGCTTGATTGTTCTTATTGGGTGGAGGCCTTTCGTTTATCGAAAGAAGATCTCGGTTTTGAATGTGGATCTCTTATTCATTGAAGGAATTGAGTGGAGATTTTGGCATTGGCCCTAACTATTCAAAGGTTTGACCAATGGGAATTTGAGATGATCCTAACTGTTTAAAAATTTGATCGGTCAATTTGGGTAGAAGTCTTTCGTTTATCGAAAGAGAATTTTGGTTGTGTAAGTGGACCTCTCGTTCATGGAAGGAAATGAGAGGGGATTTTGTCTTTGGCCCTAACTATAGAAAGGTTTGACCAATAAACAGTGAGAGCAGAGGGCACAAATAACAATGAGAATGTCAATTTGTACAAAACACTCACTGGGGGTTTTCGGTATCAAGTGGTAAGATCATAACACGAAAGAGGTTTGATAATCACCATGGATCGTCAGATTAAAATTTTGGATGTCGTGTCAAGACTTCAATAGTGGGAATGAGGCTTAGACATAGTAGGAGTTTGAATGGATTTAACCATGAAGAATTTTGGTGGACCTACCGTTAATTAATTTGATTAGTGGGGGATTTTTGTGGTGGAGAATCGTGAGTCATTAAGGACTCCACAATTACATCCTAGGAGATTTACAAGTAAAGATTGACCATATGCGATCGTTGAATCTTATCTCAACGAAAGAGTGCTTGGAAAGTCGTAATGGGGGGATTTTAATTATCTTGAAAATAATTAAATAGCCACAGTGGGAGATTCTTAATCATTTTTATAATAATTAATACTGAATTATTCAGATGATTAGCTTCTATCTAGAATAATCAACCTATTTCGGGTTATCCTTAAAAATATCCTATACAGTATTCTCTAAGAACTTCCCATTTAAATAGGTTATCCCGAACGTACTAGGGGTAGTATTTCTTTAGGAACTTCTCATTTATTAGCGTTATGAGTTTGTAGCCATTTGGGTGATCAGGCGATATGCATCATTTGAATAGACCGTCTCTGTTACAAACGACCCTTCTCATTTGGGTTGAAATTTACCTTTCTATTTAGAATTGAGTATCACTAGTTACTGAACAGTAAGAACCAAGTCTCCTTCTTTGAAGCTTCATTGCCGGAATTTCTTGTCAAAGGCCCTGGAAATCCTGGTTTGGTAGAACTCGATTTGTTGTTGAGCTCCTAAGTGCCTTTCGTCTAACATCTCGAGTTCTTCGAGACGTTTCTGATGTTGGTCTTCCGTCATCATATGTTGCAAGGGTGATGCGGATGGAAGGAATTTGTATTTCTAACGGGAGGATGGCTTCACACCCGTATACTAGGGAATATGGAGTTTCTCCAGTAGGCATACGGACAGTGGTGCGATAGGCCTAAAGAGCTTCACCAAGTTTGTCATCTCAGTCCCGTTTATTGGTTCTTACAAGCTTTGACAAAATATTTATGATGGTCTTGTTGAAAGCTTCAGCCAATCTATTCGTGGTGGGATTATATGCGGTCGACGAAACATCTTGAATTCTGAATTTTCCACAGAATTTGATGAAGACATTATCGACAAACTGAGGGCCATTGTCATGTACAATTCGTCTCAAAACATCGTATCATTAAATAATGTGGTGTTTGATAAATTTGACGATATTGCTAGTTTTTACTTCTCTAAGTGGAATTGTTTCAGCCCACTTAGAGAAATTGTCAGTGATTGCTAAAATAAAGCAATCACCTTTGGCTGATGGAGGGAAAATAGGACCAACGACGTCCATTTCTCATGTCTCGAACATTCATAATGTAGTCGAAGGGTGCAAATGCTCCGGGTATTAGTGCATATAATTTGCATGTATTTGACATGCGTGACACTGTCGAGCGTAGTCAACTACATCTTTGATCATGGATGGCCAATAATATCTTATTCTTCTGAGTCGATCATAGAGTTTGGGACCAGGTTGGTGTGCACCACATGTTCCATCGTGTGCTTTTTTGAGTGCCTCTTTTGCCTCTTTGGTTGAAAGACACCGGAGTAGCAAACCATCGTATGCACCACGGTATAGTGTTTGAGTCGCTGTATTGTAATAGAATCTCGGTGCTCTTTGTCGAACTAAGTCCCTTTTCTTTATATCTTTCGGTAAAATACAATGCAAGACATAATCAATAATGGGAAATCGCCAATCTCGAGGCTCAAGTTCAATTTTGGTCGAGTGCACTTCTTTGATGTCTAAGGCGCAATCTAGTATAAAAGTTGGTGAGTTCTCACCGTAACCAGTTGTAATGTCTTGAGGGGCTACACCAAAGATACCGCTAATGCTGCCATCTGCATATGTGTTCTGGAGATGTGAGATGTACTTGATGGATAATTCTTCAAGTGAGTGTGCCATTTCGATGGTCACCTGGTGGTACGGGATTAGGTCTTGGTTTCTGACTTCATACTCTCCTCGAACTTGATTGATTGTTAGTTGAGAATCACCAAAAGCTTCGAGATATTCTACCCCCATCTCTTTGGTGAAACTGAGTTTGATAAACAGTATATTGTATTCAGCTACATTATTGGAGCATAGCTCAGTAAGTGAATAGGCTCGAGGCAATACATGTTTCTCTGGGGAAACTAGGACGACTCCGACTCTTGAAGATATTTTCAAACATTCGAGAGTGCTCACCACATCGGTTGCTTGGGAAGCCCCGTCAAAGTACAGTTGCCACAATTGTTAATGTGAAGTAATATTGGCTTTATGGGTTTCATCCAGCAAATCTTTGTACAATTCAGTCGTATCCTTCGCAATGTTAGCTGCTAGAAGATCGCAAATTGCTTGCCCTTTTACTAACCTCTGTTGCTTAAAGTGCAGGTCATACTGAGATAAGAGTAGGGCCCATCTTGCTAACCTCTAATTCATTGAAGTCGGTTGAGTCATGAACACCCGGACTAGGTTAACATTTGAAATAACGTAAATCATCTGTCCAATCAGGTAATGGCGTATTTTTTGGATAGCGAACACCAAAGCGAGGGATTCCTTCTTGATCATAGGATATCAAGATTCAGCCTCTATCAAAGTACAACTCAGGTAGTATACTGCTTGTTCATGATCATTGTCATCATCTTGTGCAAGTAAAGTACTTAATGAATGGTTCGTCGCTTTGATGTAAATCAAAAATGGTTTACTCGATTTTGGTGCAATAAGGATATGAGGATTCGCTAGATATGCTTTGATGTCTTCAAATGATTTTTGACAGGCATCATCATAAATAAATGATACACCCATCTTTGCGAGCTTGGAGAACGGTTGGTATTTTCTGAAGAGGTTCGAGATGAACCGACGAATATAAGCTAATCGTCCTTGTAATCCCCTGAGTTCTTTGAGGTTCTTCGGGGGTTGCAGTTCGTGTATCACCTTCACTTTATCAGGATCAATATGGATACCCTTTATGGTAACGACAAATCTAAAGAATTTGCTGCGGGATATTCCCAGGAAGGATTTAGTAGGTTTCATCTTCAATTGGTGACTCTGCATGAGATCGAACATCGTTCCCAGGTCTTTAATATGGTCATCTTTACTGCGATTTTTCACGACCAAGTTAGTTATATAGCACTCGACAGTCTTTCGTAGGTGTTCCTAGAAAATCCTCGTCATTGTCTGTTGATATGTGGAGCCCACGTTCTTCAAGCCAAAGGGCATAACTGTGTAACAGAAGATGCCAAGTAGTGTTCTGAATGCAGTATGCTTTTCATCGTCTATGTACATCTTGATTTGATTATAACCGGAAAATCCATCCATAAAGGACATTCTCTCCAATCCGCACGTGTTGTCAATGATTACATCTATGACCGAGAGAGGTAAATCATCCTTTGGGCAAGTAGTATTCAGGTCTCTGAAGTCGATCCAGAATCTAATTTTCTCCCATTCATTTTAAGGACCAGGAACAATATTTGCTAGCCATTCTGGATGTTATTCTTCCCTGATGAAGCTTGAATCGATTAATTTTTTAACTTCCGCCTCAATCACCTCCATGATTTGTGGATGAAATCATCTCTGCTGTTGCTTAACAGGTTTGATGTCTGGTTTGATGTTGAGGCAATGCATTACGACATTTGGGTCAAGTCCTGGCATGTCCTCATAATTCTAGGTGAAATCATTGACATATTCCCTAATGAGAAAAATCAACTCTTCTTTCTCGTCTGGTGGAAGACTGTCGCTAATGAATATGGATTTTGGATTAACCTCATCGCCCATATTCACTTAGATCACTTTGTCTTCGATGGGAGGTTCTCTTCGTTCAAATCGATCACCATATTGCATATTCAAGTGATGGATCCAAGGGTCTTCCTAAGTTAGCATTTGATCATCTTCTTCTGTTGTGGTAGGATCAACCGTAGCCATATTGAACATTAAGCTTTTGAACAATTCTCCAAGGCTGATATAAGAAACCCAATCTGTAGAATCTGACGAATATCGGTCTTTACTCGGATTAGATGACTGGTTGATGACTTGCTAACAAAATTCATTGTCGGATGAAGAAACATAACCTAGACCTCTTTTATATTCATAATAATTATTGGGTTTCCCTCTTGGTACATAGGCAGGACGGGGTGGATCCCGGATACCTTGACCAAAATGAAGACCTTCACCGAGCATGAGATTGTTGTAGGCATCGAAAATTGCTTATAGGTCTCCACAAACGGTTCAGTGTTAACGAGCGACAATGAACATCACCATCCGATCCACATGAGCCTAATCGACGTCGACGAACGACTAAAGTGAATCGACAAGCTACATGGGCGGATAGGACTTCGGAACCACGAAGACCCGGACCAATCAGGAAGCCCGACACTGTTCACAAAAAGGACAACGCCCTTCGTGCCTCGACCACTCTACATATAATCCAACCACCAGAGCGGATCGAACTCTTCGTCAAGCATCCAACGCATCCGAAATCAATTAAATCCGAGTTGGAACGACAAATCAACGGCAAACACACCCGGAAGGACCTCGGACTAAACTGAGGCACCCGGGGGTATCTCGGCAAGCTCGAAACACCCGAGGGGTGTCTTGGCAAAACCAAGACACCCCAGGGGTGTCTCGATGGCCGAGACACCCCAAGGGTGTCTCGGCCATGGCCGAGACACCAGGGGGTGTCCTCACCCCCTACCTACCCCCTAGGGCCTCTCTTATGCCTATAAATAGCCCCCTTGGGCCTTTGTTTTGAGGGGGATTTTTGGAGAGCTTGGCGAAGCCCTGCTGCAGTGAAGAGTGGCCGTACGCTTCAACCGAGGAGAGGGGAGGTCTACATCAGCGCCTTCATCACCCGTTCCCCCTGATCCTTAGTATTAGCCCTTGGCGTTAATACTAAGAAGAGCTAATATCTCGCTTAGCCGAGATAGACGCTTCAAAGCTTCTAGATCTCACGCGGATCGACGAAGCTCTGTCCGATATTTCTGGACGAAACTCTGTCCGATTTATCCGGACCAGATCTGAGGTGCCCCGGTGGTCTACGGATATCAACATCCCCGTCACAGGCAAAAGACCCACGCAAGCAAGAGATGATAAACAGATCGTGCGTTTGTTTGAAAAGAGTTGTATTTCTTTTGTTTTCATTGTGTAAAGGTCTTATAAAAAGGCTATGAGCCAACGGCATCGCTACCGACGCCGTCGTGACGCAACCAGCACTCAAGATCGGGGTGAATGAAGAGATTGGATGCGAGTTCGATCGACAACGGTTTAAAGAAGACCTCTCTCCCTCCTCCTCCAGATCCGCCTCTACGAACAGGTGCAGAAAGGTAAACTCTTCCACAAATGTTTGCAGGGCCTTCGGCTTAAGGATCCAAGATCCCGTTGCCGCCGCTGCACTTGCACCACGTGACGTCCCCGCGTCGTCCAACGTGGTCGAGACCGCAGATCCGGGCTCCTCCCCTGCCGAAGAGGTGGCTTCTGAAGACGCTCCAACATTGTCAAAGAGAGCACGTCAAAGACGGCGTCAACGCCTTGCTCGTCAGCTGGCCAAAGCTTTGGAGCCGATGGATGGGCTTCGCTACAATGAAGATCTCAAGTCCAGACATCGCCAAAAGCAACAATGGCAAACGACCAGCCCCTCCTCCAAAGCAGAAACGAACAAATGGGTTCATGTCAAAAGAACCCGTTCTACTCTCGAGGAGCGAATCCAGAAGCACCGCGCCTTGCGTGCGCATGCCTGGACCCTTATGCGAAAAGCACAAGAAACGCAAAAGGAAGAGGCCGTTAAGAAGTCACCGGGGTCCAAACAAGTTTGGGTGCCAAAGGCCAAATCAGCGCCTAAGGCAAAAGCAGGTAATATTGCTCTCCAACCTTCGTCAATTTCAGATCCTGAACCTCCGGTAAAGCCCCACCGCAGCGTGGATGTCCCCAAGTTTAGGAATCCCTTGAACAACCGTATCGGTGCTCTACCCGAGAATCGAGGAAAAGCGCTTGTCAAGGAAAGCTGGGGATCGTTGAAGGAGCTTCGAGCCAACATCCAGACTGGGGGTCGTACACAACCTCCTGACAAATCGAATGCTGCGACGACCCGCTTGGCGATGCACACAAAAAATCAGGAGCTCGTTAAGGTTTCACCCTCACAAAGGTGTGATCCCAAACGTGAGACTCCTGTAAAAGCCAACAAGGCAATGATTACTCAGAAGAAAACGCGTCCGACAGATGAACGCGTTATACCTGAGGACCCATGTGAGCAGCCGATAGGTTACTCCGACCGCAACGTCGATGAGTTGTACTATCAGGCTGGGGGTGCGAATGAGTCTCAAAAGAGAAGTACCCAGGAAGCGGATTCTCACTGTCCGTGTACCAAATTTATCAGGGCAGTATTATCAACATGTAGCTGCCCCAAGACCGCTCCACAGAGGGTCTCGATACTCGAGAGAATCTCCGATGGAACAACGAAGCCCAAATCAGGGTGTTCCCACCAAAGAGGATCGGTTGATCGAGATGATGAATTCCCAGAAGTTACCATCAACATGGTCAACAAGGGAAAATCCCCAATTATTTCGAGTGGCTCCTACCCTAATTTCTCTCTAGGGAGCGGAGTCAGTTCAAGGATAGCTCAGCTTCAGCTAGAAGCCGTCGGATATAATAATCACCATGGGATCCACGAAGGAATCCTTTCCGATGAGGAATCCTCAGATTCTTATTTTGCGCTCGCCTCTGACGATACAACGTCTAGCATAGGGCAAGCTCAAGAGGTGCTCATGGTCAATACAGATCAGATAGCCAAAATCATTGAAGAGGCCCTGGCTAGGCAGAAGGAAATCTTCAAGATCGAAATGGGAATGGCTATGCAGGAGATGAGGCAAATGCACGACCAACAAATCCGAGCTTTGTCAAATCAGCTAGTTGAATCCAGCCGTCGCACCCAGAACGCCGCAGTTGACAGCGATCCGGAAGTGGATGAAATCATCGTGGCCGATGCACTGCCCAAAAGTACTGGGGGTAGCCCCACTAAAAATAACAACGCTGGGGGTAGACCCTCCAGTGATGACAACACTGGGGGTGGTCGTCTTATTCCTCTTGGAAATCATCCAAAACAGGATATGGGTGAGGCCGAAAAGATAAAGGAGCTCGAAAGAAAAATTGAAGCCCTGATGTCTGTTCGGGAAGTGAAGAAGACCGGCATTCCGTGTCCTTACCCGAAAGGGTGGGATTCGATCCCGTATCCGGCAAAGTTCAACCTAATCAACTTCACGCCGTTCAATGGGAAGGGCTCGCCCACTCAACATCTGATTTATTTCAAGTCCCACTTGGGGGTGATCTTGGGCAACGAACCTTTGATGGTTCGGTCATTCGTTGGCACCCTTCGCGGGCCTGCCTTCGATTGGTACCACCGTCTCAAGCCCGGGAGCATCAACAGCTGGGAGGACTTAGAAAGCATGTTTCTCGCCCATTTCTTCGATGATGACACCGAGGTGTCGATCAGGACACTCTTCGACGAGAAACAAAAAGGCGGAGAGTCGGTGGATACCTTCATCAAACGCTTCCGCAATCAGGCAATGAACTGCAAAGAGCCCGTCTCGGAGGAATTCATCTTGCAGACGTGTCAGAACAACTTGTCCATTAATATCTTGGATGTGATGGGAATAGAGCCTCTCAATACTTGGAAAGAGTTGAAGGCTCGAGGAGAACAGGCCGAACGCTTCATCAGAAGGCGGAAGGTCGAGAGAAACCAACCGATGGTTAATCCTCTGGATTCGGATCTCGTACCTCATGATGAAGGGGATGTACCTGCAACGGTTATTGACGATAGTCAAATATTACAACAGCAGTCCTGGGAACAGCAGGAGAATTCGGACGAGAGGCTCCAAAACGAGTACTCGTTCAAAGACGAAGACGTTCCAGCTATCTTCGAGACCCTTCTTGAAAACAACAAGATCAAGCTACCACCCATCATGAGTCAGGAGGGAGCTGACGATCCTGCAGATCCGAAGTACTGCGCGTACCACAGGAGGATCCATCATCCCACCAAGGCTTGCTTTACTCTAAAGAATAGCATCCAAACCTTGGTTGAAGCCGGCGTTATAATGCTAGGGTAAGCCAATTGAAAACGGTAAAACTCCGACAAGTATAAGAGTATAAACTGCTTCTCAACACTCCGATAAGTATAAGAGTATAAACTGCTTCTTGACACTCCAAAGAGTATACGAGTATAAACTGTTTCTCAATACTCCGACAAGTATAAGAGTATAAACTGCTTCTTAACACTCCAAAGAGTATACGAGTATAAACTGTTGCTCAATCCTCCGACCGGTATAAGAGGTTAAACTACTCCCTGATACTCCAATCGGTATATGAGTCTAAACTGTTTCCCCACTCTTGACGGGAAGTTCCTGGAGGATATTACACTAATATTCTTAAGGATAACCCGGTCAGATAACAAAGTCAAACCCAGTTCCAAGAAAGAAACTAGGGGTGGATGATCCAATGCATCGGGAAGTTCCCGGAAGAATACTACATGGGTATTCTTAGGGATAACCCAATCATTGTAGAATTGACAAATAAGAAATCTACATTCGAACTCTGAATGTCAGAATGTTTCTTATGAGTTATCTTTGTGAGATGAGATCTAATCCTCCGATAGGTTAATCTTCCCTCACCGAGCCATCCGCTGATCAAATTAAACGACAGTAGATCCACCAATATTTCCATTTGCCCGTCGTTGGCATTTCTCAGACTCAACATGTTAGGTCATAATCACCTAGCATTAAAGTCTCCCTTTGAGTGATGATACGAGTTGGCACTTTCTTTGCTACCCGTATTCCACTTTCTTTGCTTTTTGGTCAAACCTATAAAAGTTAGGGCCAAAACCAAAATCCCCTCTCGATCCCTCCAATGAACGAGAGGTCCACTTTCAAATCGAGTGATCAAACCTTCCTACAGTTAGGGTCATCTCATACTCTTGCTTGGTCAAACCTTCTGACAGTTAGGACCAAAACCACAATTCACTCTCGATAAATGAGAAATTCATCTTTAGTTCGGTAATCAAACCTTCCGACAGTTAGGGTTATCCGAATCTTTTCGATTCTCGGAGTGGAGATCCCACTCTTAGTTTCACCTTTCCGGATTCTGGGGGTGGAGATCCCACCTCGAGTTTCCTTTCCAACTGGAGATGGAATATAAAATTCTTCATCTTCAGCACCGGGAGATAGAATATAAAATTCTTCCTCTCCCGTTTCTCAGTCTGTCTTTGCTTTCAGAAAAGACACGATAAGTCAACGCCTAACACGTGTTGCCGGGTAGTCTATTCCCGTGAGAAAGACGAAGTCTATGTATTCAAAATCATAGCATTAAGTCTAAGAGAAGCAATTCTCTTAGCACAACGTTACATGTGAAACGGGTTTTAATAATTCACATGCTAGCCCGATTCAAACGGTAATCGGTAAAGGCACGTCAAACCCGTTAATGGCTGGGGGTTTGCCAAAAATCCCAAAGCCTATGTCTAACACGCATTGCCGGTTAGTCTTTGAACGTAAAAAGGACAAAAGACAACATATTCAACATTGTGGCAGGTTGTTGTTAATAACACCATAATCCGTGCCTCACACGCACGGGGAATTTTATCCCGAAGCCTAAATAGGGATAAGTCAACGTCTAATACACGTTACCGGGTAGCCTACTCCCGTAACAATGGCGAAGTCTACGTATTCAAAGTCGTAGCACCAAGTCTAAGGGAGTTCATTCCTTTAGCCCAACGTCACATGCGGAACGGATTTAGACAATCCACATGTAAGCCCGACTCAAACGGTAGTCGGTAAAAGCTAATCAAATCCGTTGAAGGCTGGGGGTTAGCCAAAAATCCTAAAGTCAACGCCTAACACGCGTCGCCGGGTAGTCTATTCCCGTGAGAAAGACGAAGTCTACGTATTCAATATCGTAGCACTAAGAGCGTTAACTCTCTTAGCACAACGTCACATGCAGAACGGACTTAAACAATCCGCATGCTAGCCCGACTCAAACGGTAGTCGGTAAAGGCTCATCTAACCCGTTGATGGCTGAGAATTTGCCCAAAATTCTATAAATGCGAGTCATTGACGCACCAGCTCCACTAGTTGGTCTCGTGACTTGAGCATCCAACAAATTCAGGATAAAATCCACACATGCAGATGAATCAGCTTTAACAGTTGGTCCTGCAGCCCCGACACCTGGGATCCCTATGCTCCAATACCTTAAGAGCTTAAACTGTGCATACTCCAGCAAACGTACGAGTATAAACTGTGTTAATGGCGATCCGTAAACCCTAGGGTCAACGCCGGTCAACGCGTAACCCCAGGTCAACGCCAGTCAACGTTCGACGATTCAAAACCCTAAGGGTCAACGCCGGTCAACGCGTAACCCTAGGTCAATGCCGGTCAACGCGTTGCGACAAAAAGTCAACACGCGGTGGTCCGAAACCCTAAGCCAGCATGATTTGGCGGAGGTAGTTCAAAGTCAACTCAATGACACGAGCCAAACTCAATTTATCAGCTGCAGACTCGAGACTCCGACAACGGCCAGACGATAAACGCAGCGCCGGAAGAACCTCGGCTATTCGTCAAAGCATCGAATAGACCGAAAATCAAAGGAGCCAAGAGTTGAAGCTAACTACAGGTCCTTACGCCGACTGAAGGCTAGACCAATCACATCCAAAGTATTCCAGCCTCTTCTATAAAAGAAACGAGTCAGGAAAACAAGCGACAATGAACATCACCATCCGATCCACATGAGCCTAATCGACGTCGACGAACGACTGAAGTGAATCGACAAGCTACATGGGCGGATAGGACTTCGGAACCACGAAGACCCGGACCAATCGGGAAGCCCGACACTGTTCACAAAAAGGACAACGCCCTTCGTGCCTCGACCGCTCTACAGATAATCCAACCACCAGAGCGGATCGAACTCTTCGTCAAGCATCCAACTCATCCGAAATCAATTAAATCCGAGTTGGAACGACGAATCAACGGCAAACACACCCGGAAGGACCTCGGACTAAACTGAGGCACCCGGGGGTGTCTCGGCAAGCTCGAAACACCCGAGGGGTGTCTTGGCAAGACCAAGACACCCCAGGGGTGTCTCGGCCAGGCCGAGACACCCCAAGGGTGTCTCGGCCAGGCCGAGACATGCTTCACCGAGGAGAGGGGAGGTCTACATCAGCGCCTTCATCACCCGTTCCCCCTGATCCTTAGTATTAGCCCTTGGCGTTAATACTAAGAAGAGATGATATCTCGCTTTAGCCGAGATAGACGCTTATAGCTTCTAGATCTCACGCGGATCGACGAAGCTCTGTCCGATTTATCCGGATCAGAAAGTTTCTAGATCTCACGCGGATCGACGAAGCTCTGTCCGATTTATCCGGACCAGATCTGAGTGCCCCGGTGGTCCACGGATATCAACATCCCCGTCACAGGCAAAAGACCCACGCAAGCAAGAGATGACAAACAGATCTTGCGTTTGTTTGAAAAGAGTTGTATTTCTTTTGTTTTCATTGTGTAAAGGTCTTATAAAAAGGCTATCTTTTTGTTTCATTGTAACGATTGAAGTTGTAATGAATGCAGCAATGAAAACAGCAACTTTTTCCGCAAACAATTGTATCCTTGCTTCTTCATATAGTCATGTGCTTATGAGCTGTATCTGAAGAAATGCTAGCCATGCCCTTCATTATTAGTATTAACTTCCAAGAAGAGATCGGAGGGCGGGATGACTCCCCTTTAACAAAGATTATTTCTTTTCCACCCTCTGTCTTTGCAGGTGGGACTAGGGTTGTTCCAAAAGAATCTTGGATGCACTTCTTCATCATGCAAGATGACCGAAGTAGCATGTGTATGTCAGGGTTATCATATAATTCCTGCATTATATTAGTAAGACAAAGCGAGTACTCTAAATTATCATTTATTGCATGATTGGTAAGTTACCAGTTATAACTTTTGTCTGATGATTCGTCACAATCAAGAACGATTACAAGAGGTTCAATGTCATTGAATACAAGACCTTCGTCATAATCGAGCCCGTTTTTGGTATCAGCTTCTTCTCTATTGTCCATTCCTTGGGCCGATGGTTCAGTATCAGATTCAACATCGTAAAGAAGGTAATCGGGAAAATAATTTTTTAACCCCTTAAACAGTTGATTATTCGCGACCACCATCTTGACCTCATTATTAGTGTCAACATAGTTTAGACACTGATGGAGGGTGGAAGGAACTATAAGATTGCTATGAATTCAAGTTCAACCCAATAGCAAGTTATAAGAAGTCTCGGCATCAATCACGTAGCATATGACTTCGGACTTCATATCTCCAAGCTGGTATTTCACTCGGATTTTTCCTATCGGTCTGGACCCACTGGTGTTGAATCCATAGGTTATAGTGCCCATAGAAGCCAATTTGCTGGCAGAAATTTCGAGATGATACATCAATCAGAGTGGCATGATGCTAACAACGAAACTCAGGTCCACCTGGATCCGGTTGACAATGTTAGAGCTAATGTACCCGGTGAAATACAAGGGTATGTCATGTTTTGAATTCTTCACTTGCATATCTTCTTTGGTAAAAGTAATGCAAGGGAATTTTGTAGTCGTGAGGTTGCAGTGTTGAACTAATGACCTCGGTTCCTCAGGGGTTGGCTTAGTGTGAGTGAGAAACACATCAGAATTAGCCAAGGCTTCTTGTAAAGCTTCCATGATGTCTTTCGAGAGGCGCAACAACTCATATAAAGTGATCCTCACTGGATATTGACCAATTGAGCCATGACATTAAAGCAATATGGATTATTCAAACTTTTCGGTTTATCTCTTCCAATCGGTCGATTGAAATAAGACTGCTTTGAAACTTGAACCTTTTTGTGCTGAGGCTCTTTCTCCTTTTGTTTGACAATTGGTTGCTGGTGGGGTTTCTGAGCAACTGTAGGTGGAGTTGTAACCACCCCCAGTTCACCCAACATTTTGGCATTCGGATCAGAAGCTTTAAAATATTAGTACTGATGTTCATTCCCACTCCTGGTAGCAAAGACTACGTGTTTCTCTTCAAAAAGTGGAAAAGTATGGATGCTTTCGTCATCTTTCTTAGGGATTTTAGTAGTAGGACAACAAGATTTGCCTTTGTTATTGTCCTTCTTTTTAGACGAGGATCATGCCCACTGTTCATCTCCAAGCGGATCTGGATGGACCCAAAGAACTTTACCATTAGGTGTAGTGTGTGGTATGAGTTCTTTTTGACACTGCCTATAAGGGTTGTCGTTCACTACCTTCATCTCTACCTTCGACATGAGCTCTACGATAGAGGGACGGAGTCGAAACTAATGGACACCGCATTCGTACCCACTTTCTTTTCCTTGGGCTTCGTAGTTATGATACCAGCATCGATTAAGGCTTGAATTCAAACTTTAAGGACATAACAAGCCTTCGTAGGATGATGGATTCTTCTATGATAAGCGCAATACTTCGGATCCAAGGTCTTCCTAGCTTCCTCTTCATTCGTGATTGGTGGCAACTTGATCTTGTTGTTATCCAAAAGATACTTGAAGATAGCCGACACTTCATCCTCTTTAAAGGAATACTATTTCGGGAATCTAGGTTCTGAAGTCTTTGGTTGCCTTAGAGGTTGCTGTGCTTGATGCTGTAAATAGAATGACGATTGTTGTGTTGACTGCTGTTGCGTCTGTCGTTGTGATGTTTGGTGAGCATCAATAGCAATTGCGGGACCCTTTCTCCTACCTCGAGGATTAAAATTCTGCTTTTGAGGATTGGTTATCGGTGACCCTCTCAAGCTTCTTTCTCTTGAGGAAGAGTTTGGCTTGTTCACCACGTACCTTCAATTCTTTCTAGGAATTAGAAGATACGACCTCATGGCTTTTAGAATATCCAAAGAGAGATTATTAGGACATGTTTGGAGACTGAACTCCTTCATGACCGGGTCTTGACAGTTCATCGTCTTATTCTGGAAACGTTCGACGAAGTTGTCAACTGACTCTCTATTTTTTTACTTCTTAACCAGCAAAGTTCCAGTTGATACTTCTGTAAGGACCATGAATTTTGATACTAGTTAAATTTTTTTTTAATATTTTAAAATATTTAATTATGATTTTTAAAAGACTTTTCGTATTTTTCTTGAATTTAAATTTTCTAAGATTTAAAGTCTAAGTTTTATATTTATTTAAATAATATTAATATTTATAAATTAATTTTATGTGGTGAAAATTTATGGAATTTATCTATTGCGTTATCGATGCTGTTACATGTCATTTTAAATAATACGTTGTATTATTTTTATTATTACGTATATTTTCGTATAATATGTTGTATTATTAATTACGTATTATTCGTATAATTTACTGTATTATTTCTACTATTACATATTACCTATCGTATTAGTATAACTAGTATGTTTTACTGTATATATAATTATCCTATAATTGTTTGATTTTAAATATAAGTAAATATATTTTATTTATTAATTATTCTTGTTCAATTGTACGATATGGATATATTTCCACTATTTGGTATCAACTATTGTATTAACACAACATGTATGTTTTTAATTGTAGATAATTATTTTGTAATTAGTTTAATTTTTTTAAATTTCGTAAGTATTTATTTTAATTTTTTTATCTTAAACCCTAACCCTAACCCTAACCCTAATATATAAATATATATAAATCCTCTCTTTCTCTCTCTCTCTCTCTCTCTCTCTCTCTCCCT
>NC_033796.1:83969250-84062881 GCF_001876935.1 Asparagus officinalis | reverse complement strand
ACTGTATCCATCCCTCACGCTTTAAAAGGAATTAGCTATATCGGTAGGAATCTAGGTTCTGAAGTCTTTGTTGCCTAGAGGTTGCTGTGCTTGAAGTAGCTCTATGTAATTTAGTACGAGTATGACGGTAAGTTCGGTTCAGCCGACTGATTAGACCTTCATAGTTACACTGATGGAGCGGTAGTCAGTGTACTGTATGATGTAATCGTTTGGTGAGCATCAATAGCTAAATATGCGGGACCCTTTCTCCGTCTACCTGCGAGCGATTAAAATTCTGCTTTTGGAGATTGGTTATAGGTGGATCCCGCCTAAGGCGCTCCAAGCTTCTTTTGCTACTGAGGAAGAGTTTGGGCTAAGGTACGAGGCAATAGGGTGAGTGGGGAGCAGAGGAGGGGAGAGCAGAGGCACGTACCCTTCAATTCTTTCTAGGAATTTAGAGACTACGACCTCATGGCTTTTAGATATCCAAAGATGAGATTATTAAAGGACATGTTTGGAGAACTGACAACTCACTTCAATGAGGGGTCTTGACAAGTTCATGCGTGTTATTCTGGAAAACGTTTCGACGAAGTTGTCAACTGACTCGGCTATTCTATTTTTTTTACTTCTTAAGCCGCAGCAAAGTTCCAGTTGATACTTCTGTAAGGACCATGAATTTTTGATAACCTAGTTAAATTTTTTTTAATATATTTAAATATTTAAATTATGAATTTTTAAAACTTTCGGTATTTTTCTTGAAATTTAAATTTTCTAAGATTTAAAGTCTACAGTTTTATATTTATTTAAATAATATTAATATTTATAAATTAAGTTTATGTGGGAAAATTTATGAATTTATCTATTGGGCGTTATCGAATGCGGCTGGTTACATGATCATTGTAAATAAATACGTTGTATTAAAAATTTTATTATTACGTATATTTCCGTATTAATATGATTGTATTATTAATTACGTAATTATTCGTATAATTTACTGTATTATTTCTTACTATTACATATTACCTATCGTATTAGTAATAACTAGTATGTTTACTGTATAATATAATTAATGCCTATAATTGTTTGATTTTAAATATAAGTTTAGAATATATTTTATTTATTAATTTATCTTGTTCAATTGTAGCGATATGGATATATGTTCCACTTTTGGTATCAACTATTGTAATAACAACAGACATGTATGTTTTTAATTGTAGATAATTATTTTTGTAATTAGTGTTAATTTTTTAAATTTTCGAAGGTGATTTATTTTAATTTTTTATCTTAAACCCTAAACCCGTAAACGCCTAACGCCTAATATATAAATATAGTATAAATCTCCTCTTTCTCTCTCCTCGCTCTCTCTCTCCTCTCTCTCACTCTACTCTCTCTCTAATCGTCGTCGGTCGCTGTCATCGTCTTCTCCTCTCTCTCTCCTGCGTCTCTCTCTCTTCTTCTCTCTCGTTCTATTTTTCTTCATCCGCACCTAGCTCCATACCGCTTCTCTCTCCTTCTTCATGTTCACAACAAACCCACACACCGCCCGTCCTTTCAGCCGCCTGAGACACCGCCCGCGGCCCCTGCCCCGACTTGGGGGGGAACCAGACAAAATACGATACGTTGACGCGCCGAAGATCGTCATCCCTTTCACGATTCAGATCGCGAACGGGCCGGCCTGAGCAGCCATCTACCGGCGAGCCCCCAGTCTCACAAGCCAGTCGCTGCCGCTGACGTTGTTGGCTCCCCTTCCTATCACGGCTCGCCCGCCGGGAAGCTTCAAACCCCTCTCTCATGATCTACGCCGCTGAGCGCTTGCAGGCCTCCTCGTCTCCTCCAGACCGCCGCGCCAGCATGCTAATCGTCGAAGCTCGCGACCGGCTGACTACTTCCGTCTGAGGCCAGAGCCGCTGAGCTCCCGCGCTCTCTCCTATCGCCAATCCCCGCCGTGCTCATCCTCCACTCTCCATCCTCCGGATGGTCCGCGTAAAACTCTGGGAGCCGGACGCCGAAAGGGGGGGGCCGGCATCTCCTCCATCACCTACACACCCGTCGTCGTTACCTCTCATCGCCGCTGCGGCACTGAGGATGAGACGTTCCAAGTAAGAGAACCGCCCCTTCTAGCCACCAGCAAGCCCGTCGGAGCTCCGATACATTCCAACAACATTCCCGAGCATCCGCGGTGATGCCGCCGCCCCATCATCAGACCCCACGGTCTCGTAGGCAAGATCCCGCTTGCTCAGATCTACTTTTTCTATTTATTATGAATTATCTGCCATTTTAGATCCGTTAATATTTATCTACATGAGTTTGATGAATAATATTGAATGGGTAGTAATTATGTGATAAATAGTATTTTTAGGATAAATATAATAATTTAAAGAATTTATTTTGGGTAACAGGATTATTTTAGATTAATTATAATATTTTTAGAATTTATGTTATGGAAGAAAATTATTTTAGAATGATAAATATTTTTAAAGAAGTTATTTCGGTAGCGGAATCATTTCTGGATAATTATATTAATTAAAAAGAATTTATTTAAGAATAGAATCATTTGAGGAAAATTATGATAATTTTAAAAGAGGTTATTTTGGAAAAAGAAATATTTCTGAATTATGTAGACTCTGTTTATGATCTATAATTCTTAATATTGATTATCTGATATGCTACGATATTATTACACATGATTAGTTGCATTGACTGTTCCTGGCTGTGTTTGAGAACCTTAGTAGTTCATGACTTAGTGGCCTTGTGTATCATGAATAGACCTACTGACATGTGTGGGTGTGTTTAGGTGGTGAACCAGAGTTTTAATAAGGATTATGATCGTTGATTTAGAAAATACAAGAGAGTTGGGATGGGGAAGTTAATGTTCATGTGATCGGATAAGGCTCTTGATGTATCTTCCATACTCGTATCAGAGACCTGTTTCGTCCTGGGGTTGGTTTGTTGGACAAAGTGGCCTGTTTTGTCACTTTGATCCGTGACTTGTTTCGTCACCTGAGCTTTGCCTGAGTTCGGAACTGGCCGAGATCGGATTGCGTGTAGTCCTTTAGCCGCCTGTTTCGGGGGATTGAATGCGTGTAGGGGATTTGTGAACAACCAGTTATCCGATGATAGGAGTGTTAACTCTGTGTGAGATGTGACCAGTGACCTGTTATAGGATGGCTAGTTACTTGACCTCGTTTCTAGGCTAGGTATGACTTTTTGTGAGATACAGATCAGTTGTATTATCTTTTTATACATAGATCGGGATTAATATTTAATTATCTACAATTTGAGACATATGGTATATACATGAGGGTTTCCTTGTTTAAATTATTTCGCTCGACGTACTACGTCTCTTGTTATAGATTTTTAAGTATTAATTCCATCTATTTGTATGACATGGTTACCTGGATGATTATTCTGATGACTAGCTGCATGACCGACTTGTTACTTGATTGTTTTGGTTGGATTTCCAGTTGCATGTTTCTTTTGTCATTTCGGTTATTGTATTGTTTTTCGCATTAGGTTTTCGTTCGCTCTATTGTTTTGTGGGATCTTGTCGTGCACCATGCACGATGACGTACACCTGTTTTCTCTGGTGTACGTCGGATTTAGGAGACAGACAGGTTCAGTTCAGAGTTGTATAAGAGCCGGAAGATTCTCAGCAGGAGTGCCTTACAGACAGAACAGAAGAAGAAGCCAAAGTCTAGTCGTCTCTTTTATTATCTACCGGTCCTTAGTTTACTTTTGTAGCACCTTCCATTTCTATTTGATCAGTTTATTTTATACTTTTCTTGTATTTCATTCAGATCATTTTGTATAAGAGCGTGTTGACCCGAATATTTTTATGTCTCAGACGTTATCCCATTTGTGATATGATATTATTTTATTCTGTGTTATTCATTATATTCTTGCTATCTGTGATCGGGGACCTGTGACTTCGCATTGTAGTTATTTCCAGACGCTTAGCTTATTAGGTTGAGAAGAAAAGAAAAAGAAAAAAAATGATAGTGTATATTTCTTCTCAATCTAATACTCGCGGGCTTGTTCACGTTCCGATTCTCAGGTATTTTGAAGCAGGCGTGACAACCATGCGCGCTTCCTGACATCGTCGCCTCCCCCTTCCTCACCCGCCACCACGTCAACGCATAGAATCACGCCGCTATATCCTCCTCGTCTCCTCCAAACCCGCGCTACACTGGGTCTAGCCGTCGAGCTCAGTAGCCCGCCGACTCCTCCGTTCCGAGCCACCCTGAGCTCCCACCCTCTCTCCTTGTTCACAGCGAAAAGTTCGTCTGCGATGCTTTCGCGTGGTCGCTAGCTGTCTCCTCGCCCGCTGAATCCTCCCTCGAGCCCCACCACCCACCCCGCCACCATCTCATCGGGCCATGTCCATACACCATCCCATCCGCCATCAGCCTCTCTTCGCCGTTTGCCCCAAGTCGAAGAAACCGGCCCCTTCTAGCCACCAGCAAGCCCGTCGGAGCTCCGAGACATTCCAACAACATTCCCGAGCATCTATAGCGACGCCGCCGCCCAATCGTCAGACCCCACGGTCTCGTAGGCAAGATCCCGCTTGCTCAGATCTACTTTTTCTATTTATTATGAATTATCTACCATTCTAGATCTGTTAATATTTATCTGCATGGGTTTGATGAATAATATTGAATGGATAGTAATTATGTGATAAATAGTATTTTCAGGATAAATATAATAATTTAAAGAATTTATTTTGGGTAACAAGATTATTTTAAATTAATTATAATAATTTTAGAATTTATGTTGTGGAAGAAAAGTATTTTAGAATGATAAATATTTTTAAAGAAGTTATTTGGAAAATGATTATTTTAGAATAATTATTATGACTTAAAAGAAGTTATTTCGGTAGCGGAATCATTTCTGGATAATTATATTAATTAAAAAGAATTTATTTGAGAACGGAATCATTTGAGGAAAATTATGATAATTTTAAAAGAGATTATTTTGGAAAAGAAATATTTTTGAATTATGTAGACTCTGTTTATGATCTATAATTCTTAATATTGATTATCTGATATGCTATGATATTATTACACGTGATTAGTTGCATTGACTATTCCTGACTGTGTTTGAGAATCTTAGTAGTTCATGACTTAGTGGCCTTATGCGTCATGAACAGACCTAGTGACATGTGTGGATGTGTTTAGGTGGTGAACCAGAGTTTTAATAAGGATTATGATCGTTGATTTAGAAAATACAAGAGAGTTGGGATTGGGAAGTTAATGTTCATGTGATTGGATAAGGCTGTTGATGTATCTTCCAGACTCGTACCAGAGACCTGTTTCGTCCTAGGGTTGGTTTATTAGACAAAGTGGCATGTTTCGTCACTTTGATCCGTGACTTGTTTCATCACCTGAGCTTTACCTGAGTTCGGACCAAGCCGAGATCGAATTGCGTGTAGTCCTTTTGCCACCTGTTTCGTGGGATTGAATACGCGTAGGGGATTTGTGAACAGCCAGTTATCCGGTGATAGGAGTGTTGACTCTGTATGAGATGTGACCAGTGACCTATTATAGGATGGCTAGTTACTTGACCTCGTTTCTAGGCTAGGTATGACTTTTTGTGAGATACGGATCAGTTGTATTATCTTTTTATACATAGATCGGGATTAATATTTAATTATCTACAATTTGAGACATTTGGTATATACATAAGGGTTTCCTTATTTGGATTATTTCGTTCGACGTACTACGTCTCTTGTTATAGATTTTTAAGTATTAATTCCATCTATTTGTATGACATGGTTACCTGGATGATTATTCTGATGACTAGCTGCATGACCGACTTGTTAGTTGATTGTTTTGGTTGGATTTCTAGTTGCATGTTTCTTTTGTCATTTTGGTTATGTATTGTTTTTCGCATTGGGTTTTCGTTCGCTCTATTGTTTTGTGGGATCTTACAATGCACCATGCACGTTGACGTACACCTGTTTTCTCTAGTGTACGTCAGATTTAGGAGACAGACAAGTTCAGTTCGGAGTTGTATAGGAGCCGGAAGATTCTCAGCAAGAGTGCCTCACAGACAGAACAGAAGAAGAAGCCGAAGTCTAGTCGTCTCTTTTATTATCTATTGGTCCTTAGTTTACTTTTGTAGCACCTTCCATTTCTATTTGATCAGTGTATTTTATACTTTTCCAGTATTTCATTCAGATCATTTTCTATAAGAGCATGTTGACCCGAATATTTTTATGTCTCGGATGTTATCCCATTTGTGATATAATATTATTTTATTCTGTATTGTTCATTATATTCTTGCTATTTGTGATCGGGGACATGTGACTTCGCATTATAGTTATATCCAGGTGCTTAGCGTATTGGCTTGAGAAGAAAAGAAAAAAAATGATTGTGTATATTTCTTCTTAATCTAATACGTTGCTGGCTTGTTCACGTTCTGATTCCCGGGTATTTTGGGAAGCGGGGCGTGACAGGTTTTTTTTGGTGTCCCATGCAGGTCACGGTCCCGAGTCCTCACTGATAGGAATATAATGGAAAATGTAGATACATATCATATTTCATCCGTGAGACTACTCTTGAGCCCTTATCTTATTTTCTTGGTAAATTTTGTTTCATCCATATCTTATCACTCTTTAACTCCGTAGTTTCCATGGTTCTTGTCCTATCACTTCGCAATTACCCTCTCTTTGTATAACTCCTCTATCCTCGTGCCGGTCATTATTTTATATGTTATTATTTTTATACTATATTTTCTTTGATTTGACTTATATACCATTTAACTGTATGCTCTAGACTCCACATATACATTACATAGCATACATGATATGTAGATTATTTTCTTGTGTTTAAAATATACTTTTGCATATCTACGTTATGTATGTGTGTATTTTCTGTCATATCATCTATTATTTACTTATGCTTAGATTGTTGTATATTATACGTATTTTGTGATGTACTTTAATAAGTTCATGAATATAATATTCTACATATGCACTATATTCTTATCCTTTATATTTTCAGAATATAGTTTTTATCAGTCAGTTTTTTCTTGCTAGATTGTTTTAGTATGTTCGAACTTCAAATTGGTTTCATTATTTCTAAGAGCTATGTATTTTTATTTTGATATTCAAGTATTTATTCATGGTTTGTTTATAGTACGCATGCACATTTGTTGTTGTTGCTATATTTTCGATATGTAATATTTTGTCATATCGGCAATATTCATTGTATAAACATATTATTTTCAGTGTTATTTTATAGTATTTTTAGATATTTATGTCCTTTTGTGTTATTAGTTGTTGTTTATTCTCTATTCATTATTTTCGTTTACTTATGTTATATGTTACTTTTTATTCTTTATACTTACTATTCTCTTTTCATTATAGTGTGTTTTCGTAGATTATTATATTTACGACGTATATTTTTATATAGTCATTTATCAACCTTGTTTGATGATGTTTTGTTTTATGTATTGCCAGTGTTTATATTAGCATGTTCATCAATTATTCATGGTATGTTTATCTAAATATATCGGTGTTCTTATTATATGAATTTATGTTATTCTTATGGTTCATTTGTTATATATTTATTTTATCTTTCATAGTTCGTGTTTTACGTATTGTACATCTTTATCTAGTTGTATGTTTGTGAGAGTCAGTATTATTAGTGAGTATTTATGTTTCAGCAAACTCTACGATCTTGTATGAGTTAATTTATTGGAGTTTTATGCTGTCAATTTGTTCGTTACTTATGTGAATGCATTGAGCCTTATTATATTTTCTCGTCGGAATTGTATTTTTATTATTTTAACACGTATTGTTTTATATCGTGCTACACTTCCATTTTGTTTCTTTCATTTTTGTATTTTCATAGATCATATTATGCCAATATCGTTGTATTCTTATATTTTCTTGATTAAGTGTTGCTATTTTGCGGTTTAAGGGTGTGGAGTTATGACTTTATAGTTGTGTATACGGTTGTTACCATGTGTGCGTTGTTTAGCTTTGATTTCCGTGGTTTACATATTGTGTTTTGGTTACGTATTTAGTCATAATATTTTTGTAGTTGGCGTGTTTTGTGTGTTATTACATAATTTTGGTCACATTGTACTTTTCATGTATGTGTAATATGTTATCGTTATTGTTTGGTTATTTATTAAGTTATATGTTTTCTTGTATGTGTTTTATGTTTTTTAATTTAAATTATTAGTTTAACTGTATTATTCGGGATTATGTTGTTATTTAGTTACAGCTTTTGCATATTGTCGGCGTTTTGTTTATTAGTTGTTTTTTTCTCTTTTTGTTGGATTGTGTATATTTTACTTTAATAAGTGAATTCTATTGCTTGTTCATTAACTATTTTAATTGTTGTTGTATTATACCTAGTCATTCATGTTCCTTAGCATATTATTTTCATGTGTCTTGTTATTTTACGCTTACGAATGTGTTTTCGTTATCTGCTATTCGTTGCATGAACATGTTAAATTCTTGTCCTATATGTAAAATGTCACATCTTATATCTTACCTTACGTTGTTATTATTTTACATTCTCCTCTTCATATGGATATAGTTCAATATCTTCGTCCTTGGGTTTTTGTACATTATTATATTAATTCCAAGGATGAAATTTTTTTTAGGGGGGGGGGGGGGAATGTAAGGACCATGAATTTTGATACTAGTTAAATTAATTTTTTTAATATTTTAAAATATTTAATATTATGCTTTTTAAAAGAGTGTTTGTATTTTTCTTGAAATTCTATAATTTTCTAATATTTAAAGTCTAAGTTTTATATTTATTTAAATAATATTAATATTTATAAATTAATTTTATGCGGTGAAAATTTATGGAATTTATATGTTGTGTTATCGTTGCTGTTAAATGTCATTTTAAATAATACGTTGTATTATCTTTATTATTACGTATATTTTTGTACAATACATTGTATTATTAATTACGTATTATTCGTATAATTTGCTGTATTATTTTTACTGTTATATATTATCTGTCGTATTAGTATAACTTGTACATTTTACTGTGTATATAATTATCCTATAATTGTTTGATTTTAAATATAAGTAAATATATTTTATTTATTAATTATTCTCGTTCAATTGTACGATATGGGTATATTTCGACTATTTTTAATTTTATTTATTAGTATAACTTGTACATTTTAATTTTTTTATCTTAAACCCTAACCCTAACCCTAACCCTAATATATAAATATATATAAATCCTCTCTTTCTCTCTCTCTCTCTCTCTCTCTCTCTCTCAGTGCGCGCTGTCCTACATCGTCGCCTCCCCCTTCCTTCACCCGCCAGCACGCTCAAGGCTAATAGATATCACGCCGCTATACCTCCTCGTCTCCGTCCAAACCCGCGCTACACTGGGTCTAGCTCGTCGAGCTCAGTAGCCCGCCGACTCCTCCGTCCGAGCCACCCTGGAGCTCCCACCCTCTCTCCTTGTTCCTCACCTTGCCTCGTCTCCACTGCCTGCGCTCCGCCCGCTGAACCTCGCCGACCGCGAGACTAAGCCTACCATCTCCTCCTTACCTCCTCTACACCACCATTTCGCCATCCAGCTCTCTCTTTTGCGCCCGTTGCCCACACGTCGATCGAACCGGCCCCTTGACTAGGCCACCAGCTAAGACCGTCGGAGCTCCGCAAGATCATTTCCACAAATTCCCGAGCATCTAATAGCGACGCCCGCGGCCGCCGCAATCGTCGACACCACGGTCTCGTAGGCAAGATCCCGCTTGCTCAGATCTACTTTTTTCTATTATTAATGAAATTATCTACCAATTTCTAGGATCTGTTAATATTTAATCTGGCATCGGGTTTGATGAATAATATTGAATGGATAGTAATTGAAATGGTGATAATAGTATTTTCAGGAATAAATATTAATAATTTAAAGAATTTATTTGGGGTAAGCAAGAATTAATTTTAAATTAATTATAATAATTTTAGAATTTGATGTTGTGGAGAGAAAAGTATTTTAGAATGATAAAATATTTTTAAAGAGTTTATTTGGAAAATGATTATTTTAGAATAGATTATTATGACTTAAATAGAAGGTATTTCGTAGCGGAATCATTTCTTGATAATTATATTAATTAAAAAGAAATTTATTGAGAACGGAATCATTTGAGGAAAATGATGATAATTTTTAAAAGAGATTATTTGGGAAAAGAAGATATTTTTTGAATTAATGTAGACTCTGTTTATGATCTATAATTCGTTAAATATTGATTTATCTGATATGTCTATGATATATTACAACACACATGGAATTAGTTTGGCATTGACGTATTCCTGACTGTGTTTGAGAAATCCTTAGTAGTTTCATGACTTAGTGGGCCTTATGCGTCATGAAGGAGGACCTAAGGTGACAGTGTGGATGGTGTTTAGGTGGTGAACCAGAGTGTTTAATAAGGATTATGATCGTTGATTTAGAAAATACAAAGAGAAGTTGGGATTGGGAAGTTAATGTTGCATGTGATGGATAAGGCGTTGGAATGATCTTCCAAAGACTCGTACCAGAGACCGTGTTTCGTCCTAAGGGTTTGGTTTAGTTAGAAGCAAAGTGGCATGTTGTTACGTCCACTGTTGATCCGTGACGTTGTTTCATCACCTGAGCTTTAGCCTGAGTGTCGGACATCAAGCCGAGATCGAATTGTGCGGTGTAGTCCTGTTTGCAACCTGTTTCCGTGGGATTGAATACGCGTAGGGGAATTTTGACAGCCAGTTTATCCGGTGATAGGAGTGTTGACTCTGTAATGAGATGTGAGCGAGTGACGCTATTGAGTAGGATGGATAGTGTTACCTTGAACCTCGTTTCTAGGCTAAGGGTATGACTTTTTGTGAGATACGGATCAGTTGTGTAACTATCTTTTTATACATAGATCGGGATTAATATTTAATTATCCTACAATTTGGACATTTGGTATATACATAAGGGTTATCCTTATTTGGATTTATTCGTGTCGACCGTACTACGTCTCTGTTATAGATTTTTTAAGTATTAATTCGCATCTATTTGTATGACAATGAGTTATACCTGGGATATTATTCTGATGACTTAAGCTGCATGACCGACATTTGTTAGTTTGATTGTTTTTGGTTGGATTTCTATGTTGGGCATGTTTTTCTTTGTCCATTTTGGGTTATGTATTGTTTTTCGGCATTGGGGTTTTCGTTCGGCGTCTATTGTTTGTGTGGGATCTTACAATGCACCCATGCACGTTGACGTAACACCTGTTTTCTCTGCTAGTGTATCGGTCAGATGTTAGGAGACAGACAGTTCAGTTCGGTAGTTTGTATAGGCACCGGAAAGATTCTCACAAGAGTTGCCTCCACAGACAGAACAGAAGAAAGATAGCCGAAGTCTATCGTCTCTTGTTATTATGCTATTGGGATCCGTTAGTTTACTTTTGTAGCACCTTCCATTTCTATTATGAATCAGTGTATTTTAATACTTTTACCAGTATTGTCATTCAGATCAATGATTTTCTATTAAGAGCATGTGACTCCGAAATATTTTTATGTCTCGGATGTTATCCGGCAGTTTGTGATATAAATATTGATTTTATTCTGTATATGTTCATTATAGTTCTTGCTATTTGTGATCGGCGGACAATGTGACTTCGCATTATAAGTTATAAATCCGGTGCTTAGCAGGTATTGCTTGAGAAGAAAAGAAAAAAAATGACATTGTAGTATATTTCTTCTTAATCTAATTACGTTTTGCTGCTTGTCTAACGTTCTGATTTCCCGGGTATTTTGGAGAGCGGGCGTGACAGGTTTTTTTTGGTGTCCCATGCAGGGTCACTGGGTCCCGCGAGTCCTCACTGATAGGAATAGTAATGGAAAATGTAATACATATGCATATTTCTGATACCGTGAGACTACTCTTGAGGCGCCTTATCCTATTTTCTTGGTAAAATTTTTTGGTTCATCCCATATCTTGATCTCTTTAACCGTCCGGTAGTTTCCATGGGTTCTTGTTCCTATCACTATGCGCGCAATTACGCCTCTCTTGTGATAAATCGCTGCTTCCTCGTGCGCATGTAATTTTATAATGTTATTATTTTTATACTATATTTTCTTATGATTTGACATTATATACCATTTAATTTATTAGTTTCTGTAGTTCATTATTATATTTAATTTTATGTATCATACATCGGTGTTATATTGTATATTTTTTATCTATATATATATAATATATATATATATATATAATTATATATATATAATATATATATATATATTATATATATATATATATATATATATATATATATATATATATATATATATATATATATATATATATATATATATATAGTATATTATTACTTAATATATTCTGTCAATTGTTCATCATCATGTTATTACGTGTTCTACATTGAGAACCGCCCCTTCTAGCCACCAGCAAGCCCGTCGGAGCTCCGAGACATTCCAACAACATTCCCGAGCATCCGCAGCGATGCCACCGCTCCATCGTCAGACCCCACGGTCTCGTAGGCAAGATCCCGCTTGCTCTGATCTACTTTTTCTATTTATTATGAATTATCTGCTATTTTAGATTCGTTAATATTTATCTACGTGGGTTTAATGAAAAATATCGAATGGATAGTAATTATGTGATAAATAGTATTTTCAGGATAAATATAATAATTTATAGAATTTATTTTGGGTAACAGGATTATTTTAGATTAATTATAATATTTTTAGAATTTATGTTGTGGAAGAAAATTATTTTAGAATGATAAATATTTTTAAATAAGTTTTTTAGAAAAAGATTATTTTAGAATAATTATTATGAATTAAAAGAAGTTATTTCGGTAGCGGAATCATTTCTGGATAATTATATTAATTAAAAAGAATTTATTTGAGAACGGAATCATTTGAGGAAAATTATGATAATTTTAAAAGAGATTATTTTGGAAAAAGAAATATTTTTGAATTATGTAGACTCTGTTTATGATCTATAATTCTTAATATTGATTATCTGATATGCTATGATATTATTACACGTGATTAGTTGCATTGACTGTTCCTGACTGTGTTTGAGATCCTTAGTAGTTCATGACTTAGTGGCCTTGTGCGTCATGAACAGACCTAGTGATATGTGTGAGTGTGTTTAGGTGGTGAACCAGAGTTTTAATAAGGATTATGATCGTTGATTTAGAAAATACAAGAGAGTTGGGATGGGGAAGTTAATGTTCATGTGATCGGATAAGGTTGTTGATGTATCTTCCAGACTCGTACCAGAGACCTGTTTTGTCCTGGGGTTTGTTTGTTGGACAAAGTGGCATGTTTCGTCACTTTGATCCATGACTTTGTTCGCCACCTGAGCTTTGCCTGAGTTCGGACTGGGCCGAGATCGGATTGCGTGTAGTCCTTTAGCCGCCTATTTCGCGGGATATAATGCGCGTAGGGGATTTATGGACAGCCAGTTTTTTGCGGTGATTGGAGCGTTGACTCTGTGTGAGATGTGACCAGTGACCTGTTATAAGATGTCTAGTTACTTGACCTCGTTTCTAGGCTAGGTATGACTCTTTGTGAGATACAGATCAGTTGTATTATCTTTTTATACATAGATCGGGATTAATATTTAATTATCTATAATTTGAGACATATGGTATATACATGAGGGTTTCCTTGTTTGGATTATTTTGCTCGACATACTACGTCTCTTGTTATAGATTTTTAAGTATTAATTCCATCTATTTGTATGACATGGTTACCTGGATGATTATTCTGATGACTAGCTGCATGACCGACTTGTTACTTGATTGTTTTGGTTGGATTTCCAGTTGCATGTTTCTTTTGTCATTTCGGTTATCGTATTGTTTTTTGCATTGGGTTTTCGTTCGCTCTATTATTTTGTGGGATCTTGCCATGCACCAGGCACGCTGACGTACACCTGTTTTCTCTGGTGTACGTCATATTTAGGAGATAGACATGTTCAGTTCGGAGTTGTATAGGAGCCGGAAGATTCTCAGCAGGAGTGCCTTACAGATCATTAGTTTGCTTTTGTAGCACCTTCCATTTCTATTTGATCAGTGTATTTTATACTTTTCCAGTATTTCATTCAGATCATTTTGTATAAGAGCGTGTTGACCCGAATATTTTTATATCTCGGATGTTATCCTATTTGTGATATGCTATTATTTTATTCTGTGTTGTTCATTATATTCTTGCTATCTGTGATCGGGGACCTGTGTCTTCGCATTGTAGTTATTTCCAGACGCTTAGTGTATTGGGTTGAGAAGAAAATAAAAAGAAAAAAAATGATAGTGTATATTTCTTCTCAATCTAATACGTCGCGGGCTTGTTTACGTTCCAATTCCCGGGTTTTTTAGGAAGCGGGGCGTGACAATTTCGGTGTCATCATCGAAGAAATTATTGTGGATTAAGCTTTCTATATCATCCTAATTGTTAATGCTTCTAGGCTTGAGATGTCGGTACTAATTGAAAGCAGCCCCTCGAAGGATGCCAACAAATGACCGGACCATCAAAGCTTCATTTTAGAGATCACACCTAAATGAGACTTAAAATATATTAAGTGTTGAGTAGGTGAGCCTTTCCCATCAAATGGGATAAAGTTAATTAGACTAAATTTTGGCAGGTATGGAATTGACTCCCACTCCCTCAGATATAGGCATGGAATACCCGTCTTCTTCACTTCTTGAGCTAACATCAAAGCGTTGACTTTTTTGTTCTCTAGCTCTTTCATTTTCTTTTCCTCTGTTGTACTTTTCTTCAAGGGATGTTAAAGAGGTTCAAATGGACCACCCCCAGCGTAATTATTATTGGGGGAATGGTCGGCGAAGACGTGCTCGTCTATTTCTAAATCACTGTCGACTGTAGTCGTTCAAATCGGCGTAGTGTTATGCCGGCTAGACTCAGCCTGCTGACTCGATTTAGGCTGCTGATGAGATTGTTGAGTTTGTAACTCTCTCATCTATTGCATAGTCAACTCCATCTCCATTCTCATCTCAGCTCTGATTTCTTCTTGCTTCTTAGCCAGAGCTTCTTGCAGCATTTGAGCTAATTGATTAGGTGTGATGGTGAATGCCTCTCTAGCCTATCCTCCACTAAACATTGTGTCGTCAGAGGCAACTACAAAAAAGTATCTCAAAGCTCCTCATTTGAAGACAACCCTTCGTGCATTCTTCTATAATCCCTACGTCTAGCGGCCCTTAGTTGTAGTCGTGACATTTTTTGAGAGAACCCTTGATCAATTCTTCCTCCTGGAGAAAAATCAGGGTTAGAGTTGGTTGAATATCATTTTCCTCTGTCCGTCATATTAATGGTGACCTCTGGAAGCTCATAATCTTGAACGGCGGATCTTCTCTTGCAGAAACACCTCGGCTTAGGCTTTAATGTTTCAGTAGAAAGTCTTTGGAATACAGAGACTCTTGGTGGTGAGGCTCTAGAGCAGCTATATTTAGATAAGACTACTTTTATGAGCCTCTCATATGCACAATGAGGACCCATTCTTGAACATTTCTCTTTAAAGACTTATTCTTACTTTTAGCCTGATAGTACAACTCATCGGTATGATGATCGGAGCAACCTATTGACTATTGATGTGGTTGGGCCTTGTTGATATTCTTAAGACGACTTTGTCATCAACTTTGAGTGATCCAAGGTTATATCAGGAGCCACATGTTTAGAACACCCCCTTACGGGTGCAAAATCTTAATGGGCTTCTAAGTTCTAATATGAACTCCTAAGCGTGTGGAAATTGGAATTTTCCCTTCTTAGGATTGCTTTGACTTGGCAGGAGGACGCGAACAACCCCCTATGTGAGAGGTCACTTGGGATTTATTCACTGGACCCAAGGATTCTTTGAGTGGAGCTTTACCTCGATCCTCGTGTAAAGGACCAAGGTAATCTACTATTATGATCTTGAATTTTGATAGGTCAGGACTGACCCATGACTTCTCTGGTGGTGTAGCGGATGTGGTTGCAGGAGATGAGCGAGGAGCAAATGTTGACAGAGTCGAAGAAGAGTCCTCATGAGACAACCTTTGTCCGAGACACATGCATGTGTCTCGGATATAGCTTCCTTTCTGAGACAACTGCTAGTGTCTCGGATAAGGTCCCTTATTCCGAGACACTCGCAAGTGTCTCGGATCAAGGAAGTATTCTGTGAATCTGATTTTCACACAAATTCAGATTTTAGGGTCCAAACTTTGCGATTTTCTATGATTCTTTGGACACCATTTCCTTCTTCCCTTCTTGGGTTTGTTGCACAGGGGCATGAGAACGAACGATGTTTGCACGATGCTTTTGAATGTGTTCTTTAAGGGTTGAACGGGCTCTTTTGACGAGAAACCATTCCTTTGTTGTTAACTTAGCAGAAATACGAGTGGTTTGTCATTGAGGTAACTGGCCCACTTGTTGTTTCCTCGACTCTAGATCCGTGTAGTAGCAGACCCCGTTGACTTGTTCCAAGGCCTTAGTCATTTGACGAGCACGGGCCCTCTTCGTCAGTGTCGGTGGACCATTATGAGCAGAAGTTCTGGCCTTGTTGATTGTCGGAGAAGTGTTGTGAGGGGAAGCCTCAACAACAATCGGTCAAGAGTCTTCTCTCGTAGCTTTCATTGGAGTTGAAGACTAAAAAACTTCTTCGAAGATGAGATCTTCCTGTATTTGCGAGGTGAGGAAGATCTTGAAGACGAGGATGAAAGATACTCCTCAAACTTTGCTTGGTCGAACTCGTATTTGACCATGGATTCAACCAGTATCTTGATTGGCTATGACACGACGGTCTTAGTAGGGAGATCGTTGGCTCCCACTATGGTCACCAGCGTGTTTATGTCAAAAACAAATTTTATTACAGAATTCATTATAATTATTTATCGATTATAACGAATACAAAAGAGTGAGCCTTGTGCTTTGTAAAACTACTCTTTGCAACAAAATTAACTTAAGAGTGCTCCCCAGAAACACACGCAGGATCATGTTGGATCACTTCGTTCGTGGGATCTTTGCATGTGCTGGGGGTGTGTTAACCCGTGGATGACCGGATCAAAGATCCAAGTTGAACCATGAACAAGGCTTAAGCTTAATGTTTCATTTTAGAAACAAAGATAGAAAAAGTATCTTAGCAAAGTAAGATAGATGAAACACTCTTCTCGAGATTAAGTCAAAGCCTAGATCTCAAGGAATCGCAAGAACTCTGAAAGGTTTGCATGTGATGAACACTCTCTCTCTCTCCCTCTCTCTTGCTTAATTAGAGTGCTAAAATCTTTGCTCTATTCTGCTCAGTAATGCTCTTCCCCCCATGCATATAGGTGGTAGGGGGCTATTTATAACCTATAGGAACCACAACTAAAGGTTGAAGTTGAAAAGAAGTTGTGTCGATGAACCTCTATTCCAAGACACTCACGGCTGTCTCGAAAATAGGGCCCATTTCTAGCCATTTTGTAACTACTTCGCCCGTGTTTTAATGTCATTATTTTAGTAGTTATTAGCATGATTTTTGCTTGTAACGGCTCCTCCATGTTTATAGATAATCCTAAGTAGTTATGAAGCCACGTAGACCGCACCAAAACTAGAGAAAATCGTTGCCTGGTCCACTCTAGTTTTCAAGATAGTTGCAAGTGTCTCGAAAACTATGTTTTGTCTTCATAGCTTCCGAGACAGTAGCAAGTGTCTTGGAAACTATGTTTTGTCTTTATAGCTTCCAAGACAGCCGCATGTGTTTTAGAAACTATGATTTTCCTTCATAGTTTCCGAGACCACCGCAATTGTCTCAGAAACTATGAGTCTTCTTATAGTTTTTGAAACACGTTTCATGCCTGAAAACTTATGAGATGTGCTTCTTGTGCATTCCTTAGTTGACCTTTGGCTTTGGATGATCTTTTATAACTTAAATAATGATTTTTATTGCCTTCTCTTCATCTTGAGCTATGTGTGGTAACTGTAGGCGTATAAAACTGCGTATAGGTCCCTTAACACAGCTCGTCACGGTGATTCAACAAATCAACGAACCATCAGGCGATATATCCAAGCAGGATCATTAGACCACAACACTGAAGCGGACTTACTGCCAAATTAGGATCCGGACTGCCAAATCAGAGTCCAGATCAACAATCAGAGTTCAGATAAATCGCGAAAATGAAAAACAACAAAAAGGCAAACACCTGGAGGGCTCGGCCAAAGCCGAGCCACCTAAGTGGCTCCTGTAGGCGTATAAAACTGCCTATGGGTCCTTTAGCACAGCTCGGCATGGTGATTCGACAAACCAACGAACCATCGGGTGACGTATCCAAACACGATCGTTAGTCCAAAATACTGAAGCCAAATGACACGCAACGAAGTGGATTAACAAGGCGACGAGGCTAACGAACCGTACGCAAACAATAGAATACATCTACTCGCGTGCAGAATCAAGCTAACCGTTCGGTGAGTCAATGAGTCATCCAACCGTAGAATGGATTCGAACTCAAACACCGAAGCGGGTTTACCGTCAAATCAGGATCCGGACTGCCAAATCAGAGTTCAGATCAACGACGAAGCCCGGAGAAACCGATAAACCGCGAAACCGGACAATGGACACAACGGCGAACACCCGGCCAAAACCGAGTCACTCAGGTGGCTCGGGGGGCGAGCTANCAAGGTGGCTCGGCTATGGCCGAGCCACCCAAGGGGTGGCTCGACCACTGAGCCACACTCAGATCTGGGCCCAGATCCGCTTTTAGAGGCTATAAATAGAGGAGTAAGAGCTCATTTTCGAGGGTTGGAACTTTTGGAGCCGAAACTCTGCCGGATTAAGAGCTCACCTTCGAACTTTTAAACTTAGAAGACTCGGACTTCCAGATCTGGTTCTTAGCAATCGTCCACACCAAATAAGGCAGGAGTTCGAGAGAGATCAGATCTGAGATCTGCACGGTTTCTCTCCGGATCAAAGCTTGGCCTTTGATCCCGAGCACTAAAGGCTATTATTTCCTTGGTGAAATAGTACCCCTGGCTGTTATTTCCTTCGTAAAATAACACACGTTATACCGTGTAGATCCGACCGGATCTAGATCGTGCGGTGGTCCACGGATTAACCCCGGCGCAGGCAAAGAACCCACAAAAGCGAGTGACCGCAAAACAGGAGCTCGCGATTCGTTCGACATAAAAGGAAATTTATAATTTTTATTTCTTTTTTGATTTTGTTGTAACCAGATCTTATAAAAAGACCGGACCTTTTGTAATTGATAAACAATTACTTGAGAGTACAATGACTTTAATGAAGAAAACGATTTTTTTCACGAACAATCTGGCGACCACAGTGGGAGCCACCGATCTCGCTGTCGAGATCGTTGCGTCGCAGCCGCAGATCTCGATCCCGGTCGAGGAGGAGGTCGAGTATGAATTCAACCAGCAAAAGTTCGAGAAGTATCTGTCATCCTCGTCCGGATCTACCTTCCCTCGCAAGTCCAAGAAGTTCTCCTCCAGGAGAAAAGTTCATTTGTATGAAGAAGTAGAAAATACCAACGAAGAGCTCACCCCAGCTGATGCCGAAGTTGCATCGGGTAAAGTTACACTGGCCTCCAACCAGGTCAAGCCTGTTTTCGCCAATTCCTCCGCCGCTGAGGGTGCAGCGACTCTCTCGAAGAGAGCCTGCCAGAGGAGGCGTCAACGCCTGGTGCGGCAATTCGCTAAGGCCATGGAGTCCAATGACGGAATCCGCTATAGCACGGATCTGAAGAACAGGAGAGGCAAACAGCCTCAACAAATGATGAATGGCAGCTCCTCAAAGCCGCCAACGAACGAATGGATCCGGGTCAAACAGAACCGTTCAACACTTGATGAGCGCATTCGCAAGCGCCGCGCGCTTTTAGCGCAGGCTCGGGCTCAAGTCACCCGCCAAGTATGGAGGCCGAAGTCTGAAGCGGCGATTCAGGCTAAGGCACAATCGGTGCAGCCTTCGAAGCAAGTTCAACCTCCGGCGAACAGACCAAAGTCGCCGATAATTCCAGTAGCTTCCCCGGGAGATCCCGCGGAATCATCCCGAAGAAGGAGATCAGTTTTGGAGCGCCTCGGTCCAATTCCCGATGAAGGAGGCAAAGCTCCAGTTCAAGAGCGTTTGGGCCCGATGAAGAAGCCCCGAATGACTCAACATGCTGGGGGTCGCCGCCACCTTCAACATGACAAGGAGTTCAAGGCAATTGTGCGCACCAATTTGCGCATCGAAGTCTAGGAGCCCGCTGAGAACTCACGCCCAAAAAGGCATGTCTCGAGGCGCGTGACTCTTGAAAGTCCAAAGAAGGCAGTTCGCCCTCAGAAGGAAACATTATCGTCTGATGACGATAATGTTATACCTGAGAAGTCGTGCCAACACACGATAGGTTACTCTAACCTTCAAACCGACGAGTTGTATTATCGTGTTGGGGGTACGAGTAAAACCAGGAAAAGGAGTCCTCGAGAATTAGAAACTCAATGCCCCTGTTCCAAACTCATTCGGGCGGTATTGTCTGAGTGCAGTTGCATCAAGACGGTCCCCGAAAGGGTTTCAGTTTTTGAAAGACTCAGTACCGAAACGCCAAAACCAAGGCATAGGCATTTCCGACAAAGAAGAACGGTGGTTGAAGACGGAAAATTTCCGAGGGTCACCACTAATATGACCAGCAAGGGGACATCGACACAGGATAATCTCGAGTCGATTCTGAAAGCACCCCGGCGTCTAACCCGTCTGCAATCTGGAGCCATCAAACGAGCAACTTATGGTAGGGTTCAGACAAGATTACCTTCAGAAGATGAAGAATCGGATGCCGGCTATGCGGTAGCATCGGATAATACGGTATCCAGCGAGGGGCAACCCCGCGAGGCACTTATGATAAGTGCGGAACAAGTGGCCAAGATGCTTGAAGACGCCATGGCTAAACAACAGGAGAGCTTCAGGTTTGAAATGCAGATGTCCATGCAGAACATGAGAGAGATGCATGACCAACAGATCCAAGCACTGACAAACCAGCAAGGCGGACCAAGTCGTCGTGACCAGGTTAATCAGGAAGATGAGGACACGAATGCGAATGAAGTTCACAATGCCACTAATCCTCCCATCAATGCAGGGGGTGGTAACGAGAATGCTAGTGAAAACACAGGTGAAAACTTGAAGATCAAAAACCTCGAGAGCAAAATCAATACGTTGATTTCCGCTCAAGAGATGAAGAAGATAGGCATTCCTTGTCCATACCCAAGGGAATGGGAATCAATCCCGTATCCGACGACGTTTAATATAATTAACTTCACGCCATTTAATGGGATGGGGTCACCCACTCAGCATTTGATTTACTTCAAATCGCACCTAGGGGTTATCTCTAGTAATGAGCCTCTGATGGTACGGTCCTTCATTGGCACTCTTCGTGGAGCCGCCTTCGATTGGTATCGCCGCCTCAAGCCAGGAAGCGTGAATAGCTGGGACGATATGGAGACCAAATTCCTCGCTAACTTCTTTGATGATGACACCGAGATATCCATCGGGTCGTTGCTCGACGAGAAAAAAAATGGGGAATTGGTTGATACCTTTGTCAAAAGGTTCCGGAACAAGGCAATGAATTGTCGGGACCCGTTCATTGAGGAGTTCATTCTCCAGACTTGCCACAACAACCTTGCATTGGACGTGTTGGAAGCAATGGGAACAGCACCGTCCAAAACATGGAAGGATTTGAAGGTCCGGGGAGAGCAAGCCGAGCGATTCCTCAGAAGGAAGAAGGCGGAAAGAGGCCAACAGGCGACGAATACTCCACAGCAGAACTTCGTCCCACGAGGGAAAGGTAAGGCACATGCTAATACAGCTGATGCTAATCAAACTTTCCAATTGCAACCTCAGCAACAGCAACAGCAATGAGCACCACAACAATCGCAGTCACAATGGCAACAACGACCTCAGAAGTAGAAATCTTCGGAGCCAAGGTTTCCTAAAGTGTACTCCTTCAAAGATGACGAAGTTCCCGGCATCTTTAAGTACCTGTTAGAGAATAACAAAATCCAACTGCCAGCGATTGTGGATCAAGAAGGGGCTAGCAAAGTGATGGATCCGAAGTATTGACCTGGCTCGAATGTATTTTTTTTAAACTTTGTTCGAACGTTTTGTTGTAACTTCGTTCGAATGTGTTGTCAAAACTCTTCTGATGAATGGAATTATGCTTTCAATGTCCACTTATTTCTTTCAATATTTTGTGTGCATATATTTTTTATTGACCAACACTTAGGATTTTTAGCAAACCATCACCTATCAATCGGTTTGATTTTCCTTTACTAACTACCGTTTGAATCGGGCTAGTCATACTATTCCCCTTAGTATGATGAGTTGTCAGAAAGTTTTTTAGACTTAATGCTAAAAGTTCTTTCCTACCCTTAGCCAATCGAGGCATTAGGTTGGGTTAATTACAACCGTTAAGTCATAATTAGGTTGGGCTATGTCGTTAAGTGTAACAACTTAACCTGTAATGAGAGTGGGTCCGAATAATGACTCATCACTTGGTAGGTCGCCATTCAGGAATTGATAAGGCACATTACTTGGTAGGCCGTTATCGACGAACAACGTTATTTACAGGAATGGCGGTGTTGGGATAATCAAATCATTCAAGAAGAAGTGTGACGATTGATTGATGTAGAAATCATGCATTGTATGATACTACCCATCGATTGTTCTAAGAATATTAGAACGCTCGGAATGGATCAGGTCATTCAGGGATGTATGAGTGTGATGACCGATCGAACAACATCATTTGCTTGAATGACAAAGTTGACTATCAGAGATAATTATTAATATGATAGTTTTATGGACCCACCATCCTATTAGAGAGGATTAGTGGGGGATTTTGTCAGAGGTTTAGTGTTAATATAACGGGATTGTCGCGATTGGAATGACTTTAAGGACTTACTATCCTTTTGAAGAGGATTGGTAAGTTGATTGTCAGATGTGACTGTTAACATGACAGTGGAAATTTGTTGCGATTTTGAGCAACTTTGTAGACTTACATCCTATTAAAGAGGATTAGTAAGTTGATTGTTAGAGGTGAATGTTAACATGACAGTGGGAATTTGTTGTGATTTTGAGTAACTTTGTGGACTTATCATCCTATTGAAGAGGACTGGTAAGTTGATTTGTCAGAGGTGACTGTTAACGTGATAGTTTTGGAGGACCCGCCATCTTATTGGAGAGGATTGGTGATGGACTTTGGCTCTGGGCCTAACTATCTGGATGTTTAACCAAGTGAGAGTTACCCTAACTGTTTAAAGGTTTGATCGTTCAATTTGGTGGACCTCTCATTTGTGGAATGAATCGAGAGGGGATTTTGGCTTTAGTCCTAACTGTAGGAAGGTTTGACTGAAGTGGAAGTGTAGAGAGTAGTTTAACCTCATATACAAGTCAAAGGTAAGGAGCAGTTTAGCCTCATGTACTAGTGGGAGGGAATGAGCAGTTTAGCCTTGTGCCCCAGTTGAGGGAAGGAAGAAGCAGTTACTTGTCGGAGTATATGAAGAATTAAAGGAATACTATGGGTAGTACTTCTTTAGGAATTTATCGTTGATAGGCATTAGGATCTTATCACCATCTGGTTTGATGAGGCAGTAAGCTCCATTCAAATAGACTATCTCTATCACGAATGGTCCTTCCCATTTGGGTTGGAATTATCCTTTCTTCTTGGAGTTGAGTATCATAGGTCGTTAAACAGTAGGGACCAACTCTCCTTCCTTGGAAGATCTGTGCTTGACTTTCTTATCGAAAGCCCTTGATATTCGAGCTTGATAGAACTCAATGTGTTATTGAGCTTCGAGCCGCTTCTCATCTAATGCTTCCAATCCTTCGAGACGTCGTCGATGTTTTTCTTCAGTTATCATCCCCGTTAGGAGTGCAATGAGTAGGGAAGAAATATGAATCTTTAGCAGTAGTATGGCTTCCTAACTGTATACCGGTGAATAAGGTGTGGTACCGGTCGATATACGAATCATAGTACGATAAGCCTATAAGCTTTCATCGAGCTTTTCATCCCAATCGCGCTTGTTGTTGGATGTCATCTTGGTCAAGATATTGATGATTATCTTGTTGAAATCCTCAGCTAGTTCATTTGCTAATGGATTATAAGTCATGGACTCTAGGTTCTATATTCTAAACTTATCACAGAACCGAGTGAATGCAGCATGACTAATGAATTATGATCCGTTATCATGAATGATACGTCTTGGAACGTCGTATCGATAGACAATGTGATGCTTGATGAACTTGATCACATCACTGGTTTTAACTTCTCTTAAGGGAACAGTTTTGACCCACTTAGAGAAGTAGTCGGTTATCGTAAGGATGAAGCGATGACCTTTGGCTAATGGTGGAGATATCGGTCCGACGATATCCATCCCCAATGTCTCAAACAGCCACAAAGTCACTGTCAGATGTAGGTCTTTGGGTGGTTTGTGAATGTAGTTAGCATGGATTTCACACGCATGGCAATGCTAGGCATAAGTGATAGCGTAATTGATCATTCTGGGCTAAGAATAGCCCACTCTTTGCAAGCGATCCAAGAGCTTATGTCCAGAATGGTGAGCGCCACAAGTACCATCATGGTCTTCTCATAAGGCTTCATGTGCTTCTACCATTGAGAGACACCAAAGTAACATGCCATCGTACGACTTATGATACAACGTCTTTGTTGTCGAATCGTAGTAGAATCTCAGAGCGTGTCTGCGAACAGAATCTCACTCTTTTACGTCTTCGGGTAGTATACCGTATAAGACATAGTCAATGATTGGGAAATGCCAATCTCTTGACTCGAGTTGACCCATAGCCTAGTAAGTTGCATTCACTTCTAGAACATACTCCAGTCGGAAGAGTTATCGACTTGCGCTGGTGATGAGTTCACTTGTTCCCAGCGGTTGAGATAGGATAGCTGGCAATGACGCCAGGGCATCTGCGTGCGTGTTCCTAGAACAAAGTACGTGCTCAATGCGGAAGCTTTCGAATGACTCGACTAGTTTGATAGCCGCTTCATGACATGGGATTAAGTCATTGTTTCTAACCTCATAATTCCCATGTCATCTGTTTGACGATACCGAGTAGCGCATTGTACTCAACCACGTTATTGGTACATGGCTCAGTTAAAGAGAAAGCTCGGGGCAATACGTGGTTTGTAGAGAAACCAAGACCAGCCCCCCCTGCGCCAATGACCCACTTGTGCCTGCGTGAGATACTCCATCAAAGTATAATCACCAAACTTCTTCCAGTGAGATAGCAATAACCTCGTGGGTTTCATCCGGCATTACTTTGAATAGATCAATCTCCGACTCGAGTGGATAACTGGCCATCAAATTGCAGATTGCTTATCCTTTGATAGACTTCTGTGGTATGAAGTATATGTCGTATTGAGATGACAGAAGTGCCCATCTTACTAGGCGCCAATTTAAGGATCTGGGTTGTATCATGAAGACAAAAATAGGATTCATTCGGGAGATGACGTGTATGGTTTGACTAACCAATATTTTTTGGATAGCGAACACCAAGGCCAAGCACTCATTTTAGACCATGGGGTATTGCTGCTCGGCTCCTTGCAAGGTTCTACTTAGGTAGTAGATGCCTTGTTCATGGCCAGCATTATCATTCTGTGCTAAGAGTGTGCCAAAAGAATGCTCCATTACCCGCACATAAATTAGGTAGGGTTTTCCTAAAACTGGGGCCACCAAGACCGATGGATTCGAGAAGTAAATCTTGATCTCATTGAACGCTTGTTAGCTAGGCTTATCCCATACGAAGGAAACATCTTTCTTCATCAGTTTAGAGAAGGGTTGACACTTACCTGAAAGATTTGAAATGAATCTTCGGATGTAGTCAGACGTCCTTGCAGTCATCTAAATTCCTTGAGATTCTTAGGTGGTTGAAGCTCCTGAATAGCTTGCATCTTATCGGGGTCGATGTGAATTCCCTTCATCGTGATGATGAATATGAGAAATTTGCCACTTGACATCCCCAAAAATGATTTCATAGGGTTCATCTTGAGTTGATGGGATTACATCAGCTCGAACATCATCCTCAGGTCTTGAAGGCCTTTGATGCGACTCTTCACAACTAAGTCACCTACATAGCATTTGACTGTCTTTCGTAGATGATCCCGAAAAATCATGCTCATGGTGCACTCATAGGTGGCGCTAGCATTCTTGAGTTTGAAGGGCATAATTGTGTAATAGTATACCCCTTCCAAAGTTCTGAATGAAGTATGTTTCTCATCTTCGGTGTGCATCTTGATTTGATTATACCTTGAAAACTCGTCCATGAAGGACATCCTTTCGAAACCACACATGTTGTCCATAATGACATCCGTGATAGGTAGAGGGAACTCGTCCTTGGGATAAGTGGCATTGAGGTCTCTGAAGTGGATGCAGATGTGAATCTTTTATTGGAACAATGTTAGCCACCCAATCGGGGTGCTGCTGCTCTCTGATGAAGCTTGATTCGATCAACTTCTTCACTTTGGATTTGATCACTTCTATTATTTATGGATGAAACCACCTTTACTGTTGTTTGATAGGTTTGGCATCCAAGTTGATGTTGAGGTGATGCATGGCGATCTGAGGATCAAGACTGGGCATGTCCTCATGCGAAGACGTCGATGTACTCCCGGATGAGGGATATAAGGTCTTCCTTCTCCTAGGAAGGTAAACTATCACTAATAAATATGGGTTTGGGGTTAACCTCATCCCCTATATTTATTTGGAGTATCTCATCCTCGGTGGGTGGCTCACACTGTTCTAAGTGACCACTCCATTGGGCACTAACATGATAATCCCATGCTTCATCACAAAGCGGGATCTGCTCATCCTCTTTGATTTCAGTAGGATCAACCATGGTCATGTTGACTGTGAGGTTCTTAAACCAGTCTCACACACTAATGTCTGAATCCCATGTTAAGGACGTTGACGATTGATCATCTGAATGTGTGTCGTCGGATATCTCATCGAAATTGTAGTATAACTCTGAGGAGGAGGAGGTGTAGCCCAACCCCCTTTGGGTTTTGCTATAGTAATTGTTCGATTTTCCCTTTGGAACATAGGCAGTTCGAATGGGTGTTTTTTGACCCTTGTTGTATTTTCAAGCATTCTTTGCAGGTGAATTCGTAACCCATGTCCTCCATCATGCGCTTTGTAATTTGACCGTAGCACGAGAACTAGGGGGCAAGCTCGTTATCTTATGATTTGTCCCACACTATACGTGTAAGCTAATCTATCCTTCCAAAGATAATTTCTTGCTGTGAATTATTTGGACAGGTATGAGAAAGACAGCTTGCAAGGATTTGACCATCTGTTTGTTTATGACAAATGACGTATACACCGGCAAGTGTAGAGAAGAGTTGTTAGACAACCCTAAAATGAGATTGCTAAACTCATCATCATTAGGCTCTGAATTAGGCGACGAGTAAGCAATTTCAAGATCTTCATTAAGGATAAGCCCATCCCCTTCATCAGCGTCGGTTACAACAAAACATTCATAGCCGATTACAATGGGTTCAATGTCGATGAAGACAAAACCCTTGTTGTTCTCAGTCTCACTATCGGCCTTGCTGCTACTATTAGGTTCCTTGATCGGGGTTTATTGTCATCCGATTTAGAGTCTTGATAGAGCAAAGAGTCTGTGAAGTAGTTCTCTACCCCTTTGAAGGGCTGTTTATCAGTAACCACCATCTTTACTTGATTGTAGTCGTCCACATACTTCAGACATTAATGCAGGGTGGACGGGACTATGCGGTTGCTATGGATCCATAGTCGACCCAACAGCATGTTGTAGGAGGGTTTTGCATCAATGATGTAGTAGGTCACTTCCATTTTCATGTCACCCAGCCGGCATTCACTACTGGATTTTCAACTTTTAGCGACGGACAAATCCGTCGCTATAAGTCGTTTTTCCGTCGCTAAAAGTTTTAGCGACGGAAAAATTAAAATTCTGTCGCTAAAGTTTCGACGCTATAAAAGGGGTGCCTAAAAAGGCTTTTGGCGACGGAAACTCCGTCGCTAAATTTTAGTGACGGTTTATTAGCGACGGAATATTGGTCGCTATTTTAAAAAATAAAAAATTAAAAAAACACTAGCGACGGATATTCCGTCGCTAATATTTCTTTAGCGACGGTTTTTCCGTCGCTAAAAATTTATTAGCGACGAAAAATCCATCGCTATTGTTTTTTGAAATTTTACAGATGTGATTTCGTGCATGTTTTTCGTCGCTAAATAGTACTTTAGTGACGGAATATCCGTTGCTAAAATTATTTTTAGCAACGGATTTTCTGTCGCTAAAAATTTTAAAAAAGAATTGAAAAATATTTTAAAATTTTAAAATACCCTGTACAATATCGATAATAATTTTTAAAAACCTGTTCAATCAGCAGAAGAAAGCTTCAATCTTACGCAAATATCACATCTCACGCATATATCACACATTTAATTCAATAAAAGCAAGTAAAAGTTTCTCGACAGGTACATAATAAATATTGTTTATACAACACAAGAAATTGTTTTCAAAGTTATGTTAAGGACAATCAATCCTCCTGACCATCATCATCATCCTCATCCTCAACACCAGCCATATTATGACTACCTCCGGCTGCACCTTGTGAAGAAGTTCCGGCCTGTAAATATAAATCAAATGTTAACAAGTGTGTGTAATAAGAGTACAAATATAAATATACTACATACTACAACACAACACCACAACATCACAACACAACACCACAACATCACAACACAACAACACAACACCACAACACAACACAACACCACAACATCACAACACAACAACACAACACCACAACACCACAACACAACAACACTATACAATCACAACACAACACCACAACACAACAACACTACACCATCACAACTCAACACAACACTACACTGCATAACACATCACCACACATCACACCACAACACAACAACACCACCACAAATCCTCACCCTCACCCACTAACCAACAACACTCCCCCTCGCCCTCCCCCTCCCCCTCAACCACCACCACAACAAAATCCCCACTCCTCATCCTCAACCACGATCAAAGCCCCCACCCACCAACCAATCATACTCTACACACCCCCTCCCCCTCCATATATCACTACCATCACCACCATCAACACCCAATCCCCATTCCTCCCCACACCACAACAAAACCCCTCACAAACCAATCACATAACGGCCACCACTATACAATACCACAACCAACCAACCCACCAACCAATACCACCAACACTACGCATGCATACACCATCAACACCACCATCACATAAAAACATTATAAGTATATATTTTGAGGTTTGTGTTAGGGTTAGAGTTAGGGTTTGTGTGTAATAGTTTGTATCAGTGTGTATCAGTATGTACGATATCATCTAATTAAAAAAAACAAAGTATATATATTACCTGTGACGACAAAAACCGTCTCCTATATGCCTCCTGAGCCTCCAGAGGCAGAGTCGACATGAATTGTGTGAACTCCAATACGGTCTGCTCCCGACGCCCGCGTTCTTCCTCTAGAGCCCACTGATATGTTATTTGCTGCGACTGCCAATCTTTAATCGCTTTAATCGCTGCTCCATCGAGTCTTGATATGAACTGCTTCCTTGTGTTCCTTGTGGTGCTACAGACTCGTAGGTGCTACTAGACTCGTACGGCCTCTGCTTAGATCCTCTCCACCGATATTTGTTCTTCCTACTAGGTCCAATGACCGTCTCGATGATGGAGTCCTCATCCTCTCTACTTAGCCGAGCAGGAGTGTTAGAACAGACCTGAGACTGAGTCAATTGCTCCTGTACCTTAGCATGTAATTTCTCCTATGATATATCAAAACAACCCGGGCAAGTCGACTTAATAATAATGCATTGATATGAAATTGAATATATAAATGAACTGCTACTTACAGCCACATCCTTATTCTTTGCTTTCTTCTCTTCAGCGGCGTAATTCGGGCTCCAGGAAGTTAGAATACGATCTGCAAAATGTCTGAGATCTCCCCTTCACTATTTTATTCAAATATATCATTAACCCATAACACATAAATTATACTCAACGTAAAAGCTAATATATTATATACCTCAAGCTCTAATTGATGATAATGCTAGCTAAATGTCCTGGAGCCCCCGTGATGCTCGTAACTGCGAGGCGCGTTACGATTCCTCCTTGCTATTTCAGCTTGAGCTTGCAAAACAATGTCAATTCGAAACAATATAGAAATTCAAACAATAAATTAAAAATATATACTTCAATAATACCTGAATTTCAGTCGTGTCCCAGTAATCGCAAAGTGCAAAAAATCTACTCCATCCACACGCTTGTCAAGATGCCAGAATCGCTCCCAATCTTCTGTTATTTGGATAAAATATTTTTTCTTTATCTAAAACCGCCATCTCTTGAACGATACATTGATTTGCCCGAAGCAGTACGTCCAGGCACAAATATTATCGTCAAGAAAGAAAAATCGCTTCAGCATATAAAGAAAAAATAGATACAAATCAGTGTATTAAACATAATAATAAACTAATAACTAATAATGATGAAAATTAAAATAAATGACTCACACATATATATCTCCAACAAGCCACCAGCGCATCAATCCGTTGCGATTTCCACGTCAAAAAAATGTTGAAGAAATCGTGTCTCCTGGCTAAAGCGGCAAGGAAATTGTTGAAAGCATTGGCAAAGGCCCCGACAGGCACTCCGTTTTCCCATCGGATCACAGCCCTTCGATTAATATTAGGGGTGAGGTTCGTTTCCTTGGTACCATTGCGGCCGCGTCTAGGAGGTCGCCCGGTACCTGCAAAACAAAGAATCGAATGAAACAATGAATCAATCTATATTTGCAAAAAAAATTAAAATAATAACCGAGAAACTATAAAAATTTATTCATACCTTTCAGTTCGAGGCATCTATGCTTTGCTTGTTCGTACCTTTGTTGCGCGATGGGGCGCATAGCATGATAAGAATCCCAATCATCCCTCACCTTGGCCAGAACGTGGACTCGCTGATCCGTAATAGAATCTGGCGATAGTGCCGCAGCTTCTAAAGCTACGCTATACGGCTCAAATCTCCTCTCCTATAATACATCTACATGCGGTGGCGGTGGTATCTTGATGCAGCATAAACATGTACCAAATGGTTGCAAGTGCACAACCGTGTCAAGTTATAGTATTTAAGATATCGATCCCACGAGGAAGGTGTTTTGTAGGAGAAAATATGAAATCGATTCTTATGTTGTGTGCGTGACAAGTAGGAGTGATAAGTGAATGTGATTGTGAAGAGATTGAGAAAGTGAAAATGGTGTGTGAATAGGTGCAAGTGTAAGTGAGAGTGGATTTGAAAAAGAATGAGTATGATCAATAAGGTGAGAAGGAAAAAATGAATAAAATCAAGAAACAAATAAAAATCAAGAATGAAGAACAAAATTCTAGAATAAAAGAAAATATAAGAAATTAAAGATGGTGGATTCAATTATAGATATGGATAATCTAAAATTGAACCCACTTCTTAAAAAAGGGTGATTCCCTAGAGGGTTCTAGCCTAAAGGCGAATCAAACAAAATAAAAATAAACAAAAAGAAAAACTAAACCCAAGAGGGTTCTAGCCTCAAGGTGAATAGTATAAGAAATTAAAATCTAACTACAAAATAAATTGCAAAATCTAAACTACAAAATAAAATTGCAAGAATTAAATACAAGAAAATAAATCTATTCTATAAGCATGAAATAAGTCTAAGGCAAGAGGGTTCTAGCCTCTTGGCTATTTAACAAGAAAATAAAATCTAAACTACAAGCATATGAATAAATCTACACTAATAAGCAATAAAAGAGAAAAAGAAAAAAATGCAAACCTTCAAATAATTCTCCATCTTCATCTTCATCTTCATCATCCAATAAAGAGAAGAAGAGAAAAATTTAAAGTGGTGAAAAAATTATTATTATTAATTGCAACTAAAATTATAATTTTTGGAAGGCTTTCTCAATTAAGAGTAGCCCTCCTCTCCAAAAGGAGTTTACAAAATTTTTCACACCTCTAACCCCTCACTATCAACCCCTATTTATAGTAAACATTAGTGAATGAGATCCCTTGGATCAAACTTGAGCCCCAAGAATGCAATTTCGGCCGTTGATACAATCTGGATGACTTCGCATCGATACAGGCATCGATGCCTGCATCGATGCTGGCATCGATGCCCAAATAAAAATTCTGACTTCACGGTTGGCTTCATCTCGTCGAGATAGGCGATTTTTTTCATATATTATATGTTAAATTCCGCCTTCCGGATTGGGAGATATCGTCGTTTCTTTGCAGCCAACTATCTTGATACATTTTTTTTCATATTTAATTTTTTTATTTTCTCCGGCTTCTACAGGCTACTCGGCTTGATTCTGGGCTTGGGATTTTTGACTCTTGCTTGTGTTCTTCATTTAATTCATGGGTTTTTGTTGAGATAAGAGATCTTGGGCTTTATTCTTCACTAACCTGCAATTAAAGATAAAAAACAATTATTAGTGGTATATTTATTTCATTAAAAATAAATAATGAGGGTATAAAATTATAATAAAATATGATTATCAAATACCCCACACCTAAACTTTTGCTAGTCCTCTTACAAAGAAAATAAAATGAAAAAAAAAACCTAACTCACTTTCGTAGAAGAAAATCCTAACTCACTTTAGCAGGAATCGCGGTTGTATTTAGCGCATACAACAAGCCTTTAAACCCCTAGGTTACCCTAGTGGACGAGTTGTAGTCTCGTGAGGGTTTGCAGTGAATATACCCACAAAATTCAGTCAAAGGACCTGATCTGCTTCTTCTAAAAACTCTAACTCTTCATCAAAAATTTCCTCAAAACTTAAATCACACTCTTCTTCTTCTTCTTCTTCTTCTGATCTTTCCTGAATGTAGTTTATTTCTAGAGGCTGATTATTTGGTTGGTCCCCTGGATTAAAAATGTTGAGATCAGCAGTCAAATTCCCAAAGGACAGCTTCATTTGACCAGTTCTACAGTTGATGAGAGCATTAGAAGTGGCTAAGAACGGTCGTCCTAAGATGACAGGTGTCTGTCCTTTGGGATTGGAAACAGGCTGTGTTTCCAAGACTACAAAATCTACTGGAAAAATAAAATCTCCAACCTTAATCAGAACATCCTCTAACTCACCCATAGGGACCTTGACAGATCTATCAGCCAACTGTAAGGTGCATTTGGTTGGGTTCAGTACACCTAGACCCAATTGCTGATAGACTGAATATGGAAGCAAATTGACACTGGCCCCTAAGTCTAAAAGCGCCTTATCAATGTGAGTATTACCAATGATACATGAAATGATGGGGGAACCTGGATCTTTACGTTTCAAAGGTATGGGATTTGACAGCATTTCACTGATATTGGCGGCTAAAAAGACTTTCTTTGGGACATTTATTCTCCTCTTCTTAGTGCACAATTCTTTTAAAAATTTAGCATAAGATGGAATTTGTTCAATTACATCTAAGAGAGGAATGTTGACCTTAACCTGCTTGAATGTCTCTAGGATTTTCTCCTCCTGAGGAGAGTGTTTCCTAGACCTGAGTCTATCTGGAAAGGGAGCAACCGGTCTAAATCTATCAAAAGCAGGCTCAGGTTCGGGTTCAGGTTCTTGGTCATCTGAGGGGAGTGATTGTTGAATAGATTCATCAGAAGGAGAAGGAGAAGGAATTTGTACAGGATCAAGAGTTTGACTTGGCGGAGTTCTCACTTGATTATCGACCTGTCTACCTGACCGAAGTGAATGGATTGCATTCACTTGAGCTTCATAGGATGAACTGCATCCTGTGTTATTAGGGTTGACCACGGGTTGACTCGGAAATTTTCCTTTCTCTCTTTCACTCACGGCACTAGCTAGTTGACCAAGTTGGGATTCTAATCTAGCTATAGCTTGAGTGTTGGAGTTGAGCATTTGTCCGGTTGATTGCATGAAGGAATTCAACGTGCTAGATGTTTGAGTCAACATATTCGTGGTTTGAGTAGAGGCCTTAATTATGGTTTCTAAACCCCTTTCCAAGACATTGAGACGTTTATCTTGATCTGGATTGTGAGGAGTTTGAATTACAGCTTGATGAGGAGGAGACTGATTTTGATACGGCAGATTGGGTTGTTGAAATTGTGAATGAGAATTGAATGGAACTGTGTTTCCCCTAGGAAAATGTTGGGTCGAAGCGGGAGTGAAATTTTGAGTTCCGGGAGAATTTCCTAGATTCCATGCAAAGTTGGGATGATTTCTCCAACCTGGATTGTAGGTTGGAGAAAATGGATCATTTCTAGGGTGCTGGAATGCAGCGTTCATCTGTTCTATTGCGTTGTTATTTCCTAGGAGAGGGCATTCCTCTGAAACGTGGGTAGGAGACTGACAATTATGACATCCTGGGAAAGAAACATGATTGAGTTGAGCTGGAGCTCGTTCCTTAATTTCTAAGGCTTCTAACCTCCGCAGAATTGTCGCCATCTTCGCTTCAGAAGCAATGTTTGACTCCAAGGAAAGACCACTAGACTTAGAATGGGGAACTGATGAAACCCTGTCATCGCACTGTTCCCATTGCATTGTTTTTTCAGAAAGACTCTCCAAAAACTCCCAAGCTTCATCAGCATTTTTCCTCATAAAATCCCCGTGGCACATTGATTCTAAGGAAGTTTTTGCAGAATAATCTAATCCCTCATAAATTATTTGGCACAATCGCCATTTCTCTAAACCGTGATGAGGACATTGGATGAGAAGATCTTTAAATCGGTCAAAATACTTCCAAAAAGGTTCTCCCGGGATAATTTTAAAGTTTTGAATGCTGTTCCTAAGCTTTACCGTTTTATGAATAGGAAAAAATTTCTTAAGAAAAACGGTGACAAATTCATCCCAAGTTGAGATGGAATTTGTTGGTAAGCTGTACAGCCATTTTTTAGCTTTATCCTTAAGAGCAAATGGAATAAATCTAAGCTTAACCGCATCTTCATTTAATTCTCTCATTTTAATCATAATACACACTTCCTCAAATTCCGAAATAAAAATATATGCGTCTTCTGTTTCATTACCAAGGAATTTGGGAAGCATGTTTATGTATTGCGGTCTAAGCTCAAAACTTATTCCATTTGTTTCGGGGAGCCTAATGCATGAGGGGATTGCATTCCTAATGGGATAGCACATATCATGAAGAACGGGTGGATTAGGATGCTCCATTTCTATGATTGGTTCAAAGCGAATTAATCGATGTGTATTATCCCTAATCCACTGTTGCATACACCAAAATATTTCTTTTTATTTTTTTTCTTAAATTAGTTTTTTTTTTGAGAAGATAAAGAAAAAGAAAAATCCTAACTGAAACAAATCAAAACAATCACTTTTCAATCAACTCTAATTCTAGGGTTTAGCCTAACTCAACTAGACCAGCTCCTAACCAAAAACTCCTACAGTGAAAAGATCAAAGTTTTACCCAGGTAGTTAGCCAGGTAAGGATAGTACTAGAGGGTGATCAAAGATCAATTAAGTACCTCTTTCCTTGCGGAGCGCTTTACGCAACCCCTAAACCTTGCCTTAGACACCAACTAATCTGAGAAAACTTAAACCGGTTCACTTAAGGATTTCTTGTTCCTTATTGAGCTCGAATCCTTAGGGGCCAACGTCTAATGAGTTTTATTAGGCTTGGGTGGTGTAGTGAGGAATTAGTGATTTTTGGGCTAAGGAAAGGGTGATGAAATCCCTCACCTTATCTTGATTATGGGGTTTTGCCCTTAAAAATATTTTTAAGTGTGTGTCAAATCAAGATGCTCAAATCACTTGGTGAATTCCTACTAACTATATGAAATGCAACCCTATGAATTAAAAGCAACTAAAAAGGATGGAAAAGAAAAATCTTTTTTTTTAATTAGGGTTAACAATCAAACAAATGAGAAGGGGGGATTTGTTTGAATTTATTATCTTGTTAGTAAATGTCAAAGTGAAGGGTGAATTTTATTATGGTCAACGGAAATAAAATCTTTTTTTTTTAAGATCCTAATTGTCACTAATTGTGAGAAACTAACTAAAGGTGTGGAATTGAAAATATAAGGAAGAAGACTTACCACAAGCGAATATCCAATTCCTCAATCTCCAATTCTTGATCTTTAATCTCCAAGTAGTTCTTTCACAATAAACACACAAGTTAAAGAACCAAAATAATTAAAACCTACTTAAGCACCTTCCCCGGCAACGGCGCCAAAAACTTGATGCGGCATAAACATGTACCAAAAAGGTTGCAAGTGCACAACCGTGTCAAGTTATAGTATTTAAGATATCGATCCCACGAGGAAGGTGTTTTGTAGGAGAAAATATAAAATCGGTTCTTATGTTGTGTGTGTGACAAGTAGGAGTGATAAGTGAATGTGATTGTGGAGAGATAGAGAGAGTGGAAGTGATAGTGTGTAAATCGGCACGAGATATAAGTGAGAGTGGATGTGACAAAGAATGAATATGATCAATAAGGCAAGAAGGAAAAGGAAAATAAAAATCAAGAATAAAGAAAATAAAATTCAAGAATAAAAGAAAATATAAGAAATTAAAGATGGTGGATTCAATTATAGATATGGATAATCTAAAATTGAACCCACTTCTTAAAAAAGGGTGATTCCCTAGAGGGTTCTAGCCTAAAGGCGAATCAAACAAAATAAAAATAAACAAAAAGAAAAACTAAACCCAAGAGGGTTCTAGCCTCAAGGTGAATAGTATAAGAAATTAAAATCTAACTACAAAATAAATTGCAAAATCTAAACTACAAAATAAAATTGCAAGAATTAAATACAAGAAAATAAATCTACTCTATAAGCATGAAATAAATCTAAGGCAAGAGGGTTCTAGCCTCTTGGCTATTTAACAAGAAAATAAAATCTAAACTACAAGCATATGAATAAATCTACACTAATAAGCAATAAAAGAGAAAAAGAAAGAAATGCAAACCTTCAAATAATTCTCCATCTTCATTTTCATCTTCATCATCCAATAAAGAGAAGAAGAGAAAAATTTAAAGTGGTGAAAAAATTATTATTATTAATTGCAACAAAAAGTTACAATTTTGGAAGGCCTTCTCAATTAAGAGTAGCCCTCCTCTCCAAAAGGAGTTACAAAAATTTTCACACCTCTAACCCCTCACTCTCAACCCCTATTTATAGTAAACATGCAATTTCGGCCGTTGATACAATCTGGATGACTTCGCATCGATACAGGCATCGATGCCCGCATCGATGCCCGCATCGATGCCCCAATAAGAATTCTGACTTCACGGTTGGCTTCATCTCGTCGAGATAGGCGATTTTTATATATTATATGTTAAATTCCGCCTTCCGGATTGGGAGATATCGTCGTTTCTTTGCAGCCAACTATCTTGATACATTTTTTTTCATATTTAATTTTTTTATTTTCTCCGGCTTCTACAGGCTACTCGGCTTGATTCTGGGCTTTTGGATAATTTGGAAATTGATTTTCCAATGTGCTTCTTTGCTTCATTTCTTCATTTAATCAATGGGTTTTTGTTGAGAGATGAGAGTTTGAGATTTATTCTTCATTAACCTGCAATTAAAGATAAAAACAATTATTAGTAGTATATTTATTCATATAAAATAGATAATGAGGGTATAAAATTATAATAAAATATGATTATCAAAATACCCCCACACCTAAACTTTTGCTAGTCCTCTAGCAAAGAAAATAAAAAGAAAATCCTAACTCACTCGAGTCATGTGCAGCATCTCTCCTCATATGTAGTAAATGTTAAAAAAATATTAGGCTCATGTTAATAGTTTATAGAAATGTACAAATATAACAAATAAATAAAAATACCTGACGTAGAGGCATGTGCGTCGCCTCCAGAATGTCTACCAAATATTCTCTCAAGCGCTTTCTTACGAAATCCTTTCGTCATCTATACTTTAAAAACATAATGAATATCCAACAAAAGTATATAATGCAAATAATTAATAAAATAGCACATGGCAACAGAATCGCGTGTACATGATGTCCAGTTAAACAGATAATACAAAGGCAATAATGTAATACATACATGACACACCGTGATACATGATAACCAGTCAAACAGATAATATAAAGGTAATAATATAATACATGACACATCCACATGATAACCAGTCAACCAGATAATATAAAGGTAATAATATAATACATGACACATCGTGATACATGATAACCAGTCAAACTGATGATGTTGAGGCTCTACTCTGCGATCGTGTGCGTGCTGACGAAAGGACTATTCTTATAGTTTTATCGACTCCGCTGCGAACAGGTTTTTTACCTTTACGCCTTGGCTCACATATAATCGCAGGTACATCAGGGCGCGCTAGTGCAATTTCATCGTCCAGATTATTATTTTGTGTCAATGAAAACTCCTCGGCTATTTCGTCGGCCAAGATAACCTCCTCATCGTGATCTTCGTCAGACACAACTTCATGAATGTAGGCTCTAGGCGGATTCTTAAGGATAACCCATTCGTCATTTTTCATTATATCTTTAACATAAAAGCACTGTTTGGCGTGAGCAGCTAACATGTATTTTTCAGACTGATATATTTCCTTGTTAAGATTAACGATTGTGTAACCGTAGTCATCCTTCGCCTTTTTCTGTTCACACCAACGAACCTTAAACATCACATGACTGACTTCCTTATTAATCCCATAAAAATCTCCATGATGTCTTCTACCTGACCGTAGCAATAGATTTCCCCCTGTATCGGATTTAGATCTTTTGCACTAGCGTATGACAATTGCGAGAAGGAGCAGAACACACCGCTGTTTTGCGTTTGTCGTCTCTCTTCGAGACCGACGATGTTAAACCTAAAGCCGTTGACACAATATCCTCCATAATGCTTAACCACATTAGAAGGACCTCTGGCATATAAACAAACTTTCTCAGACAGGTTAATCCCATTCGTAATCCGTTTGTCAACCTTAAGAAAAGAATCAAATAGTTTACATATCTGTTGGCAGGCACATATATTTGATATACGAATCAGAAATGTAAAAAGATCTTACTTCACCCTTCAGCCATGCAGGGAATTGTCTAGAGTGTGTGTCCATAACTCTCTTATTTTTTGTTCTGCATTTAAGATTAGTCTGGACATGTCGGATGTGAAGCCTAGACAAGAAGCATTTATAACGGTTAAATAGAGATAATTATTGTGAGGTGATCTAATCTGATTCAAACAGTTAAATACTTACGCCGCGTATATGTTAAATGTAGTATCATTGCTCAGGATATATGTGTGGGCTTGATCTAGCTCCATTCTGGGGAATCTAGTGTCCTCCCCACGATCATTGTAGAATGTACCGTCAATTATTCGTTGGGGACGGTTCAGCCTTGTCTCTACGCCCCGCAAGTAACGAGAGATAAAATTCAAACTCTCGTTACTTATGTAGTTCTCTGCGATCGACCCTTCAGGATGTGCACGATTATGCATCAGTTGTTTCATGAAACCCAAATACCTACAAGCATATAGTTTCATGATTTGTGACAAAATTGAACTGAGAAACGTAATTTGACAAATATTAAATGAATATTATAATAATAAATACCTCTCCACGGGGTACATCCAGCGATATTGAACTGGTCCTGCGATGCGGGCTTCGTATGCTAAATGTATTGTGAGATGCACCATGACCGTGAAGAATGAGGGTGGAAATAGTATTTCCATTTTACACAGTGTATTAGCAACACGTCCCTCTAATTCTTCAAACTCCCTAACATCAATCACCTTAGAGCATAGTTGCTTGAAGAAACCGCAGAATTCTATTACCACCATCGCGAGTTCCTTGTCAGCATGTCGCAACGCAACCGGGAGAAGTTGATGTAATAGAATATGATGATCATGTGTCTTGAGTCCCAAAATCTTTCTGTCCTCAATATGCACATTTGCTGAAATGTTTGAAGCATAACCATCCGGTGTCTTCACGGACTTTAGAAATAAACACATATTGTGGACCTCATCCTTCGACAGTGTGACACGGGAGGCTGGGAGTTCAAACTTTCCGTCGCCCTTATCTATAGCTTGCAGTTCCGGACGAATGTTCAATTCTGCTAGGTCTCGACGTGCCCTTAAGTCATCTTTCGATTTTTTCCCGTCCTGCAACAAAGTGTTCAAGAGATTCTCGCATATGTTCTTCTCGATGTGCATGACATCCAAGTTGTGACGTATTTTTAAACTTCTCCAATATGGCAGCTGATAAAATATGCTGAATTTTGACCATCCATGCGGAAGTTCGGTGCCTTTTGAGACACGCTCATGCGACCGGACATTGCGAGGCTTATTTCCTTTTGATTTTCCCTTTCCCTTCCATTTTTGCTTCAATATTTTTCTCCTAACACCAAATGGATTTTCTTTGTTGAATCTTTTTTTTCCAAATATTTTTCTAGGTAAAGGATGTAGAAGCTCAAATATTTCTTCTCCGGTCAGCCTTGGTGGTGCCGGTCTACTTTCTGGATTGCCGTCGAACTTTCCTACTAACTTTCTGAACTTGTGCCCTGTAGGCAACCATCTTCTGTGTTGCCAATAACAAAACTTACGGCTGTACTTCAGGAACTTTCCCTCATAGTCTGACATGCAAATCGGACAAGCAATCTGACCCTTCGTCGACCATCCAGACAGGTTAGCGTATGCCGGGAAGTCATTAATTGTCCACATGACCATTGCCCGCATACAGAAAGACTCCTTACCATAAGCATCATAAGTGCTGACACCTTTTTCCCAGAGAAGCTTCAGGTCGTCAATTAATGGTTGGAGGAAAACATCGATGTCATTTCCAGGAGAATATCTTCCAGGGATCAAAAGTGACAGTATCATGTACGGTTGCTTCATGCACATCGACGGGGGCATGTTGTACGGTGTCAGCAACACTGGCCAGGTAGACCAAGCAGAGCTCATTAATCCAAACGGATTAAATCCGTCGCTAGCAAGCCCCAGCCTAATATTCCGAGACTCTTTACCGAAGTCGGGGTATATACGGTCAATGTGCTTCCATGCCTCACCGTCCGCAGGATGTCTTAGTTTCCCGTCCTCTTTACGGTCGGTCGAGTGCCATCGCATATTCTCAGCCAGCTCGGCAGACATATAAAACCGCTGCAGCCTAGGAATAATTGGAAAATATCGGAGAACCTTCGCAGGGATTCTGTTCTGCTTATTGGATGCACTGCCTTCGGATGTACCCGTATGTTTTTTCCAACGTGATACATGACACGTCGGACATTCCTCCAGAGCTTCATTACCCTTATTGTACAAGATGCAGTCATTAGGACAGGCGTCTATCTTTTTGTAATCAAGACCCAGGGTATCAACAATCTTGTGAGCTTCATAATAAGTTGCGGGGATGCTCTTCTCGCCGCCTGGAATGACTTTCCTGAGCAAGTCTAATAACATCTCGAAATGTGTAACAGCCATCCCACTGAGTGTTTGGATATGAAGAAGCCTCAGCATAAAAGAAAGCCTTGTGAACTCGGTGCAACCCTCGTATAACGGTGACTCGTTTTCTTCAACAAGTCTCATCAATCGGGCTACATCTTGAAACATATCAGTAGTGTTAACATCACTCGAAGACGGCACGGTAAGAATATCTTCCAACATATCAGTTGTGTCAATTGTCGGATTGTCGACATCAGTAAACTCTTCCTCTAATTGCATCACCGGGACGCCTTCACCGTGATGACTCCAAAATACATAAGAGCTATCAAATCCATTGATTGACAGATGGAAACTTACGTCACTCCTAGTGAGCATTTTATCATTCCTACAATTCTTACAAGGACAAAAAATCAACCCGCTGAGTGACCGTAGAGGGTTGGTGTCAGAGTAGGCTAAGAAAGCTTCTATCCCATCCTTGTATCGAGTGTCTAGATGCCTTCGATCACGTGGTATGCCCATGAACGATTTGTCAGGAATTGTCCGCATCTAGAATTTAAAAATTAATGGAAGTGAGCATATCCCTACATATATCATTTTAAGTTATAGGACAAGTGTGTGTGATCGGCTGTCAGAGGAAGGCTTCTATCCCATTAGGTATGTAAACGTAGCGTGTATATGTATTTACGTGTGTTCAAGTGTACTTTTATTTCGTCAAAATTTCAGCAGCTGGTATGCCCATGAACGATTTGTCAGGAATTGTCCGCATCTAGAATTTAAAAATTAATGGAAGTGAGCATATCCCTACATATATCATTTTAAGTTATAGGACAAGTGTGTGTGATCGGCTGTCAGAGGAAGGCTTCTATCCCATTAGGTATGTAAACGTAGCGTGTATATGTATTTACGTGTGTTCAAGTGTACTTTTATTTCGTCAAAATTTCGGCAGCTGGTATGCCCATGAACGATTTGTCAGGAATTGTCCGCATCTAGAATTTAAAAATTAATGGAAGTGAGCATATCCCTACATATATCATTTTAAGTTATAGGACAAGTGTGTGTGATCGGCTGTCAGAGGAAGGCTTCTATCCCATTAGGTATGTAAACGTAGCGTGTATATGTATTTACGTGTGTTCAAGTGTACTTTTATTTCGTCAAAATTTCGGCAGCTGGTATGCCCATGAACGATTTGTCAGGAATTGTCCGCATCTAGAATTTAAAAATTAATGGAAGTGAGCATATCCCTACATATATCATTTTAAGTTATAGGACAAGTGTGTGTGATCGGCTGTCAGAGGAAGGCTTCTATCCCATTAGGTATGTAAACGTAGCGTGTATATGTATTTACGTGTGTTCAAGTGTACTTTTATTTCGTCAAAATTTCGGCAGCTGGTATGCCCATGAACGATTTGTCAGGAATTGTCCGCATCTAGAATTTAAAAATTAATGGAAGTGAGCATATCCCTACATATATCATTTTAAGTTATAGGACAAGTGTGTGTGATCGGCTGTCAGAGGAAGGCTTCTATCCCATTAGGTATGTAAACGTAGCGTGTATATGTATTTACGTGTGTTCAAGTGTACTTTTATTTCGTCAAAATTTCGGCAGCTGGTATGCCCATGAACGATTTGTCAGGAATTGTCCGCATCTAGAATTTAAAAATTAATGGAAGTGAGCATATCCCTACATATATCATTTTAAGTTATAGGACAAGTGTGTGTGATCGGCTGTCAGAGGAAGGCTTCTATCCCATTAGGTATGTAAACGTAGCGTGTATATGTATTTACGTGTGTTCAAGTGTACTTTTATTTCGTCAAAATTTCGGCAGCTGGTATGCCCATGAACGATTTGTCAGGAATTGTCCGCATCTAGAATTTAAAAATTAATGGAAGTGAGCATATCCCTACATATATCATTTTAAGTTATAGGACAAGTGTGTGTGATCGGCTGTCAGAGGAAGGCTTCTATCCCATTAGGTATGTAAACGTAGCGTGTATATGTATTTACGTGTGTTCAAGTGTACTTTTATTTCGTCAAAATTTCGGCAGCTGGTATGCCCATGAACGATTTGTCAGGAATTGTCCGCATCTAGAATTTAAAAATTAATGGAAGTGAGCATATCCCTACATATATCATTTTAAGTTATAGGACAAGTGTGTGTGATCGGCTGTCAGAGGAAGGCTTCTATCCCATTAGGTATGTAAACGTAGCGTGTATATGTATTTACGTGTGTTCAAGTGTACTTTTATTTCGTCAAAATTTCGGCAGCTGGTATGCCCATGAACGATTTGTCAGGAATTGTCCGCATCTAGAATTTAAAAATTAATGGAAGTGAGCATATCCCTACATATATCATTTTAAGTTATAGGACAAGTGTGTGTGATCGGCTGTCAGAGGAAGGCTTCTATCCCATTAGGTATGTAAACGTAGCGTGTATATGTATTTACGTGTGTTCAAGTGTACTTTTATTTCGTCAAAATTTCGGCAGCTGGTATGCCCATGAACGATTTGTCAGGAATTGTCCGCATCTAGAATTTAAAAATTAATGGAAGTGAGCATATCCCTACATATATCATTTTAAGTTATAGGACAAGTGTGTGTGATCGGCTGTCAGAGGAAGGCTTCTATCCCATTAGGTATGTAAACGTAGCGTGTATATGTATTTACGTGTGTTCAAGTGTACTTTTATTTCGTCAAAATTTCGGCAGCTGGTATGCCCATGAACGATTTGTCAGGAATTGTCCGCATCTAGAATTTAAAAATTAATGGAAGTGAGCATATCCCTACATATATCATTTTAAGTTATAGGACAAGTGTGTGTGATCGGCTGTCAGAGGAAGGCTTCTATCCCATTAGGTATGTAAACGTAGCGTGTATATGTATTTACGTGTGTTCAAGTGTACTTTTATTTCGTCAAAATTTCGGCAGCTGGTATGCCCATGAACGATTTGTCAGGAATTGTCCGCATCTAGAATTTAAAAATTAATGGAAGTGAGCATATCCCTACATATATCATTTTAAGTTATAGGACAAGTGTGTGTGATCGGCTGCCACTATTTCCAAATTCTGATTTCACGGATAGCTTCGTCTCGTCGAGATAGGCGATTTTCATATATTATATGTTAAATTTCGCCTTCCGGATTAGGAGATATCGTCGTTTCTATCGATGCAGGCATCGATGTAGGTATCGATGCCAGCATCGATGCCCACATCGATGCCGACATCGATGCCCACTATTTTCAAATTCTGATTTCACGGATAGCTTCGTCTCGTCGAGATAGGCGATTTTCATATATTATATGTTAAATTCCGCCTTCCGGATTAGGAGATATCGTCGTTTCTTTGTGGCCAACCATTTTGAATATGATTTCTTTTCATATTGGATTTTTGATTTTCTCCGGGTTCTACAGGCTACACGACTTCATTCTGGGCTTTTGGATAATTTGGAAATTGATTTTCCAATGTGCTTCTTTGCTTCATTTCTTCATTTAATCAATGGGTTTTTGTTGAGAGATGAGAGTTTGAGATTTATTCTTCATTAACCTGCAATTAAAAGATAAAAATAATTATTAGTGGTATATTTATTCATATAAAATAGATAATGAGGGTATAAAATTGTAATAAAATGTGATTATCAAATACCCCCACACCTAAACTTTTGCTAGTCCTCTAGCAAAGAAAATAAAAAGAAAATCCTAACTCACTTTCGCAGGAATCGCGGTTGTATTTAGCGCATACAACAAGCCTTTAAACCCCTAGGTTACCCTAGTGGACGAGTTGTAGTCTCGTGAGGGTTTGCAGTGAATATACCCACAAAATTCAGTCAACTTGCCAAATTAAAGAAGTCAGTAAATAACTAAATTCACTTGATAACTTTTAGATAATCTAATTGGAGCCAGTTATCACTCAAGAAAACATTTTTATATATAACTCTAAGGTATATTTTTAAGAAAATCTTCTTATTGTAGCAATACAAAACCAAGCCAAACTTAGAAATTTAATTTAAAAGTTTTGAAAAGAACATGCTAACTCTTTGTTTTAAATAATTTTCAAGTTGCTTGATTTAAAATATCATATATACAATTATAAAACATTTATTAGTTTTTTTTAACTCTTTCTTTCTTGGTGATTTTTTTTTCTACTTTAACGGGCTTTCTAAGTGACCATTTAACGAGTTTTGGGCCAATGGATCCCAACCCAAATGGGCTTAGGTCATTAAGTATGGAAATACTCCTTGGACTTAATTACTCGGTCAACTTATGCTTTATAAGATAGAATCACCTTGAATTCAAGAGTTTTTTTTTTTTTGGTGCCCATTTTTCGCACTCTTCTTTTGCAATTTTTTTTTGTATGTATATATATTTTGAAAAAAATATGTAAATCAAGACACTATGAAAAATTATTTTTAACTTTAAGCTAAGCATGCAAAAAATTTCATTATTTTAAATAAAAGTCCAAGTTAAGGCTTAAGTAAAGTATACTACTTTGAAAATCATTTCTTAAGAAATTTATTTAGAGTTATCATAAAAGGTGAACTTAAGTAAATAACTAACTAGGGATTAGAAAATTTCAAATTTATCAAATAAATCAATTATTACATAACTCTATCAATTTGGCAAGTGACGATATTTTTAAATTTTTTTTTGGCAAGTGACGATATTTTTATAAATTTTTTTTTAGAAAAAGGGAAAAATGTAACTAAAATGTAAAATAAAGAGAAAAAATAACTAATTCCCACCCCCACACCTAAATTTTGCATTGTCCTCAATGCAAACTCTATGATGCATAAAGTAAAACAGATAAGAAGTGAAGCACTTACATTTGGTCGGCTGATAAAAATCTGCAATTATCTTTGGTCTGAGGAGGATGAAATCAAAATTTTATTCTTTTTTTTTCTCTTTTTTTTTCTTTTTTTCTCTTTTTTTTCTTTTTTTTTTCTTTTTTTCTTTTTTTTCTTTTTTTTTCAACAACTGAACAAGAAACTCTTAAATGAGAGAAGAATAAATTCTTTTTATTATTCTGAAGTAAACAAAATAATCAATGTAGAATGAAATATTCAACATAAAGAGTTCATGTTCTACATTGAATCCTACCTTATTGCTGAAAATTCTCCCACGTATTTTAAATAAATTCAACATGATATAATCAACAATGTGCTGAAATTCTAAGCATTCCGGGGTGTTCAATGATTTTTGTGGCAATGGAAGGAAGGTATTATTGGTGTCATGCATATTGGACTCAGATTCTTGATTTGTGAATGTTTGTTCTCTAACAACCAATTTTTCTTTAACAATTTTCTCAACCCCAAGATTCATGGTTGATGTGTAAAAAGTTGGTTGTTGTTTATTTTCCAAAAATCTTAGTTCATCAAGAAAGAGTTTTTCAAAATTCAGTTCAAAACAGCAATTGTCCAACACAGTTTCTTTATTTTAACAAACCCGATCTGCTTCTCCTAATATTTTTAGCTCCTCACCGAAAATTTCCTCAAAACTTAGATCTGATTCTTCTTCTTCTTCCCTCGGTCTTTCCTGAATTGAATTATCAGGGGAAGAATGAATTGGTTCTGGAATAAAAGTTTGACTTGAAGGTGTTCTTTCCTGATTATCGGCCTGTTTTCCTGACTGTAGTGTAATCATTTGAGTGTCCTTAGGATTGTCCACGGGTTGACTCAGAATTTCTCCTTCCTCTCCTTCACTTATGGCACTAGCTAGTTGATCAATATGGGTTTCTAATCTAGCTAGGGCTTGAGTGTTAGAGTTAAGTATGAGTTCGGTTGATTGCATAAAGGAGTTCATCGTGTAGGATGTTTGAGTTAACATATCCTTGGCTAGTGTGGAGGCCTTAATTATTATTTCAAAACCTTTTTCCAAAATATTGAGACGTTCATCATGATCTGTATCAAGAGGAGTGTGTGTTACAACTTGATGATGAGGAGACTGATTTTGATGTGACAGACTGGGTTGTTGAAATTATGGATGAGAATTAAAAGGAACTGTATTTTCCCTAGGAAAATGTTGGGTCAAAGAGGGAGTGAAGTTTTGAGTTCCAGAGTGGTTTTCCTGATTCCATGCAATGTTTGTGTAACTTGCCCAACCTGGGTTGTAGGTTGGAAAAAATGGATCATTTACCGAATACTGATATGGACTCTCTACAAACTCCCGGACTTCATTGGAAATTTCAATCCTATTGGGATAACATAAATTTTGAAAAACTTGTGGATTAGCCATTTGTTCAAAATGAATTTGTTGATGTGTATTGTCCCTAATCCACGTTTTGCATGCACCAAAAACAATTACTTTTTATATAATTTTTTTTTGTTTTGGAAAAATAAAAGTTAGTTTTTTTTTGAAGAAAAAGGAAAATCCTAACTAAAACAAATCAAAATCAATCACTTTTCAATCACTCTAACTCTAGGGTTAAGCCTAACTCAACTAGACTAGCTCCTAACCAAAAATTCCTTAAGTGAAAAGATAAAAGTTTTACCCGGGTAGTTAGCCAGGTAAGGATAGTACTAGAGGGTGATCAAAGATCAATTAAGTACCTCTTTCCTTGCGGAGCGCTTTACGCAACCCCTAAACCTTACCTTAGACACCAACTAATCTGAGAAAACTTAAACCGGTTCACTTAAGGATTTCTTGTTCCTTATTGAGCTCGAATCCTTAGGGGCCAACGTCTAATGAGTTTTATTAGGCTTGGGTGGTGTAGTGAGGAATTAGTGATTTTTGGGCTAAGGAAAGGGTGATGAAATCCCTCACCTTATCTTGATTATGGGGTTTTGCCCTTAAAAATATTTTGAAGTGTGTGCCAAATCAAGATGCTCAAATCACTTGGTGAATTCCTACTAACTATATGAAATGCAACCCTATGAATTAAAAGCAACTAAAAAGGATGGAAGAAAAAAAATCTTTTTCTTTTTTTTAATTAGGGTTAACAATCAAACAAATGAGAAGGGGGGATTTGTTTGAATTTATTATCTTGTTAGTAAATGTCAAAGTGAAGGGTGAATTTTATTATGGTCAACGGAAATAAAATCTTTTTTTTAAGATCCTATTTGTCACTAATTGTGAGAAACTAACTAAAGGTGTGGAATTGAAAATATAAGGAAGAAGACTTACCACAAGCGAATATCCAATTCCTCAATCTCCAATTCTTGATCTTTAATCTCCAAGTAGTTCTTTCACAATAAACACACAAGTTAAAGAACCAAAATAATTAAAACCTACTTAAGCACCTTCCCCGGCAACGGCGCCAAAAACTTGATGCGGCATAAACATGTACCAAAAAGGTTGCAAGTGCACAACCGTGTCAAGTTATAGTATTTAAGATATCGATCCCACGAGGAAGGTGTTTTGTAGGAGAAAATATAAAATCGGTTCTTATGTTGTGTGCGTGACAAATAGGAATGATAAGTGAATGTGATTGTGAAGAGATTGAGAGAGTGAAAATGGTGTGTAAATAGATGCAAAGTGTAAGTGAGAGTGGATTTGAAAAAGAATGAGTATGATCAATAAGGTGAGAAGGAAAAAATGAATAAAAAAAAATCAAGAATGAAGAACAAAAATCTAGAATAAAAGAAAATACAAGAAATTAAAGATGGTGGATTCAATTATAGATATGGGTAATCTACAATTGAACCCACTTCTTAGAAAAGGGTGATTCCCTAGAGGGTTCTAGCCTAAAGGCGAATCAAACAAAATAAAAATAAACAAAAAGAAAAACTAAACCCAAGAGGGTTCTAGCCTCAAGGTGAATAGTATAAGAAATTAAAATCTAACTACAAAATAAATTGCAAAATCTAAACTACAAAATAAAATTGCAAGAATTAAATGCAAGAAATTAAATCTATTCTATAAGCATGAAATAAATCTAAGGCAAGAGGGTTCTAGCCTCTTGGCTATTTAACAAGAAAATAAAATCTAACTACAAGCATAGTTGGCTTCATCTCGTCGAGATAGGCGATTTTTATATATTATATGTTAAATTCCGCCTTCCGGATTGGGAGATATCGTCGTTTCTTTGCAGCCAACTATCTTGATACATTTTTTTTCATATTTAATTTTTTTATTTTCTCCGGCTTTTACAGGCTACTAGGCTTGATTCTGGGCTTTTGGATAATTTAGAAATTGATTTTCCAATGGGTTTCTTTGCTTTATTTCTTCATTTAATCAATGGGTTTCTGTTGAGAAATGAGAGTTTATTATTAGTGGTATATTTATTCATTAAAAATAAATAATGAGGGTATAAAATTATAATAAAATGTGATTATCATATCTCTGCATGCTGTGTAGGATCAGCCTGTGTCTCCACGTCATGTGGAGCATCTCCGCGTGATGTGTCCTGTGGCTGCGAGTCATGTGCAGCATCTCTCCTCATATGTAGTAAATGTTAAAAAAATATTAGGCTCATGTTAATAGTTTATAGAAATGTACAGATATAACAAATAAATAAAAATACCTGATGTAGAGGCATGTGCGTCGCCTCCAGAATGTCTACCAAATATTCTCTCAAGCGCTTTCTTACGAAATCCTTTTGTCATCTATACTTTAAAAACATAATAAATATCCAACAAAAGTATATAATGCAAATAATTAATAAAATAACACATGGCAACAGAATCGCGTGTACATGATGTCCAGTTAAACAGATAATACAAAGGCAATAATGTAATACATACATGACACACCGTGATACATGATAACCAGTCAAACAGATAATATAAAGGTAATAATATAATACATGACACATCCACATGATAACCAGTCAACCAGATAATATAAAGGTAATAATATAATACATGACACATCGTGATACATGATAACCAGTCAAACTGATGATGTTGAGGCTCTACTCTGCGATCATGTGTGGATAGCCTGCGACTGTGTGCATGCCAATGAAAGGACTGTTCTTATAGTTTTATCGACTCCGCTCTGGACAGGTTTTTTACCTTTACGCCTTGGCTCACATATAATCGCAAGTACATCAGGGCGCGCTAGTGCAATTTCATCGTCCAGATTATTATTTTGTGTTAATGAAAACTCCTCGGCTATTTCGTCGGCCAAGATAACCTCCTCATCGTGATCTTCGTCAGACACGACTTCATGAATGTAGGCTCTAGGCGGATTCTTAAGGATAACCCATTCGTCATTTTTCATTATATCTTTAACATAAAAGCACTGTTTGGCGTGAGCAGCTAACATGTATTTTTCAGACTGATATATTTCCTTGTTAAGATTAACGATTGTGTAACCGTAGTCATCCTTCGCCTTTTTCTGTTCACACCAATGAACCATCAACATCACATGACTGACTTCCTTATTAATCCCATAGAAAATCTCCATGATGTCTTCTACCTGATCGTAGTAATAGATTTCCCCTTGTATCAGATTTAGATCTTTTGCATTAGCGTATGACAGTTGCGAGAAGGAGCAGAACACACCGCTGTTTTGTGTTTGTCATCTCTCTTCGAGACCGACGATGTTAAACCTAAAGTCGTTAACACAGTAGCCTCCATAATGCTTAACCACATTATAAGGACCTCTGGCATATAAACAAACTTTCTCAGACAGGTTAATCTCATTCGTAATCCGTTTGTCAACCTTTAAGAAAAGAAGCAAATAGTTTACATATCTGTTGGCAGGCACATATATTTGATATACGAATCAGAAATGTAAAAAGATCTTACTTCACCCTTCAGCCATGCAGGGAATTATCTAGAGTGTGTGTCTATAACTCTCTTATTTTTTGTTCTGCATTTAAGATTAGTCTGGACATGTCGGATGTGAAGCCTAGACCATAAGCATTTATAATGGTTAAATAGAGATAATTATTGTGAGGTGATATAATCTGATTCAAACAATTAAATACTAAATAGAGATAATTATTGTGAGGTGATATAATCTGATTCAAACAATTAAATACTTACGCCGCGTATATATTAAATGTAGTATCATTGATTAAATACTTACGCCGCGTATATATTAAATGTAGTATCATTGCTCAGGATATATGTGTGGGCTTGATCGAGCTCCATTCTGGGGAATCTAGTATCCTCCCCACGATCATTGTAGAATATACCGTCAATTATTCATTGGGGATGATTTAGCCTTGTCTCCACGCCCCGCAAGTAACGAGAGATAAAGTTCAAACTCTCGTTACTTATGTAGTTCTCTGCGATCGACCCTTCAGGACGTGCACGATTATGCATCAGTTGTTTCATGAAACCCAAATACCTACAAGCATATAGTTTCATGATTTGTGACAAAATGGAACTGAGAAACATAATTTGACAAATATTAAATGAATATTATAATAATATACCTCTCCACAGGGTACATCCAGCGATATTGAACTGGTCCTGCGATGCGGGCTTCGTATGCTAAATGTATTGTGAGATGCACCATTACCGTGAAGAATGAGGGTGGAAATAGTATTTCTATTTTACACAGTGTATTAGCAACACGTCCCTCAAATTCTTCAAACTCCCTCACATCAATCACCTTAGAGCACAGTTGCTTGAAGAAACCACAGAATTCTATTACCACCATCACGAGTTCCTTATCAGCATGTCGCAACGCAACCGGGAGAAGTTGATGTAATAGAATATGATGATCATGTGTCTTGAGTCCCAAAATCTTTCTGTCCTCAATATGCACATTTGCTGAAATGTTTGAAGCATAACCATCCGGTGTCTTCACGGACTTTAGAAATAAACACATATTGTGGACCTCATCCTTCGACAGTGTGACACGGGAGGCTGGGAGTACAAACTTTCCGTCGCCCTTATCTATAGCTTGCAGTTCCGGACGAATGTTCAATTCTGCTAGGTCTCGACGTGCCCTTAAGTCATCTTTTGATTTTTTTTTTCCCGTCCTGCAACAAAGTGTTCAAGAGATTCCCGCATATGTTCTTCTCGATGTGCATGACATCCAAGTTGTGACGTATTTTTAAACTTCTCCAATATGGCAGCTGATAAAATATGCTAAGTTTTGACCATCCATGAGGAAGTTCGGTGCCTTTTGAGACACGTCCATGTGACTGGACATTGCGAGGCTTATTTCCTTTTGATTTTCCCTTTCCCTTCCATTTTTGCTTCAATATTTTTCTCATAACACCAAATGGATTTTCTTTGTTGAATCTTTTTTTCCAAATATTTTTCTAGGTAAAGGATGTAGAAGCTCAAATATTTCTTCTCCGGTCAGCCTTGGTGGTGTCGGTCTACTTTCTGGATTGCCGTCGAACTTTCCTACTAACTTTCTGAACTTGTGCCCTGTAGGCAACCATCTTCTGTGTTGCCAATAACAAAACTTACGACTGTACTTCAGGAACTTTCCCTCATAGTCTGACATGCAAATCGGACAAGAAATCTGACCCTTTGTCGACCATCCAGACAGGTTAGCGTATGCCGGAAAGTCATTAATTATCCACATGACCATTGCCCACATACAGAAAGACTCCTTACCATAAGCATCATAAGTGCTGACAACTTTTTCCCAGAGAAGCTTCAGGTCATCAATTAATGGTTGGAGGAAAACATCGATGTTATTTCCAGGAGAATATCTTCCAGGGATCAAAAGTGACAGTATCATGTACGGTTGCTTCATGCACATCGACGACGGCATGTTGTACGGTGTCAGCAACACTGGCCAGGTAGACCAAGCAGAGCTCATTAATCCAAACGGATTAAATCCATCGCTAGCAAGCCCCAGCCTAATATTCCGAGACTCTTTACCGAAGTCGGGGTATATACGGTCAATGTGCTTCCATGCCTCACCGTCCGCAGGATGTCTTAGTTTCCCATCCTCTTTGCGGTCGGTCGAGTGCCATCGTATATTCTCAGCCAGCTCGGCAGACATATAAAACTGCTGCAGCCTAGGAATAATTAGAAAATATCGGAGAACCTTCGTAGGGATTCTGTTCTGCTTTTTGGATGCACCGCCTTCGGATATGCGTACAACTCCTTTCCAACGTGATACATGACACGTCGGACATTCCTCAAGAGCTTCATTACACTTATTGTACAAGATGCAGTCGTTAGGACAGGCGTCTATCTTCTTGTAATCAAGCCCCAGCGTATCAATAATCTTGTGAGCTTCGTAATAGGTCGTGGGGATGCTTTTCTCGCCGCCTGGAATGACTTTCCTCAGCAAATCTAATAACATCTCAAAATGTGTAACAGCCATCCCACTGAGTGTTTGGATATGAATAAGCCTCAGCATAAAAGAAAGACTTGTGAACTCCTTACACCCCTCGTATAACGATGACTCGTTTTCTTCAACAAGTCTCATCAATCGATCTACATCTTGAGACATATCATTAGTGTTGACATCACTCACCGATGGCGTTGCAAGAATATCTTCTAACATATCAGTCGTGTCAACTGTCGGATTGCTGACTTCAGTGAATTCTTCCTCTGATTGCATCACCGGGACGCCTTCACCGTGATGACTCCAAAATACATAAGAGCTATCAAATTCATTGATTGACAGATGAAAACTTACGTCACTCCTAGCGAGCATTTTACCGTTCCTGCAATTCTTACAAGGACAGAAAATCGACCCGCTTAGCGACCGTAGAGGGTTTGTATCAGAGTAGGCTAAGAAAGCTTCTATCCCATCCTTATACCGGGTGTCTAGATGTCTTCGATCACGTGGTATGCTCATGAACGATTTGTCAGGAACTGTCCGCATCCATAATTTAAAAATTAATAGAAGTGAGCATATCCCAACATATATCATTTTAATTTAGGGATGTAAACGTGTGTTCAGAGGACCACATGTGTGACCGGCTGTCAGAGGAAGGCTTCTATCCCATTAGGTATGTAAACGTTACGTGTATATATATTTACGTGTGTTCAAGTGTACTTTCAATTCGTCAAAATTTTAGTAGCACCTACCCACTGTTCTGCGAGTACAGTATAGTGGGAAGGATATACTCATGCATATCCCTCCGCAATTTGTACATGGAGAACAACGAGTAAGCGCCGCCGAAACTCTGATGAAAAGAAACTACAAAAGAACACAAGTAAATACATATACACGCCATGTTTACATACCAAACCCGTCCAAACTGGACAGATCCAATAAATATTTATATATAAGCCCCCTCTAACATACGCGTACAAAAAAGTTATCGGACCGAAAAGATGGCCTCGTATCCGCCAATGATCCTAAACGCGTATGTGACAAGTAAATAAAGAGATTATATATAGTATTTATTGGACAGGGTATTCTACAGCTCGATAATATGAGTGTGTGGTGTGTCTAGTTTCTGAGTAATTAGCGATATAATAGTTACGCTAACCCATTATTGATCCTCACCCTCACCCCCACCCTCACCCTCACCTAACCCTAAACCTAACCCTAACCCTCAACCTCAACTTCAACCTCACCCTCACCATCACCCCCACCCTCACCCTCACCCTCTCCCTCACCCTCAGCTAACCCTAACCCTCACCCTCACCTTCACCCTCCCCTAACCCTAACCCTCACCCTCACCCTCACCTTCACCCTCCCCTAACCCTAACCCTATCATTAACCCTCAAACTCACACCCAGCCTTCACCCTCACCCCACCCTCACCAAACCCTAACCCTCACGCCCACCCTCACCTAACCCTAACCCTAACCCTAACCCTAACCCTTACCATCACCTCCACCCTCACCTAATACTCCTCTAACCCTAATCCTAACCCAAACCCTAACCCTATCCCTCGCCTAACCACAACCCTAACCCTAACCCTCACCCTTTCCATCACCCCCACCCTTACCGAACCCTCCTCTAACCCTAATCCTAACCCTAACCCTCGCCTAACCCTAACCCTAACCGAACCCTAACCCTAACCCTAACCCTAACCATAATTAAAATTAACTTTTTTATATTAAAATCCTAACCCTAACCCTAACCCTAACCGAACCCTAACCCTAACCCTAACCCTAACCCTAACCCTCCTCTAACCCTAATCCTAACCCTAACCCAAACCCTAACCCTAACCCTCGCCTAACCCCAACCCTAACCCTAACCCTCACCCTCACCATCACCCCCACCCTCACCTAACCCTCCTCTAACCCTAATCCTAACCCTAACGCTAACCCTAACCCTAACCCTCACCTAACCCTAACCCTAGCCCTAACCGAACCCTAACCCTAACCCTAACAATAATTAAAATAAATTTTTTTATACCATAATCCTAACCCTAACCCAAACCCTAACCGAACCCTAACCCTAACCCTCCTCTAATCCTAATCCTAACCCTAACCCAAACCCTAACCCTAACCCTCGCCTAACCCTAACCCTAACCCTAACCCTCACCTTCACCATCACCCCCACCCTCACCTAACCCTAGAACTCCTACCCGCTCGCCTAATCCTAAACTACCCTAGACCGAACCTAACCTTTAACCTACACGTCTTTTGCAGGTCTTCGCACCCCCTAATCCTAACCCTAACCTAACCCTAACCCTCGCCTAAGCGAACCTAACCTAACCCTAACACCTAACCGATAACACTAAATTAATTTTTTTATATTATAATTCTCTATCATATGAATAGTTTTACCGCAAATTAATAAATTATAAAATTAAATTTAAATAACAAAAATAATACTAATACTGCATCATCCCCCCTCCAAGTCTCTCTTCTCTCTCCTCTCTCCGTTGCCCGCCCGCCGGCGGCACAGCGGCCGTTTGGTCGGCTCGCTGCGGTGTCGGCCGACGAGAGAGAGGGAGAGAAGAGAGATTGAGAGGGGGGAGAGGAAAGAGAGAATGAGGGGGAAGACTCCGTACTTGAGAGAGAGGGAGTAGAGGGGCGGCGGGGGCGAGCGGATGAACGGTGCTGCGGCGGCCGAGGGGCGGGCGGCGGATGAACGACCGGGGGGTGGCGTGGCACAGCGGGGGGGTGGGTGGAGACAGTGGGAGGAAATGAAGAAGGGGGGGTGGGGAAAATGAGAAGGGACCTAGGTACGTATTAAATTCGGGCGCGAGTGCCCAAAAAATTTGGGCGCCCGTGCCCAAAAAATTTTGCCAGAAATTGTTTTTAGCGACGGCATTTCCGTCACTAAAAACTCTTTAGCGAAGGAAATTCCGTCGCTAAAAATAATTTAGCGATGAAATAAAATTTCATCGTAAAATATTTTAGCGACGAACAATTTCCGTCGCTAAAATGTAATAAACCGTCGCTATAAATGTTTTAGCGACGGATAAATAGCGACGGACTTATCCGTCGCTATAAATTAACATATAGCGACGGAATTGTCCGTCGCTATTTATCCGTAGGTAAAAGATCATTTTCTACTTGTGATTTGAGGGAAATTGTCCCAAGTGGCCAGGTTCCAGTGGCGTTGAAGCTAAATATGATAGTAGTTATCGCGAATAGCTGCTTTTAGGGTACCCCCAGGTTTTTGATGAGCTTCAGGGGGACAATGCTTAGTGAAGACCCTGGGTCCACTTAGATGTGGTCCACCTGAGAGGAACAAAAATATCCTGTGAAGTACAGGGGTCGGTCGTGAGATGTGCTCTTGATGAACATATCCTCAGGAGTGAAGGTGATGCAAGGAATCTGCTATCTGGATGTCTAGTAGCATTGTGAACATCCCATTCCCGTGTGTCTTTCCAGAACGAGCGAGAAATGCATGGCAAAGACCTCTGAGTCAGTCAGTGCTTCTCATAGAGCTTTCTGGGTAGATTTGGATAACCATAGGAGTTCATATAGGGTGATTTCGGTAGGGATATTATTCAGCTGTGTGAGCAGGTCGACCCGAAAGGGTTGACCGCTTGAACTCGGCTAGTCGGGATTTGGTTAGACCGTTGGTGATGGTCCCACCGGTTGCTTTACCGGACTTTTCGCTATTGGAGGGTAGTTCTTAGCAAAGTCCTTCTCTTCTCGGGTAATCAAGACATGTACCTCACTATCAGAACCAGTCAGGGTATCTATCTCCACTTTGTCATCGTCTTGGATTATCGAAATGATGTTACAGAGCTTAGGCTTACCTTTGGGATTCTTGGAAGCTTATTTCTTGTCATTGAGGAGATCTGGATGAACCCACATCACCTGTCCTGACGGCGTCTGCGGTACTAAGACTTTCTCTCATTGATTGTGAGGATTGACATTAACAATCTTTATCTCTGCCTTGGGGATGAGTACTACCCCTACTGTTGCATGGACTTCAGGAAGATCTATCCTAAATTTTAAAGTGACCATGTTTGTGGTCACCTTCTTCTGCACATTCTCCTTCTTTAGGACTCCCGTGTCGTAAAGAGCTTGAAGCTTGTCCTTAAGGACATAGCACTTGGAAGTATGATGACCGACAAATCTATGAAATGCACTGTAGTTTGGGTCGTCTATTTTGCTTACATCTTCAGGCTTCGTGATCTCTAGAAGCTTGATTATTTTGCTCTAAAGGAGAGTGTCGAAGGTAGGCACTACCCAATCTTCCTTGAAGTTGTAGTACCTTAGAGGTCGCTACTCGAAAGACTTGGTCTTCTGGTGCTACGCCGTCTTAGGGACTCCTTTTGATCAAGGGTTTCGAGAGGTGTTTGGTTCTGAAGCTCCTCTCTTGGGTTGAGACTCTTCGGCTTTCGGTCGTTTGATCATGTTTTCCACTTGCTCACCCTGGCAAACAAGCTCTTTCCAGGTCCAGGTTTCCACCACGCTGATCCTAGATAGAATGTTGATCGAGAGGTTGTTGTAACACATCTCAATCAAGGTTCTTGAAGAGACTTGGTCCCGACATTATAGTGATTGATTCCTGAATCTCTTGACGAAGTCGTTGACCGACTCCACCTTCTTTTACTTGTCATCAAGCAGGGTGGCCATCGACAATTTCGTGTCATCATCGAAGAAACGAGCCAAGAAGAGTTTCTCCACATTGACACATGTTGTGATAGAGCCCGGTTCCAGCTTACAAAACCATTCAAAGGCCACCCCTCTAAGGGTACTGATGAACAGTCGGGTTAGGATAGCATCATTCCCCATGAGAAATCCTGTTTAGGATAGGAAGTAGTAGATATTCTATGAGGGGGAGCCTTTATTATCAAACTAGACTAAACTCATCGGCTTGAACTTTGTTAGGTAGGCGACTATGTCCCATTTGACTGGATACGGTCGAACCACCCCTAGCTCATTCATGTTCCCCTGGAGCTTTAGGGCGCTGAGCTGACTTTGGAATTCATCAAGCCTCTTGTCCCGGGGAGTGCTATCAGTATGTGATGCTTTTCCTAAAGACTTAGATAAATAATCCAAATGCGATCTGCGAATATCTTCCTCTTCAGATGTGTTAGGGGGAGTAGGCTCATGTTCCCTATTCTCCGAGGATCTTCACCGATTCCATGAATTCCTCCACTTCTTCTTGTTCAAAAGTTGATCCATCATTCCCTTCAAGGAGTTCATGGTTGCTTGCTGCTCTTCGACTCTTCTGACAATGTCATCAAAGTCATTCGCCATGTGCACCTTTGCGTGCTTGGCATAAGCTGAGCTTGAGGTCTGAGACATTGCTGCCACTGAGCATGCTTTGTTCTTGTTGTCATAGATAGGTGACAATCGGGCATAATCAAAGGGGATGGCAACCCCTGTTTGAGTACGTATGAATTGGTAGACACCTTCACGCTTGACAAGGAGTCAGTTCAATCCCGGGGAAAATTCTAGATCCGATGAATCTAAATATTTAGCTTTCCCTTTCCCTGCTATGTTAATCATAGCAGCTAGGAGTTCCAAATCATCAGCGGCCTGTCCCCTCCGGCGATTGCATCTCCGGCAAGGAAGTTTTGACTCCAGAAGTTGCTGAGAAAGCCTTTCAAACACTGAAGGTTTTAATGCCTTGGCACACTGGAAATCAGCAAGTACTGCTCAGATGAGCCTCTCACAGTGGCACTGAGGATTTGCCTCGTGAATAGTACACTTGTGAGTTAGATGATTAATAAACACGAATATTCTCTATATTTTGACTATGTTTCACCTATGGATTCGTTGTTATTTAATGTATTTTCTTGCATTTTGACCATGTTAAGCTTTCTAGTTCTTATTTATTACTCTATTTACATATTATGTAGGAATTACTAGAGCTTAGCATAGATTCGGAGTCAAGAAGGAGTTAAGGAATGCATGGAAAGAGGCTACATGGTTCCATAGTGTTCGACAACACATGAGTGTTGAATACAGAAAAGCCCAGAAAGAGCAAAGCGAAATGGAATTAAACACGGCCTAGTCATGTTGATCTACAAAGCCATGTCACATATCGGTATTCATTTATCACGCGATCTGAAGCAAGATTTGAAGTTATCTATTAACACATCTTTCTCTAGACTTTAAAGAAAGACGTCCTGAGGTATCTGGGAGGCAGTAGAGGCTGGATTTATCTCTTTCTCTTTCTTCTTCTTCTCCCCATCTGTCTAAAATATCTTAGATTAAGATTTCTTTGATTTGGCAAGGTGCTAGTTGTGGAGATTTGTGGACAACATCTCGATTTTGACACTACGGTTTATTTTCTAATTTATTTTGTTTTCTAGTTTACAATTATGTGTGAGTAATCATTTTTTTCTAGGATTGAATTAGGTTAGACTACGGTTGTGAATCAATGAAGTGATTTTGTTGTTATCATTAATTATTTGATTTGCATTATTTAATTACTAGTATCTAATTGTCTAGGGTTAATTCAATTGGCCACTAATTTGACTCTTCTAGGATGTTGATTTGAACTGAAAGGTTAAATTGACGTCAAAAAATAGTAATTGTATGGGAATTAATTGATCACGAAAGTAGGTTAATTATTCTTAGGAACATGAGGGGTTAACATGAACTTAATGTGTTTAATTCAGTTCAACACCATGAAAATAGGTTGTTAGGCTGAATTAGGCATGACTTTTAGTCGTCGAAAAAGACTAATAGTTATCATAGGTTAGTCATTATTAATGCATTGAGAGGTTTGATAACGATTGATTAATTTGTTGATTCAAACCAAAGTTGAAACCGAAATTCAATCCTAGATTCTTTTAGTTGTGTGAATTCGCTTTGATACTAGTTAGCACGTTCATTAATTATAGTTAATAGCGCGTTCATTATTGATAGTTAAGAATCATACTTTTAGCATGATAGGTTTAGATAGTCACAAAACAGTGAAAATCGGTAATTGACAACGAAGTCCCTGAGGATACGACCTTGTATTGCTACAATGACATCCGTGCACTTGCGGATTTGAGTGAACAAGTTTTTGGTGCCGTTGTCGAGGACTTTGGCATTGTTAATATTAACTTTTTCATTGTTTAACTAGACTTTTTCTTTCATTTTTTTTATTTTTTATTTTTTTTATTTTTTACATTTGACTTGTTCCTTTGTTTTCTTGTGCAGACAGCTTTGTATGCCCAGATCCTTACGTCTTGGAGAACCAGTTGAGTGTGATCCAGAGATTGAAAGGACCTTACGTCATATTAGGAAGAGGCTACGAGAAACAAAGGATAATTTGAAAAGCAAAAAAGATGGGAGACCAAGATAATCCAGGCAATCAGGATCGATCTTTAAAGAAGTTTGCATCACCAACCACACATAACTCCCAATCTAGCATCGTGAAGCCTAATGTTGCTGCCAACAACTTCGAACACAAGCCTTCACTCCTCTCCATGGTTCGGCAAAACCACTTTGGGAGCACTCCAACTGAAGATCCAAACCTCCACATCTTAATCTTTTTGGAGTATTGTGACACCTTAAAGATGAATGGAGTGTCGGACTACGCGATCAAGCTAAGGTTGTTTCCCTTCTCACCAAGGGACAAAGCAAGGGCTTGGCTACAATCACTTCCACCAGGCTCCATCACCACTTGGGACCAACTCTCAGAAGCATTCCTTACTAAATACTTCCCTCCAAGCAAAATAGCCCAGTTGAGGAATCAGATAATGAACTTCACTCAGAAAGAAGAGGAGTCATTGTATGATGCTTGAGAGAGGTACAAGGATATTCTAAGGATGAGTCTACATCATGGGTTGGAGGATTGGCTCATAATCCACACTTTCTACAACGGTCTTCTCTACAACACAAAGATGACCGTGGATGCTGCAGCTAGTGGGGCATTGATGAACAAAAGCATGCGAGATGCAAAACAACTCATAGAGGATATGGCACAGAACCATTTCTAATGGTCAGGTGAGTGCTCTTTACCTAAAAAGAGCGGGAGGTATGATGTAAATGCATTAGACCATATTGCTTCTAAAGTAGATGCTTTATTTTAGAAATTTGATAAGATGATCATGAATTCAGTAGCTTCTAGCTTTACTAACTGTGAAATATGTGGTATGTCAGATTGAAAACTCCCTTTCCCCTGATGCACCATTATCTGAACATGTTAACTATATGAATAATTTTAATCAGAAAGGGGACCATTTTTCCAATCTGTACAACCCGGGTGGAGAAATCATCCTAATTTATCCTAAAAAATCCACCCCAAAACCCAAATCCTCACTCTAATTTTCGACCTCCAGGGTTTCAGGCCCTTAGACTCCCTTACCCTAGTTCCCAAAAGTCCAACTTGGAGATCTTGATGGAGAATTTTATGACATCCTAGAATAAGCAGAATGAATGATGCCATTAAGAACCTACCCTCTAAAGTTGATTCTTTAGACACCCACAACAAAATGCTAGAGAATCAGATCACTTAATTAACCTAGCAATTTAGCTTTTCTTCTAGATCTTCAAGGATGTTTCCTAGACAACCTTAAACCAACCCCAAGGGATCTGTCAATACCATCACACTTAGGAATGGAAAAGAGTTAAGAGGAACCAATAATGAGGAGTGATCATGGGGATGTGGTTGATGAGAGTGAGAAGTTAGTGACAAGTGAGAAAGAGCATGTTGGTGAGAAAGGGGAGAAGGTTGAGAGATATGTTACGCCTACACTTTACAAGCCTCCACTACCCTTCCCTCAAAGGCAAGTTAAAGCTAAGTTGGAAAGTAGTTTGGGAAATTCATAGAAATATTAAAAAAATTGCATATTAACATCCTATTTGTTGAAGCCATTTCCCAAATGCCCTCCTATGCCAAATTCTTAAAAGAGATTCTGTCAAATAAGAGACAATTAGAGGAGTATGAAACAGTAGTCTTAACTCAGGAGTGTAGTGACATAATTCAAAATAAGTTACCACTTAAGCTTAAAGATCTTGGCTCGTTTTCTATTCCTTGTACAATTGGTGATATATCAATTAATCATGCTCTATGTGATCTTGGTGTTAGTGTCAATCTTTTGCCATTGTCTATATGTAACAAGGTGCAAATGGGAGACTTGAAGCCTACCACTATCTCCCTCCTATTAGTAGATCGATCAGTTAAACGTCCAGTAGGTATATTAGAAGATGTACCTATCCCGGTTGGTAAATTCTATATTCCAGTTAATTTTGTTATTCTTGAAATTAAGGAGGATTCTCAAATCCCCATTATATTGCGAATATCTTTCCTTGCTATCGTTGGCACAGTGATTGATGTGAAAAATGGAAAGCTCTCTCTCAATATAGGGGGTAAAAAGGTGAATTTTGACTTGTTTTCAGCTATGAAATTTCTACTAATTAATGATAATTGTTGTAGGATTGATACGGTTGACATGGTGGTTAGAGAAGACTTTACTAGATATATCTCAAGTGATCCACATGAGAAATGCTTAGTAGAGAATGGGGCACCGGTTGCTGATGATCAGGAAATAACTTCCTATGTTACAATGCTTGATGAAAGCCCCACCTACACCAAAACCACCTACAGCAAAGAAGGAAATAACTTCCTATGTTACAATGCTTGATGAAAGCCCCACCTACACCAAAACCACCTACAGCAAAGAACCTGATGTAGTGGCCGAAATTAATGCTTGATGAAAGCCCCACCTACACCAAAACCACCTACAGCAAAGAACCTGATGTAGTGGCCGAAATTACAAAGGGGTTGAATGACCAGGTTGTGTTAGTGGGCACAGTCATGTCAAAAAGTAGCAGAAAAAGTCCAGAACAGGTTTGTGAAGGAAAAATTACACCTAAGGTAGAACAAAAGGGACATTGGGCTATCAAGAACATTCATTTGGATTTGAAAGAAGTAGGAGAACGGAGAAAGCTCCAACTCAATGAACTTGATGAATTGAGGTTAGATACGTATGAGAATGCCAAGATTATAAAGAAAGAACAAAGAAGTGGCATGATCAACATATCCTTTGTAAAGAGTTTACAGAAGGAGACTTGGTACTTCTATTTAATTCTCGACTCAAGCTTTTTCCAAGCAAACTTCATTCGAGGTGGTCAGGCCCATTTCAAGTGCGTAAGGTATACCCATTTGGGGCTGTTGAAGTATGGAGTGAGACCACAGGAACCTTCAAGGTTAATAGGTAGTGGTTAAAGTATTATTTCGTGGGTACTCCGATCGAGAAGTTGGGTACTTATACCCTCCCCAATCCATCATCATCATGAGCATCGAAGGGGTCAAGGTCATGACCAAAAATGAGCGCTTCTTGGGAGGCAACCCAAGCTTTTCTTTCACTTTATTTTTATTTCTAGTGTTTGATTTTAATTAGTTTTCTAATTAGGTTGACGTGAATTGATGCATAGACAGATAACGAGATGGGTAGCAAAGAGTTCAAGGATAAAAAAAAGAAGCATATGACTAAGGAAAAATGCTGAATAAACAGTTTACACAGCTAGATTGTGTCCACTAACACAGCCGTGTAGCTGTCGGACGATAGTATTCACTTCATTTCCAGAATCTACCACACCCTTGGTGTCCACCACACCCCTAATATGCTGGACACCAGAAAGCTTAACAATTCTAGACCCCACCACACAAAGGTGTGGCGTCTACCACACCCACAACTAATGAAAAACACCCAGGCACCCCCCCTACCTTTCTTTTATGTTCCAGACTCCCCACCCTAACCCCCTCCCCCACTCCTTTCATCTTCTTTGGCCTAACCCAAACTGTCGCCACCATCTCCCTTCTCCTCCCCGCAGCAACCACCACCGCCTCCCTTCTCCTCATCACCCGCACCTTACCACCACCACCCATCCTAATCCAAACAACCACTACCCTTGTAGTTCCGCCCAGAGCACTGCCAACCTTCACAGCCCATATTATTCCATTCAACATCTAAAACTTCTAGATCTGTTCTCATCATGGCCACCCACTTGGACTATTTTGAAAATACACTTGGAACAATGAATGATTTGATGCAACATATGCACCAATGGTCCCTAGTTCATAGCTGTCCACCTCCACCGCCACCTCAATGAGCAGTGAGTTCCATTTCTCTTCCTCATTTCTGATATTCCAACACATTGGGGACAATGTGAAATTCAAGCATGGGGGGAATGGGATGATGTTTTATATCTTTATGTATGCTTTGGTGTGTTTTTCTGTGTGTTTTTGAATGCTTGTTTTCCATGTTGCATTTTCCATTTTTCCTTCTTTAAAAAAAATAATAATAAAGAGAGAGAGAGAGAGAGAGAGAGAGAGAGAGAGAGAGAGAGAGAGAGAGAGAAGAAAAAGAAAAAGGAGTACCACTATTTGCAAACCCTATAACACGTACATCATTTATTTCACATGCCCCAATGTTAAAAAACAAAAATCTCTGTTTCATGTCCAGTTGATTAGGATGTCATATGTTCGAGTTCCACTTTGTTGATATTTGACTCTAGACATTAGAATAAATAAGCATAGCCTTTGGCTTAATCCATCTAGTTAGTATCTAGGCTCCTTTGGTGACTTGGACTACTTTTTGGTTACTGGAGAAACACTCGGTCTTGTTAAAAAAAAAAGGTCCTAAAGTCTATTGCACCGAGTACCTAGCACCGCACCCTCAGAAGTATGGTTGTCACATCAATAGTTGTTAATTATGATGGGATCTTCATAAAAAATGAAATAAATAAATAAAATATAAGGAAACCGAGTGCTCCTTTGAGACCTTAAGTAGGAATATTATGACCCATTGTGATGAGATATGTGTCTGTCACGAGGAGTTTTGGGCAATCAAATATATATATATATATATCTATATATATATATATATATCTATATATATATATATATATCTATATATATATATAATATGTATGTATATATATAATATATATGTATTTATATATTTATGTATATATATTTGTATATATATATATATCTTATATACTATATATAATATATATATATATATATTATTTATATATATATTATGTATTATATATATATAAATATATATTTTATATATATATACATATATATATATATATATATATTATATATTATATATATATATATATATATATATTTATTAATTATATATATATATATAATATATATATATATATATATATATATATATATATTATAATATTATATATTAATATATATATTATATATAACTATATACATATATTATATATATACATATTACAATATAATATATATGGTATACATATATATATATATATATATATATACTATACATATATATATATATGTATACATATATATATATATATATATATATATATATATAATATATCATATATTATATGTGATGTATATATATATATATATATATATATAATAATATCATATATATATATATATATATAATATTATATATATATTATATATATATATATACTATATATAATTTGTATATAATAATATTAATATTATTTTATATATATATTAGTAACATATATATACATATATGTATATACATATAACATATAGATATAATATCATGTTGTATTACATATAATACATATATATACATATATATACAATATATACATAATATGTAATATACTATATACATATATATACTATATAATAGTCAAATATATACATATATGTAGTATACATCATATACATATAATATAAATATCCAATGTAGTATATACTACATATAATATATAATATGTATATATATATTATTAATATATTATATATATATATTATATATATATATATATATAATACATAATATATATAATATTATGATATATATCCATATATATATATAATATATATATACTATAATAATATATACTATATATACTTGTCTATACAACATTTTTTCCAATGTTTACGAGTTGAGTTGCTTGCACTAACATACGAGAACTCCTACGGATGCATTTTCTTCAACTTTGAACTTGAGACAAGATTTATGTTTTGACATCGGGCGGAGTGGAATGATGTTGCATGTGAACTTGAGAATAGTGGATACCCTTGTGCGTATTTTCTATTTCCGTTGTCATTTCTTTGAATCTGTGCCCTCATGTGTGTGTGTTTCCATTTATTTTGCTTGAGGACAAACAATAGTTCAAGCATGGGGGAGTTGATAAATACGAATATTCTCTATATTTTGACTATGTTTCACCTACGGATTCGTTGTTATTTGATGTATTTCCTTGCATTTTAGCCATGTTAAGCTCCCTAGTTCTTGTTTACTACTCTATTTATATATTGTGTAGTAATTGCTGGAGCTTAACGCGGATTCGTAGTCAAGAAGGAGTAAAGGAATGCATGGAAAGAGGCTACACGGTTCCCTAGAGTCCAACAACACAGGAGTGTTGAATACAAAAAAGCCTAGAAAGAGCAGAGTGAAATGGAATTAAACACGGTCTGGTCGTGTTGATCTACATAACCGTGTTAGATATCGGTATTTAGTTATCACGTGATCTGAAGTAAGATTTGAAGTTATCTGTTAACATATCTTTCTCTAGACTTTAAAGGAAGACGTCCTGAGGTATCTAAGAGACAGCAGAGGCTAGATTTTTCTCTTTTTCTTTCTTTTTCTTCTCCCCATCTCTCTAAAAATTCTTAGATTAGGATTTCTTTGATTTGGCAAGGTGCTAGTTGTGGAGATTTGTGGACAACATCTCGATTTCGACACTATGATTTATTTTTCTAATTAATCTTGTTTTCTAGTTTACAATTATGATCTTATACATTATCATCATGTCTTCTATTTTAATTATATGTGAGTAATCATTTTTTCTAGGATTGAATTAGGTTAGACTACGATTGTGAATCAATAAAGTGATTTTGTTGTTATCATTAATTATTCGATTTGTATTATTTAATTACTAGTATCTAATTGCCTAGGGTTAATTCAATTGGCCACTGATTTGACTCTTCTAGGATGTTGATTTGAACTGAAAGGTTAAATTAACGCCGAAAAATAGTAATTGAACGGGAATTAATTGATCATGAAAGTAGGTTAATTATTCTTGGGAACGTGAGGGATTAACATAAACTTAATGGGTTTTATTCGGTTCAACACCATAAAAATAGGTTGTTATGCTGAATTAGGCACGACTTTTAGTCATCGAAAGAGACTAATAGTTATTCTAGTTTAGTCGTTCTTAATGCATTGAGAGGTTCGATAACGATTGATTAATTTGTTAATTCAAACCAAAGTTAAAACTGAAATTCAATCCTAGATTTTTTTTTTTAGTTGAGTAAATTCGCTTTGATACTAGTTAGCATGTTCGTTATTGATAGTTAAGAATCATACTTTTAGCACGATTGGTTTAGATAGTCACAAAACAGTGAAAATCAGTAATTGACAGCGAAATCCCTAAGGATACGACCTTGTATTACTACAATGACATTTGTGCACTTGCGAATTTGAGTGAACAATGATCCCTGAGATCCTCTATGGGTAGATGGTGATAACCCCTGATGTCAAAAGGACTAATCGTGCAATCATGTGTAGCAGGTTGAAAAGAGTTCAAGTGAAAATACTTGGAAAATTCCCCAAGTGTTGAGTTCAGGCAACCTCGCCTTGACTTGCAAAGTCTTGTGTTCTGGCGAGCTTTAGCCATCTGGCGAGTTCCAGCTATTTGTTCATTCAGGTGAGGTACGCTTGCTTGAAATGTATGTGCTTTGCCTTTTTGGCCAAGGCATGTTTTTAGGCGGTCCTGCTGGGGTTCGCCTGTATGGTGGCTTTTATTTGTGACACAAAGCTCGCCTGGTGTGTAGAGCTTGCTGATGCGGCATAAACATGTACCAAAAAGGTTGCAAGTGCACAACCGTGTCAAGTTATAGTATTTAAGATATCAATCCCACGAGGAAGGTGTTTTGTAGGAGAAAATATAAAATCAGTTCTTATGTTGTGTGCGTGACAAATAAGATTGATGAGTGAATGTGATTGTGAAGAGATTGAGATAGTAAAAATGGTGTGTAAATAGATGCAAGTGTATGTGAGAGTGGATTTAAAAAAGAATGAGTATGATCAATAAGGTGAGAAGGAAAAAAAATGAATAAAATCAAGAAACAAATAAAAAATCAAGAATGAAGAACAAAATTCTAGAATAAAAGAAAATGCAAGAAATTAAAGATGGTGGATTCAATTATAGATATGGATAATCTAAAATTGAACCCACTTCTTAGAAAAGAGTGATTCCCTAGAGGGTTCTAGCCTAAAGGCGTATCAAACAAAATAAAAATAAACAAAAAGAAAAACTAAACCCATGAGGGTTCTAGCCTCAAGGTGAATAGTATAAGAAATTAAAATCTAACTACAAAATAAATTATAAAATCTAAACTACAAAATAAAATTGCAAGAATTAAATGCACGAAAATAAATCTACTCTATAAGCATAAAATAAATCTAAGGCAAGAGGGTTCTAGCCTCTTGGCTATTTAACAAGAAAATAAAATCTAACTACAATGATAGAAATAAATCTAAACTAATAAGCAATGAAAGAGAAAAAGAAAAAAAATGCAAAGATTCAGATAATTCTCCATCTTCATCTTCATCTTCACCATCTTCATCTTCATCTTCATCTTCATCATTCAATTAAGAGTAGCCCTCCTCTCCGAAAAGGAGTTACAAAAATTTCTCACCCCTAACCCTTCACTCTCAACCCCTACTTATAGTAAACATCAGTGAATAAGAGCCCTTGGATCAAATTTGAGCCCCAAGAATGCAATTCCGGCCGTTGATGCAATCTGGAAGACTTCGCATCGATGCAGGCATCGATGCCGGCATCGATGCTAGCAGTGATTCTTCAATAAGAATTCTGACTTCACGGTTAGCTTCGTCTCGTCGAGATAAGCAATTTTTATATATTATATGTTAAATTCCGCCTTCCGGATTGGGAGATATCGTCATTTTTTTGCGGCCAACTATCTTGAATACATTTTTTTTCATATTTAATTTTTTTATTTTCTCCGGCTTCTACAGGCTACTCGGATTGATTCTGGGCTTGGGCTTTTTGACTCTTGCTTGTGTTCTTTATTTAATTCATGGGTTTTTGTTGAGATAAGAGATCTTGGGCTTTATTCTTCACTAACCTGCAATTAAAGATAAAAACAATTATTAATGGCATATTTATTCATATAAAATAGATAATAAGGGTATAAAATTATAATAAAATATGATTATCAAATACCCCCACAGCTAAATTTTTGCTAGTCCTCTAGCAAAGAAAGAAAAAAAATCCTAACTCACTTTCGCAGGAATCACGGTTGTATTTAGTGCATACAACAAGCCTTTAAACCCCTAGGTTACCCTAGTGGACGAGTTGTAGTCTCGTGAGGGTTTGCAGTGAATATACCCACAAAATTCGGTCAACTTGTCAAATTAAAGGAGTCAGTAAATAACTAAATTCACTTGATAACTTTTAGATAATCTAACTGGAGCTAGTTATCACTCAAGAAAACATTTTTTTATATATAACTCTAAGGTATATTTTCAAGAAAATCTTCTCATTGTAGCAATACAAAACCAAGCCAAACTTAGAAATTTAATTTAAAAGTTTTGAAAAGAACATGCTAACTATTTATTTTAAATAATTTTTAAGTTGCTTGATTTAAAATATTTTCCAAGACCATATATACAACTATAAGACATTTATTAGTTTTTTTAAATTTTTTTTATTTTAACTCTTTCTTTCTTGGTGATTTTTTTCTACTTTAACGGGCTTTCTAAGTGACCATTTAATGAGTTTTGGACCAATGGATCCCAACCCAAATGGGCTTAGGTCATTAAGTATGGAAATACTTCTTGGGCTTAATTACTCGGTCAGTTTAGGCTTAATAAGATAGAATCATCTTGAATTAAAGAGTTTTTTTTTGTGCCCATTTTTCGCACTCTTCTTGCAATTTTTTTTTTGTATATGTATATATATTTTGAAAATATGTAAATCAAGACACTTCGAAAAAAAATTATTTTTAACTCTAAGTTAAGTATGCAAAAATTTCATTATTTTAAATAAAAGTCCAAGTCAAGGCTTAAGTAAAGTATACTACTTTGAAAATTATTTCTTAAGAAATTTATTTAGAGTTATCATAAAAAGTGAACTTAAGTAAATAACCAACTAGGGATTAGAAAATTTTAAATTTATCAAATAAATTAATATTACATAAATCTATAAATTTGGCAAGTGACGATATTTTTATAATTTTTTTAAAAAGAAAAAGGGGGGGAAATGTAACTAAGAATGTAAAATAAAGAGAAAAAATAACTAATTCTCACCCCACACCTAAATTTTACATTGTCCTCAATGCAAACTCTATGATGCGTAAAGTAAAGCAGATAAAAAGTGAAGTACTTACATTTGATCCGCTAATAAAAATCTGCAATTACCTTTGGTCTGAGGAGGATGAAAACAAAAATTTATTCTTCTTTCTTTTTTTTCTCTTTTTTTCTTTTTTTTTTTATTTTTTTCTTTTTTTTTAAACTGAACAAGAAACTCTCACATGAGAGAAGAATAAATTCATTTTATTATTCTGAAATAAACAAAATAAACAATATAGAATGAAATATTCAACATGAAGAGTTCATGTTCTACATTGAATCCTACCTTACTGTTGAAAATTTTTCCCCGGATTTTAAACAAATTTAGAATGATATAATCAATAATGTTTATTTCCAAGCATTTCGGGGTGTTCAATAATTCATGCAACAAGGTAAGGTAAGTATTATTGGTATCATGCATTTTGCATTTCTTAATAAACTTAGACTCTTGTACTGTGAAGTTTTGTTTTCCGACAACCAATTCTTCTGTAAAGTTCTGAAAATTTGGTTGTTGATTATTCTCCAAAAATCTAAGTTCATCAAGAAAGAGTTCTTCAAACAAAGCAGCACATGTTTAACACAGTTTTATTATTCTCAATGACCTGATCTGCTTCTTCTAAAAACTCTAACTCTTCATCAAAAATTTCCTCAAAACTCAAATCAGACTCTTCTTTTTCTTCTTCTGATCTTTTCTGAATGTAGTTTATTTCTAGAGGCTGATTATTTGGTTGGTCCCCTTAATTAAAAATGTTGAGATCGACTGTCAAATTCCCAAAGGACAGCTTCATTTGACTAGTTCTACAGTTGATGAGATCATTAGAAGTGGCTAAGAAGGGTCGTCCTAAGATGACAGGTGTCTGTCCTTTGGGATTAGAAACAGGTTGTGTTTCCAAGACTACAAAATCTACTGAAAAAATAAAATCTCCAACCTTAATCAGAACATACTCTAACTCACCCATAGGGACCTTAACAGATCTATCAGCCAACTGTAAGGTGCATTTGGTAAGGTTCAGTACACCTAGACCTAATTGCTGGTAAACTGAATGTGGAAGCAAATTAACACTGGCCCCTAAGTCTAAAAGCGCCTTATCAATGTGAGTATTACCAATGATACATGAAATGATGGGGGAACCTGGATCTTTACGTTTCAAAGGTATGGGATTTGATAGCATTTCACTGATATTGGCGGCTAAAAAGACTTTCTTTGGAACATTTATTCGCCTCTTCTTAGTGCATAATTCTTTTAAAAATTTAGCATAAGATGGAATTTGTTCAATTACATCTAAGAGAGGAATGTTGACCTTAACCTGCTTGAATGTTTCTAGGATCTTCTCCTCTTGAGGAGAGTGTTTCCTAGACCTGAGTCTATCTGGAAAGGGAGCAACCGGTCTAAACCTATCAAAAGCAGGCTCAGGTTCGGGTTCAGGTTCTTGGTCATCTGATGGATGTGATTGTTGAATAGATTCATCAAAAGGAGAAGGAGAAGGAATTTGTACTGGATCAGAAGTTTGACTTGGAGGAGTTCTCACTTGATTATCGACTTGTCTACCTGACCGAAGTGAATGGATTGTATTCACTTGAGCTTCATAGGATGAACTACATCCTGTGTTATTAGGGTTGACCACGGGTTGACTCGGAAATTTTCCTTTCTCTCTTTCACTCACGGCACTAGCTAGTTGACCAAGTTGGGATTCTAATCTAGCTATAGCTTGAGTGTTGGAGTTGAGCATTTATCCGGTTGATTGCATGAAGGAATTCAGCGTGCTAGATGTTTGAGTCAACATATTCGTGGTTTGAGCGGAGGCCTTAATTATGGTTTCCAAACCCCTTTCCAAAACGTTGAGACGTTTATCCTGATCTGGATTATGATGAGTTTGAATTACAGCTTGATGAAGAGGAGACTGATTTTGATACGACAGACTGGGTTGTTAAAATTGTGAATTGGAAGGAACTGTGTTTCCCCTAGGAAAATGTTGGGTCGAAGCGGGAGTGAAGTTTTGAGTTCCGAGAGAATTTTCTAGATTCCATGCAAAGTTGGGATGATTTCTCCAACCTGGATTGTAGGTTGGAGAAAATGGATTATTTCTAGGGTGCTGGAATACAACGTTTATCTGTTCTAATGAATTGTTTTTTCCGAGGAGAGGGCATTCCTCTGAAACGTGGGTATGAGACTGACAATTATAACATCCTGAGGCAGAAACATGATTGATTTGAGCTGGAGCTCGTCCCTTAATTTCTAAACCTTCTAACCTCCGTAGAAACGTCGCCATCTTCGCTTCAGAAGCAATGTTTGACTCTAAGGAAAGACCACAAGACTTAGATTGGGAAACTGATAAAACCCTATCATCGCACTGTTCCCATTGCATTGTTTTTTTCAGAAAGACTCTCAAAAAACTCCCAAGCTTCATCAGCATTTTTCCTCATAAAATCCCTATGGCACATTAATTCTAAGGAAGTCTTTGCAGAATAATCTAATTCCTCATAAATTATTTGGCACAATCACCATTTTTCTAAACTGTGATGAGGACATTGGATGAGAAGATCTTTAAATCGGTCAAAATACTTCTAAAAAGGTTCTCCCGGGACAATTTTAAAATTCATGATGTGGTTTCTTAGCTTTACCGTTTTATGGATAGGGAAAAAAATTTTAAGAAAAATTATGATAAATTCTTCCGAAGTAGTGATGGAATTTGTTGGTAAGCTGTACAGCTATTTTTTAGCTTTATCCTTAAGAGCAAATGGAATAAATCTAAGCTTAATCGCATCTTTGGTTAATTCTCGCATTTTAATCATAATACACACTTTCTCAAATTCCAAAATAATAATATATGTATCTTCTATTTCATTACCAATGAATTTGGGAAGCATGTTTATGTATTGCGGTTTAAGCTCAAAATTTATTCCATTTATTTCAGGGAGCCTAATGCACGAGGGGATTGCATTTCTAATGGGATAGCACATATCATGAAGAACGGGTGGATTAGGATGCTCCATTTCTATGATTGTTTCAAAGCGAATTAATTGACGTGTATTATCCCTAATCCACTATTGCATACACCAAAATATTTCTTTTTATTTTTATTTTTTTAAATAAAAATATTAGTTTTTTTTAGAAGATAAAGGAAAAGAAAAATCCTAATTAAAACAAATCAAATCAATCACTTTTCAATCAACTCTAATTCTAGGGTTTAGTCTAACTCCACTAGACCAGCTCCTAACCAAAAACTCCTACAGTGAAAAGATTAAAGTTTTACCTAGGTAGTTAGCCAAGTAAGGATAGTACTAGAGGGTGATCAAAGATCAATTAAGTACCTCTTTCCTTACGGAGCGCTTTACGCAACCCCTAAACCTTACCTTAGACACCAACTATTCTGAGAAAACTTAAACCGTTCACTTAAGGATTTCTTATTCCTTATTGAGCTCAGGATTTCTTATTCCTTATTGAGCTCGAATCCTTAGGGGCCAATGTCTAATGAGTTTTAGAAGGCTTGGTTTTGTGAAGTAAGGAATTAGTGATTTTTGGGCTAAGGAAAGGGTGATGAACTCCCTCACCTTATCTTGATTATGGGGTTTTGCCCTTAAAAATATTTTTAAGTGTGTGTGCCAAATCAAGATGCTCAAATCACTTGGTGAATTCCTACTATCAATATGAAATGCAACCCTATGAATTAAAAGCAACTAAAAAGAATGGAAAGAAAAAAAATTTTAATTAGGGTTAACAATCAAACAAATGAGAAGGAGGGAATTTGTTTGAATTTATTATCTTGTTAGTAAATGTCAAAGTGGAGGGTGAATTTTATTATGGGTCAACGAAAAATAATTTTTTTTAAGTCCTAATTGTCTCTAATTATGAAGAAGTAGCTAAAGGATAGAATTAAAAACTAGAAAGAGGACTTACCTAAAAGCAAATCTTCAAATCCTAGTTCTCCAATCCGCGATCTTCAAGCTCCAAACGTTTCCTTCACAAAAAACACACAAGTTAAAGAACCAAAATAATTAAAACCTACTTAAGCACCTTCCCCGGCAACGGCGACAAAAACTTGATGCGGCATAAACATGTACCAAAAAGGTTACAAGTGCACAACCGTGTCAAGTTATAGTATTCAAGATATCGATCCCACGAGGAAGGTGTTTTGTAGGAGAAAATATAAAATCGGTTCTTATGTTGTGTGCGTGACAAATAAGATTAATGAGTGAATGTGATTGTGAAGAGATTGAGATAGTGAAAATGGTGTGTAAATAGGTGCAAGTGTAAGTGACAGTGGATTTAAAAAAAATGAGTATGATCAATAAGGTGAGAAGGAAAAAAATGAATAAAATCAAGAAACAAATAAAAAATCAAGAATGAAGAACAAAATTCTAGAATAAAAGAAAATGCAAGAAATTAAAGATGGTGGATTCAATTATAGATATGGATAATCTAAAATTGAACCCACTTCTTAGAAAAGAGTAATTTCCTAGAGGGTTCTAGCCTAAAGACGAATCAAACAAAATAAAAATAAACAAAAAGAAAAACTAAACCCAAGAGGGTTCTAGCCTCAAGGTGAATAGTGTAAGAAATTAAAATCTAACTACAAAATAAATTATAAAATCTAAACTACAAAATAAAATTACAAAAATTAAATGCACGAAAATAAATCTACTCTATAAGCATAAAATAAATCTAAGGCAAGAGGGTTCTAGCCTCTTGGCTATTTAACAAGAAAATAAAATCTAACTACAATGATAGAAATAAATCTAAACTAATAAGCAATGAAAGAGAAAAAGAAAAAAAATACAAAGATTCAGATAATTCTCCATCTTCATCTTCATCTTCATCATCCAATAAAGAGAAGAAGAAAAAATTTTAAAGTGGTGAAAAAATTATTATTATTAATTGTAACAAAAAGTTATAATTTTGGAAGGCCTTCTCAATTAAGAGTAGCCCTCCTCTCCAAAAAGGAGTTACAAAAATTTTCACACCCCTAACCCCTCACTCTCAACCCCTATTTATAGTAAACATCAGTGAATTGAGCCCTTGGATCAAACTTGAGCCCCAAGAATGTAATTTCGGCCGTTGATGCAATCTAGAAGACTTCGCATAGATGCAAGCATCGATGCTTCAATAAGAATTCTGACTTCACGGTTGGTTTCGTCTTGTCGAGATAGGCGATTTTTATATATTATATGTTAAATTCTGCCTTCAGGATTGGGAGATATCGTCGTTTCTTTGCGGCCAACTATCTTGAATACATTTTTTTCATATTTAATTTTTTTATTTTCTTCGGCTTCTACAGGCTACTCGGCTTGATTCTGGCCTTGGGCTTTTTGACTCTTGCTTGTGTTCTTTATTTAATTCATGGGTTTTTATTGAGATAAGAGATCATGGGCTTTATTCTTCACTAACCTGCAATTAAAGATAAAAACAATTATTAATGGCATATTTATTCATATAAAATAGATAATAATGGTATAAAATTATAATAAAATATGATTATCAAATACCCCCACACCTAAATTTTTGCTAGTCCTCTAGCAAAGAAAGAAAAAGAAAATCCTAATTAACTTTCGCAGGAATCACGGTTGTATTTAGCGCATACAACAAGCCTTTAAACCCCTAGGTTACCCTAGTGGACGAGTCGTAGTCTCGTGAGGGTTTGCAGTGAATATTCCCACAAAATTCGGTCAACTTGCCAAATTAAAGGAGTCAGTAAATAACTAAATTCACTTGATAACTTTTAGATAATCTAATTAGAGCTAGTTATCACTCAAGAAATATATATAACTCTAAGGTATATTTTCAAGAAAATCTTCTCATTGTAGCAATTTAATTTAAAAGTTTTGAAAAGAACATGCTAACTATTTGTTTTAAATAATTTTTAAGTTGCTTGATTTAAAATATTTTCCAAGACCATATATACAACTATAAGACATTTATTAGTTTTTTTTAATTTTTTTTATTTTAACTCTTTCTTTCTTGGTGATTTTTTTTCTACTTTAACGGGCTTTCTAAGTGACCATTTAACGAGTTTTGGGCCAATGGATCCCAACCCAAATGGGCTTAGGTCATTAAGTATGGAAATACTCCTTGGGCTTAATTACTCGGTCAGCTTAGGCTTAATAAGATAGAATCACCTTGAATTAAAGAGTTTTTTTTTGTGCCCATCTTTCGCACTCTTCTTCTGCAAATTTTTTTTGTATATGTATATATATTTTGAAAATATGTAAATCAAGACACTTTGAAAAAAATTATTTTCAACTCTAAGTTAAACATGCAAAAATTTTATTATTTTAAATAAAAGTCCAAGTCAAGGCTTAAGTAAAGTATACTACTTTGAAAATTATTTCTTAAGAAATTTATTTAGAGTTATTATAAAAAGTGAACTTAAGTAAATAACCAACTAGGGATTAGATAATTTTAAATTTATCAAATAAATTAATTATTACATGACTCTATAAATTTGGCAAGTGACGATATTTTTATTATTTTTTTAAAAAGAAAAAGGGAAAAAATGTAACTAAAAATGTAAAATAAAGAGAAAAAATAACTAATTCTCTCCCCCACACCTAAATTTTGCATTGTCCTCAATGCAAACTCTATGATGCGTAAAGTAAAGCAGATAAGAAGTGAAACACTTACATTTGGTCCGCTGATAAAAATTTGTAATTACCTTTGGTCTGAGGAGGATGAAAACAAAATTTTATTTTTCTTTCTTTTTTTTCCTTTTTTTTCTTTACTTTTTTTTTCTTTTTTCTTTTTTCTTTTTTTTTTTTGAAAACTGAACAAGAAACTCTCACATGAGAAAAGAATAAATTCTTTTTATTATTCTAAAATAAACAAAATAAATAATGTAGAATAAAATATTCAACATGAAGAGTTCATGTTCTACATTGAATCCTACCTTACTGTTAAAAGTTTTTCCCCGGATTTTAAACAAATTCAGAATGATATAATCAATAATGTGTATTTCCAAGCATTTCGGGGTGTTCAATAATTCATGCAACAAGGTAAGGTAGGTATTATTGGTGTCATGCATTTTGTATTTCTTAATGAACTTAGACTCTTGTACTGTGAAGTTTTATTTTTCGACAACCAATTCTTCTGTGAAGTTCAAAAAATTTTGTTGGTTATTATTCTCCAAAAATCTAAGTTCATCAAGAAAGAGTTCTTCAAAAAATTAATTCAAAGTAGCACATGTTTAACACAGTTTTATTATTCTCAATGACCTGATCTGCTTCTTCTAAAAACTCTAACTCTTCTTTAACACAGTTTTATTATTCTCAATGACCTGATCTGCTTCTTCTAAAAACTCTAACTCTTCATCAAAAATTTCCTCAAAACTCAAATCAGACTCTTCTTCTTCTTCTTCTGATCTTTCCTGAATGTAGTTTATTTCTAGAGGCTGATTATTTGGTTGGTCCCCTTAATTAAAAATGTTGAGATCGATTGTCAAATTCCCAAAGGACAGCTTCATTTGACCAGTTCTATAGTTGATGAGAGCATTAGAAGTGGCTAAGAAGGGTCGTCCTAAGATGACAGGTGTCTGTCCTTTTGGATTGTAAACAGGCTATGTTTCCAAGATTACAAAATCTACTGTAAAAATAAAATATCCAACCTTATTCAGAACATCCTATAACTCACCCATAGGGACCTTAACAGATCTATCAGCCAACTGTAAGGTGCATTTGGTAAGATTCAGTACACCTAGACCTAATTGCTGGTAAACTGAATGTGGAAGCAAATTAACACTGGCCCCTAAGTCTAACAGCGCCTTATCAATGTGAGTATTCCCAATGATACATGAAATGATGGGGGAACCTGGATCTTTACGTTTCAAAGGTATGGGATTTGATAGCATTTCACTGATATTGGCGGCTAAAAAGACTTTCTTTGGAACATTTATTCGCCTCTTCTTAGTGCATAATTCTTTTAAAAATTTAGCATAAGATGGAATTTGTTCAATTACATCTAAGAGAGGAATGTTGACCTTAACCTGCTTGAATGTTTCTAGGATCTTCTCCTCCAGAGGAGAGTGTTTCCTAGACCTGAGTCTATCTGGAAAGGGAGCAACCGGTCTAAACCTATCAAAAGCAGGCTCAGATTCGGGTTCAGGTTATTGGTCATCTGATGGGAGTGATTGTTGAATAGATTCATCAAAAGGAGAAGGAGAAGGAATTTGTACTGGATCAGAAGTTTGACTTGGAGGAGTTCTCACTTGATTATCGACCTGTCTACCTGACCGAAGTGAATGGATTGCATTCACTTGAGCTTCATAGGATGAACTGCATCCTGTGTCCTTAGGGTTGACCACGGGTTGACTCGGAAATTTTCCTTTCTCTCTTTTACTCACGGCACCAGCTAGTTGACCAAGTTGGGATTCTAATCTAGCTATAGCTTGAGTGTTGGAGTTGAGCATTTATCCGGTTGATTGCATGAAGGAATTCAGCGTGCTAGACGTTTGAGTCAACATATTCGTGGTTTGAGCGGAGGCCTTAATTATGATTTCCAAACCCCTTTGCAATACGTTGAGAAGTTTATCCTGATCTGGATTATGATGAGTTTGAATTACAGCTTGATGAAGAGGAGACTGATTTTGATACGACAGACTGGGTTGTTGAAATTGTGAATTGAAAGGAACTGTGTTTCCCTTAGGAAAATGTTGGGTCGAAGCGGGAGTGAAGTTTTGAGTTCCGAGAGAATTTCCTAGATTCCATGCAAAGTTGGGATGATTTCTCCAACCTGGATTGTAGGTTGGAGAAAATGGATCATTTCTAGGGTGCTGGAATGCAGCGTTCATCTGTTCTATTGCGTTGGTTGGAGAAAATGGATTATTTCTAGGGTGCTGGAATACAGCGTTCATCTGTTCTAATGAATTGTTGTTTCCTAGGAGAGGGCATTCCTCTGAAACGTGGGTATGAGACTGACAATTATAACATCCTGAGGCAGAAACATGATTGATTTGAGCTGGAGCTCGTCCCTTAATTTCTAAAGCTACTAACCTTCGTAGAATCGTCGCCATCTTTGCTTCAGAAGCAATGTTTGACTCTAAGGAAAGACCACAAGACTTAGATTGGGGAACTGATGAAACCATATCATCGCACTATTCCCGTTGCATTGTTTTTTCAGAAAGACTCTCCAAAAACCCCCAAGCTTCATCAGCATTTTTCCTCATAAAATCCCCGTGGCACATTGATTCTAAGAAAGTCTTTGCAGAATAATCTAATCCCTCATAAATTATTTGGCACAATCGCCATTTTTCTAAACCGTGATGAGGACATTGGATGAGAAGATCTTTAAATCGGTCAAAATACTTCAACAAAGGTTCTCCCGGGATAATTTTAAAATTCATGATGCTAGTTTCTTAGCTTTTCCGTTTTATGGATAGGGAAAATTTTTTTAAGAAAAATTGTGATAAATTCTTCCCAAGTAGTGATGGAATTTGTTAGTAAGCTGTACAACCATTTTTTAGCTTTATCCTTAAGAGCAAATGGAATAAATCTAAGCTTAATCGCATCTTCGGTTAATTCTCTCATTTTAATCATAATACACACTTTCTCAAATTCTGAAATAAAAATATATGCATCTTCTGTTTTATTACCAAGGAATTTGGGAAGCATGTTTATGTATTACGGTTTAAGCTCAAAATTTATTCCATTTATTTCGGGGAGCCTAATATACGAGGGGATTGCATTTCTAATGGGATAGAACTTATCATGAAGAATGGGTGGATTAGGATACTCTATTTCTATGATTGGTTCAAAGCGAATTAATCGACGTGCATTATCCCTAATCCACTATTGCATACACCAAAATATTTCTTTTTATTTTTATTTTTTTAAATAAAAAAAATTAGTTTTTTTTAAGGAAAGAAAGAAAGAAAATTAGTTTTTTTTAGAAGATAAAGGAAAAGAAAAATCCTAATTAAAACAAATCAAAGCAATCACTTTTTAATCAACTCTAATTCTAGGGTTTAGCCTAACTCCACTAGACCAGCTCCTAACCAAAAACTCCTACAGTGAAAAGATCAAAGTTTTACCCAGGTAGTTAGCCAGATAAGGATTGTACTAGAGGGTGATCAAAGATCAATTAAGTACCTCTTTCCTTGCAGAGCGCTTTACGCAACCCCTAAACCTTGCCTTAGACATCAACTATTCTGAGAAAACTTAAACCATTCACTTAAGGATTTCTTGTTCCTTATTGAGCTCGAATCCTTAGGAGCCAACGTCTAATGAGTTTTAGAAGGTTTGGGTTTGTGAAGTGAGGAATTAGTGATTTTTGGGCTAAGGAAAGGGTGATGAACTCCCTCACCTTATCTTGATTATGGGGTTTTGCCCTTAAAAATATTTTTAAGTGTGTGTGCCAAATCAAGATGCTCAGATCACTTGGTGAATTCCTACTATCAATATGAAATGCAACCCTATGAATTAAAAGCAACTAAAAAGGATAGAAAAGATTTTTTTTAATTAGGGTTAACAATCAAACAAATGAGAAGGAGGGAATTTGTTTGAATTTATTATCTTGTTAGTAAATATCAAAGTGGAGGGTGAATTTTATTAAGGTCAACGAAAAATAATTTTTTTTAAGTCCTAATTGTCTCTAATTGTGAAGAAGTAGCTAAAGGATAGAATTAAAAACTAGAAAGAGGAATTACCTGAAAGCTAATCTTCAAATCCTAGTTCTCCAATCCGCGATCTTCAAGCTCCAAATGTTTCCTTCGCAAAAAACACATAAGTTAAAGAACCAAAATAATTAAAACCTACTTAAGCACCTTCCCCCGCAACGGCGCCAAAAACTTAATGCGGCATAAACATTTGCCAAAAATGTTGCAAGTGCAAAACCGTGTCAAGTTATAGTATTTAAGATATCGATCCCACGAGGAAGGTGTTTTATAGGAGAAAATATAAATTTAAGATATCGATCCCACGAGGAAGGTGTTTTATAGGAGAAAATATAAAATTGGTTCTTATGTTGTGTGCGTGACAAATAAGATTGTTGAGTGAATGTGATTATGAAGAGATTGAGATAGTAAAAATGGTGTGTAAATAGGTGCAAGTGTAAGTAAGAGTGGATTTGAAAAAGAATGAGTATGATCAATAAGGTGAGAAGGAAAAAATGAATAAAATCAAGGAACAAATAAAAAATCAAGAATGAAGAGCAAAATTCTAGAATAAAAGAAAATGCAAGAAATTAAAAATGGTGGATTCAATTATAGATATGGATAATCTAAAATTGAACCCACTTCTTAGAAAAGAGTGATTCCCTAGAGGGTTCTAGCCTAAAAGGCGAATCAAACAAAATAAAAATAAACAAAAAGAAAAACTACACCCAAGAGGGTTCTAGCCTCAAGGTGAATAGTATAAGAAATTAAAATCTAACTACAAAATAAATTATAAAAGCTAAACTACAAAATAAAATTACAAAAATTAAATGCACGAAAATAAATCTACTCTATAAGCATAAAATAAATCTAAGGAAAGAGGGTTCTAGCATCTTGGCTATTTAACAAGAAAATAAAATCTAACTACAATGATAGAAATAAATCTAAACTAATAAGCAATAAAAGAGAAAAAGAAAAGAAATACAAACCTTCAGATAATTCTCTATCTTCATCTTCATCTTCATCATCCAATAAAGAGAAGAAGAGAAAATTTTAAAGTGGTGAAAAAATTATTATTATTAATTATAATAAAAAGTTATAATTTTGGAAGGCCTTCTCAATTAAGAGTAGCCCTCCTCTCCAAAAAAGAGTTACAAAAATTTTCACACCCCTAACCCCTCACTCTCAACCCCTATTTATAGTAAACATCAGTGAATGAGAGCCCTTGGATCAAACTTGAGCCCCAAGAATGCTATTTCGGCTGTTGATCCAATCTGGAAGACTTCGCATTGATGCAGGCATCGATGCCGGCATCGATGCTGGCATCAATGCTTCAATAAGAATTCTGACTTCACGGTTTGCTTCATCTCGTCGAGATAGGTGATTTTCATATATTATATGTTAAATTCCGCATTCCGGATTGGGAGATATCGTCGTTTCTTTGCGGCCAACTATCTTGAATACATTTTTTTTCATATTTAATTTTTTTATTTTCTCCGGCTTCTACAGGCTACTTGGCTTGATTCTGGGCTTGGGCTTTTTGACTCTTGCTTGTGTTCTTTATTTAATTCATAGGTTTATGTTGAGATAAGAGATCTTGGGCTTTATTCTTCACTAACCTGTAATTAAAGATAAAAATAATTATTAATGGCATATTTATTTATCTAAAATAGATAATAAGGATATAAAATTATAATAAAATATGATTATCACTTGCCTAGTATGCGGAGCTCACCTGCTTGAGGGCGCAGCTCGCCTGAATCATGGAGCTCGCCTGATTTGGGCAACTCGCCTGATTTGGGAAGATGGCTTGAAGAGCGAAGCCCTCCCGATTTGGGGGGCTCACATGTCTTGCTAAGTTCGCCCAAACGGGGAACTTTACTGCTAGAGTGAGGCTCGCCTGAAATGTCTGGCTCACCCAAAACACCAAGTCTAGTTTTGGGAACTTCGTCAATAGAACAAAGCCCGCCTGAATAGGTGGCCTTGCCTGAACGTAGTCCACTAAAACTGGGAACTTTACATTCCTGTTTGGCTCTTTTTAGGCCTGGATAGTAATTTAGGCTATCATAAGAAGTGAAGACTTAGGCTTCATGGCTGGAGAGAGCTTGTCGTCGCCACCGTTGGGCTCTCTTGGAGAGAGGAGCGTTCATGTTGATGACAAAGACGTGGTCTGCGCCAATAAGAACAGTTGTCTCCTCTTGTGTAGAGACCTATGTGGATTGCTTGGCAACCCAATGAGCAGTCCTTGGCTGGCTTTCTTGGTCTTTGGCTCAGCCTTGATTGGATTGGGGGAGATAGAGCCCTCCGCTATAGCTCGGGTAGAGCTCTTGGGCGTGGTTGCCTCAGCCACTTGGGGTTGGATCTCACGCACAACTCTACGATATCGGTGGGTTGCTCTGCCACTAGAGAAAGAAGAAGATAAGTACTCTTCGTACTTAGCTTGGTCGAACTCAATCCTAAGGGACTTGACAGTCATCCCTTCCACAATTCCGTCGAATTACGTCACCACCATTTCGGTTGAAGAAATAGTTCCTCCCACTGTGGTCGCCATCTTCTGTACGGTGCGTAAAATTGGTTCGCAATGGAGATTTTTATTGATAAGAATGGCTTATTACAAATCAAAAATCAAAATTACAACAGAAGTGGAGAGAAGGCTCTCCTTGTTTAACGTGGGTTCTTCGATAGCGATAGGATACCTCCCTCGAATGCTTTGTTGAGTTTGCTTCCCTTAAACAATACGATCGAAGTTACGGTTGAGCTTCTGTATGCAATAGAAGCTCTGGCGTGATTGAGTTTGATAAATACCCGAGCTTGACGAGTATCAAGGCCGAATGCTTGGAGAAGGCAAATACGCAAGAGTTTGCAAAAGAGCCAAGAGTCTCAAATCTGAGGGTTCAGATTGAATCTACTTTAACAATCCAGGTGAAAAGCTAGAAAAGTTCTACCAAGCAAGCCAATGAAGATCTCTGTTTGAATATTCTTGGAAATTCCAAGCTTCTCTATCCAATTTGTAAGAAACCAGTCGAACCAAACAACCCCAGCTAAACCCCTTTCATGTTGGTAAAGGTCCTATAAATAGGCAAGGGATGGCTGGGTCATCCCTTGATTTATGGGATGTAACCACAAATAGGAGTAAGGAGTAGCATACTCCCCCTATAGCTATGGGATGTGACCACTATAGGGGTGATGAGAGTCATGCCTCATTACCCAGGACGTGGGAAGCGGGTAGGCCCATTCTAACAAGCAAGAAGCCACTTACACTATTCAGGCGAGGCTGACAGGCTTGTAGGCGAGCTTAAGAGTTGCTTGAACATTCAAGCAAGCTTGCAGGCAAGCTTAGCAAATAGGCGGGGTTGGTTGGTGGTCCCCACGAGCGTGTGAGCTGGCATTCGTTGGCAAGCTGGGTTCATGCATGCGAACTCACTGCATGCAAGCTTGACCCATATGGGCGAGCAATGTTTTGAAGCGAGGTCGAGCTCGTACTGGCGAGCTTGATAATCAGGCAAGCTTGACTCGTGCTGGCGAGTCAACCAAACAGGCGAGGTTGGCAAGGTTTGGCACGTGCAGGCGAGCCAAACAAACAAATGAGCTTTTGGCTTGTAGGCGAGCTTGGCTTGGCCTCTTGAGTGTAGGCAAATTTTGCTTGTGCTGGCAAGCTAAGCACTACAGGCGAGTTTTAGCTTGCAAGCGAGCAAAGCGTGTTGGCGAGCTTTGGCTTGCATGCGAGCTTTGCTTGGCCTTTTGCTTGCTTTGAGCATGCGGGCGAGCTCTAATGGGCGAGGTTTGAGCTCTCTTGTATAAAGGCAATTTTAATTACCTACACAGGTATGGGCACATCATTCCAGTGCTCTCTAATTCATTCTTCAATGTTAAGGTCTCAAATTGCATTTGCATATTCTCCATAAATTTAGCCTCTATTGGACATCAAAGTGGTAGTTAGTGCTAGCTCTACCTCATGATCAATAAAGAGATTGGAGCGCTCCTTGTGATTCACAGTAGGCATGAGCATGGGCATGCACCTTGAGTGGGGGTCAAAATTGTACTGGCACTTGCGGCAATTGTGTGAACAGTAACATCTATAGTTACACCATGATGCACTAGGTTCACCTCTTGTGGGATGGCTCTAGTCCCATCATAGTGATTCGACTTCCCAAGTTCATCATCTAGAGTGCAACCAACTATTGAATGGAATTTTGAAGATCGTTGAGGGTATTCTATTGTGCCCGATATGATTCTTCTTGTACCAAGAATTTTTACGATAAGTCTTCTAAAATCAAAGTCGAAGTCGCTCCGTTGCTAGTGGCACCATCTTCATTTAGGATTGGACTCCTGCCATTGTTTAGTGGCAGAGTCACATCCTCAGTAGGAGTGATATTTGTGTCACTCCTACCTTTTTTGTTTGCTTAGGTATTAGAAGAGATATATACCTACTTTAGATCATCATTAGAATGAACACTTTCTGATGCATTCTCACTTTCTGAATAGACAATTTCCGTCATTAGCTGGATGTGACTGTAGTCAAAAGGAACATGTACTTTGGACGAGTGCATTGATATGGGCCATCACTACAAATTTTAAGTCTTTCACACTTTTGGACATATTTGTCATTAAATTCTAGGGGATCACATACTGGTAGCATTAAATTGAGAGTGTATGCTCAGTTATCTTCTCGTCTAGGTAATCCTCTGTGCCTTGCATGCTATATCATCTAGGCCTACCCTCATAGAGGAGCCTCTTTCGAGTTGTAGGTCAACTTGAATGCTAACTCACGTCTTCCTCAGGTTCATCCTTGAATAGTAGCAATCTTATACCCAAGATTGTTGTCCCTATTATGTTAAAAGTGACTACCATCAAGTCACCATATTGGTTAGCTCTTCACCTATGAGACTTTCATTTTCTCAAAAGATTTGGGTTTGCACTTTCAAATATTGATGACCATTATCTCGACTAGTCTTCTCCTGTAGCTTATAACACCTTGTTAGGAAGTCCAAGTTCGCACTCTTGGATAATCGGTTGAAGACTGAAGTCCTCTTGTGCTTAGGTTCATGTGGATGGCTAGCTGATATCATAAGGTTTTCCTTTATGTAGTACCAACAAGGACAATACAATGAATGATGGAGACATCCACCCTCCACCTAGAAAGTTGGGGTAATAGATAATCCATTACTAGAATGTGATTGATCACATGAATCCAGAAAGTTCTACAGATTTGAGGGGACTAGGCTCTAAATTCTAATGAAATAACGGGTATTTGATATATCCTATCTAAGTTCAGCATTCAAACATCTCTTTTTCCTTCATTCATGCAAGGTGAGAGCTTGTTTTAATGGCGTGTGAATGTTAGCAGCAGATAAATGTTCTTCGGCTAAGTTTACATTGTCATCTTCCTCAGTACATGGAGTTAGCTTGAGACCATGTTAATTAACCCTAGTTAAAGTAGAGGTAGACCTTGAGATAGAGATTTTTTGACAACTCCTAGTTGCATTTTGGTGATGTCTGCCCTCATCTAGGAACCACTTTGTGCCTCTTGGTCAAACTCAATGAATAAGCTTTAAACGGTGGTTCTAAGGGGTAATCTCATTATATTACAACACAATGCTCTCCTTTTAAGAGAACTCTACTCCCACCGGGTGTGTCATCTATTTTTTGTGCAAATTGGGTGATGTGGGCATCCTCATGACTTGAGCTTCGAGCAAGCATAGAAGGGAATTGGCCCGCTTATTTCCTTATTTTTGTCTAGGTGGGTTGTTGACCTTGCATCAACAAAGAGAAATTAGTATCTCTATGGACTATATAATATGGTGGAAGGTGTTGGTGGTGTCCTTTGGTGAAAACTCACACCATGGAGGAAGAGTAGCTTGATCTCAAGTGTGGATAACCAAATATTGCTCTTTTTCCCACGTGCATTTGTTTACAGGCCATCTTGTACAAAGAAGATTACTCCAGCAAAGGGAGCAGTCACTCTCGGCTGTATTGTAAAACCCTATGAGAAGATGAAACTTCTTGGGGAGTAGCAGTAGCTCTCGAGTGGATTAGAATCCTAATGAGTAAACTTTGACGGAGAGTAGTAGACCAATGAGAAAAGTCCAATGAAAAAGAATTATATATAACTCGATGGACCAAAGAGAACCCAAGGAGCTCGCTAGAGCATAGGAGAGCTCCAACCTTAGGTAAGAAGGCTTGGACAAGAGATCAGAGACTTTGGTAGAAGTTTGGAGCCTTAGAACCAACATGGAGCCCTTTGGATGTGGGCTAAGAGTTTCTACTCATAGAGAAGCCCTTATTTACCCAGTTTTTGTGGATTTACGCACTATTAGGATTATACAAGCTACTTTAACAGCTTTTCAATGTACGAGTGCTGAATGGATAATGATGTGACACCTTTTCTCAATAGTTCTCACAGCTTTTGTCATTTATGCAGGGTTAGTAGTGCCGCTTGAATACTTCCATTGGTTGCTTTTGTAGCCTCGCATAAACTTTGTACATGGATTTTATCTTGTAGCACTTTGATGGCTCTGCTTTGCTATAGTTCTATCTGCCAGTTTGACTATCATGTTCAGCGAAAGTTTTACATGCCATTAGCCTTACGTGAGCTTAGCGTGATCTCAACACAGTTTGTTCCTAACTTCTCGTGACCTTAGCACCATGTGATCTTAGCCATGCGTAAACATGCCTTGGTCTATTTTCAAATGAGTTTTGATCTCGCCCCACTTATGTCCAAGGCCTCGTGAGTTTACGCCCTTGGCTCCGAGGCCATTTTGTCATGTTGAAACCTTTTGGTCAATTAGGAATGATCGTTATATCCCCGTAGGCCTCCTGTGATGTCATAGGGTGCTTAGTCAATGGTTTGATATTTTTACCTATCTATAGTATTCTTTTTAAAAATTTGTCTATTTTCATGTGTCATTTTAAAGGAATATATTTTTTTTATAAAAGCATGATTTTCTTTATTAAAACCTATTCCTCTTTTATCATTATTCATTTGCAAGTTGCTTAAAGGGCATCTAGTTTTTCCTTTCCTTTTGTAAGTTCAGATTATGTTTTCTAAACCTATATCTTAGTTTTCAAAGGTTCCACTTCTGATTTTAAATTTTCATGTTTCGTGATTAGTTTTGTATGCTTCAGTATGTTATTTTCATGAACTTTATGTAAAGTAGATAGTTTGCTAGACGATTGATCATTCCCTATTTTCAAATCCAGATTCTCTTTTTCTAGTGTTTTAATAGCTCTAACATTTTTATAATATTAGAAGTAATGCCATTAGAATTATTTTGCAATTCTAAGAAAGCTTCATATAATTGATTTAAAGTAATAAATTCATATTCATCAGAAGATGATACCTCATTAGCTTTTCCTATAAAGCAAAGATTTGTGTTTCTTGTTCCAATGCAAAATCCGAGCTATCTTCATTTGACCATGTTTCACCAATTACCCCTTCTTTTCTTTGTTATTGAATCTATTCTTTTTTATCAATGGGCACTTCGATTTGAAGTTTCCAAATTTCATGCAATTGTAGCAAACAACTACTTCATTTCCGAAGCCTTTCTTTGCGTTGTTGAATTCCCTTTACATTCTAAGCATTCCACATAATCTCCTTATAATCAAGGAAAATATCTTCATCATAATTGCCACCATCATCTAATTCTTGTGTTGCTTTTAGCATTATTGACGTAGGCTTTTTTTTCCTTTCTCCTTTTCATTCTCTTTGGATTCATCCTCATTCACTGCTCTCAATCTTATAGGTTTTGAGCTTTCCTTGAAGTTCCTCATATGTCATCTTGTTTATGTTATTGAACTCCTTCAAATGGTTGGCTTTAACCTCCCATTTTCAATAAGAAAACGTAGCACTTTTTGCATCATCTCATTATCAATATAACTCTTACCATGACAGGCTAAACCATTAGAAATTTCACTGAAGCGAGTAAACATTTGATCAATAGTTTATCAAGCTCCATTTTAAATTTTTCATATTTATTGTTTAGCAAATCTATCTTAGCATCTTTAACTTGTGATGTGCTCTTATGTGTAAGTTCTAGTGTATGCCAAATGTCGTAGATGGTCTCACAAGTAAGTGTGCAATTTAGTTTGGTGGATGTCAAAGCTCTAAAAATATAATACAGAGCCCTAGAATTGATATAGCCTTAAGGTCAGTTGGAGTCCATTTGGTTTCATTGATCTTCATCGATGGTTGATACTTTGGAACTGATTGTGTGGTTGGATAGTTTTACCCTCCAGGGAGTTGGTAAGATTTTTACATTTTTGCCCTTTTGTTGAGTTTTAGCTTAGAAGTCCCACTATATTAAGTTGTATGTAGGTGAATTGTCCAGAGTAATTTGACCAAAAGTTGACTTATAATAATTTAACACATCTCAGCTAATAATTACTATTCTAACCTTATTTTGTATTAGTCCAGCTAGATGAGGCTTAATTATGTGCACGAGGGCCCATTTGACCCAGTTCTCGTGTACGTACTACTAGTTGAGTCACGTGTCCATATCCATAGCTGGGACATAGGGGAATGACAAGATTTTTATAGTATCAGAGCCTAGGTTTTGACAAGTAGACCCTATGTGTAGTCATGTTTGGTGGATAAACTTTTTTATAGTATCAGAGCCTAGGTTTTGACAAGTAGACCCTATGTGTAGTCATGTTTGGTGGATAAACTTTTAGCTGATTGTGATCCCTAACCAAATCATGAAAGTAAAACCTAATCCTACGACCTGAGACCTCTCCGCCTGGGATAAACCACACCTCTAGCCATTTAGGTCACATATTAAGGATTGCTCATCACTGAGCCATCCCCTATAACCACCCTTATAGCCTCCACCTACCAAGGGCATGCACTCGGTCGAGCGCATGCGCTCAGCCTAAAATCCGTGAGTTTCAAAATGTTTTCAACCTATAACTTCTTTGATTCAAATTCAAAACAAATAAAAAATCAACTTCAACCCAAGTTTTCACTGCTAAGGGGAATCAATTCTATCAAATTTCACATCAAAAGATCATGTATATCTAAACTCACCATTAGAGCCCTCGAGCTCGCAATTTAAACCAAAAATGGGGACAACCACTTACTTAATACATTGAAAACCATCCAAAAATATCTAAAAACTGTAGAGGTCATAAACTAATCGAAACCCATGAAAATTCTCATAAAAATATGGATCAAGACTATAACTTACAAAATTAACATTATTCCATAATAACGAGTCCTCTTTAAAAGAGATTGTGGACTGAGGTCCATCTCTTAGAGAAATCCTCTCCTTAGTCAAATCCCACTAATTTGCAACACTAGCTCTTTTAAAATCTAGTTTATATCAAAAGAAAGAGGAGAATGAGATCTCCAAAACCGATAAATTTAAAAGCTCTTTTAAAATCTAGTTTATATCAAAAGAAAGAGGAGAATGAGATCTCCAAAACCGATAAATTTAAATTCTCAAAAGATAATCATTAAGCATCAAAAGAAAGAGGAGAATGAGATCTCCAAAACCGATAAATTTAAATTCTCAAAAGATAATCATTAAGAAAGAAAACACTTGTGTTGGGTGTTGATGCAATCCTCTCTTTGACCTCCAAGCTCTCTATTATCATATCTAACTCATGAGGGAGAGAACTTAGAGCTTTCATATGGGGCATTAATCGGGGGCTTGGGTCAAATATGTATCTATTCAATTGGATTCAACCCAATAAGTTTATATGGCATAATAACCCATTTATCTCTCCTATAAGGTCCAAAACATTATGTAAAACTAAAAACTCACATTTGAAACCCAAAAGCCAAATTTAGCAATACATAAACACAAAAACAAAATTTTGATTTCTATTTGAAGAAAAGACATGTGACATTTGTCAGGATCATAGGACTCAATTAAATCTTATGGCTCATGTTTACTCGATCAGAATCTATGATCAAACTTTATTCAATGCGATGTAGGGTCATTATAGTATCTGGTTTTGGGGCCTATAAAAGAGATTTCTAGGACTATGGTTTGAGGAACAAAATCAAAGTGAGCTGCATGTTATAAAAGAGAAGTAGAGAGAACTATGTAGAGAACAAAGTGGAGAAATCTAGGTTTTTATTAGAGATTTTTTGGTGTGAGATTGAGAGAGGATTCTTTTGATATTTATCTGGATCACTAGAATAGATTATCTTGTAATATTTAGAAAAAAAAGACTAAATTCTCTCATAGACGTAGGTGATTGCCAAACCACATAAATTAATGTAGTATATTAATATTCTCTTTTCCTATTGATCTATTTTTCTATAGTATATTAATATTCTCTTTAGTTTGAACATGTTTTCTGTTGGATACATGACATACAACGTAGCTGAAAAAGCATATCATGACTATTAATCTCAATTAATTAAAATCTAGAATTATACCTGAAATGCTTTCCGAATTTCTACAATAATCGGATCCGAGATCAATCTGAAAAAGTTTCCTCAAGAAAAAACCTCCAATTGAAATCCACTCGTCATCGAAGTGGAGCAATACTAAGAGATAGGCTCTCAAATTTCTATTTCTTCATATTATCTTCATAAGATTTTCTATCTCATCATAAGACTACATATGAACTCTATTTATAGGACCAAACTAGTCTTAGATATTTTAACTTTAAACGATTCATAATTATTTAGAACTCTATCCATAATCATTAAGGATAAAAATAGATTTGTTCAAAAACTTTATCCATAACAATTAATGATAGAAATAGAATTTGTTCAAAAACTTTATTCATAACAATTAAAGATAGAAATAAAATTTGTTCAAAAACTTTATCCATAACAATTAAGAACAGAAATAGAATTTGTTCAAAAACTTTATCCATAACAATTAAGAATAGAAATAGAATTGCATTGCATGTATTCCTCTTCTAATAGCATTACTGAGACCAATTGGGTCCCATATCAAGAACCAATTATTAATCAAATTAATAATTTTAATTTAACAATCAAAAATTATTAATCAAATTAATAATTTTAATTTAACAATCAAATCTCTATCCGACCAACTGTTCATAAAAGCTCTTCCATAATATGTTTTAATTTAACAATCAAATCTCTATCCGACCAACTGTTCATAAAAGCTCTTCCATAATATGGGATTAATTATTAATAAATAAGATCTTACATTCATCCCCCCCAGTGTTATTTATTTTAGGCAACTCTTTTAAGAAAGACAACTTGCATATTTGCTCATGCCTAAATTGCAATTCCCATGAATATAAATAAAAATTATTTTGAAACATCAAAATATTTTATTTTTATAAGAAAGTAAATTTAAAAAATATTTCAAAACCACTTGCCGGCAGGAATTTAATAGCTTTATGAGAATGCATAATAAATTAACACATCATAATGAGTATACTAGATCCTATCTAGATATCCATCATTCTCCTAAATAAAATTTAGCAACCCAATGTTTCAGGTTATGTAGCGCTTGCTAAACAAGCTTTACCATCACATCAAAGTATACTAAATTATCAAATCAAAAATAACAATATCATCAAGTTAAAAGGACCATGTAATAATTTGAATTCTCCATTTCTTAGGTGACTCGTCCTAGAGAATTCAAATACGGTCTAGTGTTACACACATCATAATGTGTGCTTATGACATATACCCGAAGAATCCCCCGGTGGTTGAGACCCACCACCATATCTCATATATCAGTGTCATATATAATAACCTGTTATAACAAAGTTATTCTCTACTAGTTATAGGTTAAGCACATATTTAAGAAAGTTTCTAAGTTAGATCATATCTCCAAGCAAGTGATCATCACAGTTCACAATGCATGATCTAACAAAATAACTTCTAAAGATTATAACAATTATATAAATAATACCCAAATTATATGTGCAACAATTAAATTTATTAACATTAACAATATTATTACATAATTTGTATTGGATGTTCAAGGACAAATTATAAATACTATTCTAGCATTTTCTTGGTGCTTCCACATCGCCTGATGATCGATTAGCCTATGAAGAAAGAGATTTAATCGGGTATTTCGATGAAGTTCTCGCTGGCTATGCTTCCGCATAGATCACTGGTTGACACACAACAATCAGTGTTAGTTGTAGGAGACGTAAACCAAATAAATAGAAGTAGTTTATCTCTTTACTTCGAAGGACTAGTTTAGTAGATACAAGTATGGTCTTAAAAACTGGTTTTTAGTTTAGTAAGACTAGAGCC
>NC_033796.1:83936454-83969240 GCF_001876935.1 Asparagus officinalis | reverse complement strand
AGCACTTAAAATAGCATTTTTGGGGGGACCATAATCCCTATGTGGGCAATTCTAGCCTAATTAAGCAAAAACATTTTTTTCCCATAAAACCACCTTTAAAATAGGGTCATTCAATAAAAATCACTTTCTGTTTTCAATTTATACATAAACTATTTTTTAAGTATTTTTTGTTGCAATCAATCACTTGACGTTACTTTTAAGTTAAGTTTGTTTTTTCTCATTTTCTTATAATAATTAGGTGTCCAATACGAGCGATGTTATTGTTAATTGAATTTAGGTGAGATCAAATCTAAAACAATATGATCGAAAAGTAGGGCTCAGATGATTGAATGTAATAAAAAATATTTTAAAAATAATTTATGTATAAATTAAAAATCATGAAGAGTAGCTAGGCGAGGAAGGAAAAAAAGTGTAAGCAAAATCTAGTCCAACGCCGGTCTGATTTTGAAATTGACAAAAATAGGCTTACATATACATTGGGCCCAAACTGGAGCTAGAGTCCATCACTCGGCGACTCACATCCTAATTAGACGGACAATAAAAATCACGTGATTTTTTCTCCAACAAAATCCACCGTTAGATCAGTAGATTATAAAGAAAACCCTAAAAAGATAACAGAAGCTGAACCTTATATAAAACTAACGGCGTACCGATATCCTAGGGTTTCTACTCTCGCTCTCGCCTCCTCCACGCTCAGACCAGCCTTTGGGAGGAAACAGCAGCAGGAGAGGCAGAGGCAGTAAACATGGCGGTTGGGTAAGGATCTCATCGCTCTTATCAGCCCTCTGCTGTTTTCTCTGGTCTCTCACATTTGCGTTTGTTTGCAGTAAGAACAAGAGGATTTCTAAGGGTAAGAAGGGAGGGAAGAAGAAAGCGTAAGTCTTTTCATGTTGTATCTGAAATTTGTCTTAGGCTGCGTTTGGGAACTAAGATTTGAATTTGGAATATTGATTTAAAATCAAAGGATTTTAAATCTAGGATTTGAAATCCATGATTTGATAGAATCTTTTGTTTGGATGCCTTTACAAAATGTAAGGATTTGAAATTAAAGATTTGAAATATTATGTTTGGATACACTTTATTATACATGAACTTGGATTTCAGAGATAAGGAGAATTATTCTGTGAATAATTTATGACATATACATATAGTTAACATATATGAGTACCATGCTACTTAGCCCAAGCATTTTTAAAAGGAAGAAAGATGTGTCACGCACAAATAAAACTTTGCGAAGTGATGCAAAACCAAATTGATCACCTCGATAGCAATTATAAATACTCATGCAAACATCTCATCCTTCATGAATCGATACGAGAGAATACAAACAATAACAATAATGTCTAAAATATTCATTATAATAGCTTTTTTTCATGGTTTTATCCACTACCATATTGACCTCCAATCTCCAAAATAACAAGAGTACTACTTTAAAAATTAGTCATGATAAAAGACTTGACGACACAAAAGAGTATAGCAAACAATCCACATAAAAAGCTCTAGGCTACGTAATAAGTCTTCATTTAAAACATAACGTACTATAGGTAGTAGATAACCATGATTTTCTATAACAAGCTAAATTAGCACATCATAAACTACTAAAAGAAATCATAACAAAAATCGTCTATTTATCCTTCAAAGTCTTTTCCTCCTTTTTCTCTTATGCTTCCAACTCATGTCTCAGAGAACTTATTGGATCCTACATTAAAAAATTTGGCATCAATTAGTTCATGAAACAAAATACGCTCTAAAACAGAAATAATATCTACTACAAAGGCAAATCACAACTATAAGTGTGCATATCACGATTAGCTAAAGCTGAGTCCATATCACGATTCCAAACAACATGTGATCTCAACTGAGATGCAATTTATTTTCCTTTCTTTGTCATCCTAATACATACCAAAGTGAATGACACAAAATGAGTAATAAAGAATTAGCACATCATGCACAAAGGATTACTTAGAAACAACTGTCTAGTTCTTAGGATCTTCATGCACGACAAACTAATAATAGTGTCAGAAACAAGCTACTAAAACATATATTGGTTTGGTTCTTTGCTCTCCAGTGGCTTTTCAAGGTTAAGTTGATGCAATACAACATTAGATGCAAATGAATGGTGAAAGAGCATGTGACCTGCACATATAATTGGATCATAGCTATTAACTATAGCATCGGATGTAAACGTGATTCTTGGAGAGGAAAAATCACTGTACTATAGACTTTATTTTATCCTTTCATATAGCTAAACTAATAGAATCTACATAGCAACCAATAAGATTTCAGTTAAATAGAAAGGTTGAAATATGCATAACCCAGTGTCACGCCCCGGGTTCAAAACATGATAGTTTCACTACCACGTAATGGGTCTACGGGAACGGTTGTTGGGGCGCGGTTTAAAACCATCCCCTTAGCTGCCTAAGGAAACAGTTTTGTGACGGTTCTGACCGTCACGAAGAAAATCTAAGGCAACACTTTAAAATAAAGCGTTGGGATTGAATCACACTTAAGCTAAAATTTTGTAAAATGCTAAGGGGACGATTTCATTATGTTCATCTAAGGCAACGCTTTAAAATAAAGCGTTGGGATTGAATCACGCTTAAGCTAAAATTTTGCAAAAGGCTAAGGGGAAGATTTCATTATGTTCTTTGTGTTCTAACCCCTCTTCTCACCCGATCAAAATTAAGAAATCAAACACCTCCTCCCATCGCTGCGCACTGGGGTTTTTTTCTCGTCGATCTCCTTTTTCCTCTGCGACCTCGCCTCTCCTCGACGGAGTAAATATGAACTTATCAAACATTGTGATATATGCCTCCTCTTCATTCACACCCAACTTGCTCCTGTCAGATCAAAATACACTGTATGATAGATATTTGTTCTACTATGTACTCATTCACACCCAACTTGCTCCTGTCAGATCAAAATACACTGTATGATAGATATTTGTTCTACTATGTACTGATACACCATTTGATACTTGAAGATCAAAATACACTGTATGATAGATATTTGTTCTACTATGTACTGATACACCATTTGATACTTGACATATATTATTGTATGTAAACATATATTAATTCTAATACCCTACCTGCGTATGAATAACTGGCACGCTCTTCATACATGCAACATATGTGATAATAAACTATATATGTAAGCTATACCTGTACCATATCCTGTTGTGTACAGATCGCAATCAACCAATCTATTTTATATAACGTACTAACCTGTACCTATGTATCGATTACATATGATCTAACCAATGCAACAGTCTGTTGTACTAGCTTAAAATCTTTGAGGATATGGATTAAGATCAAATAAAAGGGATGAAATAGATTTAGAAAAAATGAAATTTCTGAAATTTGTAAAACAAGCAAAGAGATGAACACTTGTTGATTATGAAAAATAAGGCGATCATGAAAAATAAAAGAGTTGGATAAGAAATGCTTGCCAAATTAACGCCGAAACCACGAGCACCAAGAAAGCTTCTTCTCCTTAAAAAGCCAAACTCCCCTCCCTCCTTTAATTTCTTCTCTTTTTTTTCTTTCTCTTTTTTTTCCCGTAAGCAAAGAATGTGGCAGAGGGTTTGTTAAAATAAAGGAAAGGTGTGTGGGAGTTGGGCTTTAGTGAGGAGATTAGGGGAGAGGGATTAGTTAGGATTTGTGCAGAGATTATGGATGAGTTAGTTGGGTTTTGTTAGGATTCTTTAAATTTTTGGTTAGTGATAATATTGTTAGGATAAATGAAAGGTGCTCTCAATGCTTGTTACAGAATCTTTCTTTAAACTTATCCTTACATCAAAGAGATAAAATAAAACCCTTAAATTTCTCCTACTCACATCAGTGCTTACTGAAAATATGTAACTACCATTCAAAGTGTATACACCTCACACTAACTACCCCAATATCTATGACTAGGTCAATCTTGTACCGCCTATTTTCAAAGTGTATACACCTCACACTAACTACCCCAATATCTATGACTAGGTCAATCTTGTACCGCCTATTGAAAATCCCAAATTTAACTACATGCACATTATTCGAAATATCTTCATTGTTATGTAAATGCTAGCATTTTACTTGGTCCAGTATTGGATTGACCTTGCTCAATCAAAACCCATAAAACTATGAACGAAGAAATAATGAGGCAAAATCTTTTTAACAAAAGAGAACTTTAATGGAGTAGGTCAAGCCATTACGGATTGAGTTTCTACAAAGAAAATTTTGAAATTAATTAAATACAAATCATAATCACTAGTGGTGTTTGCTTAGGTATTACACCTAGATACTTCATGGAAAATATATTTAACTTTACTATGAGCAAGGAAACAGCTACTTAGTAGTTACTACTGTAATTACATGTAGAACATAAAACCATAGTGAATTCCATATATTTATCATAAAAAAACATTGAAAACAAAACAACAGTTCCATTTCCATCGACATACTTACATAACCATTAAACTGTAGGCAAACTGCCTCAACCTCCTCAACAGTAGACATTGTCACAAATCCAAAACCTCAGCTCTTTCCAGTTAGTTTGTCATAGATAACCTGCAAAATAATTCAACTTAATTCACCATATTCAAACACTTACAAACCACATAAGCTTCTAGGAGCACCACCATCTTTGAAATCAAACTCTACATAACCACACTCATACATTCACCAGAATCACAACTATCTTATAAAACTAAAAGGACCTTGCAAACAAAGAAGGGGCTATCCATGAAATATACACATTAAGTATCTATCATACGGATAAATTTAAAAGTGTCCGCTGTTATGTGTGGACATGTGCGCGTATTGTACAAGCTAAACATTTTCTTTAGTTTCCTTTTTTAAAGTGTAAAAAAGTATTAGGTGAGAGTAATAAACTATTAGGAGTCACCAAAATCCATCAGATTCAGATACAATTCATGATCTCCTACTTCCTGGAGTTGGTCTCATTTCCTTTAGAATCCATTCATGCATCCTATTTGCAAATAAGCTATTAGATTTTTCTTTGGGGTTAATTTCACCTAACACCCTTAATGTTGGCCGGTTTCTCACATAACCCCAAGAATTTTGTCTATTCTGCTTAACCCCTGTAAACTTGTTATATAATTGAACCACGCACACATGCATGACTTCATCAAGCAGCTTTACCCTGTCAGAAGCATGCAATTTACTTGACCAAAATACAAACAAAGTGATTAGTGTTCAAAAAAAATATAGCTAATGCTGACTATTGTTTAGACTATCGATGAAGGATTTGTTTGTTATTGAGGCTTTTTCTGATCTCAAGCGTTATTTGCTTGAACAACAAAGAGCTAGTTTCAGTCTTTAGCAAAGTGAGTAAATCTCTTGCAAAGTGATTAGTGAATAAACTTTTTCTGATCTCATGCAATTTACTCATTCCAATATGATTCAGACCATATTTTTAGCAAAGTGAGTAAATCTCTATATTCATAGGGTCGACATTACGAAGATTCAGTCTTTAAATACCAAAACTATCGCGGTGCAAAATAATTAATGAAAAAAGCTAGTTTCAAACAGAACATCAAAGAATCATAACCCTGAGGGTGTTAAGGGATTAACAAAGATAATTGAACTTGAAAAAATATTTCTCAGTTACCCAACTTTCTACTGAATAGCAAATAAATCTAATCAAGACCTAAACACGTAAAACTTTAGCATTGAAGAGTAAGCGCGATTAGGGTTAGGGTTAGGGTTAGGGTTAGCGATTGATCATTGAAACAGTTACCAGAACTGGGGGAGGCGAGGGGGGAGAGAGGAGAAAGGGGGAGAACTAAACCCTAGATCAGATCTAGGGTTTCGACGAGAGAGGAGAAGGGGAGAGAGGAGAGATAGAGGTTACCTGCGTTGAGAGAGAACTTGAGATCGAGATCGGGATCGTGCCTGAGAAATGAGAGAGGAGGAGTCGGGATCGGGGAGCGGGACTGAGAAATGAGAGAGGGAGAGAGGAGTCGGGATTTGGTAAATACCAAGGGGCAGGATGGGATTTGAAATACCTGTATTTGGGCTCTTAAATTCTCCTCTCTAAAATAATTGGATTTGAAATCTCAGCTTAATTTGAGACCCAAACTAGAGATTTGGATTTTAAATACACTGAATTTCAAATCCAGGGCCCAAATTCAAGTTCCCAAACAGAGCCTAAGATAATTCTGAGATTTGATTTTGCGAAAGGTGATTTTTTATCCTTTGTATTTTGAATGATTTGTTGCAGTGTTGATCCTTTTGCAAAGAAGGATTGGTATGATATCAAGGCTCCATCAGTGTTCAATACGAGGAACATTGGGAAAACCCTAGTCTCTAGGACTCAGGGAACCAGGGTGAGTTTGGATCTTTATTTCCTAGACTTTGATGCAGACTGCCAACTTGTTGTGCAGTTAATCCGAGATATGAGAGAATATAAGTGATTTGTGATATCTCATACTTTAATCATATCCTTAAGTTGTTGCTCCTTGTCTCATATCAGTTCCTGAATACAATAGTGGCTTTTACTAATTTGATCTAGAGATGGTTGCTTTTACTAATTCAAGAACAAATTATTAATTATTTGGTATTTTATTTAGGTTTTGCTCGACGTTTGTTGCACCAACAACAATAAGGCCTTCGTTCTGAACTTTTGGGGTTACCTGCCCCAACCAATTTCCCTTGGGAATATATAAAGAAAAAGTAAGATAATTTATTGGGAATGCATATGAAAGAGATTAAATAGTATATCATGATTTAATTGGTTTATTTTAGTAATTTTATTTTTTATCAGGCAACTACATAGTAGAATTAAGTTTATTTAGCCTGATTTCAAGCTTTTGTTTGATAACTGCCGTTACTGCCCCTGTAGTATGCTATTTGGAGGATGGTAGCAGATATCAATAGAACTTAGATTTGGGGAAACTCAAAATCAAGTTTAATGTAAACTTCAATTTTTCGGTTAGATTGGCTAAAATAAACCCAAAAATTTGGGCCGATTTTCAGTTTAAGATCATCCAGTTCTTGATGTCATAATATTAGAGCTCAGAAGGTTTGTAGAAGGTTGATACTACAAGCTTGACTTTTTAAGTATCATAATTGTTGCTATGTTACTACTAATTTGATGCTTTCTCAGCTTGTGTCCATGGTATTAACCCACAGGAATTTGTACTGTATATGAAATGTTAGGATTAGTGGTTGGGCGTTTGCTCCTTTTGCTCACTTGTTCAGATGTATTGGAAGACTGGTCTCAGTTGAATGCCAAAGTACTGCAATTTTTATTTCTTATTTACTCAATTTTACAATGCAATAAACAATAAAGTTGAAAATATTCCCAAATTCAAGGAGTCCTTTCTCAAACAAAAAATAAAATCTTGCTGATAAAGCTGTGATTTCTTTTCATTAATAACATGATCCTTGCTTTCCTTTGTTGTTTTATTTATAAATGTATAATTTTTTTCCGATTAATGTGTTTGGGCTCAGCCCATCACCTCTAATATTATGCTGCAAACTCTATTGGTATTCAATCAAATTTTTATTTTGCAATTTGCATTAGTCTCACTAATGTTTGGATTCAAATAATTCTCTTCCTTTTCTATCTATTGATTATATTCACTTCCACAATTCAATTTGCACCCAGCCCTCTTCTATCTGGTTCTTCACTTCTCTGAACTGCATTTGTAACTGTCTATTCATGCATTTCATTTGACTCGTCTAATGAGCTTGATGCGCATATATTATGTGTGCACATCTGATGTCCCATGTCATCAATGACAGTTGACTAGTTAGGACTAGTTAGTGTCCATCCTCTATTGAATTATACATGCATCAAGAAATTTCTGTTCACTCGCTTTCATGAAAGAAACCAAGTGCTTAACATATTAACCTTGGTGTGATGGTATCCTTGATCTGTTGTCTTTACATCATGGTGTTACATATAGTTCTATTGTTGCTTTTAAATTATTAATCAATCAAATACGCTTTCTGCACGAGTTTTTTTTTCTTTTTTTATGTGCTAAGGTGTTCCTTTGCTTAGTATCTGTTTCTGGAGCAATGATTTTTCTTCACTGATGAAGCCGTCTAGTTCATTGATTGTATATCTTTATGCAGTCATTGTCAGACTTTTTATTGATTGTTTTGAATTATGAGATTGTGGTATCGCCCCTACTGCAGTCCACTTGCTTGTATCTTTACTTCTTGTAGTAAAATATTGTCTCTGTCCTTTAGATTGCTTCAGAGGGTCTCAAGCATAGGGTGTTCGAAGTATCTCTTGCAGATCTCCAGACTGATGAGGATCAGGCTTACAGAAAGATCCGCCTTCGCGCAGAGGACATTCAAGGAAAGAATGTCCTTACCAATTTCTGGGTAAGTATATATCAGAGTACCCCATATTTAACTTATATTTAATAATCTCTTGATGACACTTGTATTACATTATTCTTTCTAGGGTATGGACTTTACTACCGACAAGCTTAGGTCGCTAGTAAGGAAGTGGCAGACATTGATCGAGGCTCATGTTGATGTGAAAACCACTGACAACGACACGTTGAGGATGTTCTGCATTGCGTTCACGAAGAGACGCCCAAACCAGGTGAAGCGCACTTGCTATGCCCAGTCGAGCCAGATCAGACAGGCAATATTCTTACTTTTACTGCCAATGGCTTCCAACAGTTTTTCTATCTATGGTTCATTGTTTAACCTGTTTCTTTCTTTACCAGATTCGTCGCAAGATGAGGGAGATAATGTTAAATCAAGCTTCATCCTGTGACCTGAAAGAGTTGGTTGCAAAGTTCATTCCTGAGTCAATTGGGAAGGAAATTGAGAAAGCAACTTCGGGTATTTGTTAGAATTGGGGGTGGAAACCAACCTCCACCGGCGACGAGGAGCTCCGACGAGCTCGGAGAAGACGCGACCCTCGATCGAAGAACGCGACCCTCGGCCACGACGAACGCGACCCTCGCTTGGGGGCAGACGCGACCTTCAGGCTTCCGACCCTCGCGTTGCTCAAGCACGAAGAACGCGACCCTCGGCATTTGTCGACTCCGACCATCGCGTCTGCCTCCCACCTCCGCGTCCGAGCGGATCGCTGGCGACAGGCTGTCGCCAGCCTGTCCAAATCCCGCCTATTTAAACCCCCGATGCCCTAGGGTTTTATGAGCTGAAAAAACTTCTCCTCCCCGACATTCTCTCTGGCGGCGGGAGAAATCAACGCAGCAGCGTTCTAAAGCCCTAAAATCACAGCAGTGATTTTCTAATTAATCCCCAGCTTTTTCAACGGTGGTTGAGGGGGTATTTAAGGAGAGAGAGAGAGAAAAGAGAAGTGGGGTTTTATTGTGGACATTCACTTATTCTCAAGTGATAAATAGAAAGGGTTTATTCCCTTTAATCATTAACACTGTTGCTACAGTGTTCATCTGAGAAATCCCAGTTTAGGGATTTGCTCTTCAATTGTAATTTCTTGTTTGATTAATAAGAAATTATCTGTGTGGCTCCCGAGGACGTAGGCAGTTGCCGAACCTCGTTAAACTTGGTGTATTGTTCTCTATTCTGCGTTTCCGTTGCATTAGGGGTTTCAGCGTTAAATTCCCAACAACTGGTATCAGAGCGTGAAACGATCTAGAACAAGTCAGATTCAAGTGGGAGCCATGGCCACAGATGAGGCAAAAATGAGACTTGAGAAATTTGATGGAACAGATTTCGGATTCTGGAAAATGCAGATAGAGGATTATCTGTATCAGAAAAATCTGTATCAACCACTATCGGGGAAGAAGCCAGATTCCATGAAGGCAGATGAGTGGAACCTTCTAGATAGACAAGCCCTCGGAGTTATCAGATTGACGTTGACTCGCAATGTTGCGTTCAACATAGCGAAGGAGAAGACCACGGCAGGTCTTATGGCAGCACTCTCAAACATGTATGAGAAGCCATCAGCCGCGAACAAAGTTCATTTGATGCGGCGGTTATTCAATCTGAAAATGGCGGAAGGCGCGTCAGTAGCACAACACCTCAATGAACTTAATACGGTTACAACCCAATTGAGTTCAGTTGAGATTGAGTTTGATGAAGAAGTTCGGGCGTTGATATTGTTGTCTTCCCTACCAGAGAGTTGGAACGCTACAGTCACAGCTGTGAGTAGCTCGTCGGGAAACAGTAAGTTGAAGTTCGACGACGTTCGTGATTTGGTTCTCAGTGAGGAGATCCGACGGAGAGAAACGGGTGAAGCTACAACCTCTTCAGTATTGCATACAGAGTCAAGAGGTAGAAATTCAACCAGAGGAAACGGACGAGGAAAATCAAACTACAGAGGTAGATCAAAGGACAGGAGGTCCAAATCAAGGAATCCAAGCAACAGCTCGAAGGCTATCGAGTGTTGGAATTGTGGAAAGACCGGGCATTACAAGAATCAGTGCAAGAGTGCACAGAAAGAGAAGGAGGCAAAGGCAGAGGTGAATGTCACATCCACTTCAGGAGGAGACGACGCATTGATATGCTCTTTGGAGAGCAAGGAGGAATCTTGGGTGTTAGATTCAGGAGCGTCGTTCCACGCTACTTCTCAGAAAGAATTCTTCGAGAAGTATACCCCCGGAAAACTTGGATACGTATATCTTGGTGATGATCAACCGTGTGCTATAGTGGGCAAAGGCGTGGTGAAAATTAAGTTGAACGGGTCAGTATGGGAGCTGAAGGATGTCAGGCATATTCCCGACCTGAGAAAGAATTTAATATCCGTAGGCCAGTTGGCTGGCGAAGGATATACCACGACCTTCCATGGAGATGATTGGAAGATCTCAAAGGGCGCAATGACGATTGCCCGAGGCAAGAAGACTGGTACCCTGTATATGACAGCAGGTGCACGTTGTTTGATCTCAGTTGCAGCAGGCAATGAGACTTCAAAGCTGTGGCACCAGAGACTCGGTCATATGAGTGAAAAGGGGATGAAAATCATGCACACAAAGGGAAAACTCCCAGGACTACAGTCAGTGGAGATGGATATGTGTGAAGAATGCATACTTGAAAAGCAGAAGAGAGTCAGCTTTCAGATAAGTGGCAGAACCCCCAGGAAAGAGAAGCTAGAGCTCGTTCACTCAGATGTTTGGGGACCAACAACCACCGCGTCCATTGGTGGAAAACACTACTTCGTGACTTTTATCGATGATCACTCTCGGAAAGTGTGGGTCTACTTTCTGAAGCATAAGTCAGAAGTATTTGAAGCTTTCAGGAGATGGAAAGCTATGGTCAAGAATGAGACCGATCTGAGAATAAAGAAGCTCAGGATCGACAATGGAGGTGAGTATGAAGATACTGGATTCAAGAAGTTCTGCTATGAGCACGGGATCAGAATGGAGAGAACCGTGCCCGGCACGCCTCAGCAAAATGGTGTAGCTGAGCGGATGAACCGAACGTTGACAGAGAGAGCCAGAAGCATTCGGGTACAGTCAGGCCTACCGAAGCAGTTCTGGGCAGAAGCGGTCAACACAGCAGCTTACTTGATCAACCGAGGTCCATCGGTTCCATTGGAGCACAGAATACCAGAGGAGGTATGGTGCGGAAAGGAGGTAAAACTCTCACATCTAAAAGTTTTCGGTTGTGTAGCTTACGTGCATATTAGTGATCAAGGCAGGAATAAGCTTGATCCCAAGTCAAAGAAATGCACATTCATCGGCTATGGTGAAGATGAGTTCGGCTACCGCATTTGGGACAACGAAAACAAGAAGGTGATCAGGAGCAGAGATGTGATATTCAACGAGAAGGTGATGTACAAGGACATGCACAAGACAAATAACTCAGAGAGCGAGTCAATATTTGTAGATGCAGATGATGTCCCGAGTAACCTCTCGGAAGAACCCAATGCAGAGGGTCCTCAGCAAGAAGAGCCTGTTGGACAAGATGGTGCACAGGAGCCCGACGCACCAGCTCCGATATTAAGAAGATCTTCTCGTCCTCCTGTACCCAACAGGAGATATATGAACTATCTGTTGTTGACAGATGGTGGGGAGCATGAAAGCTTTAAAGAAGCTTGTCAGTGTGGAGATGCGAGCAAGTGGGAGCTTGCAATGAAAGATGAGATGAAGTCTCTCATATCAAACCAGACGTGGGAACTAGCTGAGTTGCCCACGGGTAAGAAGGCACTCCACAACAAATGGGTGTACCGGGTGAAAGAGGAGCAGAATGGTTCCAGAAGATATAAGGCCCGGCTAGTTGTCAAAGGTTTCCAGCAGAAGGAAGGAATTGACTACACCGACATTTTCGCTCCCGTGGTGAAGCTAAATACTATCAGGACCGTGATGAGTATTGTAGCAATTGAAGATCTTCATCTCGAACAGTTAGACGTGAAAACGGTGTTTCTTCACGGAGATCTAGAAGAGGAGATATACATGCACCAGCCAGAGGGTTTCTCAGAAGAAAAGAAGAAGAACCTGGTGTGCAGACTCAAGAAGAGCTTGTATGGCCTGAAACAAGCCCCAAGGCAGTGGTATAAAAAGTTTGACGGCTTCATGCACAAGGAAGGTTTCCAGAAGTGCAACGCCGACCACTGTTGCTACTTCAAAAGATATCAGTCCAGCTATATCATCCTACTGCTGTATGTTGATGATATGTTGGTTGCAGGAGCAGATATGGAGGATATCAAGAGTTTGAAGCAGCAGCTGTCAAAAGAGTTTGACATGAAGGACTTGGGTCCAGCGAAGAAGATCCTCGGAATGCAAATCACGAGAGACAAGAAGAAAGGGTTCTTACGGTTGTCTCAGATGGAGTACATCAACCGTGTTTTGCAAAGATTCAACATGGACGACGCCAAGCCTGTGAGCACACCCTTGGCTAGCCATTTTCGTCTGTCGAAGGATCAGTCTCCTCAGTCAGAAGAAGAGAAAGAGAGTATGGCTCAGGTTCCTTACGCCTCAGCTATCGGAAGCTTGATGTACGCAATGGTCTGTACGAGACCAGACATTGGCCATGCAGTGGGAGTGGTCAGCCGGTTTATGTCGAATCCAGGAAAAGCTCATTGGGAAGCGGTCAAGTGGATTCTGAGATATCTACGAGGCACCACACAGAAGTGTTTGCACTTTGGTAAAGGAGAGGTAGAAGTGCAAGGGTACGTAGATGCAGACTTCGGCGGTGAAGTTGATCACAGAAGAAGTACCACCGGCTATGTATTCACCGTTGGAACTACAGCTGTTAGTTGGATGTCACAGGTACAGAAGATCGTTACCCTATCCACTACAGAAGCTGAGTATGTGACAGGCTGTCGCCAGCCTGTCCAAATCCCGCCTATTTAAACCCCCGATGCCCTAGGGTTTTATGAGCTAAAAAAACTTCTCCTCCCTGACATTCTCTCTGGCGGCGGGAGAAATCAACGCAGCAGCGTTCTAAAGCCCTAAAATCACAGCAGTGATTTTCTAATTAATCCCCAGCTTTTTCAACGGTGGTTGAGGGGGTATTTAAGGAGAGAGAGAGAGAAAAGAGAAGTGGGGTTTTATTGTGGACATTCACTTATTCTCAAGTGATAAATAGAAAGGGTTTATTCCCTTTAATCATTAACACTGTTGCTACAGTGTTCATCTGAGAAATCCCAGTTTAGGGATTTGCTCTTCAATTGTAATTTCTTGTTTGATTAATAAGAAATTATCTGTGTGGCTCCCGAGGATGTAGGCAGTTGCCGAACCTCGTTAAAACTTGGTGTACTGTTCTCTATTCTGCGTTTCTGTTGCATTAGGGGTTTAGGCGTTAAATTCCCAACAGTATTTACCCTCTGCAGAACGTGTTTATCCGCAAAGTTAAAATCCTGAAGGCACCCAAGTTTGATCTTGGCAAACTTATGGAGGTAAGAAAGAAATTAAAAGATTTGAGTTATTTTTGAAATGAATTTTCATAATTTTAGATTCGACTTATTTGTGAAATGAATTTTAATAATTTTCATATACCTTGCTTGTTTAGGTCCATGGTGACTATAGCAAGGAGGATATTGGTGCTAGGGTGGACAGGCCTGCCGAGGACACTCCTATGGAAGGGGAGCAACAAGAGATCGTTGGTGCTTAGATATAGTGATGTTATCTTTTCATTTTTCTGGAATGTTTCCAAAAAACACTGATAATGTGGATGGCTTGAGCGGGCAGTTTTGTTACTCATATTTTTCTTATGCTGAGTTGCTTATTGACCTGACAAGTTTAAAATATGTTTGAGCATGTTTAATGACTATAAATATCATGAATTTTACTGCAAGTAGTAGTTGTTGAACTTGGAATATTTCTTTGGAATTTTCTTATTGCTTGATGTGCGTGCGCCGGTTGATGTACTGCCGATATTTTGGCCTTTTCCATTGAGGTATCTGTTAACTGAATTCATCAATTTTGTAATGGGTTTCTCTATTGCCGGTTATGAATTGCTGTCATGATCATCCTCATGATAGTCCTTTTTATCATTTTATTATGGAATAGAAATTACGTACGGTATGTATGTGGTGGTACACTTGCCTAATTACAGATAGAAGTGAAAATTGTTAAAGTCGGGTTAGTTGTAGTTACACCCCTCATACAATTGTCCCATGGCGGATTTTTTCTACAAACAAGAGAAGGCGGAGGTTCCTGGGATTATTATCGTGGATATTAATTTGAAGAAAATCTTAAACAGCATGTCCACACCTCCTATCTTCTCACTTCTGGATTTGCCGTCTCGAATTCAGCTGCTTCTAGTTTTGTTCATTGCCATCTCTCAATTTTATTCATAATTTTTCTGAATTAGTTTTGATTTTTTTTTTCATTTTAAATACCATCTAACAGATTCTTCCTGTTCCACTGTGAAGGGCTGCGCATAGTTCGATCCACACTGAATAAACCGATCGAACCAACCAAAAATAGCAATTCGGGTCGGTTTTTTGTACTACTTGGTTCGGACTTTTCAACCCGAACCGACCGCATATAAGTTATTCACATATTTTCTTCATCTGTCCCCGTTAGAAACTCATCCCTATTCTTATCTTCTAACAACCTAAAATAAAGAAAATGCCGACCCTAAATTCCCAATTTCTCTCACGACTACATTGCAGCTGTCTCTCCATCTTCAGTCATCATCAATCACCATCGCCATCAACTTTGTCGCCGACTCGCCGACGTGCTCCGAATCGCTGCCAATACGCCTCTGACTCGCCGTCGACTCGTTGGCTCACCTCCAACTAGCTACAGTCTCACCTTCGCCTCGCAGACATTAGCGCAAAATTCTACCTGAAATCCTATCATTTCTCTTTATGGCCATGTTGAGGAATTTTAGTCTCCCCGTCTACTATGATCTCTGCAACTCGGAAGCTAACCCCACAATTAATAAGATAGAAAACAACCGCAATCAAGAAGAAAGAACATCAAGATTTACGTGGTTCGGTCGACCAACTTTGACCTACGTCCAAGGACAACAATACGAGAAATCCACTATGTAGGGAGAATTACAAGAGGAACCACTCAACTCTAGTCTCTTAATCTCTCAATCTCACATACATAATCAACTCTCATATTCTCTCCAAAACCCTCTCCTTACAATCTTTTGAATGGACAAAAACTATGAAACCCTCTCCCAGTGATGTAATTTTTTGCACGGACAAAGTCTATGAAACCATCGCTTCTCGCACAATATTCTTGAATCAAGCTACACTCTTTGCTAACTCTTGATTACAAGAATATTGGCTCTCTCTCTTCTGCTTGGTTTTTCCTCCAACAATAGAAGAATATATATGGGAAAACCAAAACCCTATATCTAGGTGAACCGGGAGGGCGGAGCAAACGTAATAAGGAAAATGCCTGAGGAAGAATTAGCCCCAGGGTTTTGATAAGAACTGAGCGAGAGGTCAGGACGATCGGGCCGAGCCAGGATGGATGGTAGTAGGAAAGGAGGCATAGCCAAGCAAGACAACAGGAAAAAAAAAGAATAAGATTCAAACTGCTTCTAGCCTATTTATTGGGTGGGTCTCCTGTTCCTTCTCGGGGTCCATCCCGTAAGCATTTGAATCGGTCTAGCCTTTCCATCAGTTCAATGCCTTTCGAAACAGTCCTCACCCGAAGCAAGCCCTTCCTTCTCTTCCTACAACACCTTTCAAAGGGGCAAGCTTGAATTCGCTGGCTCGTGCACATACACATGGAACTTCTTACCGCCATGGAGGGTTCTAGATCTAATAAGCAGAAATTCTGGGCTGTCTATATTGGGCTAAGACCTCTCTCTATCTTGCTATTAGGTAGGAGTAGCTTTCCTTCAGATCTATCTATTTCCTTTGGTGCTTTCCCGGGTGGCTAGCCTGCCTTTGCAGTCCATTATTCTACTATATTTTTCGGTTGAAGAACTAGTAGCTTATCACACCGTTCATGCCTAACTTCCTAACTAGAATAGGATTTAAACTCCTAATCATGATGAGACCTAATCTTCTAATCATGATAAATCTCTAACTCTATCTAATTTTCATGAAGTTACACAAAGGCTCAAAGACACAATCCCAACAATCTCCATATTGGATTTGATTCCCAAACTTAAGATATATCATCGTCCTCTTGAAACTTTGCCTCTCCCGCTAGAGTTTTCTATTTCTTTCGCACTTCAAATCGAAGCGCTTACACTCCAACTGGATGCCCTTATGACCATCACTTTCATCTGTCTTGCTGTGGCGCCTCTACCTCTATTGTGCGTGTTAGCCTTCTTGTTTTAATGGTGATTTAGCAAACAATTTATATCTAATGTTGTTTGTCTAGTGTTTGTGTTTTCGTATTTATTTTAGGCAAACAACGTGTTGGAGGATGGATGGATTGCGCCATAACGATCATATCAAATGGAGGTTGGCAGAATAGTAGAGTGAAGCCTTGCAATTCAAAGTTAAAGATCAAGTTCAAGCGTCATCCGTGAGATTACCAAGTCAAGCATATTGAAGACCAATCAAGCTTGGGTAACTTAGTTTAAGGCTTATATTATGTGTCTTAATACTTCAAGCTCAATATCACACACACACGTTTGGTTTGGTTTATCATCATTTTGGATTATAGACTTATGTTCACCTGGAGGACTTCGTCTTCAGTTGGTGGTTCGCGCTGTTCGAAGCGATTGTTCCACTGGGCGTTAACGTGGCGATCCCATGTCTCGTCGTAAAGTGGAAGTTGTTCGTCCCTCGCCATTTCGGCGGGGTCTACTGTAGCCATGTTGACGGTAAGGCCATCGAACAGATTCCTTACGCTAACGTCGGAGTCCCAGGCCGAGGTTGTTGACTTTTGTCAAGATCAAGCTTTTACAAGTCCATACTTATGTGATTTTGCAAAATAATGAGATTCTACAATTAGGAAATGCAAATTATAAAATTATCTTTTGTAACATGTTCAAAATCATATTTTTAAACATTTCTCAAAGTTTCATCAAGTTTGAAATTGATTTGTTATGTTTAATTAAATTTACAAAATCATGTTTTTCGTTCGTGCATGTTTTTATAAAACAGATGAGTTTTTACAAATGGGAAGTTTTGTTTAAGAAATTCTTTCTTTAAAATTTTTATCTATATATTTAGAAACTTTTCTCAAAATTTTACCATTTTTGGAGTTGATTTACTGTGCCCAATTGATTTTACAAAATCTTGTATTCCAGTAGATTTTCAGAAACTGTATATCTGTGTAAAAATATTTATTTCTCTCTAATGAGAAATTATTTTTTAGAAATTATTTCTCTAACATGTTCTTCTATATGTCTAGAACCTTTTCTCAAAATTTCATAACTTTTGGAGTTGATTTACTATTTTTAATTAATTTTTCAAAGCTGGATATGTAGTGCTACAATACCCACGGTCGACCGCGCTACAGTGCGGTCGACCGTCAAACTCTCTTCACGTTCTCTCAGTTTTGATGAACTTCACGGTCGACTACCACGGTCGATAACTATTACTGTAGCATCCGACCGTTGATTTTTAACGGTAACTTCTGTTTTTTGTTTTTTAGTTGGTTTTGGAGATTTTTCGAGTTGTTTTCTTCTACCCTATATATACTCCTTTGCCATAACTATTTTCTTGATCCAAGAAGTTTTTAAACAAGTTTTAAACAAGGATTTAAGTTTTTTTAGTGTTTATTTAAAAGAGTTTTTGTTTGGGAAGAAGTTTTACACAAGTGGAGGAGATCATCTATATTGATTGAGCTTCATCTTAATCCATCTCTCAATCTTGTTTTTCAGAGAAGCAATTTTAAACTCTTATCTAGTTTTACATTTGCATATTTATTTGATTATTATTTTATTAAAGCTAGTTTTGTATTGAGCTTAGATTTGATTTACCTCTTTGTTACACACACCCACATTGAGCTTTTTGTACTTACATACATAGTATATTAGGGTTGTGAGAGATTGTAACATTGAGTTGTGCTTAATTAAGTTCTCGCCTTGTATGAGAGAACAAACCATTTATTGTTACATTGAGAATGTTGTAAGGTTTTCGGTGAGCTAGAAAACCGAGTGTGTTGTTATGAAGTTTTCGGTGAACTATAAAACTGAGTGTGAGGAGTGGACGTTGATCGGTGAACATTGAAACCGACACTGTGAGTGAGTGTATACGTTGATCGGTGATCGTTGAAAATAGACATAGTGTGGTTGTAAATGTTATTTGCGTGAACGTAGAAAACCCGGTCGTGATAGTGGATTTCTCCCCGGGAGTGGGGAGCGGAGACATAGGACGGAAGGTCCGAACTTCGTGATCATTTTGCTTGTTTGAGTTTGGCTTAGAACACTTATATTTGTTCATCTTTATAGCCTTTCTCTCATTGTTTATTTCATCCATTATATCATTTGTTTATGTTACCCTTGTGTTTGCATATCCTTGCATATATCATATAGTATACCTCATTGCTAGGATATATCACCTTGTGTATATTGCATATTCTTGTACATAATTCTTTATATATCTATCTTGCAAGAATATATTTGTTAATAAGTTTTAATTGGCATAAATCGGATTAGATTAGCATAAGACCCTAATCACCCCCCTCTAGGGTCTAACAATTGGTATCAGAGCTTGAAACTCTTTGATTTAAGGTCTAACTGCCTTGAGTTAAAGATCCAAGTTATCTTTTTGTGCTAATCCAATTTTTAATTTTTATATCTTGCTTGCTTTTTATATTATGGATATGCATGGTTTAGGTTATGCCATTAATATTTTTCCTAGATTAGATAATTTTCCCTATGCTTAATGGTGTGTTAGATTTAAACTTTTTATTCAATCTAAACACTTTTATTTATAAAAAGTTATAGATGATGCTTACATTGCGCTCACTTCGAAGAAATCCAAGTGGAATAAAAATGATCATCGAATGTTTACAATGAACAATATTTTGTTAGAATATTTGCTAAATGCTTTTAATTCATCTATGTCTAACAAGTTTGTTCATTTTGATAGTGCTTATACCTTTTGAAAATTTATTGAAGAACATCAAGAAAACCAGGAGGCGATCCAACAAGCTTTGTCGGATTCGGCTTTAAGTTCATATGGAGCATCATGCACACGGTCACTAGGCGATAGCTCTAGTGAGGTTTGCGAGTTTGAAACCACTAATGATTTATCTAGTGATGAACTTGCTTGTGCTAGTAAAAAATTGTTGCATGCCTATAACTTATTGCATAAAAATTTTATTGATTTAAAAAGCAAGCATGAGGATTTGAAATCCGATCATGAGTTGTTAGCATCTAAGTTTGAAACTATTTCTAATGAAAATGTGATCCTTAATGAAAACAATAAAAAATTAAAATTGGATCATGTTTCTTTAACTTCAAATATTGCTAGTTTAACTCATAAAAGAGATAATACCATGTTAGAAGTAGAGAATATACAAAATGATACTGCTTCCTTTATAAATGACTATTTATGTTCTACTTCTAATAAAAATGCATATGTGTCTAAAAATAAAGATTTGAATCTTATGAATAATCGGATTTCATCTTTAGATTCAACTTTGAAAATATCTTTGATAATCATAAGAGGCTTATGGATATGTGTGCTAAGTCTAAGAAATCATCCACTCATCATGCACACATATATAACAAAGTTTACAAGTGCTCTATTTGCGGCCGTAAATGCCATCTAGCTAAATTTTGCTATGATGCACACAAAAACATAAAAATGTCAATGCTCCTTGTGCATCTCATGTAGCTTCTTCATCACATGTACACACACATGCACTCATTGTTTAGCTTCTTCATCACATGTACACACACATGCACTCATTGTTCATCATAAGCATGCTCATGTGTATAGATATGATCATTGTGGTTGTTTTGGTCATTTGGCCGAATATTATTTTGATTTGAAAAGGAAATCTCATTTGCCAAATGCTTCTAGTAGACCATATGCTTTTAAATGTGATGTTTGTGGTAGGTTTGGACATCTTGCTAAATTTTATTTTGATATACAAAAAGCTTCTAAGTTGCAATATATTCCATTGTTTAAGAATGTTTCTCATTTGCAAAATAATTTTAAAAGAAAATCTTTATTTGCAAATGATTCCCGTGCATGAGCTAATGGTCCACAAAAACAAATGGATCTCTTTCATTGCACAAATTGTAATCAAAAGGGTCATTTGAGTGATTATTGCTTTGACCGTGTTAGTGCACTAAATACGCCCAAATGGGTTCATAACCCAAGGGCTTTGAGCTTTAATGATAGGTGTCACGTCCTTAAATCTTTTGGTACCAAGAGTTCTTGGGTACCAAAACAAATTTAAATTTTAAACCAAGAATTTTAGTGTTATTACTTTTCCTTTTTTTGGTTTTGAAAATTATGTCTTAAAATCTTTTGATTATGAAAACAAATTTTTAATTGATCAAATCTTTTGTTTTCATGATGATTATTTGTTTTGATTTTGATAAGAGGTTTGTGTTCATATAACCCCCTGATTTATTGGGTGTTTATTCTCAAATCTTGTTTACCAGATGCTAAAATATTTACATGGGCTGATACTAGCTCAATAGCTAGATATAATTGTCTCTCTTGATTTTTAAAAACCAATGATGATTTGGTTTTATGTTATTGTATGATTTACTTGTGATTTATGATTTTATTTGATTGATTTGTTTTCATTTAAAAACATTTTGCATGATTCTCATGCTCTTTTTCTTTTGATTTCATAAATCTATTTTATACATGGTTTTTATATTAATGTAATGAGACACTATCTTCATAATGACATATTTATATGTGTCTTCATTATCTTTTTGTATGTAAGGAGTGTTTAGCATACTTTCCATCTATGCTTGCTCATATATGTATGCCTTAGCATTCATTGTATATATTCATTAAGGTATTTTGATAGAGGGAGCAATCCCTATACTTATTTTATACTCACTCATGCTTATTTGTAGGGGGGCTTTCGCTCTCTTAATTCTTTTATCCCCTTTTTGATGTTGTCAAAGTGGGAGAAATATTGTGAGTATACAATTCCTTGTTTATATGCATGTGTATTATCTTGTATATGTTCATTTCCTTCATGCATATATTCCTTTTTGTAAATTGTTTATCGTCATCAAAAAGGGAAGATTGTTGGCCTTCTTGTTTTGATGGTGATTTAGCAAACAATTTACATCTAATATTGTTTGTCTAGTGTTTGTGTTTTCGTATTTATTCTAGGCAAACAACGTGTTAGAGGATAGATGGATTGCGCCATAACGATCATATCAAATGGACGTTGGCGGAATTATGGAGTAAAGCCTTGCAATTCAAAGTTAAAGATCAAGTTTAAGCTTTATCCGGGAGATTACCAAGTCAAACATATTGAAGACCAATCAAGCTTGGGTAACTTAGTTTAAGACTTATATTATGTGTGTTAATACTTCAAGCTCAATATCACACACACACACGTTTGATTTGGTTTATCATCGTTTTGGATTATAGACTTAACGATATTATTTTATATCTTTTATCAAGTTTATAAATCTATTGAAAAGTTTTTAAAACCTTGTTTAAACTCATTTTGTCAAGACCAAGATTTTACAAGTCCATACTTATATGATTTTACAAAATAATGAGATTCCACAATTGGAAAATGCAAATTAGAAAATTCTTTTTTGTAACATGTTCAAAATCACATTCAAACATTTCCCAAAGTTTCATCAAGTTTGAAATTGATTTGTTACGTTTAATTGAATTTACAAAATCATGTTTTTCGTTCTTGCACGTTCGTGCATGTTTTTACAAAACAGATGAGTTTTCATAAATGAGAAGTGATGTTTAAGAAATTATTTCTTTGAAATGTTTATCTACATGTTTAGAAACTTTTCTTAAAATTTTACTATTTTTGGAGTTGATTTACTATGCCCAATTGATTTTACAAAATCATGTATGTCAGCAGATTTTTAGAAATTGTATATCTGTGTTAAAACATTTATTTCTATCAAATTAGAAATTATTTTTTTAGAAATTATTTCTCTATCATGTTCTTCTACATGTCTAGAACCTTTTCTCAAAATTTCATAATTTTTTGAGTTGATTTACTATTTTTAGTTGATTTTTCAAAGCTGGATATGTAGTGCTACAGTACCCACGGTCGACCGCGCTACAGTGCGGTCGACCATCAAACTCTCTGCACGTTCTCTCAGTTTTGATGAACTTCAAGGTCGACCGCCGAGGTCGACCACTGTTACTATAGCATCCGACCGTTGAACTTTAACGGTAACTTCTGTTTTTGTTTTTTTAGTGGGTTTTTAAGATTTTTTGAGTTGTTTTCTTCTACCATATATATATCCCTTTGCCATAACTATTTTCGTGATCCAAAAAGTTTTTAAACAAGTTTTAAACAAGGGTTTAAGTTTGTTTAGTGTTTGTTTAAAAGAGTTTTTATTTGGGAAGAAGTTTTACACAAGTGGAGGAGATCATCTACATTGATTGAGCTTCATCTTAATCCATTATTTGGGAAGAAGTTTTACACAAGTGGAGGAGATCATCTACATTGATTGAGCTTCATCTTAATCCATTTCTCCATCTTGCTTTTCAGAGAAGCATTTCTAAATTCTTATCTAGCTTTACATTTGCATATTTATTTGATTATCATTTTATTAAATCTGGTTTTGTATTAAGTTTAGATTTGATTTACCTCTTTGTTCCACACACCTACATTGAGCTTTATGTATTTACATACATAGTATATTAGGATTGTGAGAGATTGTAACATTGAGTTGTACTTAATTGAGTTCTCGCCTTGTATGAGAGAATAAACCATTTATTGTTACGTTGAGAATGTTGTAAGGTTTTCGGTGAACTAGAAAACCGAGTGTGTTGTTGTGAAGTTTTCGTTGAACTAGAAAACCGAGTGTGCAGAGTGGACGTTGGTCGGTGAATGTTAAAAACCGACATTGTGAGTGAGTGTATACGTTGATCGGTGATCATTGAAAACCGACATAGTGTGATTGTAAACGTTATTCGGGTGAGCGTAGAAAATCCGATCGTGATAGTGGATTTCTCCCCGGGAGTGGGGAGCGGAGACGTAGGAAAGAAGGTCCAAACTCCGTGATCATATTGCTTGTTTGAGTTTGGCTTAGAACACTTATATTTGTTCATCTTTATAGCCTTTCTCTCATTGTTTATTTCATCCACTATATCATTTGTTTATGTTATCCTTGTGTTTGCATATCTTTGCATATATCATATAATATACCTCATTGCTAGGATATATCACATTATGTATATTGCATATTCTTGCACATAACTCTTCGTATATCTATCTTGCAAGAATATACTTGTTAATAAGTTTTAATTGGCATAAAATTAGATTAGATTAGTATAAGACCCTAATCACCTCCCTCTAGGGTCTAACAGTGCGCACCACGAGATTTTTACCACCTCTGACATTAGAAGTAAATCAATCATGCTTCTCCTCCCAAATTGAACTTGACAGTAGCCTTCCCCCACTTGCTGTTCTCGTATTTCCACCTGCATCGCTCGTCTCGAATTATACCGATGCACCTCTCCTACTTCACACTATGAGCCAAATGCCTCCATCTGCTCCATCACTTGGCTTAGACCGAATATGAGTGCTCATTGTCTTCAAGTCCAATGTCACTATCCATCAGCATGTGTGTTACTCAGTTGTGCTTGCTTTCAAGCTCCACCTAATCTGGCACTATCCTCCTCGAATCTACACACCAATCAACTACTGATCCCGCGATGACTCTGAATAATTATATGCTGATAACTCTACTGTTAGAATCACATTTGATTCTCTATGCTAGTCTCATCTGTCGCATACTCGTTTGCCCTATCTGTCATTAGGTATGTCTCGTCATCACCATTAGAACTTTTCAGTACTTTCTTATTAATTTGAGCATAATCTGAAAAACTAGACGCTCTCATCGCGTTCAGAGCACTCCAAAATCTAGGAATCAATTCCTGGATTGTCGAAATCTGCCTCTAAACCCTTGATCAGAAGACAAATTAATCTGTACCGTCGGATTTGATTTAATAATTAATTAACCAAACCCTCACCTACGTGAAAAGTATTTTCATCGCTACAGTACCTTCTTTTTTTTCTTTTTCTTCATCTTGATTCTTGTAACGCTACCAATCTTCACTTTTGTGCGACGTCTATCTTACGAACTCACTTCTGGATCCATCATCATGGCTCTGATAGCACTTGTTAAGAAATTTTAGTCTCCGCGTCTACTACGATCTCTGCAACTCGGAAGCTAACCCACAATTAATAAGATAGAAAACAACCGCAATCAAGAAGAAATAACATCAAGATTTACGTGATTCAGTCGACCAACTTTGACCTACATCCATGGGCAACAATACGAGAAATCCACTATGTATCAGGAAGAATTACAAGAGGAACCACTCAACTCTCGTCTCTTAATCTCTCAACCTCACATACATAATCAACTCTCATATTCACTCAACTCTCGTCTCTTAATCTCTCAACCTCACATACATAATCAACTCTCATATTCTCTCCAAAGCTCTCTCCTTACAATCTTTTGAACGGAACATACATAATCAACTCTCATATTCTCTCCAAAGCTCTCTCCTTACAATCTTTTGAACGGAGAAAGACTACGAAACCCTCTCCCAATGATGTAATCTTTTGCACGGACAAAGACTACGAAACACTCGCCTCTCACATAATATTCTTGAATCAGGCTACGCCCTTTGCTAACTCTAGGTTAAAAGAATATTGGTTCTCTCTCTTCTGCTTGATTTTTCCTCCAACAATAGAAGAATATATATATATAGGGAAACCAAAACCCTATCTCTAACCTAACTTCCTAATTAGAATATTATTCAAACTCCTAATCATGATAAATCTCTAACCTTATCTAATTTTTATGAAGTTATACAAAGAATTAAAGACACAATCTCAACAGGCCGAACCATTTTCTCAAGATGCGTCCCCTACTTTTTATCAAGTTAGCTTTAGCTCAACTAAACTTGCAGCCTGCTCAAATACTGCTTCGAAACTTGTTTTAGTTGTATATTTGGACAAAAGCTCCTTATATCATTAATAATTCTGATCTGTTAGATGTATGTGTGCTAGTTATCTTGTCTACAGGTACATAGAATTGGTTTTTTATCTTCTTAATATCAAGTTAAATTTGTCTCAGTTTCATAGTTTGTTAGTTAGTTTGTTGCCTTAATCTTAATCTTCTAAATTGTCGGTGCTGCATCACCATGAATTATACCTCCAGAATAGTTTATTGAGCATATTTGTTATGTAGTTTATTTGATGGAGAAGATGTTCCAGAGAAAAGGTATGTTCTCATTGTTTTTGTCATAACTTGTTTGTGCCTATATTATGATCGTACATTCAAATTTTTGATTCTTATCAATCTCTCAGATTTGCAAGTACAACTATTTGAAGGGATACTTCATTGCAATGGGTTGATTTTAATTTCTAAGTGGGAATCTTTGAAAATAAATTATCTCTTTTCTTCTTCTCACACTGCATACTTTCAATTCATCATCCATGCCCTAATATTAAATTGTTGTACATTTTTCAGGTTTGATGGGATGAACATGACAATATCCAAAGACCAAAAAGAGTTAGGTGAAGATTTGATGGTTTTATTATATTGTTCTATTTTTATTTTGAACTGAACTAACCGAACCGAACCGCACCTTACCGACTTATAGCAGTTCAGTTTGGTTGTTCAAAATTTGATAAAAATCAACCCGACCGACTGTTTGCACAACCCTACCACTATGTCAAATTTTAGAAAAAGGAAATTTATATCTTAAACAGTTCAAACTCAAATCAACAAAGCCAACAACCAAGTCTTGCCATCACTTAAATCAAAACTAATGCAATAACGGAAAATAAAGGTGAAATTATCCGTGAAAAGACTTTACGATTCCATGTCCTCTGACATGCAATGAGCATATACAAAGAACTGTCCAGTCTTGCATGAGCATATACAAAGAACTCTCCAATCACCCTGTGAGGAATCAAAATCTCTGTCAATTTAGCACTAATATCCAAATCAGGATGAAAAGGCAATATATCAAAATTTTGGATAGAAGAGTGATGAAGTGGCTCCACTGGCTGTTTCTCAAACAAATCTTCAATCCTGACACTATGTTTCATAATTCATTCATTTCTGTCATAATCCTCCAATACCCATACCGCCATATGATTATGCGATATATGCCCGTAATGCAAATAACCCTACGATCACCCAAGATTTCGAGAACCTACTTCAGATGTGAGTAATTCAATTCTTCGATAAATCTCTCTCTCTCTCTCTCTCTCTCTCTCTCTCTCAAAGTCGATTACCACCACAATAGGTTTTCTACATGCTAATAAATGAATAGTTCCATTGAAGAAGTCATGGCTATGAAAGTGTGAATCCATTGACACCCAAGATACCTATTTCTCTACACTCTTGCCAGTTTCTGGTGAAAATGACACAAGTTCTTCAATATTGCTTGAACCTCTACTGATCTTGAATGCAAGCACACAATAATGGTGACAGATACAGGGATCAAATGCTAAAGCGAGGGGATGAAAACTATATTCTGTGTTTGGAAACGTAGCATCTCTTTGTTGCAGGACTGTAGACATAAGAATTAGGTGAAGAACCTTTGCTTGAGTGACAAAGTAGAACGCAATTGCAGCAATCGACAATCCTTGTATGATTGCCAGAGGATAATAAACTGAGAGCCTCATTTACGGAACTATCATCGTTGTAACTCTTCATGCTGACATATTTTACATATCCCCAATCTTTACCAGAACCACGGTAGCAGTAGAAGAGACCAGCCATAGTTTGAGGGAGTTTGTTCTGGTAGTGAGTGTCAGAGATCAAGGCATGCCAAGGTTTGTTTATATATTGGCATTGGAGAAGAGATTTACAGGGAGATGAGAGCGGATTTCGATCAGGAGATCATCTGTGAGTTTGTTTATCGGAGGATGATTTCTTGTGAAGTCCATGAAATTGAAGAACTCCCTCGGCCTCTCCTTGTCTAAGGAGAGAGAAACAGCACCAGCACTTTATAAGATGAGGAATGTCTTGGGAGTTAACCACGGCATTATTTGTACATAATTTGGCATTTGGGATGCAAAGCAATAAGAGATGCTGGGGATTCCAACTCAATGGTTTGGATCATTTCCTTGGAATTTTCTAGTTTATTCATTGAATAAATTCTATTTTGAAGCGGGCAACCTGATTTCCTAGGCTCCTAGCAAGCTGTATCACTTGCTATCAGCTTTCTGATTTTGTTCATACGAAGAACAAGCATAACGTCAGTTGTTGATTTTGACACAAAGAACTTGGATATCTCCTCCTTTTCCCTCATTTTATAACCTTCATGGGAATATTTTTGATGGCCTAAAATAAACCAATCAAAGCAAACAAGGTTCCCTAGCGGTTACAAATGCTAGATTTTTAAACTTGCCAATATACGAGCAAATTGAGAGACAACTCCAACTTTTAGTTCTTCACTGTGCAAATTTAAATTTACTGAGGAGTTTATATATATATTGGAAACGATGTAAATGATATAGTATGAGTTGGCTTGGCATCATTCGACTTTGATGCCTCTTTCATCATGTGTATCTACTCAACCTGGAGGTTTGCAGACTATAGTAACTCTCGATGTTCTGAAACATAGTTTGAGAAGCTCAATTCACTTGCCAATCACATATTTGACTTCATCTTCGATATCTGTAGGTTTGATGAATTACCTTGAAAATCGCCAACGCCTAGAAGTACAAGTAGTCGCCCTACCGGTCACTCTCAAACTCACTACTTGGGTGACGAAAGTCACTTAGCTTCTTTAGGGTTTGTACATTGCTCTGAAATTCCAATCATCCCAAAGATTGGTCCACTTTGCTTTAATCATCACCGGTTTGCTAGTCTCTAGTCATAAAATTGAAAACCCAAAGCAACCAAATGCCACTGCTAGATTTTTACTTTAGAAGAAGTTGCACCAAGGGTTAGAAAACAAAAACCAGTTGCAATAAAATTCTTAGCAAAGAAGGCAATATTGAATATCGGCAATGCAAAAGAACATATTAAAATGGAATATTTGCAAGGACAAGTGGATATCTTCACTGGTTTTTTTTTTTTTTGAGAAAAAGGATGGATTACCAACATAGTAATCCAGCCAGCTAAATTAAACAAAATTGGTTGTTACAAAAAAAAAAGTATTCATCCCCAACCAAGAATGAATACCCTGGATTGTCAAAGTTTTACAGTCAGATTCACCTAAATTCTTCACCCCCTAGCAATTGATAACAAAATATCAAAAACTGTATCAAAAGATCAACACATATACATTTTTTCATATGTAGACCACAAAAGCAGACTTCTTTCTTGGGCTTAGTCTTCATTCCAGCAGATCAATCACCCCCCCAGCTGTGGAAATTGAAATTCCAGCAACAGAAGCAGCTTTTTTCCTCCTCCTCTCTTGTAGCCTAGCTGCACGATCATATACCTGAGAACCTATCCAAAATTTTGCAAAAGTCAAAATTTTGTTCAAAAGTTCTAATGATCTCCTTTTCTTATTTGAAAAAATTCTATCATTTCTTTCCTGCCAAATACACCATATCAGAGAACAAAGAATCACATCTCTCTCTATGTTCCCACTATCATACTTCTCATCACTCCAGTTCTTCCAAATATCTTTTAAGGAAGATAACTTGAAATCTTTCTTGATATTCAATTTAAACTGGACAGATCTCCAAATAGAGTATACAAACTCACAATTAACAAAAAGATGAAGGTGATTTTCCTCCTCCTTGGAACAAAAACAACACAGCACATCCATGTGAATACCTTTCTTTACTAAATTCTTTTTCGTATTTAAACTACTTCTCAAAGCCAACCAGACCAGAAATTTCACTTTTAGAGGAACAGAAAGCTTCCAAAGATTTAAGCAGTCATACCTTGAGCCTCCATCAATAAGAAAATGATAATATGTTTTAACAGTAAACTTGTCTTTTGCTTCCCAAATCCACTTTCTCTTATCCTCCCTGTGAACAAAATTAATAAGCATAATACTGTTCAACATATCATAATATTGAAAGACCAGATTTCCTGTCAGCTGTTTTTGAAATTTAATATCCCAAATCCAATCATTATTTAATTTTTTCCTCAAACTGGTAATAGTAGCATAAGGGAATGATGCAATGTTATAAAGAGAAGGAAACATAGAAGCCAGAGTATTTGCACCTGTCCATTTATCAAGCCAATAAAGAGTATTATGTCCATTCCCCACATCTATACTAGTACTGCATAAAAAGCTATCAACATTAATAAAAATAACCCTCCAGAAATGAGATAGGGATTTTTTGTCAGAACAAAAATAATCTGACCAGTTCTTATTCTCAAAATACTTATAGAAACTTATTTTTTTCCAGAGATCTATCTTATCATCAAACCATTTCCAAATCCATTTTCCCAACAAAGCTTTATTCATAGTTCTCAAATTTATAATACCCAAGCCACCTAGCTTTTTGGGTCTGCAAATCTCTTCCCATTTAACCAAATTAGATGAATTTTTGTGTTCCAAAGACCCAGTCCATAAAAATCTTCGCCTCATCATATCTATTTTATCAATAAGCCACCCTGGAAATAAGAAAAAAGACATCCAAAAAATTGGCATAGAGGAAAGAACTGCATTAACAAGCACTAATCTTCCTCCCCTTGATAAAGACTTTCCTTTCCATAAGGACAATCTTCTTTCAAACTTATCAATAATAGGAGACCAATCCTCTTTTTTTAATTTTCCAGGTCTCAAAGGAACCCCAAGATAAGTGATAGGAAAACTACCACTTTTACAATTTAACATGCCAGCCAGATTATGTTGCAAGATCTCATTATCTTCAAGAGCAATGAGCAAACTCTTGTTAAAGTTTATTTTTAATCCAGATACTTTAGTTTTCTGTAAAAACAAAAGAGAGCAGCTGACAGTTTTGAAACTGATCTTATACTGTTTTGAATTAGCATCTGGATTAAAAATAAACTTTAACAAGAGTTTGCTCATTGCTCTTGAAGATAATGAGATCTTGCAACATAATCTGGCTGGCATGTTAAATTGTAAAAGTGGTAGTTTTCCTATCACTTATCTTGGGGTTCCTTTGAGACCTGGAAAATTAAAAAAAGAGGATTGGTCTCCTATTATTGATAAGTTTGAAAGAAGATTGTCCTTATGGAAAGGAAAGTCTTTATCAAGGGGAGGAAGATTAGTGCTTGTTAATGCAGTTCTTTCCTCTATGCCAATTTTTTGGATGTCTTTTTTCTTATTTCCAGGGTGGCTTATTGATAAAATAGATATGATGAGGCGAAGATTTTTATGGACTGGGTCTTTGGAACACAAAAATTCATCTAATTTGGTTAAATGGGAAGAGATTTGCAGACCCAAAAAGCTAGGTGGCTTGGGTATTATAAATTTGAGAACTATGAATAAAGCTTTGTTGGGAAAATGGATTTGGAAATGGTTTGATGATAAGATAGATCTCTGGAAAAAAATAAGTTTCTATAAGTATTTTGAGAATAAGAACTGGTCAGATTATTTTTGTTCTGACAAAAGATCCCTATCTCATTTCTGGAGGAATATTTTTATTAATGTTGATAGCTTTTTATGCAGTACTAGTATAGATGTGGGGAATGGACATAATACTCTTTATTGGCTTGATAAATGGACAGGTGCAAATACTCTGGCTTCTATGTTTCCTTCTCTTTATAACATTGCATCATTCCCTTATGCTACTATTACCAGTTTGAGGAAAAAATTAAATAATGATTGGATTTGGGATATTAAATTTCAAAAACAGCTGACAGGAAATCTGGTCTTTCAATATTATGATATGTTGAACAGTATTATGCTTATTAATTTTGTTCACAGGGAGGATAAGAGAAAGTGGATTTGGGAAGCAAAAGACAAGTTTACTGTTAAAACATATTATCATTTTCTTATTGATGGAGGCTCAAGGTATGACTGCTTAAATCTTTGGAAGCTTTCTGTTCCTCTAAAAGTGAAATTTCTGGTCTGGTTGGCTTTGAGAAGTAGTTTAAATACGAAAAAGAATTTAGTAAAGAAAGGTATTCACATGGATGTGCTGTGTTGTTTTTGTTCCAAGGAGGAGGAAAATCACCTTCATCTTTTTGTTAATTGTGAGTTTGTATACTCTATTTGGAGATCTGTCCAGTTTAAATTGAATATCAAGAAAGATTTCAAGTTATCTTCCTTAAAAGATATTTGGAAGAACTGGAGTGATGAGAAGTATGATAGTGGGAACATAGAGAGAGATGTGATTCTTTGTTCTCTGATATGGTGTATTTGGCAGGAAAGAAATGATAGAATTTTTTCAAATAAGAAAAGGAGATCATTAGAACTTTTGAACAAAATTTTGACTTTTGCAAAATTTTGGATAGGTTCTCAGATAACTGATCGTGCAGCTAGACTACAAGAGAGGAGGAGGAAAAAAGCTGCTTCTGTTGCTGGAATTTCAATTTCCACAGCTGGGGGGGTGATTGATCTGCTGGAATGAAGACTAAGCCCAAGAAAGAAGTCTGCTTTTGTGGTCTACATATGAAAAAATGTATATGTGTTGATCTTTTGATACAGTTTTTGATATTTTGTTATCAATTGCTAGGGGGTGAAGAATTTAGGTGAATCTGACTGTAAAACTTTGACAATCCAGGGTATTCATTCTTGGTTGGGGATGAATACTTTTTTTGTAACAACCAATTTTGTTTAATTTAGCTGGCTGGATTACTATGTTGGTAATCCATCCTTTTTCTCAAAAAAAAAAAAAGAAATTTTCAAAAATATGTTGTATAGAGCAAATATCACTTAAACCATATTTTCTAATCTTAATAACTATAAGTCATCCTAAACATGTTACATTTTTCTATTAATCTATGATTGATTCTAGACTGGAGATCGAATTACTAATTAACTACTGTTTATGAGTATTTCCTATCTATTCCTACTATACTATGATGACCAAGTAATTCCAGAATCCTAGTGTTTATTCTCTCTCTCTCTCTCTCTCTTTTGCTGGGATTTGTTCAATTTTGAATACTAATTCATACTCGTTAGTCTAAAAAGATTTAAAATTTAGTTGAAAATTGAAATTTAGCAGTAAATTCAATAATCAATTTTCTGTTAGATTAGTATAATCATTAAATTTTCACCCGACCCAGTTCCGAACTGCAATGCGCTTGTAAAGAAATTAACCTTTGCTACTTGAGGGCATCAGCATCAGAGGGCTAAAAAATTACTTGCTTTTCGCGAGTAGTACGAGTACACTGAGCAAAGTAGAGAGAGAGAGAGAGAGAGAAAAGAGGGAAAAGGGAAAAGAGCGACCATGGTCCTAGGGTTACAGCACT
>NC_033796.1:83902760-83935108 GCF_001876935.1 Asparagus officinalis | reverse complement strand
CTACGCCATTGCCAAGGGTTAGCTCTACCAGATCTACCATTTCTAGGGTTTTGTTCCCATCTGCCTCCCGCACCACTATCAATAGTAGATCTGCCTCCAGAGTGACCTCTTCCTCCATTAACACCAAATCTTCCTCCTGGACCTCTACCTCTTGCACCAAATCTGGTACAGTTTCTGGCCTCATGACCAAAATCATTACACTTGAAACAGAGAATTGGATCCCTACAATTTTTCGCCATATGATTTGCACCACCACAGCGAAAACACAGATGATCTCTTCTAATGATCTCCAAAGAAACAAAGCGAGAATGAGGTTTAGTTTTTACCAAAGGAGAAGACGGCGTTTTAGGGTTTTTTTTCACAACTTTAACCCATTCCCCTTCCTCAATCACCGACGTTGATTCAACGATATTTTTATTTGAGCCAATCTCAACCGGTGATTTCAACTCAACCGTGGTTAACTCAACTTCAGCATTACCCCCAGTTTCCAAAACAATGGGCTGTTCAAAGCTAAAACCAGCAGAATTGACTTTTTCACCCCAAATACAATGAGCCACAAAATTTTTTGAATCAAAAACTGAAGGTCCATTAACCATCGAAATAAAATTTGTCTCCATCAGAAAAACTAAAAGATATCAAAGATTGATCCAAGAAATCAATCCAAGATGATCTATACAAAGAAACTCAGTCTTGCTAAAAAAAACAAGAACTCAAAATATCGGAAAAAAAAACGAAAATAAAACCCTAAATCCCCAGATAGGATGGAGGACGATGAATCCTCAAGAAGAACTCTGAAGCAAACAACAATTCAAAAGAGATCAGAGACAGGAAAAAATCAAAACCCTAGGATCTCCAATCCAAAAAGCAATTCTTATATCTTCACTGGTTTTTATACCAAGTCTTGATTTATAAGCGACTTGTCAGAAAAACAACTACTTTTAACCTTCAGCTTAGCAGACAGCAGATGCTAGATAAAGTATGCCAAACGATTCAGACAGCAAACCAAACAATGGTACATACCCTTTAATCGAACCAACAATAAACCAACTAGAGGGAAGAAAACAAAATTATCAATCAGAGCTAATATTGATTTGCTGGTCCTCCACAAACAAGATGTATCTTCAAAAGAACTTGATCTTGACAAAAAATTTACATGTAATTTTCAAATATTACATGCAACATATCGCGGCAAGCTGGATACAATGGTAACACTGGAAGATTAGCTTAAATGAGCAGAAAGAGCTCTTCATCATGCATGGACAATGAACTATCAGCAGCAACACAAATTAATCATCCATTTTCATTCTTACCAGCTGCAAACTATAATTCTTGTGCCATCTCTTGAATGAATAGCAACGTCAAATTCTGTTACACTTGCCTCACAGAAGGTATCCAGACAGAGACCATGCTATCTCTTAACCTTCTTTGGCTTAATTCTCTTGACAGCCATGTAAGTGACAGCAGCAGATAGAGAATACCTGCCAAAAAAAAAAAAGAAATTTGTTCAGATTTGAAAAGATCACACCTGGTAAATTTGTAAACATTCAGCTGTTTTATACACCAAATGCGATAAACACTAGTCTGTTTGGTTGCCAGCTACATCTTAATTTGATCTTCAATATCTATACATTTGTTAAATTTCCTTGAAATTTGAAATGCAGGGAACTTTGCTCTGAAATTCCAGTCATGCATAAAATTGGTACATCCAATCATCATTCATTTGCTAGTCTCTGATCAGCAAATTGAAAAATGGAAAAGCAAAAACAAATGCTACAACCAGATTTCTCGAAAAGAAGTTAAGTTGTAGTTAATATTGGAAAACAAAAACAGGTTGTCGACGGTTAAAAAATGACAAACTGTCGAACGAATAGCTCAAACGCTATGTAGGCCCCACCAAGGGCAAAATGATCATTTAACATGACCAACAGACTCATCAGAGCCATATGAGTCTAAAAATTGACTTAAAAATCTACAAAATTCTAAGTAAAAAATAGGGTGAAAAACATGACTAAATCCAGATCGAAAGACAGCAAGCTTGCCCAACCTCGCACCAACAAGAGGTTAACTAACCCCGCACCAGCGCAAGGTTAGCTAGTGGCCTATGCCACGTCACTTAAGCAACCTCTACCATCAAATTTGCTGCATTAATAGCAGTAGATTATGGTGGGGACACTTCCCTTGGGAACGACAAGCTTAACCTCGTGCCCCCACAACTCTGCGACACTGGGTAGTAAAAGGCTGTAGTGCACGTGATTGGGGCCACCTCATTAATATCTTAACCCCGCACGCCCACCATTTCATGGTGCGGGTTAAAGATTTGCCCACATTTTGGTGGCACGCAGCTGTGAAAGCTAAAAATGACACTAAATGTCAAATAGATGCATGGTAAGAACTGTCTGTTCTCATTAAAAACTATTCAAACCGGCAGTTCGTGCAAGGATTTAACCTCATGTAAGGCCTTAACCTCATGTAGTGACCCTGAGTGCCTGCAGCCTTCTACAAAATATTAAATGCTGATTTGACCACATTAACCTCGTGTTGAGGGCTAATGTCTCTCCATGCAAGCCCTGTTTGCCAACAATACAGACCCTTCGCCTTTGTGAAAGGGGCTGGAATTTTTGCTCTCAAGTTCAGCATTTTCTCAGCTATTGGCTCTTGCCTTTCTATGCTTACCAACTTTTTAGCTTCTTCAAGCTTGGCTCATTGCCACCATTAGCTTCCACATTGAGGTTCTCCTTGTCGACGGGTTCCTCTAACACCCCCAAGATTAACCTTCATTGAAACTCCCTTTGAAACCAAATCCTAACAACTAGCGTTCGCCCAGTCAATGGAGCAGCAATCAAGTATCTTTTGGCACACATCCTCAGAATCAACAAGGGAAGCATACCTTCTCTTTCTTTTCAGAATTCAAGCCTAGCAACAATGAAGACAACTTCTCCCAAAAAGGAGGTGAACACCAATTAGAATAAACTTGTTAGCAAATGAAGGAAAAAATGGCAGCACAATCTATCAAACATTGGCAATAAAAAAGGGTTCACATTAAATATTGGCAAGAACATGTGGATATGATGTTGCAAAATGATTTCATTTATTTTTCTTAAACTGTCTCAATCTCTCTGCAACTTGTTAGAAAAAAAGTGTTTTAAAGGCAATGCACCTCAAGCGCTCAGGCGAGGCGATATTTTAACTCAGCACCTTGCATATTGCCAGACAATGAATGTTGTTATAACTAATATAATACTATAATGCTCAACCCTCACCATTACTTTATAGTTTTGGTGTAATGGTTAGAGGATTTAATTTAAGATGGTATCAGAGCAATCCAAGTTCAAATATTGCTAGCCATGAATTTAATGTCGATTCTAAAAAATTTGTTACCACTACGTGAGTCTAAGTTTTCAATCCATAAAAAGAGCGCTCAAACTGTAAGGCATGTTAGAATTAATATGAAACTATAATCCTCGACCCTCACCATAACTTCGAAGTTTTGATGTAATGGCTAGATGACTTAATTTAAGAAATATTACTAAAGTGATCACTTTTTGGCGCCTCAAGGGCTCGCCTTGGCGCCTCGTGACTTTGCCTTGGCGCCTCATGGGCTCATCTAAGGCATGTGATGTAAGGCGTGAGGTGTTTGTCTCTGTTTCAAAATTTTGAGAATACAAAAGGTGTACAATAGTAAAGTTTGTTTTAGTTATTGGATTTTGTGTTTCTTTTTACATCGTCTATTTTTTGCTATTTTTTGTTGAAATGAACTTTATTACCTACATCATTTTGAGGATATGCCACAATTTGAACCTTAAAGTCCAAAGTTTGCTGCTTAATTATGTGTTAGCAACTATTAGTTAATACTACTATTCAATGTTTGTTACTTACTACATTTGTATGGTTTATTTATTAGATTTGTGACTTTGAAAATTCGGGTGTGATTGTCTTGTTGCTATTTATTGATTCTTGTATATTATTTGTAATGTTTATAAATTTTTGGAACATTTATAGTCTTTGTTCACTCAATTGATCGCATTTTTTGGTGTCTCTCTCCTCAAGCAACATAGGACCTAATCACCTTGACCTCGCCTTTACTTTTAAAACACTGAAAAAAAAATATTTTTTCCATTAAGCACACAATAAATGCTAAATAAAGCAAACCAAAAACTAGAATTAGACAGTGTTATAACTGTGGGGATTAATCTCATACGACAAGGTGGTGCAAGAGAGGTGCATGTGTTCAAGTGCAATGAAGAGGAGAATATAGCAATTAACTATTGATCTCATCCACGACCCCAATAGAAGAAGGTAGATAGATCTCTCTAATTCTTGACAAGTTATTTTGAATGCAAACGCTCTTTTTCCTTCGGTCATTTTCTCGTTGAAGGATGAAACTCTTTTTGTTGAGTTCATGAAGGTCAAATTTTCTAGGCATTTTACGATTTTTTGGCTAGGCAAGAAAGATTGTTCCTTTGGACAAGTCTCATTTTCTTGTGGAATTCCCTTCTATTTATTGTTTGTCTGAGGTCATTGACGAGGGAATCACTAGCTTTGAGAAGTTTTTTGGCCGATTTTCAATGTGGAGAGAAAATTTGGGAACAAAGGTTGTTAACTCATATTACTATTTTTGAATTAAAATAAAAAAACTTTTTATTTTTGGTTCTATGAGGCAGTGAGTAAGATAGTAGGGAGTTTTGGAAAGTAGGTCTCAACATGCAAGAACGTCAAGGTCAAGATGAATGGATATGATGAGGGTTCTAGTTCAAGTCAAGGCCCAAGAAAATGCCCCTAAAATAATTATCTGCTCATACAAACCTCAAGTGGATGAATTGACTAGGGAAGTACAACTTGTAATCACTGCCATTGGTGTTGGAATGTATAGATCGGAGACGGAAGGTATGTATTTTACGGGATTAAAAGATCAAGGAAAAATCCCAATGGAAACTTTATGGGTGGATCAACAACTTGCGTCTTTTCTTTAGGTCACTAAGGGGCAACTCATAGGTTTAGTAACCTTGTGAAATCCAATCTAATTTGTAAAGGCTCTTTCTCTTTATCTTTAATAACTCTTCGATGTCTTTCTCTTTATCTTTAATAACTCTTCGATGCCTCAACAAGTCACTTTCCCTTATCTTTTGTGGATTCCTGGGAAGACTCAAATTTCTTTCCTTTCTCTGTGAAGGGTTTATGGGCTATAAATTATCAATGTATCTAACGAATTAGCCACAGATCAACCTGTTACAGATTTTCCTTTTAGGGTTGTTGAAAAGAATGGAAGGGCAAAAAGGTCCTTATAGAAAAGTTAACATAGGAGATATTTTCAAACAAAAATTTAGAGCAGGACAATTCAGCAAATTATATTGCTCTTTTCGTGACAGTAGAGAGCGTGGGTACTTATGAGCATTTTTCTAAAGATTCCACATTCGTTACTTTCTTCTAGACAACCTAGATTTACTAAGAGAAGCTCCCAATACAAGAAGAAATTACCTCACAGAGCTACTTTCAGCCATAAGAATAGTTAAAGATGTCGTTCTTCTGTAAGGTCTTGATTTGGTTGGCCTTCTATAAACTAAATTAGCTTCTACTAGTGAAAGAGACTTTAAGCTCATTAGAGAGTTTAAGTTTACTCATTGGCCAGTTGGAATCTTCTGATGTAAAGATGTAGTTTTGGTAGGATGGAGTAGCTCTTTCTCTCTTAAGAAGTCATATGCAGGGGTCTTATATGTGGCAATCAATATTTTGTATCTCTCTTCTAATTTGAGTTCTGTTTTTATGTCTGTCTAGACATTGAGGGAGGAAAAGGAGGTCCGTTGGTGGGAGTTAAACAGAATTACAGAGAATTTTTTATAATCCATGAGTGTCAAGTGGGGACTTCAATGTTACTCTTTGCTCTGGTGAAAGAAGTGGGAACTGAGGCTCCTTGAGAGAAAATAATGACTTCAGAAACCTTGTTAATTCCCTTAACCTGATTAACTTTCCCCTTAATGCGGATCCTACACTTCGTCTTATCACAAAGTGATAGAGATCACTATACCCAATTCTACTGTAGAGGGACTTAGCATCTTAGATCTCATTGAGATATCAGCAGATTCTAATCAGTTTGAGATAAGGGCTGATCTTACTTAAATAATGTTATGATAAGAATAAAGTGATTGATAGAATTAAGATCGCTAAGATTTGATTTGTTTAGAGATAAATATTTACATATTTGTAGATAAGATTTGATTTGTTTAGTGATAAGATTTGATTTGCTTTTAGATAAGATTTGAGTTATTTTCAACTCTCTATAAAAGGGAGGAACTTTTATGTGATAAGGAGTGAATTTTGAATAAGAATTATTGATCAAAGAGATTTTTAGAGTGATTCAAATTATGTTTTTTAATCCTCTCGTGAATAGTATCGCAAACAGTGTCATGAACAGCAACCAGTGTTTTAAATATCGGCCGATAATCCGATATTATCCCCGATATATCGGATTTTTGGGCTGGCCGCTAGGATAACTTGAAATTGTGATCGGTAATCATTTTTGACTCATTATCGGCGATAAACCCGATAACAGGGCTTTTTTTCTCGGGTTTATCGGCTAGCGGTTTTAACTTTTAAGTCATGTTGTTGAGATATGAAACCCGACCCGTTTTCAGAATAAAACGAAAAATCGAGCCCCTGACCTTCGTGAACCCACATCTGAAAACCCTAGACTTCCTCTGGCGGCTGTTCTTCCTCTCTCGCCTTCGTGAATCTCCAGCGACAGCGACCCACAACTTCGTGAAGGTCCAGCGACTTCGTGCTCTCGCAACGACTTCGTGCTCTCGCCTCGACTTCGTGACGTGCTCTCGCCTCGACTTCGTGACGTGAAGCTCGCCTCGACTTCGTGCTCTCGCCTCGACTTCGTGAAGCTCCAGCGAACGTCGCCTCGGCTTCGTGAAGCTCCAGCGAACGTCGCCTCGAACAGGTATGATTCATCTCCTCACCTTCGATTCTTCGAAGTTCGGTTTTTTTTTTCTCTTCTGGCCTTTTTCTCTTCGTCTCTGTTGTTGTTTTATTTTCTATTTTTTAAGCTGATTTTTGTTGTTCTTTGAGCAGATTATCTACTCTCTTCTAGCCTCGTCTCTGACTTGTGAGACTTGTTGGGAAATGGGAAGAAATTCTGTGAATTAACTACTCAAACAGGTATCTTTTTTCTTTTTAATCTTATAAAATTTCTGTTGTGAGACTGTATTACTGTGATTAATTGTTGGGAGACTGTGATTAATTGTTGGGAGACTTGTTCTGTTATGAGACTTGTTGTTTATATAGAAAACTTGTAATTAAAAAGTTAATATACATACTTTGTCCATATAGGATTCGTATTCCTTTTCCCAAAGTTAATCCCAAATTTTGAGACCTGTTGCTCTATTATCTGATTTGTATCCCTTTATTTTCTTTTCTTTTCCTCCTTTTTTCCCCCTAACACAGATATGAGCTTCTCTTACCAAAAAAATAATATCCATATCTGTATTCATGTTAGGAAGCAGATACAGATATGTTAAATGCCAGATCTAAAAATTACTTGAGCAATTAATTTTTACTAGAGCAATTAATTTTGAGTATTGTTGTGAGACTTATTCTGTTGTGAGACTTGTTTGTTGTTTATAGAATACTTGCAATTAATTTTAAGAAAATACTTGTGAGACTGTATAAGAAAATTTAGTTATAATTATAATTAATTTACAACTTAAATAAATATACAACATGGTTATTTATATTTTGGTATGTTTATATTTTATTAAGCATGGTTAGATTACATTTTTAGTTATTATATTATATATATACATCATCCACTATATCACTCCGATAAATACTACTTATCCCCGATATATCCCCGATTTCCGCTATCCGATAAGGATTTTGACCGTCCGATAAATCCCCGATAACCGATATTTAAAACCTTGACAGCAACTCTCGTAAACAACACCTCGTGAACAATGCCTTGAACAGTGCCAGTGTTCTCGACGTTACAATCTCACTCATAGATTTGATCCCTACAAAATTCTACGGTGACAGAACTACAAAACTCGGATCTAATCCCTTATTCCAATTTAATCAGATTGCTTATATTGCGATTAATTAGAATTATTGTATCATTTATCTTATATTGAACTCTAACCCTTTTATTTTAAAACTGTTTTGCAAGATTTAGCTAATAAGAATTCGACTCCAATGCTAAGTACTCAATTAGGTTTTGTGGACTGTGCTCGACGTTTCACGCCTCAGGTTTATTGCGAACACATTCCTTATTTGTTGTAGTTTTTGCATCATTTATTACTATTAGTTGTTAGTTCACATTGTTTGATATTTAAAGTTATTTTCCGCTGCAATTTTAGTGTGAGTTTGCATTTACTCTGCATATTAGTTCGTTTCATTACTTTTTTTAGAACTTACTAGATCGTGCTTCGTCAGATTGATATCAAAGCCTAGGTTTAAAATCATTAGTAACCAAAACAAATTATCATTATAAAGTGTAAGGAGTGTGATGTCAATAATGCTAATCCTAATTATTACCACCTGCATGTTGGTAGTAATCCATGTTTCCACAAACTCTGGATCAAAATCTTAGATGCAACTAGGCCTCTTCCACCACCTTAACCTAAGGTGTAGGTTAGCTTTATTTTATTGTTAAAAAATAAAAAAATAAACTTTTTTAGTTTATTCAATTTTAGAAAAAGCTTTATTTATAGTTGACTTGATTTAGGCGAATTTGATTTTAGGAGAACTTAAATTATTTAGGACAATTTATTTCCAGCTTACGTAAAAAAAGAGAAAAATTGCAGCTTAGTTTAATTTTTTTTCTCTTTAATTCTTTTCTATTATAGGTTACTAATTGTATGCAGTTACGTAGCAGAACGATCTATATGGCTAAACCAAATATAATGAAACTCTAGATAAAATCCTGAAAACTCTACAAGATTTTAACGCGCGAGTCACTAAACTCGAAGCCAATCAGTTAGAGGGGGATGAACATCCTAGAGATAACCCTAGAGTACGAAACCAAAATAATAGACTTCACCTTCCTCCTCTTAGAAGGAATTTAGATGGAGGCTAAGAGGATAGGAATAGGTCCGATGATATAACGAAGCGAGTTAAAGTAGAAGCATCTTCCTACGACCCCCAAGCTTTTAGTGATTGGATGGTAGACATGAACTACTATTTTGACTGGTATGACATGTCCGACGATTGTAGGGTTAGATTCGCGAAAATGAAGTTGTCTGGCCTAACAAAAATTTATTGACCTCGATTGAAAGACAACTAGAGCATTTAGAACGCCCATCTATAGAATTTTGGGACAAGATGAAAGAAAGATGAAAATGAAAATATTTACCCCTCGCCTATAAGACCTAATTGTTATATCAGTTAAGCACCTCGCGGCAAGGTAGTCTATTCATCCAGGAGTATATGAGCAAATTTGATGAACTAATGGTTCTTTGTGATATCCTGAAAGACCTTAGTGTTACTTTGTCTAGGTTTTATACAGGTCTTAGGGCAGACATCAGGAGAGAAATGATTCCTTATACAATAACCTCGTTAAAACATGCCTATCAAGTTGTTCAAGATTTCGAGCAATATCTCAAGACACCTAGCACTAATAAGTTCTCTAACCCAATAGGAGAGTCATTTAAAAAACAAATAGATAACTTAAAAAGTTATAATAATACGTCTATAGATCAAAAGGGAAAGGATCAACAAGGAAAGGACCGTGGGTAGCTCCACAAAGAAAGACAAGAAACCCAAACCGTGTTTTCATTGTGAGGGTATAGGACACTATGCATACTAATGCCCTAGTCGTAATTTACACCTAGAAACAGGTAGCCAAGAAACAGAAGAAGATGATGAAGATGATGAAGATGAGGAAGAAGACATTTACGAGGTTAATAATAAGGATAGCGATGCTGATGAGATACTAACCACCTCTTTAGGTGTTATGAGGTGTACGTTAGCAACAACACGAAATGAAGATGCTTAGCTTAGGAACTCTATCTTTAACACCTACTTTAAAGTTAATGAGAATGTATAAGCATGTAATAGATGAACATAGTTGTGTCAATGTAATAGACAAGTCAGCACTTGAACACATGAATCTAAAGCCAAAACCACATACGCAGCCCTATAGTACCACTTAGGTAGATAAAACCGCTATACCTGTATCCTATACATGTTTAATTCCTATTCAGTAGTCTAGCTATTCAGACCACATTTGGTGTGATGTCCTCCCTGCAGATGTTGTCCACGTTCTATTAGGACGACCTTGGCTATACGATGGAGATGTTACTAGTTTCAGAAGGTCAAATAACTTAGTTTTCATTTTCAATAGTGAAAAGATAGTCTTAAATCTGATAAAACCAAAAGAACCTAAGAATGCTAAATGTAGCACTCCACCTAGGAAAAGTCAACAAAACAAATTTTCTCACATTTTAACTCAAAAGGAATTCGTTAGGCAGAGCATCCTAGAAGGTTTTATGTATGTGATTGTGGCCATTAGCGAGAGCACTATTAGTGAACCACCAAAACACTCCCAAAATTCGTCAAATCCTTTCCAATTATAAGGATATCATGCACAATGAGCTCCCTGATGAGTTACCTCCAATGCGAGATATCCAACACGTTGTAGATCTAATGCCAGGGACCACCTTACAGAATTTGTCGTATTATAGGATGAACCCTACTAAGCATGATGAGTTACACCATCAGGTAGATGAATTATTGCGAAAAGGCTTCGTGAGGAAGAGCTTAAGTACTTATGTTGTTCCTACATTGCTTACCCCTAAGAAAGACGGTTGTTGGAGTATGTGTGTAGATAGTCAAACGATTAATAAGATCATTGTTAAGTATAGGTTCCCTATTCCTAGGTTAGATGACCTATTAGATGCCATAGAAGGATCTAGTATATTTTCTAAGATTGATCTTAGGAGTGGGTACCATCAGATTCGTATCCATGATGATGATGAGTGAAAAACCACATTTAAGACTAAAGACGGGCTGTGTTTGAATGGTTAGTTATGCCCTTTAGATTATCCAATGATCTAGCACCTTTATGAGGAAAGTTTGTTGTCGTATATTTTGATGATAGTTTAATATTTAGCAAAACCCGGAAGGAATATATGTTTCACTTAATACAAATTTTAGACGTCCTCTATAAGGAAAAGTTACATGCCAATCTAAAGAATTGTGAATTCATGTCTACATCAGTCAACTTTCTAAGTTTGTAGTCTCTAGTGAAGGAGTATCAACTGACCCTGATAAAGTTAAAGCTATTAGAGAGTGGTCTACTCCTAACAATATTCATGAAGTCAAAAGCTTTCAAGGTCTGGCTACATTCTATAGGAGATTTGTCAAAAAATTTAGTATCGTTATGTCCCCAATTACAAATTGTCTTAAAAAAGGAGAATTCTACTAGACTAAGTCTGCTACTGGAGCATTTATGAAAATTAAGGAGAAGCTTACCACTGCCTCAATATTATGTCTCCCTAATTTCTCTAAGGTTTTTAAGGTTGCATGTGATGCATCAAGAGTAGGTATAGGAGGAGTGTTAAGTTAAGAGGGTCATCATGTAGCTTACTTTAGTGAAAAAATAAATAATACTCAACAACCCTACTCGACCTATGATAAAAAAATTCCATGATGTAGTACAAAGTCTTAAGTATTAGCGTCACTAATTGTTACCTAAGAAATTCGTCCTATTCTCCGGCCATGAAGCCCTACAATACTTGAATTCTCAAAAACAATTAGGGTCTAGACATATTAAATGGGTAGAATTCATTCAGGAGTACACATTTATACTTAAACACAAATCCAAGGTAGAAAATAAAGATGCTGATGCACTAAGCACGATGTTTTGTATATTAACCACGATAAGTGTACAAGTAATTGGATTTGAACATATCTTAGGGGAGTATCCTGCTTGTAGAGATTTTGGTGATATCTACACTTCTCTGACACATAACCCACCTGAAAGTACAGTAGGTTTCACTATCATAGATGGTTATTTATTTAAAGGTACCCGATTGTCCATCCCCAACACGTCACTTAGGGATCAACTTTTTTGGGAGCTACACGTAGGAGCTGCAAGACACTTTGGTTATGATAAGACAATTTCTATGGTTGAGGATAGATTTTATTGGCCTAGAATTAAGAGAGATGTTACACGAGTAGTGTCACACTGTAGGGTTTGTCAGGTAGCAAAGGATAGTAAACAGAACACTAGATTATATATACTTTTACCCATACCATTTACACCATGACAGGATTTGAGTATGGATTTTGACTTAGAGTTACCTCGAATTATTAGAAAATATGATTCTATTTTTGTGGTTGTGAATAAGTTTTTCAAGATGGCACACTTTATTCCCTATAGCAAGACATCTGAGGCGTCCCACATTACTTATCTTTTTATGCGAGAGATCATTAGATTACATGGTTTACCTAAGACGATAGTTTTTTATAGGGACATTAGATTTGTTAGTCACGTCTGATGCACGTTATGGAAAAAGCTAAATACAATGCTACAATTTTCAATTGCATATCACCCTCAAATTGATGGTCAAACCGAGGTAAGTAATAGGAGTTTGGGAAACTTGCTTAGATGCCTTGTAGGAGACCATATGAAAGCTTATGATTTGGTTTTATCTAAGGCAGATTTCACATATAATAATTCTATAAATAGATCCACAAGCCGTTACATGTTATCAACCTAGGAAACCTATAAACTTAGCAATGATTCCTTTGGATCCTAGGTTTAGTGCTTTAACAGACTCATTTGGACTGCATATGCATAATTGCATCTAGAAATTAGGCAAAAAATTGCTTTAAGTAATGAAACTTATAAACTAGTTGTGGATAGTCATAGAACTCGCAGCAGGTGATTGTGTACGACTTGAGAGGTTCCCACTAAGAACTGTGAAAAATCTTCATGCACGGTGAACATGTCCCTATCATGTCATTAGGTGTATTGGACCAAATGCTTATGAACTAGATCTGCCAAATGAGATGGGTATAAACCCAGATTTCAATATAGATTATCTAGTTTCCTATAATGAGTAAATGAATATAGCAGTTTTTGATGAAGCCACTCCACCTTCAGCCAACTAACCATCACCGCCTATTATGCCTTCTAATACAAGGCCACAACTAGATGTGATAGTGTAGATTTTGGATGAAGAGATTGTATTGATTGCCGACAGAGGATTTCAAAGATATTTGATTTGTTGGCATGGACATCCACCTTTAGAAGACTCTTGGCTCCAGATCGAAGAAAAGCTCAAAAGCTCAAACAAGAGTTGCTCGAGGAGTATAAGCTTCAACATTCATCAGAGGAGAATCTTTCCAAGCCGAGGAGAGTTGATAGGGATCCATATACCCGATTCTACTCCAGAAAGACTTGGCATCGTAGATCTCATTGAGATATCATCAGATTCCATTGAGTTTGAGATAATGGCTGATATTGCTTAGTTATTGTTAAGATAAGAATAAAGTTATTGATAGAATTGAGATTGTAAAGATTTGATTTGTTTAGAGATAAGCATTTACATGTTTTTAGATAAGATTTGATTTGTTTAGAGATAAAATTTGATTTGTTTTTAGATAAGATTTGAGTTATCTTCAACTCTCTATAAAAGGGATGAAACTTTTATGTAATAGGGAGTGCATTTTGAATGAGAATTATTGATTAAAGAGATTTCTAGAGTGGTTCCAATTGTGTTTTTAAGCCTCCCGTGAACAGTGTTGTGGACAACACCGTGAACAGTGTTGTGGACAACACCGTGAACAGCGACCCCCATGAATAGCGCCTCTTGAACAATGTCGTGAACAGTGTTGTTGTTCTTGTCATTGCAACCTCATTCACAAATTTGATCCCGACAGAATTCCACAGTGACATAGAACTACAAAACTCAGATCTAAGCTCTTATTCCTATTTAATTAGATTGCTTATATTGTGGTTAATTAGAACTGTTATATCATTGATCTTATATTGAACTAACCCTTTTATTTTAAAACCCTTTCGCAGGATCTAGCTATTAGGAATTCGACTCCAACGCTAAGCATTCAATTAGGATTTGTGGATTGTGCTCGACGTTTCATGCCTCAGGTTTATCGCGAACATTCCTTATTTGCTGTAGTTTTTGCATCATTTGTTACTATTAGTTGTTAGTTCATATTGTTTGATATTTAAAGTTACTTTCCGTTGCAATTTTAGTGAGTTTGCATTTACTCTGCATATTAGTTCATTTAATCACTTTTCCTAGAACTTGACAAATCGTGCTATGTCACAAAGTCAGCCCCATCTTGGGTTTAGACTAGATAGATTTCTAATATCTTCTGTTGGGATTCTAAGTTTCCTTGGTGGATCAAATTCTATTTAAACCTGAACTTGCCCCGATCAATCAACTAACTGGCAAGTGCACTAACAATAGATCTTTGTCGGTTGACTGATTCTACAACTGAAAATTATTTGTTGGTCGATCAAAATCTACGACCAAAACTATGAATGATTGAACTTCATATCAGTCAGTTTCAAGTCATAGAGAACACCCCAACCTTTCCAAAAACATGTTATAATAGTCATTCTGATGTAGAGTAAAAAGATGACTCGAGCAATTTCCAAAGCTTTTCAGCATTAATATAACCTGCACAGTTTAACTCAAAAGTCCTTTAATTATATACAAATACTTGTTCTTGATCAAACCGGCTTAAATGCTCGGATAAGGTCATAAATTTAGTCACCACAACCTAATGAAATAACTGAGGGAGCGTTTGGCAATCGTGGCGTTTTTGTCGTTTCTGTTTTTTCTTCAACAAAAACAAAGAAACGCGTTTGGCAATCGGGGCGTTTTTTTAAACTTGTCGATTTGTAAAATCTGAAAATTAAACACTTTTCTCAAAACACCAAAAATGTGTTTTAAGATTCCGTTTTTTCATCTAAGCCGCCGTAGCCTGCTCGCCCCGCTGCTGCCCAGCCGCTACCCACCGCGCTAGATTTGCGCTACCGCCCCGCCACCCCCGCGCCACAGCTGTCCACCGTCCTAACGTTGGCAACCACGCGCACCGCGTTCGCCGTCTGGTCGTCGTGTCTCCGCACGTTGGCGCGGCCGCCCGTCGCGACTGCTCGTCGCCACCGTTAACCACCGCGTCGCTCCTCGGTCTGAGCCGGCCGCCACTACCACGGGTGGTTGTAAGTAAGTGGCCGCCGTCGGCCGACCACGCCCTTGCACACCGCCGACGCGGCCCACCGTATCGGCCCCGTCACCACCCGCTCGTAGCTCGGCCCACGCCGCATACCACCATGCTACGCTCCGGCCCTATCTGCACCGTCCGCCGCACTCCAGAACCGCGTCAGCAACATCACCTCTGTCGTCTGGGGTCCGGCGGCCACGCCTCACCATCATCACACGTCCCCGGTCAGCGTCGCCGCCGTCGGTCGCGCCGCGCCGGATCCCCGCCGGCTCCGCGCACCGTCGTCGGGCACCGGTCCACCGCGTCGCTGCCTGTCGTGCACCCTCCGTCGCCACCACCTGTCGTCGTGCCGGCCACGCACACCCGTCGGCCCCCGGCCTAACTGCCGGTCTCGTCGTCGGCGACCGCGCGGCCACTTGGTCGCTCACTCACTTATAGTCCGATAAATCGTCGTTCCCAGGATGGGTGCCGCCGCTTGTCGTCGGCCCACCCCTCCCGCCCAGCTCGCCCGTCCGCCCACTACCGCTATATAAATGGTCAAACTAGTTTAACTAAAATGGTGCTTTTAAAACATATTTAAAAAAGAAACACCATGGCATGGTGTTTTTTACAAAAACACATTGATTATCAAACATACCCTAAGCAAACAATTTATCATAGAAAAATATGGAAAGCATAAGAAGCATGTGCACGTATACTCCACACACGCCACAGGATGCAAACATAATGTCAACAACATGCCGAATTCTTAAAATGTAAAATGCGTGGCATAGAACCATATGGATAGTACTTCAATGTATTTGTATATAATGGACAACAACATGCCGAATTCTTAAACATGATGTCAACAACACATCTAGCGAGAAGGTAGGAAAGTAGAATGAAAAGAATTCACTAGTTTAAAATACATACTTCTTTTAATCAAGTAACTAACCAAACAAGCAAAATCTGAAAATTCTAAAAATTACATCATATTATACAAGCTTATGGTGCTTGATGGCAAAGATAGGTGGTGTACGAGGGCATGATCTCCCATTTTTCCTCTCTCTAAATATGTGTCATGTGTATGTATGCATGCATGCATGTGTTTGGGCGCGTGTGCATAAGCCTAATAAGTAGCTAATCAAACAAGTAAAATCTGAAAGTTCTACAAAATACATCATATTTGACAAGCTTATAGTGTCTGATGGTAAAATTAGCTGGAGTACGGGGGCATGGCCTCCCAGTTCCCCCCCCTCTATATTAATGTGTATGTATGCATGTGTCTGCACGCATGTGTGTATATAGGCCTAAGAAGTTGCCCTTACCAACAAAGTGTCTACCCTTAATTAGTGAGGTTCTTAATTAGGCTAGTTATTAGCCAAAAATTCTAAATGACTATTAGCATTCAAGTAACATTCCTCTTCTATGAGGGAGTTCCGTAGTTTATGGGTGTTTTTTCAGCGTTGGACTAATTAATAACTAGGTCTCACAAAATTAAGTGTCATTTTTTATTTTATGAGAACAATTAATCATATTTTTAATATTAAGCTAATCTAAATAATTCCTAATACTGATATGAGGACACTCTGATTAGATTTTAGATAGTACAATGATGCTTTCACCCCATTCTCGCCCCTCCCCCCCCCCAACAAAAAAAAACCTCGCAACATTAATATTCAGGGTGATCTCTCAATGAAATTTATGAATTAATCGATCTCCAAAGGCCGCCTTCATCCAAAATTAGTCTTTATAAATAAATTGTCATAAACTTAAAACCACTTCCGTGACAGCATTTTTACCACGAAATTTTATTTTCTAAGGAATAAATATATTATATGAGATATTATAGAAAACTTAGTAATGGGAGCTGAGGGGGTTATACTATTGACAGGTACCACCATAAACAATGCAAAGGGAATCAACTAGCCAAACATTCTAGTCTGGCCTGAAGGTGATGAGAGTGCCACAACACAACAATGCAAAGGGAATCAACTAGCCAAACATTCTAGTCTGGCCTGAAGGTGATGAGAGTGCCACAACAAGAATAAAATGAAGGAGAACCCCGGGCAAAAGAATGTTCCAAATGGTGGTAGACATCCTCAAGAAATTTCTCATGCCATGAGAAGGACATGATAGAAGTGATTAGGATAACACAAAAGGTAGCAGAAAAGTAAGGTTGGCATTGTAATAAAGACAATAGAATAGAAGGTGCAAGGGGAAGAGATCATCATTCTCCTTATGATTCTTTTATTCTTTCTGATTTTTTAACATTATCACTTCTTCCATTATGCCAACAAAGGAAATCATTTTTTAAGGGGAAAGCAAGGGAAATAAATTTGTTGATTCTTTACCTCATTTTAGTTGGGGCCTACGAAAGTTCAAACATACTCTCCATGAATCCTCTCATCAAGAAATCGGTCAGAAAAGTAATCATACACATACAATGTGCTCTTCAAAAGCAAACTATCACTAATCACAATTATAGAGATTGAACTATATCAACTGCGATGAACAATTTGATAGCACATATGAAGCTTATTAACAAAAAAGATGGGAAGCAGCTGTAAATAATAATAATAAAACCTGAAGGACAAGCTTACCAAGTTATGGTATAATTTCGATGATCTTGTGGCATTACTGAAAACTGGATTAAGGTGTTAACATCTTTAGGAACAGGATAGGGATTAGTTGCACTAGCATTTTCATTTATGTCTTCAATATATAAAGTATCCTCTGGAAGACCGCAAGCACGAGCAATCATCGGAACATCAACATAAAACCACTGACCAGTTTTAGGATCATTTTCAGGAACGAAAATGCTTGGTTTCTCACTTTCACGAGCTACTCCAATAACTCTAACAGGAGGAATATTAGGCTCATTCTCCTGCATGTTTGAAGAAGCAATGTTACAATGCGAGGGAATTGATCAGCACATGGAATAAAGCTTTTAGAATGCTAAAGATTGAAATATTTTCATGTGCCGTCATAAAAACATAATTAGCAGACAATACAGATTGAACAGCACAAATCAACGACCACATGCATGGACATCCAAGTAAACAATCATAGGTTTGTGTGCTACTATAAAATAATAACTAGTCATTTACAGTTACAAGTAAATTCAAGGCGTTTTCCATCATAATTTACTCGTATCTTCTCAGACAATATGGTTAAATGTACGATCTTTAAAGCATCAATTGCAGAAGGATGATGCACCTCTAAAATGCACTCTAGGTATACTATATCTATGTAGCAACTTCTGCAGATAAATTTATTATGAAAAATTATGTCCTGAAATACAAATAAGAAGAATTGATGCTCTGTGTGTCAGCAAATTTTTATTATGTGTTCATGCAATTTAAATAGAACTAAGGCTACAGATTTAAACTACATTCCGTGCACCAATAACCAAAATCCTCTGAATAATATGCATGTCAACAACATCTTCTTTTATATGACATGAAACCACCATAAACATCCATGGGATTACTGAGCTATCTGTATTATTTATGTTGTTTCAGATATGTTGTTTCACAAAAATATGAGCAATCAGAAAGCATAGAATTGGCAGTCATCTCAATTAAAAGGTGATGTCAGCTCACCTTATCAACTTTAGATAGCTTAGCCCAAAACTTCCACCAAAGCGTTTCCTTGTTTGGCTGAACCTCTGCTGCTCTTGATGCTGAAGAATGGCCATCTGAATCATTTATAGGCTTGTCGCGCCAACCACGAGGAACCCATCCTCTGTTAACAAGGATAGGTAGCTGCACACTGACAGGAGATTTCTTAAGAAAGTAGATAAGTGGACAAGAAGATAATTAATTGGGGAACTAAGTAGGCTACCCATAATCATACCAAAAAAGGGAATGTTCGTATAACTAACTAAACGAAAACCACTTAATTGAGCTTAATGCAAACAGCATATTTTTACTACTCAGCACTGTTTAATTCATATGATAAACTGGATGTTCTTTTTCACTACATTCCAGAAATGAAAGATATTATATCGAGGTTTCTAAGGGTGTTCGAGGTAAGAAAGTCAAGAGTGACGCAAAGAGATGTTACACCAAAGATCATCTTTGACAGACTACCGTTCTCAATTTATTTTCTTCATCAAGTCAATGCACTTCAGAATTATTTTAAGTGAAAACATGCCCAATAATCAAAGTTCATATTTATAAACTTCATCTATGGGAAGGAATAAGCAGTGAGTATTCAAGAATTTTCCAAATCAAAACTTAATGACTGTTATTTCATGTGACGTGTGTGCTTAGAAAGACCACACTAAAAGTGCAAGGCAAATATTCACAGAAATTTAGGAAATATGAAATGTGCAGAAGTTTCAATAGTGACCTAGAAGTTGGCAGTAATTATATGGATTACTGGCACTGTGTGTTATTCTTCAAATTTCATGGTGTTGGTTATATTAATAGAACTAGAGCACTTTGTTTAAGGTGCTTATGACATGACCTCTCTAAAGAAATGTTGACAGTGAATTTATACTTCTGCGGTCTACCTCAGTGTTCAAGCGATAGGCTTTTCCAAGACTAAATGTTTAATCTAAGAATTGTCTAGTAGCTGGAAGTAAGAGGGACCTGCAGGTTATAAGGGAGAAAATACAAGCATTTAATTCCTAAGGCTTGTGATAAAGGGCCACAATGATTAACAACAGATAAATAACTACCTACCAATACAACACGAGCAATTTACATTCCCATAAAGAATACCTGTTATTGTCATCATATGTCTTTGGAATTAAAGGAGTAATAATGTAATATCCATTCTCCGTCACTCCAGAGATGCTTCTAGATCGAGGACCAACATAAATGGACTTTCCCTCATCAAAATACCCCTCGCAAAAGACCCTTCTGAATTCCAAAGAATCCGAATTGTATTTTGAAGATGTATACTCTTTGTTCCACACTATGGGTTCCATCTCTAATCTCTTCCTCCTATATTCCAACATCTCCACCTGAAACAAAGAACACATAAAGCAAATCGTGACAAATTGCTATCAAGAATCGACTTTTTTGAAAAGTAAAACTGATCTAATACCTTCTCCTGCCTTCGGAGAATCTGCCAGGTTCCTAGCCCAAAGGTGATAGCGCCAGGTACAAATAGGAGAGATCTCGACCATTTTGCCCTTTCCTTATCTGCAAATGAAATAAAAACATTAGTCGAAAATTTAAGAGAGAGAGAGAGAGAGCGCGCAACAGACCTTGAGCCTGAGATGCGGCGGTCTGCGATGGCGGGAGAGTTGATTCGGCGGGGCTGTTTGTTTTGCTCAAAAAAATGAGAAATGTCCCGCCACCTCACCTTTCAAGAAAACTCCCATGTGCCACATAGGTTTTTGATTTCAAGAGGTTTCCATTTCATGTGTTTGCTTCGTCTTTAATTTTCAAGAAATGAAGTGCCACATGTGCTGCCACCTCAATTTTTCAAGAAATGTGTTTTCAGCCCAATTTGGGCTGAAAACACTTGGAAATGTCCCATCGGAGAATAGTTAATTAATAAAAGCACTGTTTGAATAGTTCAAAAGAATAAAATGAAATATTTAAATGCCACATTTCTCATTTCCTTTTTCTTGTTCTCAAACAAACACAAGAAATAGAAATCAAAGCACTGTTACTATGGAGGCTTTTTTTGTCTTTTTGTATGACTTGGCTTTGAAAATGAATCTTTTCTTTGCGAAACAAATAAAAGAAATGAAAACTAAGAAATGTCTTGAAATGTCTTGAAATCATTTCAAGAGCTACATTTCCATTTCCGATTTTTTTCGGAAAACAACCAAACAGCCCTAAGCTTAAATTTCCAGAGGACAAACTTCTAAAAACTACCATTTTTCAAAATTATTATAACAAGTAAAATCGACCATTTATTAAAAAAAATCAGTAAAATCAATCATTTTCAGTGAAAAAGGTCAATTTTGTGGTTTTTGAACTGTACGGAACTATTATTCCCGTACAGTTCTCCCAAAAACCCCCAATCTCAAAAGGCGTCTCTCTCCCCTCATCTTCCTCCTCCTCACATCGGTCTCCACGCGCGCGAGTCCAGACCCGACCAAGGGAGCGAGCCATTTAGTCGGCGTCATCAGCACCGACGTCTCCGACCTCCCCCCCCGGATGACCTGGCCCGCTACTGTAAAACCCTAAAAATTTATGTTAATATGAGATTAATTATGATTTATGGATATTTATTTTGATAAATACAGTTAAATGGTATGTGAGTAGTATACCATGTGTTTTGAGTATAAACAAGTTCATTCATGAGAAAGAAAAGAGTTAAAACATGCACAAGGCCAAAGATGTGTAACTAAAAATGTAATGACCGTGGATTTTGATACTAGTTAAAATAATTTTTTCGGTATTTTAAAATATTTAATTATTATTTTTAAAAGAGTATTTGTATTTTTCTTGATTTTTTATAATTTTCTATGATTTAAAAATCTGATTATATATTTATTTAAATGATTTTGATATTTATAAATTTATTTTATGCGGTAAAAAATTTCTAGAATTAATTTGTTGTGTTATCGGTACTATTATATATTATTTTAAATAATATGTTGTGCTATTAATATTATTACGTAATATTTCGTATAATACCTTGTATTATTCTATTAATATTATTACGTAATATTTCGTATAATACCTTGTATTATTAATTACATATTATTTGTATAATTAGTTGTATTATTTCTACTGTTACATATTATCTGTCGTATTAGTACAACTGGTACGTTTTACTGTGTACGTAATTATCCCATAATTATTTGATTTTAAATTTAAGTAAAAATATATTTATTTATTAATTATTTTTGTTTAATTGTACAATATGGGTATATTTCGACTATTTCATAACAACTGTTGTATTAGCACCACATGTACGTTTTTACTTGTAGATAATTATCCCATATTTATTTTGATTTTTAAATATCATTAGTTATTTTTTAATTAATTTTGTTTTAACTTAATTAACCCTAACCCTAATATATTATATATATATATATATATTATTATATATATATATATTATATATATATATATATATATATATATATATATATATATATATATATATATATATTATATTATATATATATATATATAATATATATATTAATATATATATATATATATAGTATATATATATTATATATGTTATATCATCTTTCTCTTTCTCCTCTCTCTCGTATCCAGTCCGCCGGGCACCCATCTTCTCTCCACCCCGACCACGACCCTCACCCGCCGCCTGACCACCGTCCCTCAGCTGACCTCGCGACTCGCCCCGCCACCCGCCCTCCCCTCCCTTCGCCGTGACCATCACCTGCCCTCTATCATTCTGCCGACGACCGCCACGCCAGCTCTCCACCTCCGACTCGCCAGAACCTCCGACGCAGTCACCAACTGCCTCCCTCTGAACTCCGCCAGGCCGCAGCAGCGTCGGCCTGTCCGCCTTCGTCTGTGGCTGCGTCGCCACCCAACCCCACCGCCTTGGCCTCCTCGCGCCTCCTAGATCCGCCGCTCCTCTGCTGCCTGAATCGTGAGTCGTTACACCCCCACAGCTGCGCCTTGCCGTCGGCCCCGAGCCCAAGCTCCGACCAGGCACACTCGCTTGAGCAGGCCGCCTCCGCCCAGCTGCAGCAGCCCTCACTCCCGTCGCTGCCTTCCTCAGGTTCCCTCCGTTCGATCAAGCCAGCACACATCGCCACCCTCCGATCAGTCCCCCAACAGTCACGCCCGCACCTCTCCTCCCTCCGCGGTCAGCGACGGACCCGCCAGCGAGCAGCTTGAAGCATGTCACCGGAGATCCCGTAGCCCTCGCCGGAGCCTCTTTCCCTGGACGTCGTGCCTCGCATCGGATCCGACCCGCGCCGCCGACGTCGATTTGTTGGACGAAAACCCACCGAGGAAAGATCTCGATACTCTCTTGACTTGTCATTCAATTCTTAGATCCGCTGTGAATTAATTAGTTGCTTGCAAGATCTCGTTACTCAGCTTGTCGTTCTTTACATTTCAGATCTATTATGAGTTGTCTGTATAAATTAGTTGTAATATAATTACCTGCGTGAATTGTTTGATGAAGAATATTAAAATATATTATAGTATTATGATAAATAGAATTTTCAGAATAATTATAAGGAATTAAAAGAGTTTAGTTCGGCAAAAGAATCATTTTTTAGATAATTATAATAATTTAAAAGAATTTTATTTTGGAAAATGAATTAGTTTAGATTAATTGTTAAGCGAAATAATTTAAAATAAATTAATTTTAGAAAAAGATTATTTTCTGAATTATGTAGATGATGTTTATGATTTATAATTTTTATTTTGATTATCTGATATGCTATGATATTATTGTACATTATTAGTTGCATTGATTGTTCCATGTTGTGATTGAGAATTATTAGGAGTTTATGATTATAGTGACACGTATGGCACAGTTAGGATCTAGAATCTCGTGTGTAGTTGACCTGAAATTACGAGAATTAGAATGAGAAGTTTTGGTCCATGTGAGCGGTTGGGATTGTTGATGTATTTTCCAGACTCGCGCCGGTGAAGTTTGTGTAGTCACCAGGGTGGTCTGATGAGTTAGATGTTTGTGTATTACGGGCTCGCGTCGGTGAAGTTTATGTAGTCACCGGGGTGGGTCTGATGAGTTGAGATGTTTGTGTATTCCGGGCTTGCGTCGGTGAAGTTTGTGTAGTCACCAGGGTGGGTCTGAGGAGCAGTGATATTGAGATTGTTGATTATTTGAGATGAGTGATGGGATAGTTAGTTACATGACCTCGATTATTGGCTAAGTATGATTCTTGTGAGATGTAGGCCGGTTGTACTTATTTTCACACATAGACCGGGATTAATATTTAAGTATCTACAATTTAAGACATATGGTATATACATGAGGGATTCCTTGTTTGGATTATTTCGCTCGACGTACTACGTCTCTTGTTGTAGATTTTTAAGTATTAATTTCATCTATTGTATGAACTTGTTGCTTGGATGATTAGTCTGATCGCTAGCTGCATGATCTCGTTACCTGATCGATTTTGGATGCTTTATGTTATCATGATTTAGTAGTGTTTTCATGTTGATTTGTGGATTTTAGTTGTACGTTCTTTTGTTGTTTCTGTTATCGTATCTTTTTTCGCATTGAATTTCTGTTCGTTCTATTTTCTTTGTAGGGTCGGGTCTTGCCGTGTGCATACACGCTGACGTACACCTGTTTTCTTTGGTGTACGTCAGACTTAGAGGAAGAACAGGTTCAGCTTGGAGATGCGCCAGAGCCGAGTATTCTCAGCAGGAGTGTCTTGTAGACGGAGCAGAAGAAAGAGTCAAAGCCTAATCTTTGATAGTTCAGTTTACTTTTATAGTTCTTTCTTTTTTTATTGATCAATGTATTTTGTATCTCTTCAGTATTCATTGGTTCAGTTTTGTATAAGGGCATGTTGACCCGAATATATATTATGTCTGGGATGAATATTCATTGTGATATGTATTATTTTATTCTGTGTTGTTCATTATATTCTTGCTGATTGTGATCGGGGACCTATGCCTTTGCATTGTATCTATTTCCAGATGCTTAGCGCATTGGATTGAGAAGAAAAAGAAAAAAAATAATAGTGTATATTTCTTCTCAATCTAATACGTCACGGGCTTGTTCACGTTCCGATTCCTAGGTATTTTTGGAAGCGGGGCATGACAGAAAAATTTCAGTTCAGTCGACCGTCACGGTCGACCGCCAAGGTCGACTGCGAAACCTACAGAAGTCAGATTCCTGTTTTGAGTTGGTTTTGGCTTTCTAAAGCCCATATTCGTTTTCCTTGGTTTATATATCAAACTTTCACGAATTTTCTCAGTTTTCTAAGAACCCTAACAGCCACCAAACCCCCACAAACCCTAATTTGATTCTTGGAAAATATTGGAGGCTTTCAAGTGGATTTTTCGGGTGATTTTGGCTTTTGGATTGGAGATCTGGTTTGGCTTGACATCCTAAAATATTTTTCTACAAGTTTCAGGAGAGTTCATCTCTGCTAATCCCCCTCCTAGTTTTAAAAATATTTTTTTGAAGAATTTTTAACATGTTTCATAGAGCCAAATTAACTAGTTTATGAATAAAAGTTAATTCTTTTATATTTTATATATAAAGACTAGGTCTTTTCATGTTAAAAATTTGAGAAGGAATTTACAGAAGTATGTAAGATCTGAAAATGATTTAAAACGTGGTTTAATCTGAAGAAAGATGATTTGTTCTTCGTTTCGAGTTTTTATGCATGACTTAGGGTTTTCAATATAAAGTTTATGTAAATAATCATGCTATATATGTTGAGTTTGTTTACAGAAGTTTTTATCTACTGTAGACATGCTCTCATGCAAGTTTTATATTGTTTTAATCATGTTTGAATCACCTAAACACGGCATGAACACGACACACGCAACCAGGTTGAGAATCTGGAATATCAGCCCACGGTCGACCGCGACATAGCAGCGGTCGACCGCGTGCAGGACAGAGGCCTGAGTAGGCTCTGGAACCCGTCGCGGTCGACCGCCGTTCTTGTGTAGTCGACCGCCACACAGTCTGTGGCCCTATGCATGTTTTGTTCGACTGTTGAGTTTTCGAGCTAGTCTCTCGACCTTGTACTGATATGATAAAGTGTTTATGAGTTGTTTAACATCTGAAATATCAGTATACACCAGATATGGACACGTACACCAAGATATATACATGTATGTTTAAAATATGATGTGTTAGCATGATAAATAAGAAAAATACACAAATATTATATTTCCGGAATAGGGAGATGAAACATATTTCCGCAGGGCGATTGAGTAGGAGTATCAAAAGTATCGTCATATTATGTTTCCGGGTAGGGAGATAAAACCTATTATCGTAGAGCGATTGAGTAAGAATATTACAAGAGTATCGCTAATGTATAAGAGATGCACATTTGTAAGTAATATAAATTATAAATTGGTTTTCCTTTTTTTTGAATACCCACGAGTAGGGTGCTTTCTCTGAAACCGTTACTTACACAACATGGTTTTTGGTTGGCTTTTATTTGGATGAGTTCCTTTTATGTTAGATCCATCTACCCGAGTGTAGATCAGGATGAGATATCTGTTCTACATGTTTGAGGTTTGGAGTGTTTTCCTTTTGGTTTATTGTTTTCATTCATAGGGTTTGGAGTTAGTATTTAGGGAGTCATAATTTGAGACATGGTATATACATGAGAGTTTCCTTGTTTGGATTATTTCGCTTGACGTACTAACTCTCGTGTTGGGATTTCCTAAATATTAACTTTTAGTTAGAATTTTATGAATGATTTCATATGTATATGTACTAACTCTATTTTCTATATACTTCTACCCCTTTCCTTGGTGAGAGGTGGAGATGATCTCGCTATAGCGCATTGACGCTCATTGTTTTTCCCCCTTTCAGGCAGTGAGTCCAACACACGGAGAGTCGCAGGTTAATGAGATTTCTGCATAGATCTCACCTAGCTATTTATTATGCAGTAGTTAGTCAGAACTTCACAGTTAGTTGATTATGTTTAGACTCTAGACTTGTAATTTATTGTGTAGAGGCTGAGAGCCATAGTGATATTTTATTTAACTCTTTATATTTGAGGTTTATTTCAGACTCAGAGATACTTCTATTCTATTTTTGTTGGGCTCATTGATGACTATTCTCTTATTTGCTTCTGTTGTTCTATTTCTTTTATTTGCCTGTCAGTACATTCAACTATTTATTGTTTCCACTAGAGAGATAGTTACTGTGATGGTGAAACATGTCGTTGCATGGTGTTTGGTGCTTGGCAGGTTTGACAATCCGGGTTTCGCCTTGGACTGCAGCATCGTGTGAAACCTGGGGTGTCACAGCTACGTCCGCTCCCAGCGGATAACCCACGTTCGCTTCTACGACACCACCCCCTCCCTCCTCTCTCTCCATCTCAAACCGCTCATAGGCGTCCGTTCCTCGTATCTCTAAACTCCCAGCTTCTTGCCCCTTGCGGCTCCTCCCCTCCTCCGCTTCCTCGCATGGGTCTCCTGCCATGTCGCCCCCGTTTGTTCCTGTTCGCGGGAAAATAGGTAATTCTTTCATGATGATGTCACATTGCACTCTTTGGTAACAGTTTATCGGTTACAGAAAGATCCGGTCTTTTTATAAGATCCGGTTACAACGAAAATCAAATAAAAAGAAATGAAAAATTACAACTTTGTTTCCTTTTGTTTGTCGCAAATCACGAGCTCCTGTTTTGCGGTCGCTCGCTTTTGTGGGTTCTTTGCCTGCGCCGGGGTTAATCCGTGGACCACCGCGCGATCTAGATCCGGTCGGATCTACGCAGTACGACAGGTATTATTTCACGAAGGAAATAATAGCCGGGGAGGATTATTTCACCAAGTAAACAATCGTCCAAATCTCGGGATCAAAGGCCAAGCTTTGATCCGGAGTACGCCTGCGTAGATCTGAGATCTGATCTCTCTCAACTCTTGCCTTATTTGGCGTTGACGATCGCGTACACCATACCACCTAATGTCCTCCCGATCAGTCCATAGCTGGATCTTTTTAAGTTCTGGTCTCGAACCAGCAGGGCTTTCGGCCTCTCCATATCTTAACTCCATACCTCTTGAAATGAACGCAACGGGAGCCTATTTAAGGCTCTCTGCAACTTGTGCCGCGGGCCACAAATCTGGCCGGCCACCTATAGCGTGGCTCGCGCTCTTGGGCCGCAAGCCACCCATGTGTGCTTCGGCCACCATGCACAATTTGGCTCGGCCGAACCCGAGCCACCTCAAGGTGGCTCGGCTTGGGCCGAGCCGCCTTGAGGTGGCTCAGTTTCGGCCGAGCCCCTCTAGGTGTTAGGTTTCTGCTATTTTTCGTTGTTGTATCCGTTTTTCGGTTCTGTGGTTGATTTGTCTGGGTTTGAATCGTTGACCTGATTTGGCAGTAAATCCGATTCCTGATTTGGCAGTAAATCCACTTCTGATTTCAAGTCCGAAACTAATCTTGATTCGATCGTGATTTGTCCCAGTCTACCCTTGGTTGGATGACTCATTGACTTCTCGAACCCGTTAGCTTGATTCCGCACGTGAATGGATTTATTCCGTTGCTTGCGTGCGATTCGTTAACCTCGTTGCCTCGTTGGTTCGTTGGTTCGTTGCCTCGTTGGTTCGTCGGTTCGTGCTGAGCCGTATTAAGGGACCTATAAGCAATTTTATACGCCTACAGACATGTGGTAAGAGCAACGGTGCTGCATTTATTGTCTGACCCTTGTCGGAATTTTGAATTTGAAGTCGATTCCTGATTTTATGATCTTTAGCTTATGTTTGTTGGTTCAACATAGAACTGACCATCGATTGTTGGCGTTGAGTTCTTATTTGCAACGCGTTGTCCGTCATAGTGTTGTTGAGTTATCCTTATTGGAGTATTTCTCATGCCCAAATGAGCTGAACCGGCCTGATAATGACCTGAACCGGTCTGATATTGAGTCAAAAAAGGCAGTAATTAGGCTCAAAAAATCTTCTGATCCTTCCGAATATGTGGGAGAGGCAAGAATAAACTAAGGACTGAACCCTCGGTCGATTTGAAGTTGTTTCGATGCCCGATTCAGCTTCAATTTGAATTCTGGTTCAAACCAGGTCTGGTCCGGTTCAACTTGGTCTGGTCCGGTTCAACTAAGCTTGGTTTAATTATAAAAAGGGGTCTTTTTCTCCTCATTAGGGCCGGCCCCCCTCTCTCCCCTATTTTTGGATTTCTCTTCCCTCGAGCATCCGTTCTCCCTCAAAACTTCATAGTTGCATTAGATCTAGTCTTCCTTTGGATCTTTGACTGAAGAATCCCTCAAAAAATTTTATATAGAAATTCCTCTCAGGCCCCTCGAGCACGTGGTCTGAGCCCCTTTCAAGATTTGATTTTTGTCGGATCTTCGAGCTTTCTTTCAGGTATATCCTCCATAATTTTAGCATATTTCATCCTTAATTCAATTTATGAATTTGTGGGATCGCATGCGAGGGTTAGGATTAAGATTTGGCGCCTCGAGCTCACCTTTCAGGGAGGGAGAATTGCAAAAATTTTTTCTAGATCTGATCCTTTAATTTATTTTGCAGGTCTCTATGTCTCGTATTGCGAGAGGTCAATCCTCTACCGCATCGGCTGATGGCGCGCCTCCCTCTTATGCCGGTGAGCTATTTTTGAAAATTTACAAATTAGTTCATTTTTCTTGGAAATTTGCAGATTGGTCCTTTTTACTCCCCGTTGTTCTCCTTGGTGAGGCAACCGGGCAGAGCCTTGATTCTCCTTGGTGAGGATCGACGCTTTAAAGATATGTTTTGCTTGGTCAAAACCATATCTCATAAATGGGGCATTTTGTCGCTGCATTGTGCCTTATAAGGCAGGGATATATTGTCGATATACCCTATCTTATGAATGCACAATATGGCCAAATCGTCTCACCCTTTATAAGGCAATGACTCTATCTTACCCATTTGTAAGATGAGTTCAATTTCCCTTTATAACTGGAATTAACAAACATTTAATTGCTTGTTTTCAGTAGAGTATCCTTCTGGAGCGTTCTCATCTCACGCAGTGTACGGGCGTCGTGGCGAGTATTATTCAACTTCCGACGATTTTTTCCCTATCCTAGTCACTCCTCGGTTTGCTTCGAGCACGTCGACAGAGGTTGCCCAAGTGGTGAAGGAAGGTGGACATCGAGCTCTTCGCCAGTTGATTACAGATGCGCCTCTCGTGAAGGATGCCAGTTCGATTCAGCCTCTCAGGAAGACCGACTTTCTATTTGGCGACTCTGCCAGAGATCCGGATGCAGTGTTTATTGATGGTGAGCAGTTGCTTCATAAAACTGGCAGTGGTTTCATATATTTGCCGAAGATTCCTCGGCATCGCTCGTTGACTAAGCTCAGGCGTCAGGCTGTGACACGGGAGATGTCGTGGCGCTTGACGGAGGAGCACGAGAGCGTTCACTGCGGCTACATCACTCATCAGGCAGCTCCTGGTTCGAGCAAGAGTCATATCACTGGATTTCATCCTGGAGTATTGGGGTTGGATGCACCGCCGCGTAACGAGCTTCTTGCCTCTGCTTCTACTTTGAAGAATCGCCTTGCTACTTTAGGACGGGAGATGCCTGCGACACGTCACAGATTTTTTAGTTGGGTCCATTCTTTAGACAAGCTTTGGTGGACTCGCATGACGAAGTACGTCTTGAGCCGATGGAGTGAGGAGTTACACGCTTGTGGTCTGTATGCAGCCGTTCGTGTCACCATGTATGGTTTTCCTGTCAGCGCGAAGCATTTCTTCGCTTTGTGTGAACTTTATAACCCAGATTCGAACACTTTTCTGACCCGGCAAGGGGAGTTGGGCTTGGCTCTCCATGAGATGCACAGGATTTCTGGTCTGTCGATGGGACAGATGCTATACCAGGAATACTTTCCCTCCAACCAAGAATTAAGTCAGCTGAAGGATCGCATGCCCGACCGCTACGAGACTTTATGGGACCTCACATGTCACTATCATATCGCTTTGGCGCAGTCTGAACCTTTAGCGAAGAGGGCTAAATCCTATGTGAGCCAGAAGCAGTTTGCGTCTTATTTTTTCAGGAATCTAGAGAGCAATTCTGGCGAGGTTATTTGTGAGCTGGCACCACTTACTCCTTCAGGGGTTAATAGTCTACTGAAGAAGGTTGATGCTCATTCCTATACCATTAGCAGTCCTGAGAGTGGTTTTCCTACAGGGACCAAGTTTAAATCATTCTTGTGGCATGCGACCGCACCGATTCGACCGATGACCCTTCTCGCCGGTTACCTCGCTATCTGGTTAAAGAAATGCGTGGTCCCATATCAGTCTAGTGATATCTTGCCATTGGAGGTGCTCTACCCAGCAGTTCAGCTTGCCTACAAAAAGGAACTTTCGCTTCTTCCGGTGATGGTGGCTAACATTCATCGAGGGCTTCGACAGATTTCTAGTGCTTTTACACGGAAGGAAAGTGAATCACTGGCTCAGATTCCTACTATTAAGGTGGAGCTTCCGTACACTTATTTGATAGCTTGGTTCGTCCTTCATCGTTCTGATATGATGTCAGTACCGTACGCCACAGACCCCTCCGTTCCCCTACTACAGTTGCTTGAGAATGGTAAGTGGGAGGGGCGAGGATTTCCTGACATCAGACAGCAGCTACAGGTCCACAAGTGTTGGGCATTTTCTACTAGCTTTCCACAGTTTTTTGGCCGATACGGCGAGTGCCTGATTGATGAGGAGAGGCCGAGGGAGTATCGAACTCATTTAGACATCGGCAGCTTTAACTGGCTGGTGAACATTAGGTCGGGTTATCTGACTTTCCGGGTGAGGAATCAGTGTTTCGTAGAGCCATACCTACCCTGCCGGTTCTCTCGCCAGTTTGGCTATGATCTGCTTTATGTCGGGAATCCACGACAGCAGCTTCGGACCCACGGCGGGTTGGTGGACGGTCTTCGTGCATGGTTGTGGACCGTGACGGGCTGTACTGGTGCTAAGTTCAGTCTCCCGAGTTCTGAGCGGCAGTTGAACCTCACTTTCTTAAGCTGTAAGTGGTTGTTAGAAGCTAATAAAACTGTCCCCGTGAAGCCGATTGCAGAGCTAGAGGCTGAGGAGGCTTCTCAGGCTGATTCTCGTATGATTTGGGAAAATGCTCGATCACAGAGGGCACGGCACAAGACTCGTCGGATTGACGAAGAGGGAAAGAAGATCTTTCATTCTGCTGATGAAGCTTCAGGCGGAGATCTTGAAGATCACGAGGACTATTCTGAACGAGCCTGACAATGGTTTGATGTTTCAGGGACCACAGCTGACCAAGATGAAGAGTTCCGTCCTTCTCCCCAGGCGAGACCTTCGATTATTGTCCCTACTGCTAGGCGGAAGAGATTAGCCCGCAAGCCGCGGGTAGTTTCGCGAGCATCTGACATGGATTTGGCCGGTGACGATCCTGCTAGTGATGGAGGTAACATCTACCCTATAGACCAGCCTCTTGATCATTCAGAACTTTGACTCACGCTTTTTCATCTCTATATAGGAGAGCGTGGGGAGAGCGAGATGAGTCCTGATCCTTTTTTTCACGGTTCTACGTCTTCTGGTGAGCCCGACTCACCGCGCCAGGTAGAAAGGCCTGCAGAAGCTGGTGACATTAG
>NC_033796.1:83901439-83901760 GCF_001876935.1 Asparagus officinalis | reverse complement strand
CATTCGTTGATTGTTGAGGCTGCTTGCCTCTTTTGTTCTTCAGATCCACGTTGTAGCGGATCCCGTCAATTGATTCCATGGCCTTTGCGAATCGTTTCGCAAGGCGTTGACGTTGCCTTTGGCGGGTTCTCTTCGAGAGAGTCACCGCGCCCTCTGCGGCAGAAGGGTTGGCCAGAGCAGTTCCGACCTGGTTGGGAATTGGAGGAATCTCACCCGATGCGACTTTGGCATCAAACGGGGCGAGATCTTCGTTGGTGGCTTCGACTTCTTCATACCAACGAACCTTTCTCCTGGAGGAGAACTTGGACTTCTTGGACTTGC
>NC_033796.1:83875674-83901408 GCF_001876935.1 Asparagus officinalis | reverse complement strand
GTTGGTGCATATAATTTGCATGTATTTGACAAGCATGACACTCTCGGGCGTATTCGATTTCATCACGAACCATTGTTGGCCAAAAATATCCCATTCTTCTTGTTCGCGGGAAAAATCTTTGTTTTCTTCATCATTGATTCCATTGCAAATTCTTGTAATAGTTTATCGATTACAAAGATCCGGTCTTTTTTTTAGATCCGGTTATAACGAAAATCAAATAACACAAGAAATAAAGAAAATTACAACTTTCTCCTTATTTGTCGAACGAATTGCGAGCTCCTGTTTTGCGGTCACTCGCTTTTGTGGGTTCTTTGCCTGCGTCGGGGTTTATCCGTGGACCACCGCGAGATCTAGATCCGATCAGATCTAAGCAGTACAACGGGTATTATTCCACAAAGGAAATAATAGCCGGGGAGGATTGATTCACCAAGGAAACAATCGTCCAAGTCTAGGGATCTAAGACCAAGCTTAGGTTGCGTCACGACGGCGTCGGTTGCGATGCCGTTGGCTCCCACTGTGGTCGCCAGCTTGTTTTCGGTGAAAGTCGGTGTTTTCATTGCTTTTGAATCTGTTACAACTTCAAACGTTACAACAAGAATGCAACTAAAACAAAGATTACAACTTTATCGAAAATAAACACGAGATCCCGTTTTGGTGCGGTCTCGCTTGCGTGGGTCTTTGGCCTGTGACGGGGATGTTGATATCCGTGGACCACCGGGGCAATCAGATCCGGTCCGGATAAATCGGACAGAGTTTCGTCGATCCGCGTGAGATCTAGAAACTTCTAATCCAGAAATATCGGACAGAACTTCGTCGATCCGCGTGAGATCTAGAAGTTCTAAGCGTATACCTCGGCTAAAGCGAGGTAATAGCTCTTCTTAGTATTAACGCTAAAGGCTAATACTAAGGAAGGATGAGAACGGGTGATGAAGGCTGATTTAGACCTCTCCTCCTCGGTTGAAGTGCTCGATCAGTGTTTGCTGCAGCAGGGCTTCGCCGAGGCTCTCCAAAAATCCAGATCCTTCCAAATGAGGTAAGGGGGTCCTATTTATAGGAAAACAAGAGGGGGGGCGTCCGCACAGATCTAGGACACCCCAGGGGTGTCCGCACAGATCTGGGACACCCTTGGGGTGTCTCCAAAAATCCGAGACACCCCTAGGGTGTCTCGGAATTTCCGAGACACCCTTGGGGTGTCTCGGAAATTCCGAGACACCCCTAGGGGTGTCTCGGAAAATCCGAGACACCCCTAGGGTGTCTCGGAATTTCCGAGACACCCTTGGGGTGTCTCGGAAATTCCGAGACACCCCTAGGGGTGTCTCGGAATTTCCGAGACACCCCAAGGGTGTCTCGGAATTTCCGAGACACCCTAGGGGTGTCTCGGATTTTCCGAGACACCCCTAGGGGTGTCTCGGAATTTCCGAGACACCCCAAGGGTGTCTCGGAATTTCCGAGACACCCTAGGGGTGTCTCGGATTTTTGGAGACACCCCAAGGGTGTCCCAGATCTGTGCGGACACCCCTGGGGTGTCCTAGATCTGTGCGGACGCCCCCCCTCTTGTTTTCCTATAAATAGGACCCCCTTACCTCATTTGGAAGGATCTGGATTTTTGGAGAGCCTCGGCGAAGCCCTGCTGCAGCAAACACTGATCGAGCACTTCAACCGAGGAGGAGAGGTCTAAATCAGCCTTCATCACCCGTTCTCATCCTTCCTTAGTATTAGCCTTTAGCGTTAATACTAAGAAGAGCTATTACCTCGCTTTAGCCGAGGTATACGCTTAGAACTTCTAGATCTCACGCGGATCGACGAAGTTCTGTCCGATATTTCTGGATTAGAAGTTTCTAGATCTCACGCGGATCGACGAAACTCTGTCCGATTTATCCGGACCGGATCTGATTGCCCCGGTGGTCCACGGATATCAACATCCCCGTCACAGGCCAAAGACCCACGCAAGCGAGACCGCACCAAAACGGGATCTCGTGTTTATTTTCGATAAAGTTGTAATCTTTGTTTTAGTTGCATTCTTGTTGTAACGTTTGAAGTTGTAACAGATTCAAAAGCAATGAAAACACCGACTTTCACCGAAAACAAGCTGGCGACCACAGTGGGAGCCAACGGCATCGCAACCGACGCCGTCGTGACGCAACCGGCCCTCAAGATCCGGGTGAACGAAGAGGTCGAGTACGAGTTCGACCAGCAGAAGTACGAAGAATACCTCTCTTCCTCCTCCTCCAGATCCGCCTCTCCAAGTAGGCGAAAGAAGGCATCCTCCTCCAGAGTCGTTCGTGGGACCTTCGGCTCAAAGACCCAAGATCCCTTAGCCATCGCTGCACTTGCACCACGTGGCGACTCCGCGTTGCCCAACGTGGTCAAGATCGCAGATCTGGGCTCCTCCCCTAAGAAGGTGGCTACTGAAGGCGCTCCAGCTATATCAAAGAGGGCACTCCAAAGGCGGCGTCAACGTCTTGCTCGTCAAATGGCCAAGGCTTTGGAGCCTATGGATGGGGTCCGCTACAGCGAAGATCTCAAAGCGAGACAACGCCAAGAGCAACAAAGGTATATAACCAGCCCCTCCTCTCAAGCAGGAACAAACAAGTGGGTGCGTGTTACAAGGAACCGCTCCACTCTTGAAGAGAGAATCAGGAAGCGCCGTGCACTCCTTGCGCATGCCCGAGCTCTCTTGAAGAAAGCAGAGGAGATGCAAAAAGAAGAGGCGGTCAAGACTCCGCCAAAACTCAAACAGACGTGGGTGCTAAAGGCGAACCCAACGCCTAAGACAAAAGTGAAAGAAGTTGCTGCCCAACCTTCACCAAGGCCAAATCCTGTTCCCCTTACCCCGGCACCTCCGGTAGGGTCAGGTATGAAAACAGACCCTTCAACCTCCAAGGTTCCTGTGAAAGGTCGCCTCGGTCCCTTACCAGGGAATCGAGGTAAAGTACCTATCAAGGAGCGCTTGGGTCCATTGAAAGGTCACCAAGTTTCAAATCAAACTGGGGGTCGAATTAATCCCCCCACGAAAGATGAGAAAGGGAAAGCCCCTATCACCGACCGCATCGGATTGCGAGTCGAAATACAAGAGCCCGTTCAATTTTTATGTTCACAAAAACGTAAACTTGAACGGGCCACTTTTGAGAAAACTAACAAAACATCCCATGCCAAAGGGGAAGCACACTCATCTGAGGATGATGGTGTTTTACCAAGGAGCACATGCCAACACTCTATAGGTTGCTCCAGTTACCAAGCTGATGAGCTGTACTATAGAGCTGGTGGTATGGGGAAATCTCGAAAGAAGTATGTGCAGGACATGGAGTCTCGCTGCCCGTGCGCCAATATAATCAAGGCAGTGCTGTCAGAATGCTCTTGTGCTCAAACCCCAAGGAGAATTTCAGTATTTGACAGAATTTCCACCGGAACGTCTGAAGCTAAGCCTAGGCGTTTCCAGCGAAGAAGAAGGATAGTCAAAGACAGAGAATTCCCGAAGGTCACCATCAACATGGCCAGCAAAGGAGCATCGACAGGGGACAATCCCGAGTCAATCCCGTTGGTACCCTGGTATCTAACTCACCTACAGTCCGGGACCATTACACGAGGGACTTATGGTAGAATCCGGACGAGATCACCATCAGAAGACGAAGCATCAGATGCCGGCTCCGCGATTGCTTCGGACAACACAGTATCTAGCGAAGGACAACCCCGCGAGGTACTCATGATCAGTGCCGAACAAATGAACAAGATGCTTGAAGACGCCCTAGCTCGGCAGAAAGAAGCTTTCAAATTCGAGATGGAAATGACCCTACAGCGGATGAGGGAGATGCACGATCAGCAACTCGCAGCTTTGACAACTCATCAAGAGGAGCCCACTCGACCCAATCATCAGAACCAAGAAGAGAATGAACGGGAAGGGAATAATGTCATCATTCCCCCTGTCAACAACGACAACGGAAGTGGTCCGGTAGATGATAATGCCAAAGAAGACCACATTACCTCTCCCCAAAACCACTCGAAAATAGAAACGAGTGAAGACAAAAAGATGAAAGACTTGGAGAGCAAAATCAATGCATTGATGAATGCTCAAGAGGTAAAAAGGTCAGGTATACCGTGTCCATATCCAAGGGAGTGGGAATCAATTCCATATCCGGCAAAGTTCAATCTCATTAACTTTACGCCGTTTGATGGAAAGGGTTCCCCTACCCAACATTTAATATATTTCAAGTCTCACCTAGGAACAATCTCCGGCAACGAACCCTTGATGGTACGGTCATTCGTTGGCACTCTTCGCGGAGCGGCCTTCGATTGGTATCGTCGCCTCAAGCCGGGGAGCATCGGCAGTTGGGACGACATGGAAGACATGTTCTTGACGAACTTCTTTGATGATGACACTGAGGTCTCGATCAGCACTCTGTTTGAGGAGAAACAGAAAAATGGTGAGACAGTCGAAAACTTTGTGAAAAGGGTTCGAAATAAAGCGATGAATTGCAGGGACCCGGTCAGCGAAGATTTCATCCTCGAGACCTGTCACAACAATCTCACTTTGGATATCCTTGAATCTATGGGAACGGCACCATCAAAGACCTGGAAGGACCTGAAGGTGCGAGGAGAAAGAGCCGAACGATTCATCAAAAGGAAGAAGGCGGAAAGGGGCCAAATAGCAAATAACGCTCCGCAACCGAACTTCACCCCTAGGGGTAAAGGAAAAGCGCATGCGAACGCCGTGAACGCAAATCAAACGTTCGAGGTGCAACACAACAGCAGCAGCAAAAGGCGCCTCAACAACCAAGGTGGCAACAGCAGACCCCGAGGTCGAAAGCTTCGGAGCCAAAGTTCCCGAAAGTTTATTCATTCAGAGAGGACGAAGTTCCTGGTATCTTCAAATACCTCATTGAGAATAACAAGATTAAACTGCCTCCAATTCTAGATCAGGAAGACGCCAAGAGAGTCAATGATCCGAAATACTGCGCATTCCACAGAGCGGTGCACCACCCCACCAAGGTATGCTATGCTCTTAAGGACAAGATCCAGGCTCTCATCGATGTCGGGGTTATCACAATGAAGCAGCCAAAGGAGAAGAAAGTGGGTGCGAATGCAGTCACGATTAGCTTCGGCCCCTTTCCTGTGAACCAGTTCCAGCTTGAGCCGGTAATAAAAGCGGCAGTGAAGACGGTGAACGATGATCCTCACAAGCAGCGCCAGAAAGGACTCATGCCACACACAGCCCCTAATGGCGAAATTCTTTGGGTTCATCCAGATCTGATCGGAGACGAACAGTGGACTGGGACCTCTTCCAAGAAGAAGTCAAAAGGGAGAGGTAAATCTTGTTATGGGGTGTCCGCTATTCCAGGAAGAGACGATGAAGAAATTCCCGCCTTCCCGCTTTCTGAAGATGAACAGGAGGCCTTTGTGACTCGAAGCGGGCATGAATATCACTACAAGTACCCGGATGCTTCCGAGCAATTAGGTACCAACACTCCTCCCTCCAAGACGTTGGCGGAACTGGGAATAGCAGCGATCCCCCCGACGCCTATAGCTACGGAGAAAGTCCAGCAGAAGGAGAAGGAGAAAGAACCTTTACGTCAGGAGACCCAGAACCCGAGGCAGTCTAGATTCAATCAGCCGATTGGAAGAGACAAACCGGGAAATGCGAGCTCTCCACCTCATTTCGACATCATGGCGCAATTGGCCAACATCCCAGCTAGGATAACCCTATATGAGTTGTTGCGCCTTTCAAAGGACACAAGGAAAGCGCTGCAAGAAGCCCTGAGCAATTCTGAAGTTTTTCTAACTCAAATCAAGCCATCTCCTGAAGGGTCAGAGCCGTCAGCTCAGCACTGCAATCTAGCGGCGCATCATTTTCCATGCATCTCTTTCACTAAAGAGGATATGCAAACAAAGAACTCGAAGCATGATCGGCCCTTGTACTTCACCGGGCACATTGGCTCCAGCATGGTCAACCGGATCCAAGTTGATCCGGGTTCCGCTGTTAGCATAATGCCATTCCGATTGATGCATCATCTCGGAATCCCGACGAGTAAATTAGCCTCCACTGGCACTACGATTTATGGATTCAACACCAGCGGGTCTAGACCCTTGGGGAAGATCCGAATCAAGTGCCAGATCGGAGATTTAAAATCAGAAGTTACTTGCTATGTAATTGATGCAGAAACGTCCTATAATTTGCTGTTGGGTCGACCTTGGATCCACGGTAACCTTATAGTTCCGTCAACTCTGCATCAATGCCTCAAATACATAGACACGAATAATGAAGTCAAGACGGTGGTCGCGGATAAGCAACCGTTTAAGGGATTGGAAAACTATTTCACCGATTCCCTTCTATACGGCGCTGAATCCGATACTGAATCACCGGCCCAAGGAACGGACAGCGGAGATGAAGCTGATACCGAAACTGGGCTTGATTACGATGGTGGTTTTGTACTTAATGACATTGTACCCATTGTAATCAATCTTGATGATGAAGAATCATCGGAGAATAGTTGTAATTGGCAACTTGCCGAAGAACTATCAATAAACGATGATTTAGAGTATTCGATGTGTCTTGATGAGGTCACCAAAAAGCTTCATGATGACCCTGATTTATATATGCCTCTTCAATCGTATATGCCTCTTCAATCGTTTTGCATGACGAAAAAGCAGGTAAAAGAAGTCGTCTACGGCAGAGGAAAAGAAGCTCCGACACCTGATCACTTCGTAGAAGAAGAAGACGACGATGACAAACCTGCCCCTCATCTATTCAGATACGACGCAAAAGCGCGCGATCTAATGGAGAAGCATGGGTATGACTTCACACTCGGAGAGGGTCTTTGCTTTGGTCGAGGTCCACGAGTTCCACCTCGAATGGCCTATTTACCGAAGGGAAAACCCGATGATTACTATCGCTATAAAAGAGGTCTTGGCTATGCCTCCTCATCCGACGATGAATGTTGCTGGCAAATCATCGATCAAATTGCTAACAAAGCTAGAATTGGAGGCTCATCCGATTCCTCAGCTTGGGATTCCGATTCTAGTATCGGAGAGATGTTCAAGAAGCTGATGTCGAACATGGTTACGGTCGATCCTACTACCATAGAGGAAGATGACCAGATGCCAACGTGGGAAGATCCGTGGGTTCATCACCTAAACATGCAGTACGGTGATAGGTTTGAGCAAAGAGAGCCTCCCACCGAAGATCAAGTACTCCAGGTAAATATGGGCAGCGAAGAAAATCCAAAACCAATATTCATTAGCGATAGTCTACTACCCGAGGAGAAAGAAGAGCTGATCTCTCTCATCAGGGAGTACATCGATGTGTTTGCCTGGAATTATGAAGACATGCCAGGGCTCGATCCAAACGTAGCAGTGCATCGTCTCAATATTAAGACAGATGTCAAACCTGTCAAACAACAACAAAGACGGTTTCGTCCGCAAATGATGGAGGCGATCGAATCCGAAGTCAAGAAGCTTATTGACTCGGGCTTCGTTCGGGAAGAGCAGCATCCGGAGTGGCTCGCCAATATTGTCCCGGTCCTTAAGAAGAACGGGAAGGTCAGGATTTGTATCGACTTTCGGGATCTCAATGCTGCTTGCCCGAAAGATGACTTTCCCCTCCCCATCACGGATGTCATCATCGACAATACGTGTGGGTTCGAGAGGATGTCTTTCATGGATGGTTTCTCTGGTTATAACCAGATAAAGATGCATCCAGACGATGAAAAGCATACCGCATTCAGAACGCCTCTCGGTGTCTTCTGCTACACGGTTATGCCCTTTGGCTTGAAGAACGCATGTGCTACATATCAACGAGCCATGTCAAAGATCTTTCAGGAGCATCTCCGAAAGACTGTTGAATGCTACGTGGATGACTTGGTCGTGAAAAGTCGTGATAAGAAAGATCATATTAAGGACTTGAAGACCATGTTCGACTTGATGAGAGCCCATCAATTGAAGATGAATCCTACCAAGTCTTTCCTCGGAATGTCGAGTGGCAAGTTCCTGGGATTCGTCATCACCACCAAAGGTATCCACATCGATCCTGATAAGGTAAAGGCGATCAATGAATTACAACCTCCGAGGAACCTCAGGGAGCTCAGAGGATTGCAAGGACGATTGGCTTACATCCGTCGGTTCATTTCGAACCTCTCAGGAAAATGCCAACCATTCTCTAGGCTCGCAAAGAAAGGCGTATCCTTTGTATGGGATGAAGCTTGTCAAAAAGCATTCGAGAGTATTAAGGAATATCTCTCAAAACCTCCTGTACTCGTTGCACCGAAATCGGGCAAACCGTTCTTGATTTATGTCAAGGCGACGAGCCACTCATTAAGTGCATTGCTTGCACAAGATGACGATAACGGTCACGAGCAGGCAGTGTATTATTTGAGCCGAACCATGGTAGGCGCAGAATCTCGATATCCCATGATTGAGAGAGAATGCCTCGCCTTGGTATTCGCTATTCAGAAGATGCGGCATTATCTGGTTGGACAGACCATTTACGTCATATCTAAAGTTAATCCGGTTCGAGTATTCATGACTCAACCCGCTTCCATGAGCTGGCGATTAGCAAAATGGGCCTTACTCCTGTCCCAATACGACTTACACTTTAAACAACAGAAGTCAGTGAAAGGACAGGCCATCTGTGATCTCCTCGCAGCTAATCCAACTACGGATCCTGCCGAGATATATGACGATCTACCCGATGAGGCCCACGAAGTCAACGCAACTTCTCACCAACAAATATGGCGCTTATACTTCGATGGCGCTTCGCGAGCAACTAATGTTGCAAGTGCTCCTGGAAGTTCTAAAATCTCCTCCGGAGTTGGAGTAGTTTTAGTTTCCCCAGGAAAACATGTGATGCCTCGCGCCTACTCGCTAACCGAGCCATGCTCGAATAATGTAGCAGAGTATAACGCACTGATCATAGGACTCAACTTCGCTAAGGAGCTGGGGGTTGAGTATCTCGAAGCCTTCGGCGATTCTCAACTGATAGTTAAACAAGTTCAGGGAGAGTACGAGGTTCGAAGCCAAGATCTAATTCCATACCATAAGATGGCGGTAGAGATGGCAGAATCATTCGAAGGATTCTTTATCGAACATATTCCACGGCTACAGAATACTTATGCGGACGCGTTAGCAGCATTGGCCGTGTCTCTGGCGCAACCTCCCGAGACAGAACAGTTTGTTACGGTAAGAACTCACCAACTCCTAGTGCCGCTTTATAATAAAGATGCCGAGGAAGAAGAAGTTCAAGAGGTACATGGTACTCAAGTCGAATTCGAACCACGAGATTGGCGTTTCCCCATCATCGACTACGTCCTGCATGGAATCTTGCCAGAAGATGTAAAGGAAAGAGAGTCAATCCGGCGAAGAGCGCCCAGATTCTACTACAATACGAAGAATCGAACGCTATACCGCAGGGGGTATGATGGGTTGCTATTGCGTTGCCTATCAACCAAAGAGGCTGAAGAGGTCCTTAGGGAAGCGCACGAAGGAGAATGTGGCGTACACCAACCTGGTCCTAAGCTTTATGATCGCATCAGAAGAATGGGGTATTTCTGGCCTTCTATGATGAATGATGCAATTACGTATGCCCGAAAGTGTGACGCATGTCAAATACACGGGAATTATGTACACCAACCTCCGGAGCACCTGCATCCGTCGGTTACGTCATGGCCGTTCGAGACTTGGGGAATGGACATTGTTGGCCCTATAAATCCTCCGTCAGTCAAAGGCGACCGGTTCATCCTGGCAATCACCGATTACTTCTCCAAATGGGCCGAAGCAGTTCCACTCAGAGAAGTTAAAACGAGCAACGTCATTGGATTCATCAAGCACCACGTCATCTATAGGTATGGTGTTCCAAGACGAATCATACATGACAACGGTCCTCAGTTTGTCAGCAATGCCTTCATAAGGTTCTGCGAAAAGTTTAAAATTCAGGACATCGCATCGACGGCTTATAATCCTACAGCGAATAGATTAGCTGAAGCCTTCAACAAGACTATCATCAAACTCTTGTCAAAGATCGTGAAAACTAACAAACGAGACTGGAATGACAAGCTTGGCGCAGCTCTATGGGCCTATCGGACCACGGTGCGCACACCAACGGGAGCGACCCCGTATTCACTGGTATACGGATGTGAAGCTGTTCTTCCATTGGAGATCCAAATACCATCTCTTCGGATCGCTCTTTCAACCCAGATGTCGACCGAAGAACAACATCAGAAACGCCTCGAAGAACTCGAGAAGCTCGATGAAGAGCGCATGGTGGCTCAACAGCATATCGAGTTTTACCAAGCTAGAATCTCTCGAGCCTTCGACAAAAAGGTTCGACAAAGGAGTTTCAAAGAAGGAGATTTGGTTCTAGCTGTGAAACGGCCTATGATCTTAAACTCCAAGAAGAAGGGTAAATTCGAACCCAAATGGGAGGGACCATCGTAGTGGAGACAGTCTACTCGAGTGGCGCATATCGCCTCGTCACCAAAGACGGCGACCGGCTCATGATGCCGATAAACGACAAATTCCTAAAAAGATACTATCCTTAGTATCTTTTTGGATAACCAATGCATCGGGAAGTTCCCGGAAGAATACCACATGGGTATTCTTAGGGATAACCCGGTCATTGTGGAATTGACGAATAAGAACTCTGCATTCGAACGCTGAAGGTCAGAATGTCTCTTCTTATTCCCATCAAAATTTTCCAACTCTTATGAGTTACTTTTGTGAGATGAGATCTAATCCTCTGATAGGTTAATCTTTCCTCACCAAACCATCCGCTGATCAAATCAAACGACAGTGGACCCACCAACATTTCCATCTGCCAGTCATTGGCGTATCTCAAACTCCAGATTGGTCAAACCTTCCTACAGTTAGGGCCAAAGCCAAAATCCTCTCTCGATTCCTTCCATGAACGAAAGGTCCACTTGGAACAGTCAAACCTATAAAAGTTAGGATTGTTTCCGATCTCGCTTAGTCAAGCCTACACATGGTCAAGACTAAAGTCGAGTCACTCCTTTTCGATAAACGAAAATCCACCTTTGTCCCCTTTTTCCACCAAGCCTATAAAAGTTAGGGTTAAAATTGGGTCTTCTCCTCAATGAATGAGGGGTTCTTTGGGTTCAAATGACCAATCCTATAAAAGGTAGTGTCGTTCGAACTTTTCCGATTCTCGGAGTGGAGATCCCACTCTTAGTTTCATCCTGCAGGATTCTGGGGGTGGAGATCCCACCTCGAGTTTCCTTTCCGCCTGAAGATAGAATATAAAATTCTTCCTCTTCGGCAACGGGAGATAGAATATAAAATTCTTCCTCTCTCGTTTCTTTTCCACCGGGAGATAGAATATAAAATTCTTCCTCTCCTCGGACCTTTCCGATGCTCGGAGTGGAGATCCCACTCCCAGTTCATCCTTCCAGATACTGGGGGTGGGGAATCCCACCTCGAGTTTCTTTTCCAGCTGAAGATAGAATATAAAATTCTTCCTCTTTAGCACCGGGAGATAGAATATAAAATTCTTCCTCTCCTCGGACCTTTCCGATGCTCGGAGTGGAGACCCCACTCCCAGTTCATCCTTCCGATAGAATATAAAATTCTTCCTCTTCAGCACCGGGAGATAGAATATAAAATTCTTCCTCTCCTCGGACCTTTCCGATGCTCGGAGTGGAGATCCCACTTCCAGTTCATCCTTCCGGATTCTGGGGGTGGGGATCCCACCTCGAGTTTCCTTTCCAGCTGTAGATAGAATATAAAATTCTTCCTCTTCAGCACCGGGAGATAGAATATAAAATTCTTCCTCTCCTATTTTGACACAACTTTCAACTTCCAATCCGCGCACTTGGTGCATGGGGAATTTTATCCCGAATCCTAAGTAGGGATAAGTCAACACCTAACACGTGTTGCCGGGTAGCCTATTCCCGTGACAAGGGCAAAGTCTACGTATTCGAAGTCGTAGCATTAAGTCTAAGGGAGTTCATTCCTTTAGCACAACGTTACATGCGGAACGGAGTTCGACAATCCGCATGCTAGCCCGATTCAAACGGTAATCGGTAAAGGCATATCAAACCCGTTGAAGGCTGGGGGTTTGCCAAAAACCCCAAAGTCAATGCCTAACACGCGTTGCCGGGTAGTCTATTCCCGTAAGAAAGACGAAGTCTATGTATTCAAAGTCATAGCATCAAATCTAAGAAAAGCAATTTTCTTAGCACAACGTTACATGTGGGACGGATCTAGACAATCCACATGCTAGCCCGATTCAAACGGTGATCGGTAAAGGCATATCAAACCCGTTGATGGCTGGGGGTTTGCCAAAAATCCCATAAAATCTGTCATTCAGAAGAAATGCAGACAAATCACAAGAAAGAAGCAAATGTGGAGTTTCTATTAATAGGTCAAGTCAAAAGCATACAACAAAGAGCTCATTAGCCCGAAGGCAACTGACGGCTAAGAATATGAGACTTTAAGCTAAAAAGTCTATCTGTATAGCTCTGCTCAAGTCCCGCCTGCAGATCTGCTCGGGCAGATTCCTCAGAACAGCTCAAGATCTCCGCAGCTTCACTCTTCAACTTCATCAATCCCTCCTGAGTGGATCCGAACTCCTCGAGTACCTGGTCACGGGAACGCTCTAGTCCGATCAAGTCATCTGCGATAAGAACGGCGGATTCCTCGGCACGCTTCAAGGCCTCCTTCAACCTAGTCGCTTCCTCGCGATTCGAGTCCAAGGAACGGAGTAACTCAGCTTTCTCCCTATCCATCCTCGCCATGTTAGCCATTAGATGCGCAAGGGAGCTCTCGCGTGACTGAAGCTCACGCCCGACGGAAGATCTCAGTTCACGCCACTGCTCCATCCTATGCTCTAACTCAGAGGATACGAAAGAAGAAGCCCCGGTAACCTCCAGTTCCTTCAACTCTCGTATCTCTGACTCCAGGGCAGCGAAATCAGCAGTGAAGGAATCAGCCAGTTCCGGGTATCCTTCTTCCCTCATCATCGTCATGTGGCGAGAGAAGGAACGCCGGAACTGATCGAAGCCGCCTCCTCGGTGGAGAAGCTTCTCGATCAAGCCATTATACCAGGCGGTGAAGAAGCTGAGGTCCGTACGGAAAGCCTCTCCGTCAGGATCAGTATCGGCCAAAAGGCTACGGACACGCTCGTGCAAAGAAGATTGAGATCCTACAAGCAACAACTTGGAAGCTCAGTGAACTATTGAATGTGGAAAGGAAAGTCAAAAGGCAGGTTCCGAATATACCGACGCCAACGGATGTCCCATCGGGTTGAGAGCCGACAGGCTCCGAGACAGCAGCAGAAGAGGGTACGTCAGCCCCTGCAGACAGATTGCTCGCACCACTCGGCAGAGACGGGGAGGCACCACTGCTATGAGGACTTTCAACCCCGGGGACTGTAGCAGTATCAGGCTGAACGCCTGGTCCTACAGTGACATTCCTATGTTAACCCAAATGGAAATTTGGACAAATAAGGAGAATCGGGATAAGAAGGTCGTATGAATACCTGCAATCCCCATGTCCTCAGATGCAGCCGGAATGCCAAGAGTCATAAGAGTATCGGCCCAAGCTGCTGGTCCTATGATGACACTCTCTTATTAGTCAAAATGAAAATTTAGACGAATAAGAAGAATTGGGATCTGCATACCTGTAGATCCATTATCCGCGGGCATTTGAGGGATGTCAGGAGTCATATGAGAATCAGTCCTAGCGGCTGGTCCTATGATTGCACTCATTAGTCAAAAGACAGATAAACATAGGAAAGTACAATATCCCTGAATCGTATACATACCTGCAAGCCCGTCACTCTGAGGCAAACTGGATATGCCAGGGATAGATACCGGGCTAACTCCAATGGTTGACGCTACGATAGTCAATCATTCATTAATGAAATAAAAGATCGGGCAAGAGGAGGAGAATCAGATATGTACCGGTAGACGAATCATTCCCAAAGAATGGTCTCTCGGTCCCTCTGGAAGTTTGCTCAGCCAGCATGTCAGCTAGTAAGCCGGCATCCGGCTTCGAGAAGCTTGGCCCCTCCATCGCAACATCTGCAAGGTAACCTGAATGATGAAAGATGAGGAAAGCTCAAATCTTCCTTCACCTTACATAAGGAAAATGACATTGGATGCGGATATACCTGAATAAGGGATTGTGGGCTCAACATTATTTATCTGCTCAAGATCGATGTTAAGGTCGATGCCCAAAGACCCATCGTGAAAAGCGTCGCACATTTGTTGCACAAAGCAATCCATGTTGTCAACGCCAGGGGACGCCGAACCCGGTGGGAGTTCTCCCTCCTCGAAGAAACCTGAAGCACAAAACATGGTCACAAATCCCCAAAAGGTAAACAACCTTGAAGCAAGAGCAATTGAATGTTACCTCCCCCTCCATCGGCGGTGCTCCCTAAGTCCACTCCACAGGGACGCTGACCGTCATGAGGCTTATGGGCGGTCTTCTTCCTCTTCGGGGCACCAACCCTCCGAGGACCAAAGGGTCGAACATGCGCAGGCCTATCACACGTTTCAACGTGTGTAGGAGCTGGTGGCTCATGATCATCGGCTGTCCTACCTAAAGTGACAATGGCCATTTCAATGAAAAAAGAGCTGTCATTTATGGAAAAGGAAAATCAAAGGGGCAGGACAAACCGGTATCGAGATCCCCTCTGCCGGTATCTGCATCCACATACTCTTCCTCGGAGGTCTCATCATCGTCATCCGTAGGGAGGAGCTCTTCTTCGTCTGCGAGAGGAGATTTAGCATGCCCTTTTCTCCGCTTCTGAGCAAGCTCAGCCTTGCGACCAGCTATCATAGCAGCCCGGACCGCATACTCAGACTGTAACTCTGAGAGGCTCCTCACACTGATAGACTCGTAGGCAGAAAGGAACCACTTGCAGCTGAGGAAAGTGGTCATCGTCTTGCGCCTATACGAAGGAAGAGCGAAATGAGCTCCAGTGCAGCCCACCATCGTCCATAGCCACGCTCGTACGCCATCAATCAATCCTCCCTCAACCTGAAGGCTACGGCTCGGATTCCCAACATACAGTTGGTCGTAACCGAACTGGCGAGCAAAGCGGCAAGGGAGATAAGGCTCTATGTAGCACTGGTTCTTCACCCGGAGGACAAGATATCCAACGCGGATGTTCACTAGCCACCGGAAACAACCAGCGTCGAGGATAGTCCGATCGCTTCTAGGTTTCTCCTCATCAGTCAGCGCGTCGCCATAGCGACCTGAGAAATGAGGGAAACACTTAAAGAATTCCCAGCTCTTGCGGATTCGAAGCTCTTGCTGCACATCACTAAACTTGTTCCCGAGCCATCTGCTCTTCTCCAACAGCTGCATGAAGGGGACGGGGATGTCAACAACACTGGGCGCTGACATCAAGTCAGGACGGTGAAGAACGAACCACGCCATCAGATATGCATAAGGGAGCTCAACCTTCGGACAAACAAGCTCAGCTGATGGTGCAGAGCCCATATGTGTGAAACTACTGACCAGACCCCTGAGCCCGCAATGGATGCTAGCAACCATTGCTGGGAGCAGGGAAAGCTCTCTCCCGTAGGCTAGCTGAACTGCAGGGAAGAGCACCTCGATGGGTAGAGCGTCTGAAGACTGATGCGGGACGACGCATTTCTTCAACCAAAGGGCGAGATAGCCTGCTAATAGAGTCCGGGGCCCAATGGACTTCTGTGCACGGCGGAGAAAAGAGCGAAACTTGGTCCCCGCGGGAAAAGTTCCCTCAGCACTGGCAATAGTGTAAGATTGAGCCTCAGTCTTCTCCAGCAACTCATTAACCGCAGAAGGGACCAATATATCTAACGCATGAACGGGCTCGTCGGAGTTACCCTCCAAGTTCTGGAACAAATAGCAGGCAAACTGCTTCAAACTGACCTGCCTCTTCCTCTTCGCTTGAGGAGAAGTCTGAACCAAGGAGGTGTGATAATGACAGGTAAGATCCCAGAGAGTGTCATACATGTCGGGAGTATCTTTCTTCATACACTCCAGCTGTTGGTTCGAGGGGAAATACTCCTGATACGGACAATCTCCCATCGGAAGACCCGAAACATAATGCATCTCATGCAAAGCTAGCCCTAGCTCACCACCACTGGTCAGAAAAGTGTTGCTGTCAGGCATGTAGGTCTCCAGCAAAGCCAAGAAATGGCGACAGCTGACTGGGATTCCGTACATAGTAGCTCGTATGGGCACGTACAACCCACTGCTCTTCAGATCCCTCTCCCAGCGCGCCAAGACGAAATCAGTCATGCGAGCCCACCACCCTTTGGCTAGTGAGGAAGCCCAGCCATAGCATCTGAACTCTACTGAAGATAACCGTCTCCCCAAAAGAGCCAGACGATTACTCACAGTAGAGGCAGCTGCTGACACCTCGCCTGGGGGTGCAGTGTCAAGACCCATAATCCCGGGTCGAAGACCACGAACGTCAGGATACCCGTTAGAGCCGGGGGTCTTGTGGTGAGTGACATATCCGCACTGAACCCGCTCAGCATCTTCAGTAAGAGGCCAAGACATCTGTCTGTCAACGACCTGCCCCTTCAAGTGACTGAAGGAATATTGGCGTGGAATCGAAGGGATGTACAAACAAGCTCCACCATCAAAAGTCAGCCAGTGCTCCTCTTCAAGAGTCAATATAGCGGGGTCCTCAACATGATCCCCGAACAAGAAGCTCGGCTTCTGTAAAGCCTGAGTGGAAGTAGAATCAGCGGTAAAGGTGGCGTCTGTGATAAGCTGGCGCAAACAGTGGCGCCCTCCTTCCCGTACTAAGCGACAAGATTCATCTGAGCGACCTCTATCGAATCGAGGAAGTGGGCTAACAGCCTGTCTAAGGGAAGCCGAAGAGAAGACCCCCCGACTACAACCGGTGTTGGCATGAGGAGGAAGACTACCCGAGGGGAATTCCACTGCAATAAAGCACAAGGGTGGAGTCAAAAAAAAAAATTCATAAGAAAGAATGATAAACTCATTCACGGAATAATTGGAGAGACGATTTTGAGTGTCCTACACCGGAAGAACGGTATGCATCATCACGTGAATAACGTGGTGACATACACCGACCTATAAGGCGTAGGACGACACAAAATCGCCCCAATATACCGGAGACTTGAATTGGCTAAGCAAAACAAGTCTGAAACCTTACCCTCCGCGAGAGAGGTATCGGTTCTTCCTTCATGACCCGCAAAGAGGTCAATCAGGGATGCAAAAAAAAAAATCGGCATAAATTCTCACCCCCGAAGAATGAGGCCGCGGAAGAGGATGTCGTAGGAACCTCCTCCTCACTATGCTGTGAACGAGAACGACTCCTACGGGGTCGAGATCGACGCGGAGACATTGCCAATCTGCAACGAAAAGCAACAAGTCAGGTACAATCTAAAATATGAATACACGAAATTTAAAAGGGAAATTGAGAACTTTAATTGAAATCCTATACATAAATAGGATTTCATAATTGAAGTCTAATTAAACCTACAAATTTCGCGCATGCGAAACAATGATTGTCATTTTCGCGGTGAATTTTGGTGAAATACCCAAAATACCCTCCGTGTTCAAGGCCAAAATTCAGGTCAAGGACACACCCGGTTCGGGTCATGGTCATCATATTTGATCATTTAGCACCCCCAACACCCCGCAATCTTGGTCAATTTTACAAATGAGCCCTTTTGTAGAATTGAGCCAATTTTGCAGATAAATCCCTCAAACTATATTGCAATTTTGCATAAAAGCCCCTCTAAGACACTTATGGGCTGTTTTGCAAATTAACCCCTCAAATAACTCTTTGATCCTCTTGCATAAAGCACCCCTCACAATNAATCCAAGACCAAATTTCAGTCCTATTTTGCATAAAAGCCCCTCAAAAATTTCGGCCATAGTGCAATTTTGCATAAAAGCCCCTCAAAAATTTCGGCCATAGTGCAATATTGTATAAAAGCCCCTCAAAAAATTTCGGCCATAGTGTAACTTTGCATAAAAGTCCCCCAAATTCTCGGCCACATAAAAATTTTTGCGCAAAAAACCCCCAAAGTCTCGGCCATTACCTCTTTTTGCACAAAACCCCCCGAAGTAATAGTGCATACACGCCCCCTAGTCTACTACAAGAATAAAGATGCAATCTTTACAAGAAAATAAGAGGATGGTAAAGAAGAGCTTACCAAATCAAAAGAGTTTTCTTTGAGCTTGAAGATGAAGGAGGGAACCCTACTTGGAGGAGCAAGTGTTTGACCAATAGGAGACACCCAAAATCCGAGCTCCTCTTGAAGGGTTGATGGATCCTTAAGAACAAATCAATGGAGGAAAGAAGCTTGGGGAAGAAGGAGTCTTGTTTTGTCCCCATATGCCTGTTTTGGACCCGGATACGCCCGTTTTCGTCGATTATTGGATGTTTTGATGAAAATCAACACCAATCAACATTCGATGCACGAAACCCTAAAGGTCAATGCCGGTCAACGCGTAACCCTAGGTCAACGCGTTGCGACAAAAGTCAACGTTCGAGGATGAAAATCCACAACGTTTGACGATTCAAAACCCTAAGGGTCAACGCCGGTCAACGCGTAACCCTAGGTCAACGCCAGCCAACGCGTTGCGACAAAAGTCAACGTTCGAGGATGAAAATCCACACCAATCAACGTTCGACGATTCAAAACCCTAAGGGTCAACGCCGGTCAACGCGTAACCCTAGGTCAACGCCAGTCAACGCGTTGCGACAAAAGTCAACGTTCGAGGATGAAAATCCACACCAATCAACGTTTGACGATTCAAAACCCTAAGGGTCCACGCCGGTCAACGCGTAACCCTAGGTCAACCCCACTCAACGGGTTGCGTGCAAAGCCAACGTTCAACGATTCTAAACCCTGAGGGTCAACGCCGGTCAACGCGTAACCCGAGGTCAACGCCAGTCAATGCGTTGCAATAAGAGTCAACGTTTGACGATTCGAAACCCTAGGGTCCACGCCGGTCAACGCGTAACCCTAGGTCAACGCCAGTCAACGCGTTACGACAGAAGTCAACGCGTTACGACAGAAGTCAACGTTCGAGGATGGAAAATCCACACCAATCAACGTTCGACGATTCAAAACCCTAAGGGTCAACGCCGGTCAACGCGTAACCCTAGGTCAACGCCAGTCAACGCGTTGCGACAAAAGTCAACGTTCGAGGATGAAAATCCACACCAATCAACGTTCGACGATTCAAAACCCTAAGGGTCAACGCCGGTCAACGCGTAACCCTAGGTCAACGCCAGTCAACGCGTTGCGACAAAAGTCAACGTTCGAGGATGAAAATCCACACCAATCGACGTTCGACGATTCAAAACCCTAAGGGTCAACGCCGGTCAACGCGTAACCCTAGGTCAACGCCAGTCAACGCGTTGCGACAAAAGTCAACGTTCGAGGATGAAAATCCACACCAATCGACGTTCGACGATTCAAAACCCTAAGGGTCAACGCCGGTCAACGCGTAACCCTAGGTCAACGCCAGTCAACGCGTTGCGACAAAAGTCAACGTTCGAGGATGAAAATCCACACCAATCAACGTTCGACGATTCAAAACCCTAAGGGTCAACGCCGGTCAACGCGTAACCCTAGGTCAACGCCAGTCAACGCGTTGCGACAAAAGTCAACGTTCGAGGATGAAAATCCACACCAATCGACGTTCGACGATTCAAAACCCTAAGGGTCAACGCCGGTCAACGCGTAACCCTAGGTCAACGCCAGTCAACGCGTTGCGACAAAAGTCAACGTTCGAGGATGAAAATCCACACCAATCGACGTTCGACGATTCAAAACCCTAAGGGTCAACGCCGGTCAACGCGTAACCCTAGGTCAACGCCAGTCAACGCGTTGCGACAAAAGTCAACGTTCGAGGATGAAAATCCACACCAATCGACGTTCGACGATTCAAAACCCTAAGGGTCAACGCCGGTCAACGCGTAACCCTAGGTCAACGCCAGTCAACGCGTTGCGACAAAAGTCAACGTTCGAGGATGAAAATCCACACCAATCGACGTTCGACGATTCAAAACCCTAAGGGTCAACGCCGGAGTCCCGGCACACCGAAATACCCCGGGGGTGTCTAGGAAAAGCCTAGACACCCTAGGGTGTCTCGGCCATGGCCGAGACACCAAGGGGTGTCCACACCTCTTGGACCCCTCTACACCCCCCTACACACTCCTAAATGCTATAAATAGCCCCCTAGTGCCTTGCTTTTGAGGGGAGGATTTTTTGGAGAGCCTTGGCGAAGCCCTGCTGCAGCAAAGAGTGATCGGGCGCTTCAACCAAGGAGGAGAGGTCGGCATCAGTCTTCATCACCCTTTTTCCCCTTCTTTCCTTAGTATTGGCCTTTAGCGTTGATACTAAGAAGAGCTATTACCTCGTTTTAGCCGAGGTATACGCTTATAGCTTCTAGATCTCACGCGAATCGACGAAGCTCTGTCCGATATTTCTGGACCGGAAGTTTTTAGATCTCACGCGGATCGACGAAACTCTGTCCGATTTATCCGGACCGGATCTGATTGCCCCGGTGGTCCACGGATATCAACATCCCCGTCACAGGCCAAAGACCCACGCAAGCGAGACCGCACCAAAACGGGATCTCGTGTTTATTTTCGAAAAGTTGTAATCTTTGTTTTGTTGCACAAGGAGGTCTTATAAAAAGACCGACTTTTTATTGATTCTTGTTGTAACGTTTAAAGTTGTAACAGATTCAAAAGCAATGAAAACAGCGACTTTCACCGAAAACAGAGGTGGCTCGGTTTGAGCCGAGCCCCTCCGGGTGTGTTGTTCCGTCGTTTTCCGCTCTTGGTTCTATCTGTGATTCGGTTCTGTGGTTGATTTATCCAGACTTGATTCGTTGACCTGATTTGGCAGTAAATCCGGATCCCGATTAGGCAGTAAATCCACTTCTGAGTTCGAGTCCGAAACCGATCTTGATTCGATCGTGATTCGTCCGAGTATGCCCTTGGTTGGATGACTCGTTGACTCTTCAAACACTTGGCTTGATCCCGCACGTGAACGGACGTATTCCGTTGCTTGCGTGCGACTAGTCAATCTCGTTGCCTCGTTGGTTTGTCGGTTTGCGCCGAGCTGAGCTAAGGGACCTATAAGCAATTTTATATGCCTACACACTTCTCGTAAGAAGTGAAATTTTTGGATGTTTGGATTTGGCAGGCTTATAAATAGCCTCATTCCTATCCAACTTCTTCTCATTTCCATTTACTCTATGTCAAATCCTACTTCGAATTGACCAGAGATGCTTCTCAATAGAGGAGCTATGATTAAAAAGCTCATAGCATATGTAAAGGGCAATCAAATGGAGACAGTTTGCATACTCTGCTATTTCGTGAATTTGCTTTCATTTGAGGAGGCTATGCTCGAGCAAACTTTCAAGGACAAGTCAAAAGCTTGGAGTGAGTTTCATAATGATAGAGACGCTTGGAGCTTTGAGTGTCATGCTCTATGTAAGACCATTCGAAAGCTAAGATGGTGGTTGAAGATGGACACTTGGAGCTGCACAAGCGAAGACTCTGAAAGGAATTAGGTCTCACAAGTATGGACCTAGAACGTAATTAGATGTTGTTTGGCTTCCTTAGTCTTAATATCAAAATTTGTTAGCAACTGACTTTGTTCTGCAATCTTGTTCGATTGACAAGAAATGGTGTTTGGCATAGATCCTCTATTTTTTTCTTTTCATTTCTCATAAAAGAACAATGGCAGTTCTTACTTTGTGGTTCTCTTCCTTTTTGCCTCTTGATTGTTGATGTGGTTGAAGGAATGAATGCACACTATCTATGTAATTGGACAGTTTGAGTGTCGCTTTTATGTATTACAATCTTTAACCAATAAGAATGAAATATTTATGTGATTTGTCCATCCATGTGTATTTGATCTGTACATGGTTCACTTTTGTGGCAAAACATACGCTCTGTATGTGATCGCTAAGAATTAGGCTATTTTGGCAAAGTTTGCTTTGATTTTTTAAGCTTAGGCAATGTTTGCTAAGTCGGTTAGGTGAAGTTCGCTAAACTATTACACTTTTGATGAAATTTGATACAAGGTTTTAAATTTTAAATCCTCAATTTCTATGCTTGAAAATTGGGGTGAAGATTACTCTTAGGTGATGTCCGAGGCAAGATTCTTGGGCGAAGTTTGGAGAGAAAATCTGGGGCAAAGTTTGGTGCAAACTTATAAATAATATATTGATCTTCCTATCTCTTCACCCTATTTTCAAAACCCTAGCCTTCTTCAAAATCCTTTTATCTTTTAAACCACCAACCCTCTTTCTTTTGTTCAATGGCCCCCCATCGTCAACTCACTAGAGGGAAGAATGATCACCTGTGAATCTCATCAATCAAAGACTACCATAATGATGCTGCCATTAGAGATGACATCAATTAAAATTCTAAACCCATCTTCCCTAATGATCAACATAACTTTTGTCTACCAAAACAACACCTATCGAGCTTGAATAGTGTTGCAAATGACTCAAATTTGTTTTGCCATTAAAGGTGAGACTTTTATGACAGCGTTTGGTCTTATCTATGGCGCTTAACATGGCAAACTTTACTTCTCAAGTGAAATTCACTATCTTAGCCTATTGGGCTTTTGGGCAAACTTCAATTGAGCGAGGTTCATGGATTTAGTCACTTGGACTTTTTGAGCAAACTTTACCTGAGAAAGTTCTCAAATTTAGTCCTTTTGGACACTTGAGCGAATTCCGCTATGGAATTGAATTTCTCTATTACTGATATGAACTTTGCCAAGCTCACCAACATTTAGCTAATTTTATTGGAGTTATTATTAGGATGATTTTTACGAATATACGAACTTTGGCTAGGAAATATTTGTGAGCTTCACTGATTAGCTCAAAGACTTAGTTGATTTTTTGCAACTTGCCTTCTAACTTGCCATGTTGATATTTTGCAACTTGCCTTCTAACTTGAAATGTTGACTTTTTGCAACTTGCCTTCTAACTTGACATGCCCTTTTCATGTAGTTCCTCTGGCAAACATACTTGTTAGTCATCATAATCATTTTTTTACATAATGGGGTCATATTCTATGATGACACATATCTTCAATGGTAATGTCCTCTTATTTTATGAGAATAGTATCCTAGATAGGATCAATGCGATCTGACTTGGGAGTACCCACACTTTGAGAGAACTTATCACAAATGCAGAGTTCCCATCCCAAAAGCTGATCAGATAGGAGAACCCTAGTTTATCTTTGGAGATGGCAACCCTAGCGCCACCTCCAGTTTTAGCCAAGGAAAAGAGCATTGGTATTACATTCAGGGAAGTCGTCGTCTCTATTTGCTAGTGATAGAACAACAAGTGTCATTCATGTACCTACAGAGCCTAGTTGTCCCTTGCTTGATGCAACTCCTATTTATTAAGAGAGAAGACAGTGTGATGGTGGGTGGCTTAAAGTCCAAGGGTGGATTTTACGAAGATGTCTGATTTGCACTTAACATTGTCAGCATCCGTCTTGGCTCCATTAGACAAGATGCTCCTACTAATGAAGTAGCTATCACTATAAATGTCTTTGGTAGTCAACTTTCCTAGATTAACGGGCAATATTGAGAGGAGGATGCTAGTTTCTCTAATTGGATCAAGCCAACTGACACAAAGTGGTGGGCATGTTTGATTGACTTGGCCGTAATACTTTTGGAGAGAGTCCATCAAAATTAGGGCTTTACTCTGTTGTTCGAGCCTCCAAGTATGGCATTGATATTTGTCTACCTATGCTATATCTGGAGCTATATAATGTCAAAAAAGATATATTTTTCTCTATGGTGGGGAAATTGGCATAGCTTTATATGAGATGTTTGAGGTATCTTTGTTGCCAATGGGAGAATGACCATATAAAGAGTTCTTCCCCACAAAATGTAGAGTTTCAGATCATGATTCACAATGTGGATCTTAGCAAGGCATTTAGAGAATTGGTCTGCTGCTTCTTCATTTGCCACCAGACAATAAAAAATGCTGCACATGGTCTCCATGTTGCCCGTGTGTGTAGGCAGTGGAAATTACCTAAGTGTCTTGCCTCGCTTGCCAATAGCTTGGGCTTGTATGCATTCAGCGAGCCCAACAAAGCTCGCCTGCAAGCATGAGCAAGCTCGCCAACACGTTCTGCTTGCCAGTACGAGACAAACATCTCCTGTTTATTGAGCTCGCCTGCAGAGCCTAATCGCCTCCTTGATGAGCTTGCCCATATAGTTCAACCCCTCCTGCTTGTTGAGCTCACCCGTAGAGCACAACCTCTTTTGTTTATTAAGCTCGCCCGTAGAGGTCAACCTCACCTGCTTGTTGAGCTCGCCTAGAGCTTAACCTTGCCTGTTTGTTGAGCTCGCCCGTAGAGCTCAACCTCTCCTGTTTGTTGAGCTCACCCATAGAGCTCAACCTCTCTTGTTTCTTGAACTCACCAGTACGAGTTCAACCTCACCTGAATGCTTCGCTTGCCCGTACGAGCCAAGCATGGCTGTAGGGAGTTCGCCCGTATGAATTCTGCTTGCCAATGAATTCCAGCTCACACGTTAATGTGGCCTGCCAGGTGACCTCACCTGTTCGCCAAGCTCAACTGTAAGCTCGCCTGAGCAATCAGACAGTTTGTGAGCTCGCCTGTAGCTTTGTCATCCTCGCCTGAGCAATGCAAAAGGGCTGATTGCTTGTGGGAATGGGCCTACCCAATTTCCACATCCTGTGTGATGATGAGGCACGGCTCTCATTACCCCTATAGTGGTCACATCCCATAACTAGGATAGGGCATGGTTCTCCTCACCCATTGGTGATCATATCCCACAAATCAAGGGATGACTCATACCATCCCTTGCCTATTTAAAGACATCTTCATCCAAAGTGAAGGAGGCTGGAGATTTTTATACTCAAGGCTCTTCAATCAGAGACTGAGGTTGGTGGTTGATTGGCTAGGACTTGGCATTGCTATTAATAAAGCTCTTCAATCAGAGACTTGTTTCGGGGCTCACTTGCTTGGTAGAACATTCTTAGCTCCTTGCTTGGATTGTTGAAATAGACTCAATTTGAACCCTCAGATTTGAGGCTCATCAGCTCTTTGCAAACCCTTGCATTGTAGCTCTCTCCAAGCTCGCGGCTTTGATATTTTTCAAGCTCGGGTACAGTCAAACTCAATCGCTCCGGAGCCTCTACTATGCACTGAGGCTCCAATCGTAACTTCGATCGGATCGTCTAAGGAAAGCAAACTCGACGCGAGTACCGAGGGAGGTGTCCTACTATTGCTAACGAACCCACGTTAAACAAGGAGGGCCATTAACTTCTCCTCTATTGTAAATATTAATTGTAGTTTTTGTTGTGCCTTGAGAAACCAAACCAATCGCCAAGAAAGATAAAGAACCAACCAAAATCAATAGAAAAAACAATCAAACACCAGTTTTATGTGGTTCGGCAAGATGCCTACGTCCACGGGGCAAAGAGGGGGGAGTTTTCACTATTAGAAATCAAGAGGAACAAACTAGGGTTACAAATCTCTCGTAAACCCTCAACAATCAACTCTCAATCTCTCCAATTGCTCTTAGAATAGAAGCCCAAAGAAAACTCTCTCAATCTGCTCAAATTCGTCCTTGCTCTTAACCCTAAAAAACACCCAAAAGGTATTTATACAAATCCAAAACGAAACGGGTCTGAAAACAGACCCAGCCCATAACCGCAGCGGCGGTCGACCGGTGTGGTCGACCGCGATCCATCGCGGTCGACCGGCCCGGTCGACCGCCCTCCATCCAG
>NC_033796.1:83853529-83875526 GCF_001876935.1 Asparagus officinalis | reverse complement strand
AAACCAACTGTGTCTACTCACCAAATCGAACTGAGCCTACACCGACTACACCAAATGCCTCACTTGCTGAGACCCAAATGGGAGTGCGAACACTCACCCCAAATGTCGATGTCGCTCACCAAATCGGCTACATCATAAAGACTGCCTACGTATCCTCTTACCCAAGGAATCAAGCCTTCACGTAGTTCACCCAATGGCCTCCAAAGGCCCTCAATCCAACCTGCGGCTGATAGCATCATCAACGACCCCAATCTGAAAAACAATCCAACACCTCCACCTGAGATGTAACAATGGTCGTATCCAAAACATATCCACCAGCTGCATCCAAATCAACCACCTCATCATCTGCACCCATAAATAAATGACTCCCACGCTTTGCCACCTCAGCTGGAATCCATACCAATGCAGAATGACCGGGAGTATGTGAGGAAATCCCCACCCAATGTGGAGTAGCATCACCCTCCACCCGCTGTGATATCCCTCTGACCTGATCAATACTCTCTACCTGTCGAGAGTCCAAAGTGACAAACCTGCTCAGACCAAACTCAGAAGCTCCCCACTGATAGCCGAACGAGACTCTGAATCCCAAATGTGCAATCGGATCCAATCTCACATCCACGATGTGACCAAGTGCTGGGTAGCCAAATATCCGACGCCGAACAAAATCTGAAGCAGCTCCACCAGACCTAACAACTCTACACGCAGCAGTCGGCAACCTCATAAGATGGCCCAATCGTGTCGAAGCCCGAACACCAAATCCACCGCTCGACAACCAACGTCGATCCTCCTCCAGAAAAGAACAACCCACTAAATTTGCCATCTCATCACGTCGCCCTACTGTCTCCTCTCCTCTGAAGTGTCTCCAACTACCATGAGCTCGGTACCAATGCAAGAAAGGACTCCTACTAGAACAAGTACGACTGGTAACCTTTCTGCCCATACACCTCCTCCAACTGTTGCGGACTACTAGGTCTTTATACCAACGGGACTTGGTTGCAACCCAAATATACCTAGTACAATCCCCAACATAGGAAACAAGATAACGATTACCTCCCGTTGATGCCTCCTCGGAAAGTCCCCCAATGCCTGACTGAACATCTCCAATAAGACCCCTCGATCGATGGATAGAAGTGCTGAACTCCACCTCGGTCTTCTCGCTCATCCCAATGTGCTCACAGGACTTCAATCTGCAGGTCATAGCACTCCTCAACAATCTGTGCACGGTATAACCAACAATATATCCCAGCACCAAACAATACCACAGTCTAGCCATAGAAGTAGTCAGCGCCCTATCAACTACCGTGCTCCCAAGCAGATAATACAAGTTACTCCGTCTGACTCCCTTCATCACAATCATGGACCCCGATGTGACCTTCAAGTGAGAATCCGCCAAAGTCACCTTATAGCCTGATGCCTCCAATACCCCAAGTGAAATGATGTTCTTCCTCAGTTGAGGAACGAACCTCACATCAGCCAACTCCCGGATCATCCCGTTACTCATCCGAATCTGAACGGTACCAATACCACCAATAGGGCATCTGTGATCATTACCCATGAGAACAGCATCCCCTCTTTCCAACTCTTGAAAGCTGGAGAACCAATCCCTTCTAGGGCATATGTGGTAAGTAGAACCAGAATCCAACATCCACTCGGTGGAGTCGGCAACATCAACTGACGGAAGAGCTAGGCACGAATAGCCCGAAGAATCTGAATCTAAAGCATCGCCACTAGCCTTGGTAATATTCACCTCTGAAGCTTGAATAGCTTTCCCTTTATTCTTCACAGCTTGTAATTTTGGGCATTCGGCTTTCCAATGTCCATCCTCTCTACAAAAGGCACACTGATTCCTACCAACTGCAGGATGCCCCCCTCTAGACTGCGACCTTCTTTCACGGTTTGGACTTCTAGCTCTTGCAACCAATGCACCCGCAACCGGCTCGATTGAAGTCTCTTTGTCCTTCTTTCGAAGTTGATGGTTCACAAGAGCTGCGGTGACCTCACTATACGAAAGAGATGCCTTCCCGTTAATAAGAGTGAGGACGAATGTCTCATATTCCTCGTCGGGCAAGGAACTCAATAACAACAATGCTTTATCCTCATCTTCAACAATAACGTCTACATTCGCCAAATCTGCAAGTAGCTTCGTGTAGTGGTTCATGTGATCACTAATGGATGTCCCCTTCTTCAATTGGAAGCGATAAAGCCTCCTCTTCAAATGCAAACGATTTTCTACGCTCTTCGTCAAATATTTGCCCTCTAGGACCTCCCAAATCTTCTTTGCCGAAGTTTCATTCATCACATCATATTTAAGGTCTTGGGTAAGGCAAGACCTAATCACACCACACGCCGTTCTATTCATTTTATTCCAAACCTTTTCATCCATGTTGTCCGGTTTCCCGTCCAACTCCAATGTATCTTCCAAATTTTGCGCATTTAGCGCATCCATGACTTCGCATCGCCAAAGTCCAAAATTATTTGTGCCGTTGAACTTTTCCACATCTATTTTCATAGAATGTATATTCAAACTTTGGACGGCCTTCACACCAGAAGAACCCTCCCCACTTTTATCTTTTTCAGCCATATATCTCAAAGCACCACCAAACCAATGCGGAAACAAACGAGAAATAGATCCAAACTGAAAAAGACGAGATTTTTACTAAAAAAGATCCCACCTTTATCACCAAATAAAGCCCTAGATGAACTTCCAAAGCGATCTACTCCTCCAAAATAGCCCAAGCGTAGCCCGGAGCTCTGATACCAATTGTTGTGCCTCGAGAAACCAAACCAATCGCCGAGAAAGATAAAGAACCAACCAAAATCAATAGCACAAATAATCAAACACCAGTTTTACGTGGTTCGGCAAGATGCCTACGTCCACGGGGCAAGGAGGGGGGAGTTTTCACTATTAGAAATCAAGAGGAACAAACTAGGGTTACAAATCTCTCATAAACCCTCAACAATCAACTCTCAATCTCTCCAATTGCTCCTAGAATAGAAGCCCAAAGAAAACTAAAAGTCCAGAGAGTTCGGCGGTCGACCACCACTGATCCAAACGCCCAGTAGCTTATGTGCACGAATGCGGTCGACCGCACCGGTCGATCGCCAACCTGTCTGCTGCTCAGTAAGCCTGTTCCTGCCATTTTGTTTAGTTTGTAATAAGCTATTCTTATAAATACAAATGACCCCTCGAGTGGTAAGTCAATTTTTACGCCTAACAGAAGATGGTGACCATAGTGGGAGAAACCGTTCATTCTAATGAATTGGTGGTAGTGCAGTTCAATGAAGTTGCGGAAGGGACAACCGTTGAGTCCCTTATGATTGAGTTCAACCAAACCAAGTATAAAGAATACTTGTCTTTTTTCTCCTCTGGTAGCCATGCATCACGCAAACGCTACAGAGTCGTGCGTGTGGCCCGACACCAAGTGGTCGAGGCAGCCACGCTTGAGAGCTCTACCCGAGCTAAAGATGGGGGTTTTATCTCCCCAAAGCAAGCCAAAGCCAAACCGATGGCCAACCAAACCAGCCAAAGGACTACTCGATGGGTTCCTAAGCAGCACGTACGGTTCCCTATGCAAGAGGAGACTATGTTGCATGTCGGCTTGGACCACGCATTCATCGTCAACATGAACACCCCCCTCTCCAAAAGAGCCAAGCAGCGACGACTACAAGCTCTCGCTCACGAAGAAGCCCAAGTCTTCACCTCTTATGATGGCCTAAATTACTATTTAGGCTTGAGAAGCGCTAAGAAGGAACATAAAGTTCCCAGTTTTGGCGGACTACATCGAGTAGGCGAGCCTACCTATTCAGACGGGCTTCGCTCAATCGGCCTAGTCCCCAAAGCCGGCGGACTTGGCAATTTAGGTGAGCTTGTTTATATAGGCGAACCCTACTTTATGAGCAAAATTACCCATTCAGGCGAATTCAGCAAGAGAGGCGAGCCCACCAAATTAGGCAGGCTTCGCTCCCCAAGTCATGTCTCCAAAGCAGGCGAGCTTCACACAACAGGCGAGCCACACCCTCAAACAGGCGAGCTTCGCGTGACAGGCATGCCTCGCTCAATAGGCAAAGCATAGCAGGCTCGCCTAAATTTTAGCCTTAGCCAAAATGGCAAAACTAAAACAACTCAAGCGAGCGAACCTCACCCGAATGAACAGACAACTCGAGCTCGCCTAAACTCTGAACCTCGCCTGTCAAGGCAAGGTCGTATGGAGTCAACACTCAGGAAATTTCCCAAGTGTTCTCATTCTGTCTCCTCCGAGTCTCTTCCATGCAATTGCACGATTGGTCCTCCAACGCTAGGGGTGGCCACCACCAGCCCGCAGGAGATCTCAGGGATCATCTGACTTGCAAATGTACTATTCACGAGGCTAACCCTCAGCGTCATTGTGAGAGGCACATCTAGGCGGTACTTGCTAACTGCCAGTGTGCTGAGGTGCCCAAGCCATCAGTCTTCGGGAGGCTTTCTCAACAGTCTCCTGAGCCAAGACATCCCCTCCAAAAATGTCATCGTCAGAAGAGGCGAGCCATGGGTGACTTAGAGCTCCCGGAGGCCACAGCTAACATGGCTGGGAAAGATAAAGCCTGGCATTCAGATTCATCAGACCTTGAATATACCCCGAGGTTCAGATGGCCCCCTGTTGAAGACGGTGGTGTGTACTAATGCACTCACCTTCAAACAGGAGCATTTATCCTATTTGATTATGCTCGTTTGTCACCCATCTATGACAATGAGGATGAGGTGTGCTCGGCAGCAGCAACATCTTTGACCTCAAGCTCGGCCTACGGCAAGCACGCAAGGGTGCACATGGGGGAATCCTCAGAAGACTTGGCCAAGAAGTTTGAGGAGTAGCAGGCAACCATCAACTCTATAAAAGAGCATATGACATAACTTCTGAACAAGAAGAAGAAGAAGAAAACTTCGTGGAACCAGCAAAGACCCTCGAGGAACAGGGAGTGAGAGCTTACTCCTTCTCACACAATTGAAGAAGAGGATAATCACATATCTCATTCGGATTGTTCTAACAAATCCTCGGGAAGACACTCTCATTCGGGTAGCACTCCCTGAGACAAAAGGTTCAATGAGTTCCAGAGTCAGCTCAACGCCTTGAAGCTCCAGAGAAACATGAACGAATGGGGGTGGTTCAACTGTATCCAGTCGAATGGGATGCAATCGCCTACCCAACAAAGTTCAAACCAATAAACCTAGTCCAATTTGATGGCAAGGTCTCTCCCTCGTAGCACATCTACTATTTCCTATCTTAGACGAGATTCCTCACGGGAAATGATGCCATTCTCACATGACTATTCATTGGTACCCTGAGAGGAGTGGCCTTTGAGTGGTTTCATAAACTGGAACCAAGCTCCATCACGACATGGGGCGATGTGGAGAGGCTTTTCTTAGCCAGTTTCTTTGATCACGATATGGAAGTATCGATGGCCACTCTGCTGGCCAACAAACAAAAGAAGATGGAGTCAGTCAATGATTTCATCAAGAGATTTAGGAATTGATCACTTTAGTGTCGGGACTAAGTCTCCTTGAGCACCCTGGTTGAGATGTATCGCAACAACCTCTCAATCGACATTCTCTCCAGAATTGGCGTGGTAGAAACTCGGACCTGGAAGGAACTTGTTCACCAAGGTGATTAAGTCGAGAACATGATCAAAAGATTAGAAGCTGAAGAGTCTCAGCCTAAGAGCAAGGCTTCAAAACCAAACACCTCTAGGAACCCTTAGTCAAGAGGGAAGGAGATCATGGCTATCGATTCCGCTCCAGCCCCCAAGCCCGCGCAGAGGCAAAAGCCCAAGCCTTTTGAACAACGTCCATAAAGGCAATACGACTTCATAGAAGACCAGGTGGTGGCTACCTTCAACACTCTGCTCAAGAGCAATAGGATTAAGTTGCCTGAAGTCATGAAACCTGAAGACGTGAACAAAACAGATGATCCAGGCTACTGTGCGTACCATAGATTTGTCGATCACCACACCTCTAAATGTTATATCCTTAAGGATAAGCTGCTAGGTCTTTACGATGCAGGACTCCAAAAGAAGGAGAAAGTGCATAAAGTAGATACTACAAACATGGTCACCTTTAAATTCGGAACGGGTCTCCCTGAGGTTCATACACCGACAGGAGTCGTGCCAATCCCAAAGGTAGAACTAAAGATTGTCAATGATGACCCTCACAATTATCAAGGAAAAGGCTTGGTACCACAGACCTTGCCGTTAGGACATATGATGTGGGTTCATCACGACCTCCTCGACAACGAGCAATGGACTTCCAACAAGTATAAGGGCAAGTATAAGCTTTGTAATGTCATTTCGGCAATTCCGAACGATAACAGAGCGGAAGTAGTAACCCTCACCGATTCTGATGAGGAGGCAGATGCATTGATCACCCGAGCAGGGAAGGACTTTTCCAAGATCTACCCTCGGACGGCAGAGCGTCCGGCAAGGCTACATGTAGGACTGCCACCGACAGTTCAGCCAAGACCTGACAGGCCGAGCTTGAGTGCTCAACCCTTTTGGTTCGACCTACTTGCCCAGCTAAACTTAGCCCGTGGGGGGGGGGGGGGGGGTGATTAGGGTCTTATGCTAATCTAATCTGATTTTATGCCAATTAAAACTATTAACAAGTTATCCTAGCAAGATTGAAATACAATAAGATAAATGAGCTAGGATAAGCAATATGAACAATAAAACATATCCTAGCAAAGAGATATACTATGAGATATATATGCAAGGATATGAAACTAACATAAGGGTAAACAAAATGAAACAAGATAGTGGATGATATAAATAATGAGACAATGGCGAAATGAGCAATGAGCACAAATAAGAATAAACGCCAAAGCACACTCAAACACAATCAAGTGATCACGGAGTTCAGACCTTCCGTCCTACGTCTCCGCTCCCTACTCCCGGGGAGAAATCCACTAACATAACCGAGTTTTTTACGCTCACCCAAATAATGTTTAAAACCACACTATGTCGGTTTTCAACGATCACCGATCAACGTATACACTCACACTCACAATGTCAGTTTTCAACATTCACCGATCAACGTACACTCCTCACACTCGATTTTCTAGCTAACCGAAAACTTTACAATCTCACAATTGTAACAAATAATAAATTTGTTCTCTACAATAGATGAGAACTCAATATAGCTCACTCTTAATTGTTACAACTCCCCACAACCCAAATTATACTATGAATGTAAATACAATAAGCTCAATGGTTGTGTGTGTAAGCAATGAGAAAATCAAAACAACTAAACTCAATTAAAATCTAGCATATAGAAATTATAAACAAAACAATAAATAGCTAGAAATAGAGTTTAGGAATTCTTCTCTGAAAATCAAGTTGGAGAGGAGGATTAAAATTAAGTTCAAACACTATACATGATCTTCTCCACTTGTAAAATAATCTTCACAAACCAAACAGACTTTGAACCCAACTAAAACCCTTTTCAAAACTCTTTTAAACTTCTTTAAAACTATCCATTAGGTTACTGAGATAGAATGGGTTTAGGCTTTATATAGGAAGATAAACAATAGCAAAAACCCCAAAGAAAAAGACCAAAAAAACCAACAGAATCGAAAATCAGATTCTGTACAAAATAGCCGTTGGAGTATACGACGGTCGACCGTGGAAAACTCACGGTCGACCGCGAGCCAGCTTTGAAATTCAGAAAACTTCCAGATACTTTGGCGGTCGACCGTGGCGGTCGACCGTGGGAAAATTCGAGCTGACGGTCGACCGCGAAAGTTTCTGTTAGCTCTGCAGGCTAAAAACAAAAGCGCGGTCGACCGTGGCGGTCGACCGTGAACTGATATATAAAATTTCAGGTTTAAAAACAGTTTGCTGATTTTTAAAACACTGTTTAAAAATATCAAATAAATTCTAAAAATTAGGAAACTTTGAAAAATAATTGTAGACATGATAATACACATGCTACAAAAACTGGTTTTCTAAAAGGACTTCCCATTTGTGAAAACTTGTCATTTTATCAAAATGTCTAAAACATGCAAATATGATAAACTTGAATTTTGATGTTTTGACATAAACCAAGTTTTGAAACTTTGTAAACTAGTTTTATAGACTTGATAAAAGATACAAAATGTTGTTATGAAGTCTATGAACTACGAACACAATCATTTCACAAAATTGCATATTCTATGCAATATATTCAAAACACTAAATATGATTTCATTAAATATAAGCTTGTTAAAGATGAAATCATATATAGGCATATAAACATGAAAAAAAATAGTATTTTCTAATTCTATTCATTTGTTTCATATATAAACTCAAAAACTATTAAACCAAAAACATATATGTATATATATAACTATATATATGCAAAACCAAAACCAAAACTTATGTGTGTATATATATATATATATATATATATATACAAAGAAACCAATAAATGTGTGTGTATAGATAATTGAGCTTAGAGTACGTAATACACATAATATAAATCCTAAACTAGTTACCTAAGCTTGTGATCTTCAATGAAGCTCTATCTTGGTACACTTGCTGATGAAGCGGGAACTTGAATCTTTAACTGAATAGCATTGCTTCACTCCACAATTCCGCCAACCTCCATTTGATATGATTGTGTATGCTCGATTTCATCCATCCTCCATCTAGTTGTTTGTCTACAATAAATAGAATTATACAAACACTATACAAACAACACTAGAAGTAAATTGTTAGTTAAACATCATCAAAACAAGAAGGCCAACAAAATATTCCGGCCATGATCACCTTGTACGACCTTCTGTGGTTGTCCAGGCGACCCGCGAAGCCCTACGAGAGGCACTGACTGATTCAGAAGTTTTGCCACACATTTCTTGCCCACTCCCAAAGAGGAAGTAGAAACAGGATATCCACAATGCTGCTATGCATCCAAACAATAGATCCTCTGCATCAATTTCACTCCAGAGGATATGCTCATCAAAAGCATATCTCACGACCGACCCCTGTACTTCACAGGATACATTGGCTCTTCGAGGGTAGACAGAATCCTGGTAGATCCAGGGTCAGCACTGAGCATTGTCCCCCTAAAGCTCATCAAGCGCTTAGGGGTGCCTCAAAAGCGGTTGTCTTCGACAACCACCACAATCTTTGGCTTCAACGCCACTACAACTCGGCCGCTCGAGAAGATTCATCTCAAATACTGATTGGGTGACATGAAAACTAAGGTGACCTGCTATGTCATCGACGTAGAACCCTCATACAACATGCTGTCGGGTTGACCATTGATCCATGGTAGCAGGATAGTCCCATCCATGTTACTCTAATGCTTGAAATATATGGATGACTACGACCAGGTGAAGACGGTAGTTGCGGATAAACAACCCTTTAAAAGGGTTGAAAACTACTTCACCGACTCCCTACTCTACCAAGACTCAGAACCGGGGAACAAACCATCGATCGAGGAAGGGGGGAATGGTAATGAGGCCGATAGTGAGTCTGAGTGTAATGAGGGTCTTGTCCTAAATGACATTGAGCCCATTGTAATTGGTTTCGAAGGCCTTGCTGTAACCGACGCTGACAAGGCAGACGGACTTACTCTAAATGAAGAACCTCATCTTGCACTCCAATTCTTCTTTACACTTGACAGTGCACTCGACATTTGTCACGAACAAGTAGATGATCGAGTCCTTGCAAGAAGTCTTTGTCATACCCCCTGGAATGTTTCTTAGCAAGAGATTATCTACGGAAGGATAGACCAACCAGGATGCACACTGTAGGACGAGACAGATGAAGACGAACCCGCTCCTCAATTCTCATGTTACAGCCCCATCGCAAAATGTATGTTGGAGAGGATGGGTTATGACTTCATCTGCCAAGAGGTTTGAAATATGACAAAGGCTAGAAAACACCCCTTTGACCTGCCTATGTCCCTAAAGGGAAGCCTGACAATTACTATGGCAAAACCCGAAGAGAATTAGGTTACTCCTCTTCCTTAGTGTTGTACTATAATTTCGGTGAAATATCCAATGATGCTCACTCAGATGATCAATCGTCGACGTCCTTGACTTGGGATTCAGATGTCAGCATCATGGCTTTGTTCAAAGACTTCACGGTCAACATGGCTATGGTTGATACCGCTAAAATCCAAGAGGATGAACATATTCCACTTTATAATGAATCATGGGATCGTCATGTTAGTGCCTAGTGGAGTGGTCACTTCGAACAGCGTGAACTACCCACAGAGGACAAAGTACTCCAAATAAATATGAGAGATGATGCAAGTCCCAAACTCATATTTATCATAATAGCTTACCTCCCCAGGAGAAGGAAGACCTCATATCCCTCATACGGGAATATATCGATGTCTTCGCATGGAATTATAAGGACATGCTCGACCTTGATCCTCAGATTGCCATGCATCGCCTCAATATTGGCTCAGGTGCCAAACCCGTCAAACAGCAGCAGAGACATTTTCATCCACAAATTATAGAGGCTATCTAAGCCGAGATGAAGAAGCTGATCGAGTCAGGCTTCATCAGAGAGGAGCAACACCCCGATTGGGTAGCTAACATTATTCCAGTCCTGAAGAAGAATGATAAGATCCACATCTGCATCGACTTTAGGGACCTCAATGCTGCTTGTCCAAAGGGCAAATTCCTTTTGCCCATAACGGATGTCATATTCGAAAACACCGATGGTTTCGAGAGGATATCCTTCATGGATGGATTCTCAGGATATAATCAGATCAAGATGCACCATGTGGACGAGAAGCACACTTTGTTCAGAACTCCGATGGGGGTGTACTGTTACACAATCATGACCTTCGGGCTCAAGAACGCCGGCGCAACCTATCAACGTGCCATGAGCTCCATCTTTCGAGATCATCTATGAAAGACAGTTGAATGCTACGTGGATGACCTAGTCATGAAGAGTTGCAATAAAGATGAACCCTACAAAGTCATTCTTAAGCATGAAGAGTGGTAAGTTCCTCGGATTCGTTGTCACGAAAACGGGGATTCACATTGACCCCGACAAAGTGTGAGCTATCCAAGAACTCCAACTACCCAAAAATCTCAGGGAGTTGAGGGGACTACAAGGATGTTTGGCCTACATCCGAAGATTCATCGCAAATCTTTCAGGCAAGTGCTATCCCTTCTCCAAACTGATGAAGAAAAGTGTTTCCTTCATATGGGACGAGCCTTGCTAACAAGCTTTCGATGAGATCAAGAGCTATCTCTAAAATCCACCAGTCCTGGCGGCCCTGATCTCAGGCAAACCCTTCCTGATCTATGTGCGGGCAATGGAGCATTCTCTCAGCACCATCTTAACACAGAACGACAATGCCAGCCATGAGCATGGCATCTACTACTTGAGTAGGACTCTACAAGGAGCCGAACGATGATACCCCATGGTCAAAAAGTGATGTCTGGCCCTAGTGTTCGCAATTATAAAAATGCGACACTACTTGGTTGGTCAAACCATTCATGTCATCTCCCGAATGAACCTTATCCGAGTCTTCATTTCATAGCCTGGGTCCTTGAACTGGCGCCTCAAAAGGTGGGCACTCTTGCTGTCTTAATACCACATCCACTTCCTGCCGCAGAAGTCTGTCAAAGGACAGACAATTTACGATCTCATAGCTAGCCACCCACTCGAGTCGAAGGCTGACTTGTTTGAAGACATGCCGGACGAAACCCACAAGGTCAATGCTACCTCGCAGGAAGAAGTTTGGTGACTATACTTCGACGACGCTTCTCACGTGGGCACCAGCGGGTCTATCGTAGCTGAGTATTACCCCGGGCTTTCTCATTGACTGAGCCATGTACCAACAATGTAGCTGAGTACAATGTGCTGCTCATCAGACATGACTTTGCCAAGGAGTTGGGGGTGAGGCACCTCTAAGCCCACAGTGACTCTCAGCTCATCGTCAGATAGATGACGGGAGAATATGAAGTCAGAAATGACGACTTGATTCTTTGTCACCAAGCGGCTATCAAGCTAGCCAAATCATTCGACAAGTTCCACATCAAGCACGTAATTCATTCCAAGAACACACACGCAAATGCATTGGAGTCATTGGCAGCAAACCTAGCCCAGCAGCTCGGGATGAGCCAACACGTCACCGTCGTAAGTCAACAACTCTACCAACTGGAAGATGCCCTGGAGGTGAATGCAACTCACCAAGATTTAAGCAAATCCGAGTAGAGAGATTGGCGCTTCCCAATTGTCGACTATGTCCTATATGATATACTACCTAAAGACGTCAAGGAGCGAGATTCTATTCGCAGGAGCATACTAAGATTCTACTATGATGCCACCACAAAGACATTGTATCATAGATCACATGACGGCATGATGCTTAAATGTCTCTCAATGACAAAAGCATAGGAAACCTTACAGGAAGCCCATGATGGCACTTACAGTGCTCACCAACTAGGACCCAAGCTCTGCGACCGCTTATGAAGAATCAGCTACTATTGGCCCAAAATAATCAACGACACTATCGCTTACGCTAAGAGTTACCACGCATGCCAAATCCACGCCAATTACATGCACAAACCACCCGAAGACTTGCATCCGACGAAAACTTTGTAGCCGTTTGAGACATGGGGGATGGATATCATTGGACCAATATCTCCACCATCGGCCAAAGGTCATCTATTCATCCTTGTGGTAACCGACTACTTCTCCAAGTGGGCTAAAGCTGCCCCCTAAAGAGAAGTCAAAACTAGCGATGTGATCAATTTCATCAAGCATCACGTCATCTACCGATACGGCATCCTGAGGTGCATCATTCATGATAATGGATCACAATTTGTGAGTCATGCCTTCACTCATTTCTGTGACAAATTCAGAATACAGAACCTAGCATCCACGGCTTATAATCCCGCAGAAAACGGATTAGCCAAGGCTTTTAACAAAACAATCATTAAAATCTCGACCAAGCTGACCTCCAATAGAAAGCATGACTAGGATGAGAATCTAGGTGAAAGCTTATGGGTGTATCGGACCACGGTTCGCACGTCGACCGATGTCACACCTTACTCATTGGTATACGGTTGCGAGGTCGTGTTGCCACTCAAAATTTAGATTTCATCCCTACGCGTTGCGCTTGCCATGAGGATGATGACTAATGAAAGTCATCAATAGCATCTCGCCGAGCTTGAGGTGCTAGATGAAAAGTGGCTTGAAGCTCAGTAGCACATCGAGTTCTACCAAGCTCGGATCTCTAAGGTTTTCGACAAGAAAGTCAAACATAGATCCTTCAAGGAAGGAGAGCTAGTCCTTGCAGTTTGACGACCCATGATCCTCAACTCCAAGAAGAAAGACAAGTTCCAACCCAAATAGGAAGGTCCATTTGTAATAGAAATAGTCTATTCGAATAGATCATATCGCCACGTCAAACTAAACGACGACAAGATTATAATGCTTATCAACAACAAATTCTTGAAGAAGTACTACCCTTAGTCTTCTTCCAACATACTGCACTTCGATAAGTATATGAGTATAAACTGCTTTTCTTATTTCTCCTACTAGTGCATGAGGCTAAACTGCTCCTTCTATCCTCCTACTGATGTATGAGGCTAAACTACTCCTTCTTTCCTCCCAATGGTGCATGAGGCTAAACTGTTCCTTTCCTCCCACTAATGTATGAGGTTAAACTGTTCCTTCTATCTTCCCACTGGTGCATGAGACTAAACTGCTCCTTTTATCCTCCCACTGGTGCATGAGGCTAAATTGCTCCTTCATCCTCCTATCTGTGCATGATGCTAAACTGCTCCTTCTATCCTCTCACTCGTGCATGAGGCTAAACGGCTCCTTCTTTTCTCCCACTGGTGCATGAGTCTAAACTGCTTTTTCTTTCTTCCTATTAGTGCATAAGGCTAAACTACTTCCTTTATCCTCCCACTAGTGCATGAGGCTAAATTGCTCCTTCTTTCCTCCTACTGGTGCATGAGCCTAAACTACTCCTTCTTTCCTCCTACTAGTGCATGAGGCTAAACTGCTCCTTCTTTCCTCCTACTGGTGCATGAGTCTAAACTACTTCTTCTTCCCTCCTACTAGTACATGAGGCTAAACTGCTCCTTCTATCCTCCTACGAGTGCATGAGGCTAAACTACTCCTTACAACTCTCACTCGGTCTAACCTTTCTACAGTTAGGACCAGGGCTAAAATCCCCTCTTGATTCCATCCTAGAATAAGAGGTCCGCTTTTAAAATGGACGACTAAAACTTTGAACAGTTAGGGTCATCCCAAATCTCCCACATGGCCAAACTTCCTACACTTAGGACCAAAACTAAATTCCCTCACCCATCCTTTCTAATTAGATGGTAGGTCCCCAAACTATCAAGTTAACTGCTACATCTGATAGTCATTTCTCCATCAGTCTCATTCAACTTGATGATGGATCCTGTAAAACTATCAAGTTAACTATTATCTCTGATAGTCTCCTCCTAATTTCCCCATCGATTCTCGCAAATGGCGTTGTACAATCAATCATCACACTCATACATCCCTGAACGATTTGATTCCCTTAATGTCGTCATTCCCATAAATAACGTTAATTGTCGACAAAAGGCCTACCAAACGATGTTCCCTATCGACAGTTCCCCAATCGCTCCCACAAGTAACCAGTCATTTCAGGCTAAGTCATTATATTTTAACGGCACAACCCAACCAAATTACGACTTAACAGTTGTAATTAACCTAACCTGATGCCTCGAATGGCTAAGGGTAGGAAAGAAATTTTAGCATTAAGTCTAAAAGAAACTTTCTGATACATCATCATACTAAGGGGAATAGTACGGCTAGCACGATTTAAACAGTAATTGATAAAGGCGAATCAAACCCGTTAAAGCTAAGGGTTTGATGAAAATCCTAAGTGTCGGTCAACGAGAGGGAAGTATGCACATGAGGTGTTGAAAGCAATAAGTAGACAACAAAAGCATAATTCCATTCATAATTGACTTTGAGATAATACATTTGAACAAAATTATAACAATACACTCAAACAAAGCAAAAAGAGTCTCATGAACCTGCATCATGAACATTCACGCTTTCAAGCTGCAACAGAGTCTCCTTGACGTAGCGCTTGGAGGACCTGAATCATGAACATTCGCGCTTTCAAGCTGCAAGCCTTTCAGAGTTGACTCTTCCTCGATGAGCTTGGCCTTCATTCGGGCAATGGTGGAGGCATTAATCTCAGCCTACAATAGGCATTGTCGGTCAAGCAGGTGCGCGACGAGAGCCTCTTTGTCCGATAGGTCCCTCTCTCGAATCTCCCACTCCTACACTCCTCTGATCCGAGCCTGAGCTATGAACCTCTCCACATCGGGTTCCGAGTCTGCACGCAACAAACCTTGCAAGTATGTCAGACGTAGCTCGAAACCGAGAAGCATTACCAGGCAATAAGAAGCTTCCTAGGCCTTGCCCAAATGCTTGAGATCAGCTACGTGATTCATGAGGAAAGGTCTAAAATTTGCATAAGTCCCCCAACTAAGGCTAACACTAGAGATCACTTGTTTCATAGCATTCTCCAATTACCTGAGGTGATCCTGCGCAGATCTAGAGCTCGGGGAGGTAGATCCCTAGCCAGTCACCCCTTCATCATCAAGAAGAGGCTGCAAGTAGAACCGTGAGGCAGAAGTGGGAGTGTATTCTTCCTCATCATCAGAGAGGATGACAAGTTCAGGTCGAACAGTCTCTGATCCTGCAACCGGAATCCCTCAAGCTACAAAATAAAATGTAAAGAAGTTAGAAATTTTGGCTTAAAAGGTCAGAAAGTTTCTAAGTCCTGAAGATAGGCGGCCTACGAAGCGTAGGCGAGCTCCACCATGCGAACGAAAAACAAAGCTTGCCTGACAAAGGCAGAATCTCACCTAATAACCGAGCTCGTCTGACAAAAGACAAAATCTTGCCTAAACGAAAAGAGCTCACCAGTCAAACAAAGCTTGTCTATGGTAGGAGCTCACCCACCAAGCAGAGCTCGCTCGATAAATGACACTCGCTTAAATGAAGTTTGCCTGAGTGGCGGAACCTTGCCGGAGTCGACAAAGTTCGTCAGAGAGAATGAACAAAAGTTGTTCATCTTCCTAGTCTCATGAGTTCATGAATTTGGTTTAGTCCCATAATTTTAAACCTACCATGGTGGGTTAAAGGCACGGAGAAGGTACCTATGGTGTCTATGGCATCCTCAATAGCAGCGGAGAAAGAGGAAGCCTCCTTCTTCCCCTTCGAAGCACATGCTCTCACACTTCGGGCTATCTCGAACTTGGGGAGCCTTTGTTTTCTTTGAGAAAGCTTGAGCAAGAGAATTTATGAGCACAGTGATCTTCCTACAAAGGATATGAATGCTATATATGTGAAATCTCAACGATCGAGATTTGCTAGGTCTAATGAAGCGAGCAGTTCGGATCACCCGCAGACGGTTTGATTCGGCAGTTTGAATTGAACGGCCGTGAGCTAGGCGGGATGTTTGGAATTCTGCATAAATGGCCAAGATCTAGCGGTTTAGGCACGATCTCCCATCAAAGTGATGGACAAGATCGATAGCACCACTGAACCAACGGTTCAGATCAACCGCAAGAAGACGAGGCGTCCCTATCATACCACATTTAACGTGGTATGACATGCTCACGATGACTCAACTGATGTACCCACATCGCCTTAGCTGGTTTGAGGCGTCCCTATCGGATCAAGCATGTGAACACGTGGCTCGCCCATCACCCTCTTAAGCTCGTTTGATGCTTGAGCTCGCCTGCCAACGGCTTGAGCTTGCTTGAAGACTTGAGCTTTCCTACACTACATCAAGCTTGCCTGAAGGGTTCAACTCAACCCAGGGGGCTCAAATTAGCTCAAACCAGGAAATAGCGAGCCTTTTCATTCAAAGTGATCCAAACCATATTCAACCTAATTTAGGTCTGAAAACTTTAAAGGGGGTCTTGTAGGTAGTGAAATCTGCCTAAGTGTCTGGCCTCGCCTGCCAATAGCTTAGGCTCGTCTGCATTCAGCGAGCTCAGCAAAGCTCACCTGCAAGCATGAGCAAGCTCGCTAACACATTCTGCTCGCCAGTACGAGCCAAACATCTCTTGTTTATTGATCTTGCCCGCAGAGCCCAATCTCCTTCTTGATGAGATTGCCCGTAGAGTTCAACCCCGCCTGCTTGTTAAGCTTGCACGTAGAGCTCAACCTCTCCTATTTGTTGAGCTCGCTCGTAGAGTTCAACCCTGTCTCCTTGTTGTGCTCGCTCGTAGTGCTCAACCACGCCTGTATGTTGAGTTCTTCCGTAGAGCTCAAGCTCTCCTATTTGTTGAGCTCACCCGTAGAGCTCAACCTCTCCTGTTTGTTGAACTCACCAGTACGAGTTCAACCTTGCGTGAATGCTTCGCTCGCCCACACGAGAAAAGCATGCCTTCAGGGAGTTCACCTGCATGAACTCTAGCCGACACCACCTATTCACCAACCTCTCCTGCAAGCTCACATGAGCATTCAGATAGTTTGCGAGCTCGCTCATAGCTTTACTAGCCTCGCCTAAGCAATGTAAGCGGACTGCTTGCTTGTGGGAGTGGGCCTACCCACTTTCCATGTCCTGGGTGATGATGAGGCATGGCTCTCATCACCCATATAGTGGTCACATCCCAAAGCTAGGAGAGGGCATGGTGCCCCTCACTCATTGGTGGTCATATCCCACAAATCAAGGGATGTCCCATGCCATCCCTTTCCTATTTAAAGCTATCTTCATCCAACGTGAAGGAGGTTGGAGATTTTCATACTCAAGGCTCTTCAATCAGAGACTGAGGTTAGTGGTTGATTGGCTAGGACTTGGCAATGCTATTAATAAGGCTCTTCAATTACAGACTTGTTTTGGGGCTCACTTGCGTGGTAGAACATTCCTAGCTCCTTGCTTAGATTGTTGAAATAGACTCAATCACAGGCTTGTTTTGGGGCTCACTTGCGTGGTAAAACATTCCTAGCTCCTTGCTTAGATTGTTGAAATAGACTCAATCTGAACACTAAGATTTGAGGCTCATAAGCTCTCTACAAACCCTTGCATTGTAGCTCTCTCTAAGCTCACGGTTTTGATATTTTTCAAGCTCGGGTATAGTCAAGCTAAATCATTCCAGAGCCTCTACTATGTACTGAGGCTCTAACTGCAACTTCGATCGGATCATCCAAGGGAAGCAAACTCGATGCGAGTTCTAAGGAAGGCATCCTACCATTGCCAACGAATCCACGTTAAACAAGGAGGGTCATTCTCTTCTCCTCTGTTGTAAACATTGATTATAGTTTGTAATAAGCTATTCTTATAAATACAAACGACCCATCAAGAAGGAAGGCAATTTTTACGCCTAACAATGTGCCTTAGGTAGAGTATCTCTTCCAAAATGTAAGCAAGAAAGGAAAAGTTTATCCAATCCTTGCAGTTACTAGGATTGAAGTAGAGACCAATATCTTTAACCATAGTCCTATTCATCATACTACTAATTTGGATGAATGTGGGTTTCACGTGAGGGATAAATTTCAGAGTTTCCACAATCAAGCTAAAGAACCCATTTCTGCTCAAGATTTAATTATGAGATTTTTATTGATATGGTTGAAGGGATGGATCATGCCTTCTTGGCCAAAGGATTGCGTCTCAATCAAAGTGCTTTGTCTTTTGATCTTAATAGATATGGATAGCGTTTGCTTCTTACCATGGTTAGTTGTATTCATCATGGGGTAAGGGAATTAGCCATTGAGTACTTGAATCAAGAGGAGGGATGTCTGAGAGAAAAAGTCCAAAATACCCTAAAGCGGAGCTACCATACACCTATCTAATGGTGTGGTACATGCTTCACTATCCTTCACTCATGTCCGCTGCTGCCTCTTGCAAAGGAGAAATTGCACTATTGCAGTGATATGAGTCTTCAAAATGGACTTTATGATGTGCTGTGGAGATTAATTCACTTGTATAGAATAAGCATTACTAACTCTACTATTTCTTTTCCTAGGATTAGTGACGCTAATCCCCGTAATGAGTTTGAGGATGGCTCCTGTGCTAAGGGTTCAGATGCTTATCTAGTAGTTGTTTCAATTGGCTGGTCAATATTAGACTAAGAGTCGAGCATCTCGACTCAAAGAGTATTTGATGCAGAGGCAGATGAAGAAGACTTGGGAGCACTAACTAATAAGGCATCACTACAAAGACCTATTGGTATTAGCATACCCAAGTTAACAGAGTAGACAGTTATCTGAGGAACAGTTGGTAGAGAAGCTCATGGAAAGAGACCACTACAAGTCCAACGCTTGCAAGAATCATCAAAGAAGCAGTGCATAGAGTGTCCGCAGTCAGTGAAAACCTTTGTACCGGGTGAACCTCTTACAGCAAGGGAGGAGTCTCCTATGATTTTAATGCAAGAACCGGTGATGGCAAAAAAGCCTCCCATGCCCAATCCTGGGATGAGGAGCCTTAACCGATGGTTGTTTCTGTAGCAACTATAGTGGGTGTTCCTATTACCAATGAACCTGAACCAAAGGCTAGTATGGCAGTAGGTCCCATTCTAGTTCTTGCTACATGGCGCAAGATAATTATAGATGAATCGTCCAATTTTGAGGACAATGATGATGTACAATTTTTTCCTCTTCCATAGAGAGTTGGAATGACAATCCCAGATGTTTTGAACCTCAAGTTGAAGGCAAGATTGTTGAGGTACCAGACATATTCATCGTGCTAGTGACCATGGCCGATGTTGTTGAAGAGGTGCTAGTAGATGTAATGATGATGACGACATTAGTTGTGCGGACATTCGGATCCTTAGTGACCTCAGCACTACGCGTCTCTACCATGGTGGATGTTTTGAGTGTGTTAGCTTTGCTCGCATCATTCCTCATGTGAGGAGGTGTTTAGATTCAGGTCTCTACGATCATGTCTTCAATTGTATCTAACGCTTTGGTGGTTTTGACTGGGATTGGCTCGTCGAGTCATATGAAAATTCCTTAGTCTTCTTAATCTCTACATTCTGATGATTCAATTGAATTAGAGATTTAAATTTTGATTGAAAGTCTAATGAAATTATTCAACTAGAGCATCAACAACATCATAGCTACAAGAAGAGGCTTGTCTTCTCGGATTGTTTGCTTACTGCAAGGTTAGCTTGGCATTCTTATATCAATTGTTGGGGCCGAACGCGCTAAGCCATACAAGAGAATGATCGATGAGGTTGAGCTCTATTTTTAGGAACTTCTTGGATTTAAATGATAGAGGTGTGGTGTAAATATATCGTATGAATTTTAGAATCATGAATGACTCTGTGGGGAGAATGGCTGAGTTATGGAAACTAGCTCATCCATATGATAAGAGAAGTCGGTAGAGGTGTAATATTAACCAGTCAATGAGATTACGCTAATAGAGGTGTGGTGTTAACATATCAGGTTTGAAGATCTGATACTATTTAGAGGTATAATGTTAACATGATAACACTAAAAAAATAATAGAGATGTAATGTTAACATGTTGAAGAGAACAACAGTCCAACCCATACCAAAAAATCTCCTCTTAAATGGTAGTAGACAAACAATTTAAATATGATGATGAAAACAAAGGGTCTAATAGATATTCTTCAACTAGAGACTTTTAATTCCTGAAATAGGGTTGTATTAAGACAAGAAATACAAACCTTAACAAAACAAGTGTAAGACCCACAAACAATATTTGCTTCTTTACAACGAGCAAATCAATTATTAGATAATGACAGTTCTTTATTAAACTAGTATTCTGATAATAGTCAAAATGATTCATCATTAGAAATAAGTGAGTATGAAGATACTCTTGTCATAAACATGGCAAAGGAAGAAGTTGGAGAATCATGTAGGCGAGTCCTCTGTCACAAAGTCACCTCCGACACAAGAACCTAAAAAACCTAGTTTCTCGCCAGGTCAATGGGAAAAATTAGGATGAAATGACTAACAGAACCAAATGTTTGGTATACTAGAGTTAATAAATCTTAAGTCTATGTCATCCTCCTTGGAGGAAAAGCAAAGAGATCTACCATCACAAATGCGGACCAAATACAAACAAATGTTTGAAGAAGCCGTAATACTTAAACCTATAAGCATGAGAGGACCCTATATCAATATAGACAACATCCCGATAAGAGAAAGAACAAATTATGTAAATAGCTAGAGCCAAGATATTATTGGGATAATGAATTTTGACGAATGGAAAACACCCCAATTCATAGAATATGTAACTTCCCTATTTGACAGTATGGCCGCAAATTGGGTAAAGTTATTATATGTTATGAGAGATGAACATAAAGAAAAAAAATGAAAAAACGTAACACTAGAGCATGCTTAATCTTTAATTATGAATGAATTATGCAAGGACCTTTGTGGTCAATCATTAGCTAAACCAGATCCTAGAATAGAACGAAAACTTTTATAGATGAGATTATTTGAGATATATTATGTAGAAGAATTTTTAATAGACTATTTTAAAATACTCTATCATCTTGAAAATAAACAATGAATGGACTGGTGGACTGAAATGTGTTTAAAAAACTACTTAGACCATGGGATGCTTCATTAGAAGTCATATATGAAAAAAGGTCCCTCCACAAGAAAGGTCTAGTGGTGCAGTTTAGCTCTAAATAAGAGAATTAGAATAGTACTGTCAGCTATCTAAGGTTTTCAAACGAACAAAAAATCAATTTAGAGATAGCGCCCTTGGGCAATCTTGTTATGACAAGATCTAAGGTTATCCCTTAGAATATGGTTGTTGTAAACCATATAAAAAATGAAAATCTTATAAAAAGAATTCTAAAAATCATATAAGTTTAAAAACAAAAATTTTCTAAGCAACAAAACATTTTTAGGAGAAAGCTCAAGAAAAGAAAAAACTAACGATAAAACCCGGAGCCTCAAAAAGTACATAAAAATGTTTCATATACGAAGAATTTGGCCATTGTGCAAATAAATATCCTAAAAAGAAAAATACAAATGAAATAATTGTAGAAGATATTGAAGAATTTGGATTA
>NC_033796.1:83846582-83853519 GCF_001876935.1 Asparagus officinalis | reverse complement strand
CAATTCATATTATGAATTAGTAACATAATCTGACACAGAAAGTGAGGGATCATGAATATCCTCAACTTTACATGATGACTAAAGAAACTAGCAGTATATCACGAGAAGATATAAAATCTTCTGAATAGTATTTTTAATAGCTAATAATTCATTGTCATATGTTGCATAATTTTTCTCTGAACCTTTGAATTTTTCAAAGCAATATGCACATATTTCAGGGTCTATTTAGTTACTATTTCCCTTTAAACCAGGCTCTGATACTAATCTTGAGCGGGAATGTTTTGGTGGAAGTGAAAACAATTATCTTACCTATTTGTACCTCAAATAAACTGATTACTTCTCTAGACATTTTGCTAAAGAAGGTGCTTGTTTGGCTAAGTGTTACTATAGATTCCCACTGTATGCCTAGCACTCAGTTTCCTAACCCGGTTTCTATAATATCTTCTACAATTATTTAATTTTTTATTTTTTTAGGATATTCATTTGCATAGTGACCAACTTCTTCACATATGAAACATTTGTAAGTCCTTTTTGAGGCTCAGGGTTTTACTTTTAATTTTTTTATTTTCTTGAGTTTTCTCGTTTTTGAAAAAGTTTTGTTGTTTAGAAAATTTTCGTTTTCTAAACTTATATGGTTTTCATAATTTCTTATCATTAGATTTTCATTTTTTGTATGGTTTAAAGCAACCATATTCTAAGGGATAAATTTGGAACTTGGCACAACAGGATATTTCAAGGGCGCTATCCTTAAGGTCTAATGCTAACCGTTCAGTTTTAGGAAGCCCAAGGGATGACTACCATTTGTCAGTATAGTGTTAACTTAATGATAGTGAAAATCAATGAAAGTAATATTAACTAATCAATTTTAAGCAATAGAATGAGAGAAGTGTAATGTTAACTAGTTAGATAGAGCAAATGACAGAGATGTAATGTTAACCAGTCGAGTTTAAAGAAATACAGATTGTTCAGAGGTAAAATGTGAAAGTGCTCTGATACCAAATAAAAGTACCCTAAGGGGGGGGGGGGGGGGAGGAGGTGAATAGGGTATATGATAATCTAATCCTATATTAATACCAAATTAAAACTATTTAATGATTTTCCTAGTAAGTATGGAATACAACAAGTTATATGAGCTAGGATATGAGATAGTAGGCTATATAAACAATGAGTATGAGATATGAGCAATACGGGGGGGGAGGGGAGGTGAATAGGGTATATGATAATCTAATCCTATATTAATACCAAATTAAAACTATTTAATGATTTTCCTAGTAAGTATGGAATACAACAAGTTATATGAGCTAGGATATGAGATAGTAGGCTATATAAACAATGAGTATGAGATATGAGCAATACGAGCAAAATAAAAGAGTGCGGCAAAAACCAAACGCAAACACACAATATGATCACGGAGTTCGGTCACCCTCGACCTACGTCTCCGCTCCTCACCCTCGAGGAGAATCTCCACTATCATCACAAATGGCTACACAATCAGTTTCTAACGCTCACCGATATACGTTTATAACACACATAATTGTAATCACAAATACACCCTCTAAGTGTTAGCTTAGCCCGTGTCACCATTCTCAAGTGCTTGGATTTACCACATCTCCCTAGGTTTTACTACTAATGTCACACCTCTTGGAATTGACACTGTCTCTCCTAACCACTTCTCTCGGTGTCCTTATGTATTACAATGTGATCTCATAATTAAGCACAATAAAAATGGTTTGTTCTCTATTACAAAGATGAGAACTAAGTGTAAGTTCACTCAATCACACCCACAACCCAAATTATACAATATATGTAAATATTCAAGCTCAATGGTTGTGTGTGAAACAATAAGCAATAATACGCTAAACTTAATATAAAATGTAGGTCAACGAAAAGATAATCAATAACAAATATAAATATAAGATAGAAATTAAGTTTAGTAAAACTTCTCTGAAAACAATAGAGATCGAGATATGAAAGTTGAAGCTCGAAACCGAAATGAACTCCTCCTCTTGTAAACCTCTTTTTACATAAACTAAAACACACTTAAAACTCGTATACAAACTTTCAAAAACTTATAAAACTTCTTCTAAACTTCCATAACAAAATCCAAGTGTTGAGGACTATATGTAGTCTCTCAACGTATCATCCCAAGCCAAAGGAAAGCACAAAAAATGAGGCAAAACCTCAAAAATCAAAATCTAGAAAAAACTAGTCGTTATACAACGGCACACTTATTGGTCAACTTGTGGCACTCTACCGGTTGACTAAAACACTATTCATCGACAGAAAACATGCACGACAGATTTGGCAGATCCTGATAATTTTGCGTAGCTAGATTTATGAAATCTATTAAAAATATCAAATCAACTTCAAAAATCATGAAATTTTGAGGGGCATATCTAGACATGTATATAAATATTTTAGTGAATGATTTTCTAAAATATCACTTCTCATTTGTGAGAAGTAATTGTTTTAAGATAGATATTCCAGATTCTAAAAACTGCTAAAATACTTGATTTTGTAAAATCATTTTGACATAGTAAATCAACTCCAAAAATAATAACATTTTGGAAAATATTTGTAAACATGTAATAGAACATGTTAGAAAAAGACTTTCTCAAATTTCATTTCCTATTTGTGAAAAAGCATTTATTTTGTAAACTGGTTAAAAAATACGAAAACATCAAAATTTGATTTTGATGAAATTATTCCAAACAAATTTTTAAATACTTTAAAATAGATTTATGTACTTGAGGAAAGATATAAAATTATGTTATTAAATCTATAATCCAAAATGGTAATAAATAAAAATAAACGATAAATCAAAACAAATCTGTGTGTATGAATTTTGAGCTTTAAGTATAAACACACAAAGTATAAACCTAAAACACTATACCCAAGCTCGTCATGGTTGCGGATTAAGCGAGATTGGATCTTGACTTGAATTGTGCAAAGCTTCATTCCTATTTTCCTCCGACCTCTAAGATATCATTATTAAGATCAATTTCATCCAACCTCCCATCGAGGATCCTTGTGTAGAATACCTAACAATCAAATATAAAAACTTTAATAAATATTTTTAGGAATTGTTTGTTAATCATCAAAACTAGATTAGATAGTAGGCTCATAAACATAAAACCTAACAAAATATTAACATAATAGTGCTACGAGATTCCTAGGGTTACAGCGGTATAGTGTAAACTTAATAACTCGCTATGGAATTTTGTTGAAATTGGTTGAGAAGTGATTCTCTTGGCTAGAGGTGAAGATCTAAATGTGACTGATATCTCCCGTGGGGAGATGAATAATGTTCAACTCAAAGGTAACATTTTTAAGTAATTTTTTGTTGATTTGCGCCATAATTGTATTACCATTTGGATCAATTATGCGTATGTTCCATTTGAGTATCTACTACAAATGGGTCTTCCCATTTAAATTAGAATTTGCCTTCTATCTTGTGTGTCATAACCATAGGTTGATGAATAGCTAAGAGAAGGCCTGCTTCTTCAAATGATCATTCTTTGACTCTCTTGTTGAAGGCTCTTGAGGTCTAAGACTAGTAGATTCAATTAGTTGCTAAGCTTTAAGTCTCAGCTCATAGTGCCTCTAGTTCTTAGAGATGTTTTTGATGATGTTCTTAAGCTATCATCTTTTTTGCAAGAGCAATTCTCAAATACAGAATCTGAATCTCTAATGGTACCACATCCTCACATCTATATACTAAAGAGAAAGGCATAACGGTGGTGGGAGCGTGGACTGTTGTTTGATATGGCTACAGACACTCATCTAGCTTCTCATCCTAATCACGATTGTTGGAAGAGACAAGCTTTTTGAGAAGCCCAATTATGGCCTTATTGAATGCTTCAGTTAGACCATTAATAGTTAGGATTCTACAGCGTAGAGGCCATGTCTTGGATTTGGAACTTATCGTAAAATTTGAAGAATGGTCAACTAATAAACTGTGATCATTTTCATGGACAATCCTTCAAGGAACACCAAATCGGTAAATGACATGTTGTTTTAAGAACTTAATCACGTTAGAGGGTTTGATTTCTCTCAGTGAAATTGCTTCGACCTATTTAAAAAAGTAGTCAGTGATAGGCAAGATGAAGTGATGACTTTTAGCAGACGGTGGGCTAATTGGGCCAATGATGTCCCCACATTTTGAATGGCCATGAGCAGATAGTCAGATACAATTCTTTTGAAGGTTTATATAGGAAATCGGTATGGAATTAGCATTCATGACACTGTGTGGCATTGGTCACTATGTTTGCAATCATCGTTGACTAATAATAGCCTAAACGATAAAGTCGGTCTTGAAGTTTAGGACTGGGTTGGTAAGCTCCAAATGTACTATTATGATCTTCCTTGAGTGCCTTTTAGGCTTCTCTTTATGACAAGCAACAAAGCCATATGCTTTAAAACAATTTGTGATATGATGTTTCCGTGGCAGAACCATAGAAAATTCGTGAGGCTTGTATTTGAATAAATATTGTTTACTTCGAATCATTTGGTTGTATAACATGCAAGAAGTAGTCAATGACTAGGTTCGAAGGGGCCAGGTATGACATGCACCACGCTAGCTTCCAAAATTTCTTTTAGGCAAGATAGTTGGTGACTAGCTACTGTGATCTACTTGATAGACTTTGAAGTTAAGGTAAGAGTAGCTGAAAGCAATGCCAAAGCGTCAACATTAGTGTTCTCGAGGTGAGCTACGTAAGTAATATAAAAGCCATTAAAAGATTGAGCAAGCTTCATAGCCGTTTCATGATAGTTCATGAGGTCGCTTTGCTGAACCTTGTATTCTCCCTTCATCTAATTAATGATCAATATGGTATTGCCATAAGCTTAAAAATATTTCACCCCCATATATTGAGTGAGCTGCAATCTAATTATGAGGGTGTTATATTTAGCCACATTGTTAGAGCACGGCTTAGTTAATGAATAAGCCCAAGGATAGACATGATGGTAAGGATCAATGAGTCCAACCCCACTCCTGCAGCGATCATTCCTTTATAATTTCGTCGTAATGCTCCATCAAGTTAGAGCTGCCATACTTGGTGGTTAGAAATGGCATTTGATTTGGATACCTCATCCAAAATGTCTTCATAAATCTTTGAAGACTTAGGGACAGGGGCTGCCAAGAATTCAACTATTGCTTAGCCCTTAATTATTTTCTAAGATATAAACATCATGTTATACTGAGAAAGCAGTATGTCCTACTTACCCAACTAGGAATTCAAAGATCCATGATTTTTCATGAGTATCTGTAGAGGATTAACTCTTGAGATGATGTCGATGGGTTGGCTAGTTAAATAGTATCACATATTGTGGACTCCAAATACCAGATCTAGGCACTCTTTTTCAACCGGATGGTAGCGATGTTTGTTATCAATCATAGTCTGGCTAAGATAGTATATAGCTTGTTCATGACTGTTATCATTCTTTTAAGCAAGAAGTGCTCCTAGTGATTGGTCCATAGCCCTAATGTACATCATGAATAGCTTTCCCAATATTAGTGCTGCTAGGATAGGCGATTTTGTTTGACACTCTTTGATCTTATCAAAATCCTTTTGACAGGCATCATCCTATACTAAAGAAAAGCAATTCTTCATCAATCTTTGGAACCGTTTCTCATTTCCCGAATAGATTTGCTATAAATCTGCGAATGTAAACTAATCATCCTTGTAGGCATTTTAGTTCTTTTAGATTTCTTAGAGGCAACAATTCATGTACGGTCTTCACTTTCTCTTAGTTGACATGTATCCCTGTAGATGTTACAATGAATCCAAGCAATTTTCCTGATGATACCCCTAGAAAATTTTTTGTCAGATTCATCCTAAGCTGGTTTTTCCACATAGTTTCAAACACCGTTCTCAAGTCATTGAGGTGATCTCATTTGTGATGACTTTTAATCGCAAGGTCATTGACATAACATTCTACCATCTTTCATAAATGCTTACGAAAGATTGTGTTCGTCACATGTTGATAGGTACCTCTAGCATTTTTTAGGCCAAAGGGTGTTACTGTATAATAGTATATACTTAGAGGGGTTCTAAAAGCTATGTTCTTTTGATCATCTGGATATATTTTTATTTGGTTATACCCAAAGAAACCATCCATGCATGTCATTCTCTCAAACTCACACATGCTATCTATCATAAAGATCTGTGATGGGAAGAGGGAACTCATTTTTTTGACAGACGAGGAGATCCCTAAAATTGATACATAGCCGGATTTTATAATTTTTATTTATCACTACGATGATCTTAGCCAACCAATCTGGATGGTTCTTCAAGGATGAATCCACATTCGATGAGTTTGTAAATTTCTCTCTTGATTTGTTCTATCAATTTAGGGCAAAAGCATCTTTTTTTTGTTTGACTGGATTGATGTCTGGATCGATATTGAGGCGATGCATAGCTACCTCTAGATTCAATATGGGTATGCCTTCATATCTCTAGGCAAAGACATTGATATACCCTCAACTTCATAACTCCAAGAAAATACATTGATATACCCTCGAATAAGAGATATAATCTCTTCTTTCTCAACGGGTGATAAACTCTCACTGATGAAAATAGGCTTAGTGTTGGTTTCATCGCCCATGTTGAGTTGGATCACCTTATCCCCGATGGACGACTGGCTATACTGGAAACATGATTCCCACTATGCTCTAAGATGTTTTTCTTAAGTTCTTAGGGTCCTCAAATATTTAAGATTTTGCGAGCTCCATGGTTAAACTATATGAAACTATGTTAACCATGAGTTCTCCAAAAATGGCGCCAATTCTAACATCTAGAACTATGTTAACCATTTAATCTATAACTATATTAACCATTTAATCTATAAATATGTTAACCATGAGTTCTCCAAAAAAGGTGGAGAGAGAGAGAGAGAGAGAGAGAGAGAGAGAGAGAGAGAGAGAGAGAGAGAGAGA
>NC_033796.1:83809600-83846572 GCF_001876935.1 Asparagus officinalis | reverse complement strand
GAGAGAGAGAGAGAGAGAGAGAGAGAGAGAGAGAGAGAGAGAGAGAGAATTAGTGACTATTAGTTATAGATTAAATGGCCATTAACTTAGAAGATAATGAGAGAACTATTTCCCCTACAAAATAGCTTTTGGAATGGTCAATTTGGGAAGTTCAACAATAATATCATGGGCGACGTTCGTTAAGAGATCTTAGGCAAAGTTTGCTAGAATGTATTATACACTTGTGGCCACTAACACACGTGCTATTTATGGCATAATAAATGTGTTAGTATTATACACTTGTGTTGGTATATAAGCGAGCAGGCTCGTACATGTGTAGGCACTAAAACATGCCTAGAAGCAAACGGGGGTCGAACCTCATGCAGATGAACCTCGTCATTGAGAATGAAGTTTGTCATTGAAGATGAGACTCAATCCAAAACTCGCCACTAAGGACAAAGAAAATCTAGATGCATCAAAGCTCATTGTTGGATACGAAGTTTAAAACTCTTTGTTGGAAACGAGTATCGGAGTTTGTCAGATGACAAAGCTCGTCAGTAAAGATGAAGCTCATTCACGAGACTTGCTACGCAGTAAGATTAAGCTATTCAAGATGAAGTTCATCAGTGAATACAAAGCCCGTCAGATAAAGTTTGTCATTGAAGACAAAATTCATCAGAAGAAGTTTGCTATATTGTGCAGCCTGCCTTACCAGACAAGCCTCGTTGCACATTGAGGCTAGTCTAATTTGATGAACCTTGTCACATAGCGAGGCTCGTCATCCACACGAAGTTTGGCTGTAACAATCACGATGACCAAGTTAGTCCACGTGGGCTAAATTGTAGGATGTAGTTACGCCTCTCTACCCACGATTTCAGCACGTCGGTTACATGCTAAGAGCTTATAAATAGCCATGAGCAGCAATGAAAAAAGAGAGATTTTTTAGATCATAGAGGATTCCAATGAGAGCATTTGCACACAAGCCTATGACCTGAACCTCGGTTCTTGCAGCGTAAGCCATCACCAGATACCTTCGTGATCTTGTTTTGATCCTCAATAGGAAGCAAGCTCTACTTAAGCATCAAGTAAGGCATCCTTTCACCATATAAAGCCCATGTTAAACAAAAGAGAAGTCAAATTAACATTCTCTTCCTCTGTACTTTAGATAGAGCGATTGTAAGGGATTCTTACCAAGTTATAGAGCCTATTCTTAAAATAAGAATGAATCGTATATTTTTCGACCCTACAAAAGATGGCGACCACAGTGGGTGCAATCATTCTTTTTAATGCGATGATTGTGGCACAATCAAACAAGATTGCTATTGGAACTGAGGTCGAGAGTCTAGTTATTGAGTTTGACCAGTCTAAGTATGAGGAACTCCTCTCCTTTCATACCCCAGGTATCATTAGAGCACATAAGTGTCGCAAAGTATCTCACGAGATTTCAGCTAATTTGGCTTCTAGCAATCCCACTCGAGCTAGTCTCAAGGAGAAACCTCTGCCACTGATTGATGAGGCACCGAAAACTAGCCATCAGGCTAAGAAATGGGTTGTCAAGCAACCTCACCAAACCTTGGTTGTTGCTATTGAGCAACCATGCCAAGCTTTGGCTACCGTAGAACCCGCTGCTGATCCACTCTCAAGATTAGCAAGGCGTCGTCGAAGTCAGAATCATGCTTGCCATGAAACCTGACCCTTGGTCTGTTTGGATGGCTTCCACTATAAGCCACGAGATGAGGTGTCCAAGGCCTACAAGAAAGTCGTGACTTGGCTAACTGAGCATCGTCTAGATTAACCAGTGAAAGCTCGCCCTGCTGAGCCTTACCAAGACATTCAAACACGCTCTGGTGATCAACCTCATCCTCAACACGAGGTTCGATCAAGACGATGTGTTCACCTTCCAAACTAGAATTGACAAAGGTGTCTAATGTACCAGGCGCGCTCAAGAGCGACGATCGACTGCGACAGGTTCTAGAGCCTACTCAGGCCTCGGTCCTACACGCGGTCGACCGCTGCTATGGTGCGGTCCATCGTGGGCTGATATTCCAGATTCTTAATCTGGTTGTGTGTGTCGTGTTCACGTCGTGTTTAGGTGGTTCAACCATGATTAAAACAATATGAAACTTTCATGAGAGCATGTCTACAACAGATAAAAACTTCTGGAAACAAACTCAACATATATATCATGATTATTTGCATAAAATTTATATTCAAAACCCTAAGTCATGCATAAAAACTCGAAACGAAGAACAAATCATCTTTCTTTAGATTAAACCACGTTTTAAATCATTTTCAGATCTTACATACTTTTGTAAATTCGTTCTCAAACTTTTTAATATGGAAAGACCTAGTCTTTATACATATAATACAAAAGAATTAACTTTTATTCATAAACTAGTTAATTTGGCTCTATGAAACATGTAAAAAATTCTTCAAAAATATTTTTTAAAACTAGGAGGGGTATTAGCAGAACTCGCCTGAAACTTGCAGAAATACATTTTAGGATGCCAAACCAAAGCAGATCTCCAATACAAAAACCAAAATCACCCGAAAAATCTACTTGAAAGCCTCCAATATTTTCCAAGAATCAAATTAGGGTTTATGGGAGTTTGGTGGCTGTTAGGATTCTTAGAAAACTAAGAAAATTCGTGAAAGTTTGATATATAAACCAAGGAAAATGAATATGGGCTTTAGAAATCCGAAACCAACCCAAAACAGGAGAAAACTTTCTACAGGTCTCGCGGTCGACTGTGGCAGTCGACCGGCTACGGTCGACCGTGGCGGTCGATCATACTGGAAAATTCTAGTTCTCATGATTTTGGCCGTTGTGCATGTTTCGACTCTTCTCTTCTTCACGAATGTACTTGTTTATACTCAAAACACATTTTATACAACTCACATACCATTTAACTGTATTTATCAAAATAAAATTCCATATATCATAATTAATCTCATATTAATTATATTAACATAAATTTTTGGGGTTTTACAATTTCTAGATCTATTATCTTTTGTGTCAAAAATATAATCAAATGTTTGAGTTTCTTTTAGGCTTTTAAATAGGGGGAGCAATCCCAATTTCTTCGTATACTCAACCATGCTTATTGTAGGGGGAGCTTTTAGCTCTCTTTCTATTATGTTCCTCATTTTGATGTTGCCAAAGGAGAAGAAAAATGTGAGTATATTATGGTTTATATGTTGGTTTATATGTTGTTTATTAGTTTTGTGAATATTTTGATGAGTTAACAAAAAATTTATAACATATTTTCTAGTGTTTGGTTTTGATTGATTAACCCAGGTTAAATGATTCAAGAGCTTTATTGTAAATGAAGAAAATTCAAGTCAAGTCAAGATCCCTGATCAAGCGTCATATGTTATCTTTATGGTATATTATTGTAGGATGTGTATTTTGTGTTTCAAAATTTTTAAGCTCGATTATATACGCATACACATTTCTTACTTTCATCACAATTTGGGTATTTTTAAGTAATCTTTGTATTATTAACTTATGGATAAAATAATCTTTGTATACATCTTATATATATTCAATAAATTAGTTCAAAATATTTTTATAACTTAGTATAAGTCATATGTCAAAATCAAGTGTTCATACAAACATGTATTTATGAGTTTTTGCAAAACGATGAGTTTTCACTAATGGGAAATATAATTTTAAAATTTTCTTTTGTAACATCTTCATTTTCATGTTTATAAATATTTTATCAAAGTTTTACAAATTTTGCAATTATTTGATATTTTTTAAAGATGATTCAAATTTAGTTTTTTAACAGGTTTTGTCATATGTTTGTTTTCGGTCGACCGCAGAAGGCATACTGGTCGACCGACCAGAACGAGATTTTTTAGTTTTTCTTCTTAGGGTATTTCGGTCGACCAAACATGACCTTCTGGTCGACCGAACAGAACATGTTTTTTTAGGTTTGTTTCTCAAGGTTCCTCAGTTTACCGACAATTTTGTTTTGGTGGACCAATGGACACCCTTCGATTGACCGACTAGTGTCATCTGGTCGAGCGAACTTTTGACCGTTCACATAACAACTAGTTTTTCAGATTTTGTTATTTTACGATATTTTCTTGGTTTTATGGCCTTTGCTTTTTGATCCTGTATATACCCTATGCCCTTTAACTTCTGAATTAATGAAGAAAATTTGAAAACAAGTTTACAAAGGGGTTTAAGTTTGTTTAAAAGTTTTTAAGTGGTTTCAAGTTTGCTTTGTGAAGAAACTTTCACAAGAGGAGAAGATTGATTCTTTTTTGTTTGAGCTTCAATTCCATATCTCTCTCTCTCTCTCTCTCTCTCTCTTGTTATTTCTGAGAAGTTTTCTTTAAACTCAATTCTAGCATTACATATTTAGTTTTTGATTATCAATTTTATTTAAGCTAGATTTTATATTGAGTTTAGTTTTTATTATCGTTCATATTGTTTTCACACACACCTATATTTGAGCTTGAGTATTTTTAGATATAATTCATTTGGGTTGTGAGTGTGATTGAGTGAGCTAAATTTCATTCTTAAATTGTATTAGAGAACAAATTATTTTATTTGTACTTAATTGTTGAGAGTTCACTTTGTAATACACAAGTACACCGAGAGGAGTGTGTGGTGAGAGACAGAGTCAATTCCAATAAGAGTGGCGTCGGTAGTAAAGCCTAGAGAGGTTGTAAATCCGAGCACTTGAAAAAGGCGACATAGGCTAGGCCAACCCTTAGAGGGTGTGTTGTGTGGTTGCATTGTGAGTGTGTAAACGTTTGTCGATGAGTGTTGAAAATCGATTGTGTTGTATCTTTTGAGATAGTGGAGTTCTCCTCGTGAGTGGGGAGCGGAGATGTAGGTCGAAAGTGTCTAAACTCCATGATCACATCATGTGTTTTTATTGTCTATTTGTGCACTATCTCATTTGCATATTTGTTCTTATTTATATCTCCCTTTGTTTATATTGCATAGTCTAGCTCATATAACTTGTTGTATTTCATATTCGCTAGGATATAAGTAAATTAGTTTTAAATCGGCATTAATATCAGATTAGATTAGCATATGACCATATTCACCCCCATCTAAGGTAATTTCAATCTTGAGCGAAGAGAGTGGTGATGATTATGAAATTCTCGTGGGAGATGACGATGACTCGAGATTGAGCGGTGAACAGTGTTGGCCTAGGCAATCTCTTGTAGCATTTTTTTAGGTCTGAAAACGACTTCGGAGTTGAGCGATTGGCCAAGTTTTGATGATGATTTCCAGCATTCTTCCTCTCCTTAATTGCTTGATGACTTGAACATGGAGTTGATGGTTACTTTGGCCAAAAGAAGAGGTGACAATAATCAGGAAGGACTTCTGTGATGACGAGAACCTAAGCAGCAGCATCGATGCTTGCGCTATCAAATGACCAACACAAAATGGAAACTCTTTTGCAAAGGAGGGATGAAGGCTGCTATGTAAGGCAACTTTGTGCAATAGTTGAGTCGACGAAGGTGATGATGCTCCCATGGGGAATCATTAACTTCTTTAACTCCTCTCCTCATTCTAGTCGAATACTCAAGAAGAGAAACAAAAGAGCCAAAGAAATCAAGTGTTAGGGTAAATTTGGGTTCGATAGAGTAGGGTTGCAATGAATATTAATGCAAAAATAATAAAATCGAGTACATAAATTTTTATGTGGAAAACCCCCTAAATTAATTTTTAGTGAACATCACATGTAAGAATAGAAGAATCTACTATAAGAAAATTTTAAGAGTTACAATCTCTCTTTATAAGAAGAAACTCTCTCTGGTCTCTCTCCCTCTCTCTCTCTCTCATGCTTACAATCGGATGATCTCAACTTTAGGATAGGAGGCTATATATAGGTGATTTTATGGTAGGTGTATACTATTACTACAGTGTTGCTACAGTGATAGTTGGTGTGTCTGTGGTTAGTGATCGCTGTAGCGGATAGATGGTTACCATTGATATGGTGGTTGTTACTTTTTAATAATCTCTTATTTAAAGATTTAATTAAAAATCAGTCATATCTTCACCCTATTCTTTCTATCTTGTCATTTCATGTTGCTTACATTTCCATCAGACTATAGGAGAATCGACACCAAACAAACTTATCGGTGTTGACTACCTCCTTTAAAAACTCTGCTAGATTATCTTTGATATTAATTTTCTACATATCTTCTTTCTTGAACGAAGTAGTACTGACCTTGAATGTGTTTTGTCTTTGAATAAAAAGCTAGATTTCTTAATAAATGCAAAACACTCTGACTATCACAAAATAGAGAAATCTTCTTTTATTTATACCCGAGTTCCTCTAGTATCATTTTCAACCATATTGCCTCTTTATAAGCTTGTGTAGCTGCTATATATTCTGCTTCTATTATTGTTACAGCCATGAGGGTTTCCTTGTTTGGATTATTTCGCTCGACGTATCAATTTTGTTTTGTTAGGGATTTAGGTGAGAATGTTTGCATTCTAAGTTGTTAACTTTAAATATCATTGAGCTACTACTATGAGATAGATGTAGAAGGTTTTCTATGTATGAAATACACCTTCTTAATGTGTTTTTCCCAGTTTTTGAGCTTTGTGATGCGAATGCTGAATTTCGAGGACAAAATCCTCTTAAGAGCGGGTGAATGTAAAACCCCGATAATTTTTGAATGATATATTAATATGAGATTAATTATGATATATGGATATTTAGTATGATAAATATCATTTAATGGTATATTAGTATAATACCATGTGTTTTGAGTATGAACGAGTTCATACATGAGAGAGAAAAGAGTCGAAACATGCACAATGGCCAAACTCATGAAAGCCTGGAAATGCCCAGTCCGGTCGACCGCTACGGTCGACCGCCACGGTCGACCACAAAACCTGAAGAGAATTTTTCTCCTGTTTTGAGTTGGTTTCGGATTTCTAAACCCATATTCGTTTTCCCTGATATATATATATGAGTTCTTTTATGTTTTTCTCAGTTTTCCTAAGAACCCTAACAGCAACCAAACCCCCCAAACCCTAATTTAATTTTTTAGAGAAGATTGGAGGCTTTCGAGCTGGATTTTTTATTAGTTTTTGGCTTTTGGAGTGGAGAACTCTTTCAACCTTGCTTCTAAAACGTTTTTCGACAACCTCAGGCGAGTATGATCTCTGCTAATCCCCCTCCCAGTTTTCAAAATGTTTTTAAAGAGATTTAAACATGTTTTGTAGAGCCTAAATGACTAGATTATGAATAAAAGACAACTCGTTTGTATTATATGTATAAAGAATATTTTTATCTACTGTAACATGTTTGTATGCAAGATTCATGAAGTTTTTACCATGTTTGCATCACATAAACACGACGTGAATACGACACACACAAAAATCTGGAAAAAACTAGATTTTAGGCTCACGGTCGACCGTCACGGTTGATCGCGTGCAGGGCAGAGACCTAGGTAGTCTCTGGAGCCTGCCACGGTCAACCGCCAGTCTGATGTTGGCATGTGTATGGTTTTGGTTTGATTTCGGTTTGTCGAGCGTTTCTCTCGACCTTGTGATGATTAACTACAATGTTAAAACTTGTTAAACACCCGGGATGATGGTGAACTTCGGATGTGAACTCGCACACCGAGATATGTGCACTTAGGCTTAGTTTGTGTTAAATTAACACACTTTTGTCATAAGTTAAAATTTATAAATACACATGACTAGTATTTGATCTTTCACGTATCCGGAAATAGGAAGATAAAATCTATTACCTCAGAACGATTGAGTAAGAGTATTACAATAGTATCGTTATTACATGTATCCAGAATAGGGAGATAATAAATCCTATTGCCGCAGAGCGATTGAGTAAAAGCATTACAAAAGTATCGCAATAGCACAAGATGATGCACACATAGATATTTGATCAGTTGTAAGTTTTACTTCCATGATAGATTACCCACGAGTAGGGTATTTCCTTTGAGATTTTAGCACACCCGTTATGGACGGTAGTTATATTTGTTTTGGTTTGGTTGACATCCTCTTATTTTAGAGCAGGCTACTCAGATGTAATTCGAGATTATGTATTTATTCTTTATGTTAGAGATTTGAGTATGTTTCCTTGACTATTTGTTTTTCATAGAGAGCTATATGAATGATTTGATATATGTAAGTACTAACTCTATTTTCTTATATACTCCTACAGAGAGCTATATGAATGATTTGATATATGTAAGTACTAACTCTATTTTCTTATATACTCCTACCCCTTCTCCTGGGGAGAGGTAGTGATGATCTCGCTATCGTTTTAACGCTTGTTGTTTCCCCTCTTTCAGGCACCGAGTCTGGCGTACGGAGAGTTGCAGGTTGATGAGACATCTTAGTTGTCTAGTTAGCTACTTATTATACTTTGTAGTTATTACAGAACTCCACATGTAGTTGATTATTTTTAGACTCTAGATACTTATTATACTTTGTAGTTATTACAGAACTCCACATGTAGTTGATTATTTTTAGACTCTAGATTGGTATTTTAGTTTAGAGTTGAGAGCTTTTGTGAGACTTTGTTTATTTGACTTATTGTATTTGAGATCCAATTTATACTCAGAGATATTTCTATTCTATTTTAGTTAGGCTCATTATTGATATTTCTTATACTTCTTCTGTGTATATCCTTCTGCCCGATGTTGTCAGTAGGCGACCTGCTGCTAATTGGTGACCTGGGTCCGAAACGCTTTCTCTCGGGTCTTGTCTAGGAGATCGAGCTCAACCCAAAGCACTTCTGAGTTCAAGGTCTCATCTAAGTGTTGCAGTCGAATGGTCAGCATGCCTACTTCGACTTGAGTGACTGCCTCGACGCCATAAACTAGCTTGAATGGAGTCTCCCTCGTTCAGTTCTTGTGGATGGTGCGGTAGGACCAGAGGATACCAGACAACTCTTTAACCTAGTTTCCTACCGCGACGTCCACCTTCTTCTTCAATGAGATTAGGAGTGCATAATTCTTTTCCATCTTTAAAAGCTAAAGACTCCAGAAAAGAGACTAACCAGTCAAAAAAGGAGACATACATCTCCTGCTCTCGTGATTTGACAACTATGGAGTTGAAGTTGTCAAAGAGAACTAGATGTCCGTGATGCTTATTGTGGTAAACATACTCTTCATCACTTGTAAACGTACGGTTTCTCTCTCTATCCATCCTGATTAGAGTTGGTTCAAACTTCCATTTTAAACCCAAGTTAGATACTTGCCTCACTAGTTTGAAGGGTACTGAGAGCTCATTTTATCTTGATGATTAGGTTGATTACCATCTCATCTCATACATTAAAGAAACCTAGTTGGTTGCTTGACAGCAACATGAGGTGTCTAAAGGGGGAATATTTGTTGTGCCTCAGGAGGATGAGTCTCTAATTGCTAGTCTCCTGAAGGTGGAGGGACATCTGAGGTAGCTCGCTACGGCTGTGGAAGCCGGCTGAGAAGTTTGCTAGTGAAAGTAGCGAGTTTCTACTGAAGAGATTGAGAAAACTGATGAGATGTTTCTTCAAGCTGAGCTCGAGTAACGTAGCTTTGGTATGGTTCTACAAGGTAAGATTGGTCAAAACCATGCTTAGAACTAAACACGTTTTCTTAAAAAAAGTAGTCCCATGATGGGCACCAAACTGTTGATGTTAATGATCACATAGTCAATTATATGGGTTGGATGGAGGTGAGATTGATGAGGGGCCGCTTCCTTCCCCGAATATCCGGTTCTGAGTTGAGTGGCTGAAGATTACACATATAGAAACTCGTTAGAGGACAGGGACTGGTTCCCCCGTGGTTCCTCCGACAATCAAGTTAGCTGGTGGACTCGAGTGAGGAAAGAAAGAACTGTTAGAGTACTTGTGTGTGTAGTATAATTAGCAGATACTCCAGAGTCAAAAGTGCTAAAAGTCTTCTATTGTTCAGAATTTTACCTCTATTTATAATAGTATGGGAAGGGTAGAATGGATACTTCGGCCGAGCATAAGATGGCGGTGAAGAAGTATAGGATGGTGGCTGCGTCAACACCTAATTTACACGTGCTGATTGGAGAGTGGAGGTGAGATCACTGTTAGGTCTCATGTTTATGAGCCTACTTTCTAATCTCGTTTTGATAATTAACAAACAATTTCTAATATTGTTTCTAGTATTTACATTTTCCTCCAACATGCTTCCAGGTTTAAGGTTGGAAGGATTTACGTCGTAATGACGATATCTTGGAGGTTGGAGGAAATTGGAATGAAGCCATCACAATTCAATTCAAAATACTAACTTGTGCTTCATCCCTATTACCAAGAGGAGGATCACCCAAGATCAATCGTCATTTGCTTTGAGTATATTAGTTTAGGTGTTTATACTTTATGTGTTATGCTTAAAGCTCAAATATTCATATACACACACATATTGGCTTATGATTATCATTTTTGAGAATATAATGTGTTTTTGGATTATAGACTAAATGATATTGTTTTTGGATTACGGACTCCATTGCGGCACACAAATGGAAAGAGGATATAAGCAACATTCTGGACATGCTTAATGTGAATACTGTGCAGAAGCAAAGGTTAGCAGCTTTCAGTCTCAAGGGCGACATAGGAGGATGGTATCGACTTCGTTTCACCCCATAGCAAAGGATGACGGTTTCGTGGGAGACCTTTATATATCTATTTGATGAGCAGTATGTTTCGACTACAGCAAAAGCTGGAAAAGAGTTAGAGCTGGCTCGATTAGAGCAGGGGGATATGCCTGTCATGGACTTTGAGAGTAAGTTCATGTTATTGATTAGGTTCACCAGTATGTGGCATACAGAGGAGTGTCATGCTCAAATGTTCCTGATGGGACTTCGTCCAGGGTTACGTCGATACATAGTATCTCGAAGGTTTTGTTCAATACGGGAGGTGGTAGATGTTGCCATGGCTCAGGAGACAGATACAGCCATATTCAACAAGGGCAAGGACAATGGTAAGTCAGGATAGTCCGAGGACAAAGGAAAAGGGTAAGAGACCATTTAGAGGCTCAGGAGGACCCCATCAACAGGGTAAGGGTTCACATCAGTAGGGTCCCCATAATAAGGGCCATCAGCAAGACCAGAGAGCGTAGCAGCAGTGCCAATTTCAGGGGGCTTGTTACAATTGTAACAAGATTTGACACAGAGCAGCAGAGTGCCGCAGTGCACCCGCAGCAAGCCAGTAGGGCAAGACTCAGCAGCATCAGCAGAACCATGCTCAGGGACATGGTCATGACCAGTAGCTGAGGATTGAGGCACCTCTAGCAGTCCCGAGGATTGAGGGACATGTTCGAGTGGTCCAAGAGACCCAGCAGAGACAGATGGCACCATTCACTCCAGGTGATGCAGAACAACAGATCGGTAGAGTGTATACAGTTATTCCTCATGATCATGGGATGAGTGGAGCTGTGGTGGAAGGTACATTCTGTGTGAATTCCTTTCCAGCATGTATTCTTTTTGATTCTAGTGCTTCGCATTCTTTTATCTCCTATGATTTTACGTTTAGACTTCAGCTTGTAGCTCAGCCGTTAGATTTTCCTTTATCTGTATCCACTCCGTTAGGAGAGATGTCTCTATTAGAGAATATTTGTAGGAGATGCATCGTTAGCTTGGATGATTCTGAGTTCGCGATTGATTTGACCATGTTGCATATGTCTGAATTCGATGTGATTCTTGGTATGGATTGGCTATATTTTTACCATGTGAGTATCGACTATTTTGCGAAAACAGTCAGTTTGCGAGTATTTGATGGGTCTGAGTTAGTGGTAGCTACCTCCAGAGGCAATTAGTTTACGGAGTCATTTTTGGCATAGGTAGAGGATGTGATATTGCGGGATTAGGGCGCAGATTTGAGTGAGATGTGAGTAGTCTCAGAGTACCAGGATGTCTTTCAGGACATACCAGGATTACCTCCAGTGAGAGAGGTCGAGTTTTGCATAGAGTTGAAGCCAGGCACCGCACCGATTTCCCGAGCTCCTTGTCGTATGGTGCCTACTGAGATGAGGGAGCTACAGATCTAGATAGGTGAGTTGTTGTCTCAGGGCTTCATTCGACGGAGTTATTCTCCGTGGGGAGCACTGGTCCTCTTTGTGAAGAAGAAGGATGGGAGTATGCAATTATGTATAGATTATCGTGAGTTGAACAAGGTCACTATCTATAACAGGTACCCATTACCGAGGAGTCGATGACTTGTTCGACTAGTTGCAAGGTGCGTAGTGTTTCTCGAAGATAGATGTTCATTCTGGTTATCATCAGTTGCGAGTTTGGGAGATGGATATTCCCAAGACCGCTTTCTTGACTCGATATGGGTCTTTCAAGTTTCTTGTCATGCCATTTGGGCTGACTAATCCACCCGCAGTATTCATGGATTTCATGAATCAGGTTTTTTGTCCTTATTTGGACCAGTTCGTGATAGTTTTCATCGACGATGTTCTTATCTATTCGAGGTCGGAGGCCGAGCACGAGCAGCATTTGAGGTTAGCATTGAAAATATTGAAAGAGCATCGGTTGTATGCTAAATTTAGCAAGGTGAATTCTGGATATCAGATGTTAGATTTTAGGGCCATGTCATCAGCCGGGAGGGCATTACAGTAGATCCGACTAAGGTAGAAACCGTACTTGATTGGGAGCTACCGAAGACAGTTACCGAGATTCGTAGCTTCTTAGACCTAGCATGCTATTACAAGAAAATCATTCAGGAATTCTCGAGGATTGCCACACCGCTTACACACCTTACTAAGAAGGGTGTACAGTTTATTTGGAGCATAGAGTGCCAGAAGGCATTTGAGACTTTGTTGACTAAATTGACTTCAGCACCAGTTTTGGTTATTCCTAGCAGTGATAAGAATTTTGTTGTCTACACTGATGCATCCTTATTCGGTCTTAGAGGTGTATTGATGCAGACCCAGAGAGTTGTAGCTTATGTTTTGAGGCAGTTGAGGACTCATGAGCAGAACTACCCTACGCTTGACTTAGAGCTAGCAGCGGTGGTATTTACACTGAAGGCGTGAAGACATTACTTGTACGGAATATAGTTTAAGCTATTCACGGATCACCAGAGTTTAAAATACCTCTTTTCTCAGAAAGAACTTAATCAGAGATAGCGTCGATGGATAGAATTTATTAAGGATTATGAATTTGCTATTCAGTACCATCCGGGAAAGGCGAATGTGGTAGCAGATGCATTAAGTAGGAAGCATCGTTGTGGGCTAGCAGCTTTGAGGTGTTCACTTCATCAGGATCATAATATCCTCAGTCACTTTGATTTTAGGCAAGAGATTGGCGGCAGCCGTGTATTTTTAGGAGCTTTATCTGTACAGCCATCTTAGAGAGATAGAGTGGTCGAAGTTCAGATAGAGGATTCTTGGATTCAAACCCATAAGGGGGAGATTTCCAAAGAGTCCAAGGATGATTGGACTATAGGGATAGATGGAGGCCTTCGGATGAAGGGCAAAATTGTTATGCTGAACAATTTACAACTAAAGAAGGAACTATTTGATGAGGCGCATCGTAGCAGATATACAGTGCATCCAGGCACGGCGAAAATGTACAAGGATCTGAAGAGGCATTTCTGGTGGAGTGGTATGCGTAGAGAGATTTCAGAGTATGTGGCTAAGTGTTTTACATGTCAGCAGATTAAGGCAAAACATCAGAGACCTGTTGTTTTCGCCAAAAGTCGAATTTGTTGTCGAATTCATTATATCTTCGGTCGATTACAATAAATTCAAAGAAAACAGCCTTTTTATAAGACTCTTTTACACAACAAAAAGAAAATTACAACTCTTGAGAAAATAAACGCAGGATCGTTGTTTGGATCACTGCTTTCGTGGGATCTTTGCCTGTGCCGGGAGCGCTTTGACTCGTGGACCACCAAATCACAGATTCTGATTGAACCGTGAGGGGTTTATGATTCTGACTTCGTTTATCGAAGTGAGAAATTGAAACGATATCTTATCGATGTAAGATAGTCGTTCTTCTTGAAATCAAGTCAAAGCCTGATTATCAAGGATTGGCCGTAAGATCAGCACCTCTGCTCTCTCTCTGCTCTGGATTGCTCTGGATTGCTCTGAAGTACTCACAATGATCAGCCCCCTGGAAAAATGGCCTTAGGAGGGTATTTATAACCTCCAAGAACAGTTGGCAGAAAACAGGTTCGCGAGACAGCTTTTGCTGTCTCGACGGGCGAGACAGTGTTTGCTGTCCGCCCCGCCGAGATCAGTATATACTATCTAGGAATAGTAACCGCAGGCAGTTTTCGTTTTAACTGCCTTCCCACGTTTCAAACTCCGTTATTTTGGCAGTTATCTCCGTGATTCTCGCCCACGACGTTTTCCCACGTTCTTGAACAGTTAGTGGCCACGTGTAGGCAGTTGCAAAGGTAGTTTTGACCATCTGAAAGCTGTCTTACGTGCGAGACAAGTAAATTCTGTCTCGCACGGCGAGACAGTGGAAGACTGTCTCCTGTGGGCGAGACAGTAAAAGTCTGTCTCGCCCGCGAGACAGTAAAGACTGTCTCGCACGGCGAGACAGTAAAGACTGTCTCGCGCGGCGAGACAGTCAAGTCTGTCTCGCACGGCGAGACAGTCAAGACTTGTGTTTTTTCTGCCTTTTTGGATGATTTCCTCTTGAGCTGTATTTGGATATCTTTCAGCATTTTTTGACGCCTACAGATACCCCCTCCAAAGTATTCCAGACTCAATCTTTTATAGAGGAGTTCTGGGATGCTTTGGATAAGATAGATCTTACTTACGATCCTTTCAATGCTTGGTTGAGTAGATCGTGTAGAGGAACCCGTAGGTGGCTTCAACTTTTGATCTCTTTGTCTCTCAATCTATTCAGTGCTTTGTAGAATAGTTAAGATTCTTCCCGGCATCGCGTTTATCGCTTGTCGATTGTAGAGATCTTGAATTAAAGCTGGAACTTGTACTTGTGAAATCAGCTCTTGTCGTCAAGTTGACACTATTTTGAGTATTCAGGTTATTCTTAAGAATATTCTGAGTAATATTCTCCAGAATCTTCCTGTTGAGGGTAGGAAAACAGTTTAGACTCGTGTACCTATTAGAGTATTCAGGTCTCTTTTTTGTTGGTAGAGATGAACCCAGAATCGGAGAGGAAGAATTTTATATTCTATCTCCTGGTCTCTTGTTTGTTGGCAGAGATGAACCCGGAATCGGAGAGGAAGAATTTTATATTCTATCTCCTGGTACAAAGGCAATTTGAATTGGGATTTCTATTCAGAGAATCTGAATAAGGTTTGATCAATTGAGATTGGAAGCAATCTTAACTTTTATAGTTTTGATTGCACAAATCGAAGCTGGACCTCTCGTTCATGGAAGGAATCGAAAGGGGATTTTGGTTTTGGTCCTAACTGTAGTAAGGTTTGACCAAGTGGGAGTTCTGAGATGATCCTAACTGTTTAAAGGTTTGATCATCCCATTTGTGGACCTCTCGTTCATGGAACGAATCGAGAGGGGATTTTGGCTTCGGTCTTAACTGTTTAAAGGTTTGACCAAATAGGAATTTGAGACGATCCTAACTGTTTAAAGGTTTGATCGTTCAATTTGTGGACCTCTCGTTCATGGGATGAATCGAGAGGGGATTTTAGCTTTGGTCCTAACTGTTTAAAGGTTTGACCAAGATGGGAATTTGAGACGATCCTAACTGTTTAAAGGTTTGATCGTTCAATTTGTGGACCTCTCGTTCATGGAACGAATCGAGAGGGGATTTTGGCTTTGGTCCTAACTGTTTAAAGGTTTGACCAAGATGGGAATTTGAGACGATCCTAACTGTTTAAAGGTTTGATCGTTCAATTTGTGGACCTCTCGTTCATGGAACGAATCGAGAGGGGATTTTGGCTTTGGTCCTAACTGTTTAAAGGTTTGACCAAGATGGGAATTTGAGACGATCCTAACTGTTTAAAGGTTTGATCGTTCAATTTGTGGACCTCTCGTTCATGGAACGAATCGAGAGGGGATTTTGGCTTTGGTCCTAACTGTTTAAAGGTTTGACCAAGATGGGAATTTGAGACGATCCTAACTGTTTAAAGGTTTGATCGTTCAATTTGTGGACCTCTCGTTCATGGAACGAATCGAGAGGGGATTTTGGCTTTGGTCCTAACTGTTTAAAGGTTTGACCAAGATGGGAATTTGAGACGATCCTAACTGTTTAAAGGTTTGATCGTTCAATTTGTGGACCTCTCGTTCATGGAACGAATCGAGAGGGGATTTTGGCTTTGGTCCTAACTGTTTAAAGGTTTGACCAAGATGGGAATTTGAGACGATCCTAACTGTTTAAAGGTTTGATCGTTCAATTTGTGGACCTCTCGTTCATGGAACGAATCGAGAGGGGATTTTGGCTTTGGTCCTAACTGTTTAAAGGTTTGACCAAGATGGGAATTTGAGACGATCCTAACTGTTTAAAGGTTTGATCGTTCAATTTGTGGACCTCTCGTTCATGGAACGAATCGAGAGGGGATTTTGGCTTTGGTCCTAACTGTTTAAAGGTTTGACCAAGATGGGAATTTGAGACGATCCTAACTGTTTAAAGGTTTGATCGTTCAATTTGTGGACCTCTCGTTCATGGAACGAATCGAGAGGGGATTTTGGCTTTGGTCCTAACTGTTTAAAGGTTTGACCAAGATGGGAATTTGAGACGATCCTAACTGTTTAAAGGTTTGATCGTTCAATTTGTGGACCTCTCGTTCATGGAACGAATCGAGAGGGGATTTTGGCTTTGGTCCTAACTGTTTAAAGGTTTGACCAAGATGGGAATTTGAGACGATCCTAACTGTTTAAAGGTTTGATCGTTCAATTTGTGGACCTCTCGTTCATGGAACGAATCGAGAGGGGATTTTGGCTTTGGTCCTAACTGTTTAAAGGTTTGACCAAGATGGGAATTTGAGACGATCCTAACTGTTTAAAGGTTTGATCGTTCAATTTGTGGACCTCTCGTTCATGGAACGAATCGAGAGGGGATTTTGGCTTTGGTCCTAACTGTTTAAAGGTTTGACCAAGATGGGAATTTGAGACGATCCTAACTGTTTAAAGGTTTGATCGTTCAATTTGTGGACCTCTCGTTCATGGAACGAATCGAGAGGGGATTTTGGCTTTGGTCCTAACTGTTTAAAGGTTTGACCAAGATGGGAATTTGAGACGATCCTAACTGTTTAAAGGTTTGATCGTTCAATTTGTGGACCTCTCGTTCATGGAACGAATCGAGAGGGGATTTTGGCTTTGGTCCTAACTGTTTAAAGGTTTGACCAAGATGGGAATTTGAGACGATCCTAACTGTTTAAAGGTTTGATCGTTCAATTTGTGGACCTCTCGTTCATGGAACGAATCGAGAGGGGATTTTGGCTTTGGTCCTAACTGTTTAAAGGTTTGACCAAGATGGGAATTTGAGACGATCCTAACTGTTTAAAGGTTTGATCGTTCAATTTGTGGACCTCTCGTTCATGGAACGAATCGAGAGGGGATTTTGGCTTTGGTCCTAACTGTTTAAAGGTTTGACCAAGATGGGAATTTGAGACGATCCTAACTGTTTAAAGGTTTGATCGTTCAATTTGTGGACCTCTCGTTCATGGAACGAATCGAGAGGGGATTTTGGCTTTGGTCCTAACTGTTTAAAGGTTTGACCAAGATGGGAATTTGAGACGATCCTAACTGTTTAAAGGTTTGATCGTTCAATTTGTGGACCTCTCGTTCATGGAACGAATCGAGAGGGGATTTTGGCTTTGGTCCTAACTGTTTAAAGGTTTGACCAAGATGGGAATTTGAGACGATCCTAACTGTTTAAAGGTTTGATCGTTCAATTTGTGGACCTCTCGTTCATGGAACGAATAATCGGCGAACTCTTCCCCTCAAACGGTGTAAAGTTAATCAGATTGAATTTGGTCGGGTATGGTATTGAATCCCATTCCCTCGGATAAGGACATGGAATACCCGTCTTCTTAACTTCTTGAGCCGTCATCAAAGCATTGATTTTGTCATTCAGCTTGCTGACCGGACTCAGGAAGTTGAGATCGTTGCGCTAGCAATTCTTTCATTTGTTGAATAGACAACTTTATCTCTGTCTTCACTTCTGCTCTAATTTCTTCACGTTGTTTGGCTAGAGCTTCCTGAAGTATTTGAGTGAACTGATCAGCAGTGATTGTGAATACTTCTCTGATTTGTCCTGTGCTAGATATTGTACCATCCGAAGCGATTGCAGAACAAGTGTCCGAGAGTTCACCCTCTGACGACATCCCTTCATGCATTCTCTTGATAGCTCCTGGATGGAGTCGAGACTTCCGTCGGGCGATTCTTGAATTGACTTTTCCTTCTGGGGAAAAGTCGGGATTTGAATCACTTGAATGCCGCTTAGACTTTCTTTTATCAGCCACGTTGATGGTGACTTCAGGGAATTCATCATCTTGGGCAGCTGATTTTCTTTTGGGGAAATGTCTCGGCTTAGGCTTCGATAATACAGAGATTTTTCGTGGGATGACTTCTCGTTTGAAACAGTCACATTCTGATAATGCTGTTTTAACGAGTCGCGCACAGGAACAACGAGAGTTTATCTCTCGAATAACTCTTTTTCGAAAATTATTCACAACCCCAACTTGATAATACGATTCATCGGTATGATTGCCAAAAAATCGTATCGTCTGTTGGAATGATCTCCAAGGTATGACGATATCATTTGGTGAATGCGTCTTCTTCTGGGGGTATAAAACCTTGTTGGCATTCTTAGGATAATTTATTTTTGTCTTTGAGCGATCCAAGGTCATGTTGGGAGTCGCACGTCTAGAACCACCCCCTTGTGGGTATGGGGTCTTAACGGGCTCCGAATGCTGATTTTGCATAAGTCCAGACTTCGGAATCCAAACTTGGCGGAGTTTTGGTGGTTCTTTGGTCACCGTTTCCTTCCTCCTTTCTCGTCTTTGTTGTGAGAGAGCACGAGCATGAGCAGCGTTTGCCCGACGTTTTCGTATACATTCTTTGAGGGTTGAACGAGTCCTTTTGACAATAGTCCATTCCTCCGTCGTGAGTTTAGCAGAGACATGAGTGATTGGTTGTTAAGACAACTGAACCATTCGATGTCTCCTCGACTTTAGGTCCGCGTGATACCGAACCCCGTCGGTTTGTTCCAAGGCCTTAGCCATTTGGCGAGCACGGCGTTGGCGTTGTCTCTGACGAGCTCTTTTCGTCAATGCCGGCGGGCTTTGATTTAATGACTCTTTAACTGGAGAAGAGTCATTATGAGCAGAGAGGTTGCGAGTAGAATTCTCAGCAACAATTAAGCGAAAGTCTTCATCTGTAGTGGTCGCCAGTTTGTTTTCGCCAAAAGTCGAATTTGTTGTCGAATTCATTATATCTTCGGTCGATTACAATAAATTCAAAGAAAACAGCCTTTTTATAAGACTCTTTTACACAACAAAAAGAAAATTACAACTCTTGAGAAAATAAACGCAGGATCGTTGTTTGGATCACTTCTTTCGTGGGATCTTTGCCTGTGCCGGGAGCGCTTTGACTCGTGGACCACCAAGTCACAGATTCTGATTGAACCGTGAGGGGTTTATGATTCTGACTTCGTTTATCGAAGTGAGAAATTGAAACGATATCTTATCGATGTAAGATAGTCGTTCTTCTTAAAATCAAGTCAAAGCTCAATTTCAAGGATTGGCCGTAAGATCAGCACCTCTACTCTCTCTCTGCTCTTGATTGCTCTGGATTGCTCTGAAGTACTCACAATCATCAGCCCCCTGAAAAAATGGCCTTAGGAGGGTATTTATAACCTCCAAGAACAGTTGGTAGAAAACAGGTTCGCGAGACGGTGTTTGCTGTCTCGCTGGGCGAGACAGTGTTTGCTGTCTCGCTGGGCGAGACAGTGTTTGCTGTCTCGACCCGCGAGACAGTAAATACTGTCTCGGAAATAGTAACCGCAGGCAGTTTTTGTTTTAACTGCCTTCCCACATTTCAAACTCCGTTATTTTGGCAGTTATCTCCGTGATTCTCGCCCACGACGTTTACCACGTTCTTGAACAGTTAGTGGCCACGTGTAGGGCAGTTGCAAAGGTAGTTTTGACCATCTGAATGCTGTCTTACGTGCGAGACAGTAAATTCTGTCTCGCACGGCGAGACAGTGAAGACTGTCTCGCGGGGGGGAGACAGCAAAGACTGTCTTCGGCGGTTATAAAACAGTTCTGAACCTTTGAAAGCTGTCTCGCGTGCGAGACAGTGAACACTGTCTCGCGTGCGAGACAGTAAACACTATCTCGCATGGCGAGACAGTAAAGACTATCTCGCACGGCGAGACAGTCAAGTCTGTCTCGCGTGCGAGACAGTAAAGACTTATGTTCTTCTACCTTTTTGGATGATTTCCTCTTGAGCTGTATTTGGATATCTTTCAGCATTTTTTGACGCCTACACCTGTAGGAACCCTACAACCTTTACCCATTCCTGAGTGGAAGTAGGCAGATATTTCCATGGATTTCATAGTGGAGTTGCCTAAGTCAAAGAAAGGAAATGATTCTATTTGGGTTATAGTGGATAGATTGACTAAGTCTGCACATTTCTTACTAGTGAGGACGACTTATATGGCAGATATGTATGAGAGGATCTTCATTCGGGAGATTGTTAGATTGCATGGAGTCTCGAAGACGATTGTATTAGATCGGGGCTCAGTCTTCACATCTTATTTTTGGAGGAGTTTTCGGGATGCTTTTGGCAGTCAGTTGTCATTTAGCAATGTTTTTTAACCCCAGACAGATGGTCAGACCGAGAGGGTGAATCAGATCTTAGAGGACATGCTGAGAGCGTGCATTATGGATTTTCAGGGTACCTGGGAGGATTACATCCTACTGATTGAATTTGCATATAATAATAGTTATTAAGCTACTATCGGGATGGCACCGTATTAAGCTTTGTACGGGAGACCTTGTAGATCACCCATATGTTGGGCAGAGCCAAAGGATAGTCTATTTATTGGTCCGAAGTTAGTTAGACAGACCACAGAAAAGGTAGTATTGATTCGAGAGTGCATTCTTGCAGCCCAGAGTCGGCAAAAGAGATATGCAGATCCACGAAGATGACCTTTAGAGTTTCAGGTCAGAGACTTAGTTATGTTGAAAGTATCACCGATAAAGGTCGTTCAACGTTTCGGTAGACGAGGGAAGCTTGCCCCGAGATATGTTGGTCCTTTTGGGATCATTGAGCATATTTGAGCTGTTTCTTACAGGTTAGACCTACCAGCATCGTTGTCGAGTGTACACGATGTTTTTCATATTTCGATGCTTAAGAAGCATCTGCGAGATAATGAGCAGCAGAGAGTGATTGACTCACAGAGATTAAGATTCAGAATTACTTGACTACCGTAGAGATTTCGGTATGCATACTTGCTAGAGAGAATAAAAAGCTTAGAAATAAAGTCATTCCATTAGTGAAAGTTCAGTGGAACCGGCAAGGAGCCGAAAAGATTTCTTGGGAGCACGAGAAGGATGTTCGTCGTGACTACCCGCACCTGTTTGGACAGGTATTATGTTAATGCTTTGGTAATTGTCATTATCTATGTTGTTTAGACACATTTATATTTACCTTTAACACTAGAATGAGGATATTCTCACCAGATCCTTAATCATTTGAAACATATGGTATATACATGAGGGTTTCCTTGTTTGGATTATTTCGCTCGACGTATCAATTTTGTTTAGTTAGGGATTTAGGTGAGAATGTTTGCATTCTAAGTTGTTAACTTTAAATATCATTGTGCTAATACTATGAGATAGGTGCAGAAGGTTTTCTATGTATGAAATACACCTTCTTAATGTGTTTTTCCTAGTTTTTGAGCTTTGTAATGCAACTGCTGAATTTCGAGGACGAAATCCTATTAAGGGCGGTTAAATGTAAAACCCTGATAATTTTTGAATGATATATTAATATGAGATTAATTATGATATATGGATATTTAGTATGATAAATATCATTTAATGGTATATGAGTATAATACCATGTGTTTTGAGTATGAACGAGTTCATACATGAGAGAGAAAAGAGTCAAAACATGCACAATGGCCAAACTCATAAAAAACTAGAAATGCCCAGTCCGATCGACCGCTATGGTCGACTGCAGCCAGTCGACCGCCACGGTCGACCACGAAACCTGCAGAGAATTTTTCTCCTATTTGGAGTTGGTTTCGGATTTCTAAACCCATATTCGTTTTCCCTGATATATATATGAGTTCTTTCACGTTTTTCTCAGTTTTCATAAGAACCCTAACAGCCACCAAAACCCCCAAACCCAAGTTTGATTTCTTAGAGAAGATTGGAGGCTTTCGAGTGGGATTTTTTCTTGATTTTTAGCTTTTGGAGTGGACATCTCTTTCAACCTTGCTTCTAAAATATTTTTCGACAATCTCAGGCGAGTATCATATCTGCTAATACCCCTCCCAGTTTTCAAAACATTTTTAAAGAGATTTAAACATATTTTGTAGAGCCTAAATGACTAGATTATGAATAAAAGACAACTCGTTTGTATTATATGTATAAAGATTTGGTCTTTTCATTCTAAAAAGGTTGAGAACAAATTTTACAGATGTATTTATGATCTGAAGATGATTTTAAAACGTGGTTAATCTAAAGAAAGAAGTTTGATTCATCGTTTTGAGCTTTTATGCATGTTTTAGGGTTTTGAATATAAATATAATGCATAAAATCATGGTTATATATGTTGATTTTGTTTCAAGATATTTCTATCTGCTGTAACATGTTTGTATGTAAGTTTCATGAAATTTTTACCATGTTTGAATCATAAAAACACAACGTAAACACGACACACGGTCAACCACTACGGTCGACCACCATGGTCGACCGCCACGGCCAACCGTGTGCAGGGCAGAGACCTGGCTAGTCTCTGGACGGTTAACTGCCACGGTCGACCGCCAGTCTGATGTTGGCCTGTGTATGGTTTTGGTTTGATTTCAGTTTGTCGAGCGTTTCTCTCGACCTTGTGATGATTAACTACAATGTTAAAACTTGTTAAATACCCGGGATGATGGTGAACATCGGATGTGGACTCGTACACCGAGATATGTGCACTTAGGCTTGGTTTGTCTTAAATTAACACACTTTTGTCAGAAGTTAAAATTTATAAATACACATGACTAGTATTTGATCTTTCACGTATCCGGAAATAGGAAGATAAAACCTATTACCGCAGAACGATTGAGTAAGAGTAGTACAATAGTATTGTTATTACATGTATCCAAAATAGGAAGATAATAAATCCTATTGTCGCAAAGCAATTGAGTAAGAGCATTACAAGAGTATCACTATAGGATGCACACATAGATATTTGATCAGTTGTAAGTTTTACTTCTATGATAAATTACCCGCGAGTTGGGTATTTCCTTTGAGATTTTGGCACACCCGTTATAAACGGCAGTTATATTTGTTTTGATTTGGTTGACATCCTCTTATATTAGAGCAGACTACTCGGATGTAATTAGAGATTATGTATTTATTCTTTATGTTGGAGATTTGAGTATGTTTCCTTGACTATTTGTTTTTCATAGAGAGCTATATGAATGATTTGAGATATGTAAGTACTGACTCTATTTTCTTATATATTCCTACCCCTTCCCCTGTGAAGAGGTAGTGATGATCTCGCTAGCGCTTTGACACTCGTTGTTTCCCCTCTTTTAGGTTGCGAGTCTGGCGCATGGAGAGTCGCAGGTTGATGGGACTTCTTAGTTGTCCAATTAGCTACTTATTATACTTTGTAGTAATTACAGAACTCCACATGTAGTTGATATTTTCAGACTCTAGATTGGTATTTTAGTTTAGAATTGAGAGCTTTTGTGAGACTTTGTTTATTTGACTCATTGTATTTGAGATCCAGTTATACTCAGAGATATTTATATTCTATTTTAGTTGGGCTTATTATTGATATTTTTTATGCTTCTTCTGTGTATATCTAGTGATTGTGATTGTGATGGTGAAACATGTCGTAGCATGGTGGTTGGTGCTTAGCGGGTTTGACAATCCGGGTTTCATCTGGGACTGTAGCCTTGTGTGAACCCTTGGGCGTCACACTTGCCAGTTCACATCTCCATTGGTGTCTTTAACTCCTTTGCGGTTGATGGAGATTTATTCACCATATAACAGGTAGGTTTTATTACTTCTACAAAAAAAAATTATCCGGATCTGCAGTTATCAACATTGCTCTTATTCTTTTCAATAAAATTTTCTTCATCCATTTCACTATTCTATTTTGTTGAGGAGTATATGTAGTACTGAATTATTTTTTGATACCTTCTTGCTTGCAGAATGTAAAAAATTTACTCTCTGCGTATTCTCCTCCATTATTTGACCTCAAGCACTTGATCTTTTTTCTAGATTCAAGCTTGGCTCAAGTTTTGAAAGCTTTAAAGACTAGGAACACATTTGCCTTCTTCTTGATAGTGTAAACCTAAGATCTCCTAGAGTAATTATCAATAAAGTGCACAAAGTACTTTGCTCCTCCTATGTACGTAACTGGTGCTTACCATACATCAGAATAAATTAGTTCTAGAATAGCCTTGCTTCTAGAACTCAATATGTTAAACTTCAGCTAATGCTGCTTACTTGTAACACAATGTTCGCAGAAGGGAAGAGCTACTGATTTGAGCCTAGGTAGCAGCTTCTGATCGGAGACAATTTTCAAGTCTCGTTCTGACAAGTAGTCTAATTTACAGTACCATATCATGATTTGTTCTCTTCTATATGGTTAGTTGATGGTACTCATGAATAAGCTTCCTATAGGATTTTACCCTTAAGCATCTATAGATTTGCAGCTATCTTTTCTTCTTTTATTATAACAAGCGCCCCTCTGACAATTTTTATGATCCCATTTTCTGTATGGTTCTTGCATCCGTGCTCATCCAGTTATTCTTAAGACAATAGATTCTTCTTCAAGCCTTTCACGTTTCATACATCTTGAATGGTGCATATTGTAATATCAAATATTTTAATTTTAATAATACCAATACTAGAAAATTTCAAGGCATGATCATTACCTGTAAATATTGATCCGCCTGAGGTAGGTTCATATTTGTGGAACTATTTTCTTCGGAAGGTCATGTGGCAAGAGGATATTGAATCTAAAAGTCAGGTATTAGCAAACTTTTTCTGTCTTCATCAATAGTTGTTGCTCCACTGTATAAAATTTCATCATCATCTGATGTGCTTATGACGCATCCTTGAGATGTTGATAGCTCTGAAGACTTTTTATCACCACTCTTCTTATTGTGCCAACACTCTGATTTTACATGCCTCTTTTGCAATAGCAGTAGCATTTGATATTCTTTTTTAGTTCTTAATTTTGATCTGCCATGGGTATGACTCCCACTAGAGCCACATTCCCTTGATCTCCCTCTCGTCACCGATAAGGCCTACGCTTATTGCAAACTTGCCAATCTCTCTTCCTTATTATTGCATGATTTTTCTTCCTCTAGAATGACAACTTCAATGTTGTTGAAGACTAAATGGTCCATAGGGATGTTGTTTGTTAGATTGATGACGAGCTGATCACACGAGTTAGGTAGACCATAAAGTAGAATTTATGTACGTTCATTTATACCAATTGTATGCCCTAATGCTGTAAATTGGGAGAATAGTGTGTTTAGGGTATTAATGCAGTCAGGCAGTAATGTAGATTCCTCCATATAAAGATTTTTTGTGCAAGGATTTGCATCATATAGCTTTGTTAGAGTATCTGATATCTCCTTTGCTGTTATCTTCTCCTCTATGCTTGATAGAACCATATTTGCTAATACCAGATGGAGATTTACAATAGTATTTTTGTCTATCTAGTTCTACTTCTTATTGTCTGTGATGTCTTCTGGCCTTAACACTGATGAGTGCTAGACAATTGTCATTTCTCAAGATAGTCTTTATCTTCAATTTTGACAGTGAGAGATTATTCTTGTTAAATTTCTCAATCTTGAACTTCATCGCGATTCCTTCTATCACGAACGGTAACTTCTACTATTTCATGTAAACAGTAACTATATTCATGAATAGTATCGTACTCATGAATAGTACCTAGTGCCTTCAAAGGATAACTTATAATCTAGCTTATTTTCTAATGCGGAGGATACACCTTTGGTGACAGCCATAAAACATACAACAAGTAGTTACATGCACCCTAACGCGGGATCTAATACCACTTGTTGGGAAAAATTAGGGCACGATAAAGCAGAGTCACAGCGAATATTATTGCAAAAATAATAAAATTGAACACACATATTTTTATATGAAAAACCACATAAATGAATTTAGAGTAAAAATCACGGGCAAGAATAGAAGAATCAACTATGACAAAAATTTAGGAGTTATAATCTCTCCTTATACGAAGAAACTCTCTCTCTCTCTCTCTCTCTCTCTCTCTCTCTCTCTCTCTCTCTCTCTCTCTCTCTCTCTCCACCCTATCTCTCTCTTGCTTGCTATTAGCATGAACTGAACTTAAGGCTGGGGGGCTATATACAAGTGATCTTGTGGTAGGTGTGTACTATGGCTGCAGTGTTGCTATAGTGATGATTAGTGGGTTTGTGGTTGGTGATTACTGTAGAGTTGGATGGTTACTATTGATATGGTGACCGTTACTTTCCAACAACAAGCAGAAAGAGTAATTTGTAAACAATTAATTCATTACCTTTCTTTCTTTCAATTGCCTTGAGTCTAATGTAGCTAGCTTGTGTCGTCTCTGATCTGACTAGAGGAGAGGAAAGAGAATAATAGAGATTTCTATGATGAGATGATGAGTTTCTAGTTTTCTCGATCTCATGTAGCAATATGTGGTAGTGGTTGACTGTGGTTGTCTATTCTCTTGGGTTGCCTACTTTGGTCAAAGAAAATTTTAATGAACTTTCCTTAGCAGAGAGAAAGGGAGAGAGAAATGGTGTGGGGGAGTGAGAGGGGGAGACATGAGACTGAGAGATAGTTAGTTGAGAGGGAAGTGGAGAGTTAGAAAGAAATTTTAGGTAACCAGAATTCTTTTGATATGATATTAGAAAAAATGTAAAATTAGCTTATAATCTCTTAACATAACCGCACAAAAGCTTGTGACTTGGTCCTAAAGGAATTAGACACATATCTAATTTTTCATGAGTTTGAATCCCCTAACCCTCCTTTTGTTTACTTTTGTAAATTTTTTTGGTTGAACAATATTGGTTGTCCTTTAACTATTTTCTAAGGTATAAATGTCATCATATTGTAGTAGAACAGTAGTGTGGTCCATTTTGCAATCCTGGAGTTTCAAGATACATGCTTTGTGATGAGTACTTGTAGATGATTAACCTTTGAAATGATGTGGGTTGATTGGCTGAATAGGTAATTGAACATTTTCCGTACAGCAAAGATGAAGGATAAACATTTCTTTTTAACCAGATTGTAATGATGCTCGGCACTGATCATAGTCTGGCTCAAATAGTAAATAGCTTGTTCATGGCTGTCATTATTCCTCTGACCAAGAAGTGCTCTAAGGGAATGGTCCATACGCCTAACGTAGAGTAAAAATTGTTTACCTGATATTTGTGAGGCTAGAATAGGTGACCTCTTTGTATACTCTTTGATCTCATCGAAAGATTTTTTTATGTGCATTGTCCTAAACAAATAAAACGGATTTTTTCATCAACCTTTGGAATGGATGACATTTTCTAGACATCTTAATTATGAATCTGTGGATTGAAGCTAGACGTCCTTACAAACCTCTAAGTTCCTTAAGACTTCTAGGAGGCACATCTCCTGGATAGCTTTAATTTCTTTAGGTCAACATCCTTTAGATGTGATAATAGACATAAGGAATTTTCCTAGTGATACCCTCAAAAAGTACTTGGTTGGGATCATCTTGAGTTGGTGTTTTTGCATGATTTCAAACACTATTCTCAAATCGTTAAGATGATCCTCTTTGCAACTAGTTTTGATTACAAGGTCATCAGCATAGCATACCATTGTCTTGCACAAATGCTCATGTAAGATGACGTTCATCATATGTTGGTAGGTGCCTCCAATATTCTTCAGACTAAAGGGCATTACTGTATAACAATATACTCCTAAAGGTGTTCTGAAGACCGTGGACTTCTGATCATCCAGATGAATCTCAATTTGGTTATATTCGAAAGAGATCCATGAATGACATCCTCCCACATGATTTGTCAACCATGACATCTGTAACCATGACATCCGAATCTTGCCATTTTTCTTTGTCATAATGATAATGCTGGCTAGACAATTTGGATGTTGCTCATCATAAATGAATCCACACTTAATGAGTTACGAATCTCTATCTAGATATGCTCCATCAACTCAGGGTAGAAGCATCATTATTTTTTCTTGACCGGCTTGACACTAGATTTAATATTGAGGTGATGTGTAGCGACTTTTAGGTCCAGCCCAAGCATGTCTTCATAACTCCAAGCGAATCTATCAATGTACTCTCCAACTAGATACATAAATTCATCATTTTCTACAGGTAATAACCTTTCATTGATGGAAATTGGCTTTTGGTTGCCTTAATTACTTATATTGACTTCTTTGTAGGCAATTCATAGGGCTCAAAGCGCGATTATCATTCTGTCCAAGGTGTTTTGCCTAAGGATTATTCTTGGGGTCATCAAATACCTTTGGCTCATCAAGTTTCATGGTTAGGCTATATGAAAATCATGTTGATGATAAATCCTTTGAATATGGCACTAATGCTGACATCAGTAGCCTAATCTGACATAGTTAAAGAATAGATTGGTAGATTCTCAACCTTTAGTTGCATGTTTGTGTCCTGAGAGATATATTGGAGCCCAAGTCACCAATCAGTAACAAATTCCTTGCTATTACAATAGCAAAATCCGACCAAGGAGATTCAATGCTGGCGATCTCGTCCTCCTCAAAGCTATTTTTGACAAAGACACTCATAGAAGCAAGCTAGCACCCAACTGGGAAGGCCCTTACACAGTTCTAGAAGAGCTTCGAGGTTACACCTATTGACTAAGGGCCCTAGACAGGAGAGTCCTCCAACATCCCTAAAATATCAAGCACTTGTGGCGTTACTTTCAATAACCTCGTTGTGTCATTTTCAACAACTCTATAAAGTTCATTTAAAAAATATTAATGAAATTTTTATTGAGACTGACTCTGTTGCTATCTTGCACTCTTGTAGTACTTAATCTATGTAGGAATACAAATCCCTTTGTTCCTTTTCAGGAATAAACCCAAGGTACTCACCATATGGTCGACTCCCATAGTTATCTTTAGACCATTTTGGATATCTTAAAAACCCAGGCGTCTACGTAAGACCTAGGAACCCAACCTTAGGGTTGTCATTTCACCATTTTCCTATCAGGGCGGCCCTTTGTAGGGCGAAAGACCTAGTCAAGTTCAGCAAATCCTAGGCACTGGCTCAGGGTTGTAAAAGACTTAGTCAACTTCAATAAGTTCTAGCCATTCAACTTCAGTTGAATACAAATCCTTGGTACCTTTTTAGGAATAAACCCAAGGCACTCACCATGTGGTCAACCCCCACAGTCATCTTTCAACCATTTTGGTTATCTTGAAGACCCAGGCGTCTACGTAAGTCTTAGGTACTCAACCTCAGGGTTGTCATCTTGTCTAAATTGCCCTCATGGCGGCCCTCTATAGGGTGAAAGACCTAGTCAACCTCAGTAAGTTCTAGGCATTCAACTTTGGTTGAATACTAAGACCTTGGTGTTTTTTCAGGAATAAACCTAAGGCACTCGCCATATGGTTGACATCCACAATCATCCCTCGACCATTATAATTATACTAAATACCTAGGCATCTACGAAAGTCTCGGGCACCCAACCTCAGGGTTTTTATTCTATTTAAAATGCCCATGGTATCATCCTGAATAAACCTAAGGCATGAAGTATGACTACTCACTAGTCTTCAACAAAAACACTACAACTTGCCATATCCTCATCGACCAAAGACCCAATCACTTGGCCAAAGTAAGGGGCAAAGAGAACTAGTCGTCTCGAACCCCTAACATTCGGGTTGACACAACATGATTGGCTCACTACAACGCTAACACTCGACTCACTGAATCAGTGAAACAAGTTAGCAAAGAAAAGAAAAATAAAAAAACAGGAGACAAACTCAAGAGTGAGAACAAAGTCAATTTTTATTCCAAAAGGCAAACTTCATTACAAGCTGTTTACAATATCCATGCCAAAGTATTTACAAAGCATGTCGATATTTACAAAGAAAACAAAAAATAGATACAAGCCCTTAACTTTCTTAGCCTGAGGTGACAATCCCCCTCGAGCGGCAGTCTCGGTCGGGGCGGCAGTCTCAACAGTGGTAGAAGAATCAGCAAGGGCTTCGACTGTAGAAGCAGAAGGGGATGCGATAGGTTCTTCATCAAGAAAATTCCTTGACTCATCATCGTCGTTAGCTAATGCCAAATTCAACTCTCCTCCGCTTATTTCAATATCCCTTAGGAGATTGAGGTAGCAGGAGACTCAAGAAGGATAAAAGTGGTTAGGCGAAGGATGAGAGCTAGGAGGAATTAGCATGGCAAAATAGTCGACTCTAGCCTTACACGCCAAAGTCACCTCAGTTCTACCCAATGGGCTATGACACCAATCATCGACTATCTTTGCCCTATACCACTCCGAGTCCAAGTGAGAAAGTCAGCCGTCCAGGTCCTTGATGATTGTCAAACAAGCTTGGTGAGCAGACTGCTCTTCTTCAAGATCTCACCTTAGCTGCCCGACCGATAGACGACTCGATTGAGTGTCGTCCTCGGCCGCTACCTTGTGGCGCCTCTCAGACTTAACCTCCTCAGCCAAAGCTGTTAGTTGGTCATCCCGCTCAGAGATCCCCCGCTGGAGATGACTAACCTCCCCCTTCAGCTTGGCGCTATAGGATCAGAGCCCCTCAAGGACTCTATCCCTTGCATCTATTTCTTGGTGCCAACGGGCCTCGATGCTATTTAATTTAGCATCCAAGGTGTCAACTTTCCTTTTCGCCTCTTCCTTGGTCGTCTTCTCCTTGGCCAGCTTTGTGTGCCACCCTTGCGGAGAATGATGCATATACTTGAGCCACTCATACAGCTCCTACTCTAGTAGAGACCCTTGAACCAAGTGGGCCTTAAGAGCTAGATGCAAGCCAAAGCTTGGCATCCTCTTGAGCACCCACTCATCCTTTGGTAGGGTGAACTGCTGAATAGCTATGATTGGGGCCGAGAGGGACTCCAAAATCGAAGTCTCCCTATAGAGAGACACTGAAAGGATGAAGTTGTCTCCCTTAAGAAGTTCCCTCTTAGGTGAACAAGGGCCCAGCGGCACTCCCACCAGCATCACCTTCGCATCCTCCCAATCTCAAGAATCGAAATCCGAGATCTATTGAGGGAAAGGCCAGAAACCTTCCTACCCTTCGATGGCTTCATACACTTTAGTAGCCTCATCTGCACTGGATTCGAGAAGGGACGCTACTTGTTCCTCATTATCCCTAGCCGACCGAACTCATTCTTTACCTAACCTGTGAGTCTACTCAAGCCTAGGTGTCGACTCAACAGCCTCTTTAATAGGGGCCCCAGTTTTAGCAACTTCAGCTACTGGAGCTACCTCTCAAAGTCCAGGAGAGGAAGGGATATTGATGATGATGACCTCATCAGGCTAAATAGCTTGAGCGGCTGACTACTCCTCGATCGGCCGCTGTTCTACAGCTGGTTTAACCGGACTGACCCAGCCGCTTATTCTGCAGCTGGTTGGACTCGATATTTGGTCGCCAACTTTTTGACCTCACTTGCCGCCCCACCAATTGGGTAGTGATTTCGGTCACTTGTGACCTCATGTCATCTGCCTCTTTAGGCTCTAAGTATCCCCTCAGCCCCTTCTGGGTCCGGATGGCGGAGCCTGACACCTCACCCCTCACCTCCCTCTCTTAGCTCCCAGCAGAGGGAAAACTCACCCTAGCATCTTAAGTAGGTGAGGCATTTGAGATACGTACCACCTGTAGTGATGCCGATTCAAAGAGGTTACTCCTCTCTCGAGATCTGGCATAGGACCGGATCTTCTCCAACTACCGTCTTTCCTCATCATAAAGAGGACTCGGCCTCAACGCGTCCTTATTTATCTCGGTCCGCTAAGAGTAGGAGAGGACATCACCGACACCAAAAACCCAGAAGAAATGCTCCTTCCATTCCCTATTATACTCAGAATCATCTATGACAAATTTAAAGTTGCTAGTGTAATAGAAGAAATAATGTGATTCCTTTCTTATCGACTTAATGCCGACCAAATGCCCAAGCAACTTCATGATGGGCAGGACACCGACTCGGTAGCAGATGATGATAAAATCCACTTGGACTCCCATAACATTAGGGGTGAACTGAGAAGGCGAAACCTCCATAGCGGCGCACGTATCCCTTATGAAGGGGTGAAGCGGCAGCCAGAGTCCATGCTCGAGATGGGCCAAATATAGTGGCGCTATATTGTGACCATTGCAATACACCGGATCGTTCCCATTCCTCGCCGCTAGTGTAAAGGCTCTTGGGATGTCGTAGAGCCTATAGTACCCTTCAAGACTCCTAATCAAGACTCTCAAATAGATAAGCCGGAGAATATTGATACTCTCCTCGTTACGACCACCGACGAAACTTTGAGAAACTATGAAAATTTTTTGGTTTTGAAACTATTGGAAAGTTTTGAAAGGAAGAAGCGTTGGAAATTTGAAAGCAAGAACATGTAAAGAGTTCTTCTCTATCCTCAATAGGTTATTTATAACCTTCAAGAGACATACGTGGACCTATCTGGATCGTTGCCTCGTTTCAAAATAAACGGATGAGATTCATCTCGAAACCATAAACGTTTCACACAAAACTCGAAGCATCACCCTCCTTTTTGCACCATGCCACATCACTCAAAAATTGAAGCATCATCATTAACTCTCTAACAAGTGACAGAGCATCATGTCGTTTGAAACTGTGACTTTTCACCTGCCTAATAAAGGCTTCTAGAAACTCACTGAACAACATTTACTAAGTGAGCAGTTGACCATGTCCTAGTCGACCCCCAGCAACCGACAACTAACTTTACGAAAGTTGCTTAGGCACTCATCTCAAGACATTTAGATGTTGACTAACAACTGGACGGCCCGATTGGTTTTATTAGTTCTATACTTAGACTAAAAGCTAAAGCATCATGTGATTACTCGGGATCGAGACATGTTCTTTTTAAGCCTTTGCTAAAAGTTAAGTCATCCAGAAAACTCATTGAAATTAAGTGACACAGAAGAAAACTGTTTCAAGTCCAAAAGTACTTTTTCATTTCTTGATAAAGTATCTTACAATTTACAAAGTATCCAATATATACAACAAATACGAAAGCAGGGGAGATTCCTAAGATGCCTAAGGAAATTCCATTCCACCTCTTGGAGTCGGAGGCGGGGAGCTCCTAGGTGCAGTCGGCGGAGGAGTCGAGTAGTCTCCACCTTCATCCTAGTCATCTTCCTATATACAGCAAATACGAAAGCAGCAAAGATTCATAAGATGCCTAAGGAAAGTCCATTCCAACTCCAGGAGTCAGAGGCGGGGAGCTCCTAGGTGCAGTCGATAGAGGAGTCGAGTAGTCTCCTCCTTTGTCCGAGTCATCTTCCTCCTCATCCAGGTCATGTCTTCAACTCTTCCAAGAAGTTGGCAACCAGAGAAGGATAGTGAAAGCAGCTGGGTAGTTTATTAATCTCGGTTGGAAGTTGTGCCACCAAGTAGTCATACCCAGCTTTGCAGGCTATCGCCACTTTAGTTCTCCCAGTTAAACTTTGGTGATATTCATCGATGACCTCTTGCCTGTAAGGTTCATACTTGAGGTGAGCGACCTCTTCTAATCGACGCCTCGCAAACACTGCTGCCTCTTTCTCCACTTTAGCCATTGCCTCAATGTGATCCCTCTTGTGGAGAGCCTTCTCCATTCTTTCAGCCTTCCTCTGGCTCTTCTCCAGCTCTAGTTTGAGTCTAGGGACCTCAGGAGCTTTTGAGTCCGATACCTCGGTAGCCTTCCTCGAGTCGACTCCTATGCAAGCCCTAAAGATAGTAACTTTCCCCAGGAGCTTGTGATATTCGGTCCAGATCCATTCCATCCGTCCGTATAGCTCATGCTCTAGTAGAGCACCCCAGAGGAAGTAGCTGCGAAGGGAGTGATGGAGGCCAATGTTGGGAACCCCTACAAGATACTTCTCATCTTGAGGAAGAAGGAATTGGTCGACTGCCCTTGACTGGATCCGGCAAGACCCAAGGATGGTCCCCCGAGCATCAAGATGATGTTTATCCTTAAAGTGGAACTCTAGTTTAGGCTCTTATCTATGGCGAGTGCAAACCGAGGTGAGATCAATGAGATACTTCCTCATCTTGTCTTATTCTACCCCCCTACATCGCCAATCATATGGGGAAAAAGGGTATTCTAGCTTGGTGGAAGGCCCTATCTCCTCCTCCTGAACTAGCTCCTTCCCCTATCAAGTCGACTCATGGTGGCTACGAGACGACTCTCCTCTAGCATACGTCCTTGCCTCGATTCCCCCGTTAGGAGAAGCCTCGGCTGATTCTCTAGAGGACTCGGCCTCAACGCGTCCTTATTTATCTCGGTCCGCTAAGAGTAGGAGAGGACATCACCGACACCAAAAACCCAGAAGAAATGCTCCTTCCATTCCCTATTATACTCAGAATCATCTATGACAAATTTAAAGTTGCTAGTGTAATAGAAGAAATAATGTGATTCCTTTCTTATCGACTTAATGCCGACCAAATGCCCAAGCAACTTCATGATGGGCAGGACACCGACTCGGTAGCAGATGATGATAAAATCCACTTGGACTCCCATAACATTAGGGGTGAACTGAGAAGGCGAAACCTCCATAGCGGCGCACGTATCCCTTATGAAGGGGTGAAGCGGCAGCCAGAGTCCATGCTCGAGATGGGCCAAATATAGTGGCGCTATATTGTGACCATTGCAATACACCGGATCGTTCCCATTCCTCGCCGCTAGTGTAAAGGCTCTTGGGATGTCGTAGAGCCTATAGTACCCTTCAAGACTCCTAATCAAGACTCTCAAATAGATAAGCCGGAGAATATTGATACTCTCCTCGTTACGACCACCGACGAAACTTTGAGAAACTATGAAAATTTTTTGGTTTTGAAACTATTGGAAAGTTTTGAAAGGAAGAAGCGTTGGAAATTTGAAAGCAAGAACATGTAAAGAGTTCTTCTCTATCCTCAATAGGTTATTTATAACCTTCAAGAGACATACGTGGACCTATCTGGATCGTTGCCTCGTTTCAAAATAAACGGATGAGATTCATCTCGAAACCATAAACGTTTCACACAAAACTCGAAGCATCACCCTCCTTTTTGCACCATGCCACATCACTCAAAAATTGAAGCATCATCATTAACTCTCTAACAAGTGACAGAGCATCATGTCGTTTGAAACTGTGACTTTTCACCTGCCTAATAAAGGCTTCTAGAAACTCACTGAACAACATTTACTAAGTGAGCAGTTGACCATGTCCTAGTCGACCCCCAGCAACCGACAACTAACTTTACGAAAGTTGCTTAGGCACTCATCTCAAGACATTTAGATGTTGACTAACAACTGGACGGCCCGATTGGTTTTATTAGTTCTATACTTAGACTAAAAGCTAAAGCATCATGTGATTACTCGGGATCGAGACATGTTCTTTTTAAGCCTTTGCTAAAAGTTAAGTCATCCAGAAAACTCATTGAAATTAAGTGACACAGAAGAAAACTGTTTCAAGTCCAAAAGTACTTTTTCATTTCTTGATAAAGTATCTTACAATTTACAAAGTATCCAATATATACAACAAATACGAAAGCAGGGGAGATTCCTAAGATGCCTAAGGAAATTCCATTCCACCTCTTGGAGTCGGAGGCGGGGAGCTCCTAGGTGCAGTCGGCGGAGGAGTCGAGTAGTCTCCACCTTCATCCTAGTCATCTTCCTATATACAGCAAATACGAAAGCAGCAAAGATTCATAAGATGCCTAAGGAAAGTCCATTCCAACTCCAGGAGTCAGAGGCGGGGAGCTCCTAGGTGTTCCACTACCTTCAACTCTTCCAAGAAGTTGGCAACCAGAGAAGGATAGTGAAAGCAGCTGGGTAGTTTATTAATCTCGGTTGGAAGTTGTGCCACCAAGTAGTCATACCCAGCTTTGCAGGCTATCGCCACTTTAGTTCTCCCAGTTAAACTTTGGTGATATTCATCGATGACCTCTTGCCTGTAAGGTTCATACTTGAGGTGAGCGACCTCTTCTAATCGACGCCTCGCAAACACTGCTGCCTCTTTCTCCACTTTAGCCATTGCCTCAATGTGATCCCTCTTGTGGAGAGCCTTCTCCATTCTTTCAGCCTTCCTCTGGCTCTTCTCCAGCTCTAGTTTGAGTCTAGGGACCTCAGGAGCTTTTGAGTCCGATACCTCGGTAGCCTTCCTCGAGTCGACTCCTATGCAAGCCCTAAAGATAGTAACTTTCCCCAGGAGCTTGTGATATTCGGTCCAGATCCATTCCATCCGTCCGTATAGCTCATGCTCTAGTAGAGCACCCCAGAGGAAGTAGCTGCGAAGGGAGTGATGGAGGCCAATGTTGGGAACCCCTACAAGATACTTCTCATCTTGAGGAAGAAGGAATTGGTCGACTGCCCTTGACTGGATCCGGCAAGACCCAAGGATGGTCCCCCGAGCATCAAGATGATGTTTATCCTTAAAGTGGAACTCTAGTTTAGGCTCTTATCTATGGCGAGTGCAAACCGAGGTGAGATCAATGAGATACTTCCTCATCTTGTCTTATTCTACCCCCCTACATCGCCAATCATATGGGGAAAAAGGGTATTCTAGCTTGGTGGAAGGCCCTATCTCCTCCTCCTGAACTAGCTCCTTCCCCTATCAAGTCGACTCATGGTGGCTACGAGACGACTCTCCTCTAGCATACGTCCTTGCCTCGATTCCCCCGTTAGGAGAAGCCTCGGCTGATTCTCTA
>NC_033796.1:83804139-83809590 GCF_001876935.1 Asparagus officinalis | reverse complement strand
GCCTTAGCCATTCTAGCCGTTGCCTGAGGAACTCTTTCCACAACCCTCCTCCTCCATCTATGGATGAGGGAGGGAGCGACCTCCTCCTCGAATACCTATGCCTTTATGGGAGGAATGTCTAGACAAAGATTCTTGGCAGGCCTAGTAGACAGCCCCTCCTATGGATCAACCAAAGGAGCCGTAGGCAACACTGTCACCTCTTCTGTCCCTACAATAAGATACGAGGCCTTATCATAGTCTTTGTTGGTGAAAAACAAGAATGACACCCCGGCGACCCGCAAGACCGACCGTTCGACCAAATCTTTGAATCGCCTAGACCCAGCATATGCCCTAACTTCATCGAGCTTAATCTTTTTGGAGGCAGACAGCTAGTCCATAAGAGCACCCCTCCTTATTTCAAGTCAGTCAGCATAGCCTAAATCTATGTCATCCCCCATGACCCAAAGGAATTTTTCCTTCCAGTCCTTATGATAATCTGGAAGACCGATGACCAACCACTTCTTCTCCACCATCTGGAAATGGAAATGGGGCTCGTTCTGGTTCATCTTTATGATCACCAATCGCCCCAGAACTGGCAACGAATGTTTTATCCCCAGCCAGTGGTAGATCACCACATACCCGATGAGGATGGCGATGTCATTCGGCTTCATTTGCATCGGCGATACCCCTACTTTCCCAAACACCTGTTAGAAAAAGAGGTGTAGGGGTTGCCTCAAACCGCATTCCAAATGCCTCACATAGAGCGGATTTTGCTCTGGCCCAAGATTGAAAATGGCCTCTGATGCCGTTGAAGCCGACAAATCGTATCCATCAGGGATGTCAAACCTCTTAGAGAGCATCTTCTTCTATGGCAAGGTCACTTTGGATCGAACATTCTCCAAGAGGGTTCATCGATCAAAGGATTCAAAATCTATGGAGAATCAAAGAGCTGATTGCTAGAGGATATGGAGAAGATAAATAACTCTCTAGAAGGGATTTCAAAAGATGATAATCGCCACTCTTATGGGGTCTATTCCTATATATAAATAACTAACTTTATATTTGTCAAAATTCGAACCGTCAAATCCAGCTATATCCAGCTGCTAGGATTTATTTTTAGAAATCAGAGCACCCTTAGTGATCGAAGCGGGACCCACTTACCTCAGGCAGCCTACAATCTATCAAAAAAGTGGAGCTGCAATAATAGAACAGATGTACAATGACATCAGCCACGTCACTTTTGAAATGACCTTTCAGTTTGCAGTCTAAGCACCTATGGCTGTCCAAAACAATTTTTTTATTATGTTTCACTCAGACGCTGTCGTAGCCGACTCCAAGAGAATGGGACTAACTATTATAATGCTCCTATTTTTGCCAAAAAATAATTCATTGTCAAGCAGCAGATATATATACTTTTGTACGTTAAGCCCCAATCAACTTGGTGGCCCAAGCTCGGTAAGAATTCTGATTTAGCCGACTAGACAAGTCGATATTCCTTCGTGTCAACTCAAAAGGTAGTACCAGTCAACCTTCTTATCGAAGACGACTCGTCAAGAGTTCACTTGACCAATTTATCAATGCCTCATGAGAACGACTCGAAAGGCATTACTTCTCGATAAAGCTAAAGGACTGTTTTCGTCTCAAGCCACTACCACATTACCTCTGATCACTTCACATTTAATACCGAAGTGATCCTTCCTCCTGTCACCAACCGCCAGCACCTACTCCTTTTCCACCTTACTGTGCTCGGCCAAAGTGGCCAATCTACACTTACCCTGCATATAAATATAGGTACTATTCTAATGTAAAAATAGTTCAAAAATCTGATCCTCCAACACTAAAACTACACGACTACAAGAACTCACACAGTTCTTCTTTTTCTCCACTCAAGTTAATCAGCTAACTTGATCGTTAGAGGTACAACGGGTGAATCAATTCCCGTCCTCTCATGAATTTCTACATGTGAAGATTGTTCATCAACCCTACTCAAGAATCAGGCATGAAGTCAGGGAAGAAAGCGGCCCTCATCAATACTAAACATAACTCATTCAACAGCGGATATACATACTAACTGTGTGATCATATAACTATCAACAGCAACTAACCTTAAAGATAGAAAAGAGTTTTAAACTCAAATTGAAAAAATCTTCAAACTCAATTTAATTCCAAAAAATAGAACCAAATCATTAATCTCCTGCTTTCATGGTAAGAAACCATGCTGCGCAAAAGAGAGAAAAAGTTGTGATGATAATTAACTATAAAAAGGTTAATGAAGCCACAAAATTTGATGGGTTCTTCATCCTGAATAGTGAATTGCTATTACATAGAATTTGAGACACCAGATGGTGTAGCAAATTTGATGCTAAATTAGGTTTTCTGCAAATTAAAATAAGGGATGAAGGAAAAAAATCTAACGACATTCATTTCTCCTAAAGGAGAGCATTATGAATAGAATGCTATGCCATTTGGTCTCAAAAATGCCCTCAAGTATTTCAAAAATGAATGATTAGCATTTTTGAACACTCATTATTTGTTGTTGCCTTTATAGATGACATGCTTGTGTTCTTAAAAACTAGTGAAGAACACGAAGAACGCCTGATAGTAGTAGCAAAGCTATTACTCAATCATCATATTATTTTATCCTTTAAAAGATAAAAGTGGTCATATTGAATTGCAAAACTATATTATTACAAAGATCAAAGAGTTCAAAGATAAGTTTAAAACTCTAAAAGATCTACCAAGCTTTTTGGTCTTATTAAACTATGGGAAAAGGTTTATACCCAATCTCTTTGAAGAAATTTATTCACTTCAAGTAAACTTACTAAAGAACAGAAAAAAATATAAAATTATGAAAAATAAAGGTATGACCCAATGGAACAAAGACAAAATTAAAATTACAATCAATAATAAGTAATTACAAAAATTGCCAACATCTAAAAGAAAATAAAGCAATAAAAATCCTTTATCAGCCACAATCTGGAGATACATTGGTTATATAGACTAATGCTTTAGATACACATTGGGTTGTAATCTTATTTGTACTTCTGGCAAAACATCCCCCGACAAGATTGGTATCAGAGCTAGGTTCAAGGGCGAAGATCAACCAATTAGACCCTTAAATATGTGCATATTTCTCTAGAAAATTCAAAGGTCCAGAGAAAAATTATGCAACATATGATAAGGAACTATTAGCTATTAAAAAATACTATTAATTCCTCAAAAATATATTTATTATCATCCGAGTTCATTAGTGAAATGGATAAGCAAGTTGTTGCATAGTTTCTCAAAAAGAAAATAAATTCTTTAATTGAGAAAAATGTGCGAATAATTGGGTGGTCGATGGAATAAGAAAATTATATTTACACTATTCAATATTGTAAAACCTCGTAAATTTGAAAATATTGTAAACTTCATAATAAATGGTTTTTGTCATGTTTGACATTGTTTTGAGGTGAATGAGTATGATAATAATCGATTTGAGATAAATTACGAACATATAAATACATAAATATGTGAGTATATACAAATGTACACATAAACCTATAGGCTGATCAACTTTCGGACCGGTCGACCGACGAGCGACATCAATCAACTGATGAACTCAGATTTTTGAGTTCTAGTTTTGAGTCAGGTTAGTTTTTTATTTGGGTTTGAGTATATAAATACATGTTTTCCGAGTTCCTTCCTCTCTTTTATCAACATCTAAGAACCCTAGCATCCTCCCTCTCCCCTCAAAACTCTACACCCTATTTTAGCAAAAATTTTGAGAACTTTGTGAAGAAAAACCCGAGAGGAGGATGACATCCATAGCGTTGGTGTAGGAGGATTGTGCTCATGCGTGTTTGGAATTTCAACACGACGTTTAGAGGCGAGTTTCCATCTCCTCAAAACTCAACCCCTATTTTCTTTAGTTTTTATTTCAGTATTAGATTAATTTTTAAAAATCTATTTTAAATATAAAGATCACTTCTTGTGAATCATATGCTAAAAATATTTAATCTTTTCAATTTAACAAGATATATAACGGATTTCCATACGTGGATTTGAGTTTTAAACGTGATTCAATATGATTTTTGTTGAGTTTTTATGATTTTCAAGATGATTTTACCGATATGAACGTATTAGTATTGTTTGAATCCCCTCAAAGATAATAATTATGTTTCATGTAGATCACTGAATCCTAATTACATTAAACAAGACGTCATACAAGTGTTAATCTTGAATATTTTCAATTTTTCAACCGAAAACATCTCCTTTCAGAATGTAGACATCTACAGCTGGTCGATCGATTGATAAGGTTGATCAGTCAACCGATGTGATATAGGGTCTGACATTGTTCCTTTGTCAGGTCAACCAAAGACATGCTTTAGTCGACCGGTCAAAGGTTGTTTGGATGTTCAATGTTTGTGCGCGTTGTCGGTCGACCGATAGGATACTTTGGTCGACCGATAGGAGTTGTTTTACCTATTATTCTTCTTTCTCATGCGAGTTTGGTTGTAAACACGAAGTACAAACCACACATCATTTCACGTGTGTCATTTACGAGAGTATACGCATTGGATCTGAGCACGTACGAGCGTTTGGAGGTGTGTAATCTATATTTGAGTTTGTCATAATGGAGAGTGACACTTATATTGCATTTTATGATAGTTGGATGCTTTATTTGGTTAGTTGGTCACAATGAGACCGCGGTAGACTACACTTAGGGTGGTTAGTTGGTATATTGCAATAAGACCGTAGTAGACTACACTCCGTTGTGCATCATTGTTTTCCAAAATAGGGGATATGCCTATTTTTGCGGGGCGATTGAGTAAGGTGGTTGATGCCACAGGACAATGTGAGCGCCATACAAAAGCATCGTTGTTTTAGATAGAGGATTTCACATATAGTGTTCATGCTCCTATGTTAGTTACCCGAGAGTAAGGTACAAGACTGAGGTTGTCATACATGATATTTTCTATGTGAATTCCCTATACCGGATTATTATACATATGACTGCGCCACCTACCCGAGGGTACGGTGAGATATTCGACATGACTTGTACTGATGAGGTTTAGATTTGTATTTCTTTTATTCGTTGTTTTATTCATAAGATTCAGGATTTGTATTTAGTGATTAACAATTTGAGATACGAGGTATATACATGAGGGTTTTCTTGTTTGGATTATTTCGCTCGACGTACCCACTCTTTTGTTGTGGATTTCTAAATATCAATTTCCATTTAGTTCAAGATAGATGATTATATATATTCTAGCTAACGCTTTGACTCTCGCTGTTTTCCTTCTTTTCAGGCAGCGAAGCAGGCATCCAGAGAGTTGCAGGTTGTTGGAGATGCTGTTTAGCTTTCATCATTATTTATATAAGTAGTTATTTAGAGCTCTACAGTGGTTTATTAATTATTTTCAGACATTAGAGTTGCATTTCATTTTGGAAAGGCTGCGTGCCTTAGTACTATTTCATTTGACTCTATGT
>NC_033796.1:83800155-83803139 GCF_001876935.1 Asparagus officinalis | reverse complement strand
TCCCAATACTGAAGAGGAAGAATTTTATATTCTATCTCCAGTTGGAAAGGAAACTCGAGGTGGGATCTCTACCCCCAGAATCCGGAAAGATGAAACTAAGAGTGGGATCTCCACTCCAAGAATCGGAGAGATTCAAATGACCCTAACTTTTATAGGATTGGTTGCTTGATCCAAGAAAAGAGTTCCTCATTTATTGAGGAGAAATTCCAATTTCGACCCTAACTTTTATAGGTTTGGCTGAAAAGGAAGAGATGGAAGTCTTTCGTTTATCGAAAAGGATGACTCGATCTTAGTCCTAACTATCTGCAGATTTGACTAAGTGAAGTCGGAGACAATCCTAACTTTTATAGGTTTGATTGTTCAAATTGAAAGTGGACCTCTCGTTCATGGAAGGAATCGAGAGGGGATTTTGGTTGTGGTCCTAACTGTAAGAAGGTTTGACCAGGTAGACATTGGGAGTGGGAGTACAAATCAAAGTGGGAGTGTTGACTTATACCGATTACTCAACGGGGATTCTTGGTGTCAAGTGATAAATACTTAACACGGAGGGGTTTGACAATCGTCAATGTTACGTGCACAAACGCGTCAAAAATTTAAATAGATTCAATCGAAAGGAATTTTGGTGGTCCCACCGTCAATTAGTCTGATTGATGGGGGATTTTATGGTGGAAGACTGCGAGTCGTCAAACACCAATGAAAGTTTTGTGACGGAAGATTGATCCAACGAAGTGATCGAATCTCATCTCAGCAAAATAGTGTTCGGAAATCACAGTGGGGGTTTAGTGTTTATCACTTTGTTTGTAATGATCGGGTTATCCCTAAGAAAATTACATATAGTATTCTTCCGGGAACTTCCCGTTACATGAATCATCCACCCCCAGCTTCTTCGCGAAACTGGGTTTATCATTGCATTCGGTTACATGATCGGGTTATCCTTAAGAATATTACATATAAAAATTCTCCTGGAACTTCCCGTCAATGGTAGGAAACCGTTTAGACTCATATACCAGGCGAAGTTTGAGTTCGGAAGATTCGCCGTTGGTTGGCTCCTCTCGGCTTTCTTCCTTCGGAGGAAGCGTTCGGTCCGCTCTCCGCGCGTCTTCAACTCTTTCCAAGTGTTGGACGGTGCGACTCCCATAACTTCTAATATCTCAATAGATAGGTTGTTATGACATGTCTGGAGGATGAAGTCCTCCATGATCGGATCTCGGAAATTTGATTGCTTTATTCCAGAAGCGTTTGACGAAGTCGTCGACTGTCTCGTCATCTTCTTGTTTCTCATCGAAAAGTGTCCTGATGGATACCTCGTCGTCGTCCTCAAAGAAGTTACCAAGGAATGAGTTCTCCATATCGTCCCAGTTTTTAATACTTCCGAGCTTGAGACGGCAGTACCAATCGAAGGCCGGCCCGCGAAGGGTGCCAACGAATGACCGAACCATCAAGGCTTTATTACCGGAGATCATACCCAAGTGGGACTTGAAGTAGATCAGATGTTGAGTGGGTGAACCCTTCCCGTCAAACGGCGTGAAGTTAATCAGGTTGAACTTCGCCGGATACGGGATCGAATCCCATTCTCTTGGATAGGGACATGGAATGACGGTCCTTTTCACCTCTCGAGTAGACATTAGAGCGTTGATTTTGCTCTCGAGATCTTTCATTTTCTCATCCTCACTCGTGTCGGGCCTCCACCCCCAGCGTCGTTGTTTTTAGTAGGGTCACCCCCAGCGTTCTGGTCAATGGGAGGGTTATCAGGATTTAGACGTTCATCTACATCTGAATCGCTACCTGTTTGGTAAGCAGTGTTGCGACGGCTGGATTCGCCAATTTGATTTGACAAAGCTCGGATTTGTTGGTCATGTTCTTCCCTCATCCGCCGCATAGCCATTTCCATTTCAATCTTGAATGCCTCTTTCTGCTTGGTTAGAGCATCCTCAACCATTTTAGTTGCTTCCTCGGTGTTAATCATAAACACCTCGCGGGATTGCCCTGGGCTAGATACCGTATTGTCAGAAGCGACTGCAGAGTTAGCGTCCGATACTTCATCATCCGAGGATAACCCTCTTTGCATTCTTTGGTAGTCCCTGCGTCTAGTGGTCCCTGATCGCAACCGGGTTAGACGATGCGATACAAGCGGGTCAGAGCTAGAAGGTCGAATTGATTTTCCCTTATCAACCATATTGATGGTAACCTCTGGGGGTTCGTCACCTTGAACGACCGATCGTTTCTTACGGAGGCGCTTTAGATTAGACTTATCCTTTCCGTTGGAGATCCTCTCAAATACCGAGACCCTCTACGGAGCGGTCTTGGGGCAACTACATGCTGATAATACTGTCCTGATTATCTTAGCGCACGGGCAGTGAGACTCCAATTCCCGGGTACTTCTCTTCCGAGACTTGTTCATACCCCCAGCCCGATAGTACAACTCATCGGTCAGATGACCAGAGCAACCTATCGTACGTTGACACAACTCCCCAAGTATAACGTTGTCATCGTCAGATGAATACGTTTCTTTCAAGGGAGTTGCCGCTTTATTAGCATTCTCAAGAGTCACGTGTTTAGAACTACGCTTTTGGGAGCGCAGGATCTCAACAGGCTCTTGGTTTTGGATAAACACCCCCAGGCGGGTAGAAATTGGAGTTTTCCCTTCATGAGAAGGCTTGAAATTGTTATGAGGGCGTGTGCGACCCCCAGCTCGACGAGTCGCTCGGGGTTCAGTCACCGGACCCAAGCATTCTTCGATCAGAACTTTGCCTCGATCCTCGTGCAAAGGACCCAGGCGATCAACTATCCTCACCTTGAATCGGGACAAATCCACGCTGTCACGGTGCCCCGTCGGAGGCACGAAACTCGAAGGGATCGACGAAACATGTGCATAACGTCTTCTGTCTTTACCCTGGCGCGGGTCAGACTTGAGTGACCCGCGGGTTGGAGGGTCGGATCCAGGTGACCCGCGATTTGGAAGGTCGGATCCAAGTGACCCGCGA
>NC_033796.1:83756230-83799213 GCF_001876935.1 Asparagus officinalis | reverse complement strand
CCTACTTAGGCTTCGGGATAAAATGCCCCAGACTGGATTCTGGTGTCTTTTTCAATCGGTGAAAGACTAAACCGGCAACGCGTGTTAGGTGTTGACTTATCCCTACTTAGGCTTCGGGATAAAATGCCCCAGACTGGATTCTGGTGTCTTTTTCAATCGGTGAAAGACTAAACCGGCAACGCGAGTTAGGCGTTGACTTATCCCTACTTAGGGTTCGGGATAAAATTCCCCGCGCGTGTGAAGCACGGATTTTGGCGTTATGAATAACGACCTGCCACAACGTCGAATATGTGGACTTTTGTCCTTTTCACGGCAAAAGACTAACCGGCAACGCGTGTTAGGCGTTGACTTATCCCTACTTAGGCTTCGGGATAAAATGCCCCAGACTGGATTCTGGTGTCTTTTTCAATCGGTGAAAGACTAAACCGGCAACGCGAGTTAGGCGTTGACTTATCCCTACTTAGGGTTCGGGATAAAATTCCCCGCGCGTGTGAAGCACGGATTTTGGCGTTATGAATAACGACCTGCCACAACGTCGAATATGTGGACTTTTGTCCTTTTCACGGCAAAAGACTAACCGGCAACGCGTGTTAGGCGTTGACTTATTCCTACTCAGGATTCGGGATAAAATTCCCCGCGCGTGTGAGGCGCGGATTTTGGCGTTATTAATAACGGCCTGCCATAATGTCGAATATGTGGGCTTTTGTCCTTTTCACGGCAAAAGACTAACCGGCAACGCGTGTTAGGCGTTGACTTATCCCTGCTTAGGATTCGGGATAAAATTCCCCATGCATAAAAGGCATGGATTTTTGTTGCTACGATGCTGAATACGTAGACTCGGTCATTTTTACGGGAACGAACCACCCAGCAACGCGGGTTAAGCGTTGACTTATCCCTACTTAGGCTTCGGGATAAAATGCCCCAGACTGGATTCTGGTGTCTTTTTCAATCGGTGAAAGACTAAACCGGCAACGCGTGTTAGGCGTAGGCTTATCTCTATTTAGGAGTTGAGATAAAATTCCCCGTGCACAAAGTGCACGGATTGGAAGTTGGGAATTGTGTCTTTTCTCAGGGTAAAGACAGACTGGAAAATGGAAGAGGATGAATTTTATATTCTATCTCCCGGCACTGAAGAGGAAGAATTTTATATTCTATCTCCAGTTGGAAAGGAAACTCAAGGTGGGATCTCCACCCTCAGAATCCGAAATGATGAAACTAAGAGTGGGATCTCCACTCCGAGAATCGGAAAGATTCAAACGACCCTAACTTTTATAGGATTGGTCATTCGATCCAAAAAGAGTCCCTCATTTATTGAGGAGAAAGCCCAATTTCGACCCTAACTTTTATAGGTTTGGTGGAAAAAGGAAAAGATGGAAGTCTTTCGTTTATCGAAAATGATAACTCAATCTTAGTCCTAACTATCTGCAGGTTTGACTAAGTAAAGTTGGAGACAATCCTAACTTTTATAGGTTTGATTGCTCAATTGAAAGTGGACCTCTCGTTCATGAAAGGAATCGAGAGGAGAATCTGGTTGTGGCCCTAACTTTTATAGGTTTGACCAAGGAAGCAGTGAAAGTGGGAGGTTTGAGATGATCTTACCTTTTACAGGCTTGATCGTTCAATTTGAAAGTGGACCTCTCGTTCATGGAAGGAATCGAGAGGGGACTTTGGTTGTGGTCCTAACTATAGGAAGGTTTGACCAGGTAGACAGTGAGAGTGGGAGTACAAATCATAATGGAGGTTTGGTGTTTATCACTTTGTTTGTAATTATCGGGTTATCCCTAAGAAAATTACATATAGTACTTCCGGGAACTTTCCGTTACATGAATCATTCACCCCCAGCTTTCTTTGCAAAACTGGGTGTAACGAGGAGTACGTTATCCTCAGTCGCATGTTCGGGTTATCCTTAAGAATATAAGATTCTCCAGGAACTTCCCGTTACATAAATCATCCACCCCCAGCTTCCTTTGCGAAACCGGGTTTAACATTGTACTTAGTTGGATGACCGAGTTGAGAAGCAGTTTATACTCGTATACTCTTCGGAGTGTTGAGAAGCAGTTTATACTCGTATACTCTTCGGAGTGTTCATTCGACTTAATTGAGCGATATAACGCCGGCTTCAACCAAGGTTTGAATGCTATTCTTGAGAGCGAAGCAATCCTTGGTGGGATGGAGGATCCTCCTGTGGTACGCACAATACTTTGGATCCAAAATGTTATCAGCTTCCTCCTGATTTGTGATGGGTGGAAGCTTAATCTTGTTGTTTTCAAGGAGAGATTCGAAGATGGCTGGAACGTCCTCGTCCTTGAAGGAATACTCTTTTTGGAGTCTCAGGTCCGAAGTCTTTTCTCGGGTCCGAAGTCTTTTGCTGCCTTCGGGATTGCTGTTGTGACGTTTGATTAGTACCAACAGCAGCTGCAGGTGCCTTGCCCTTACCACGGGAGGCAAAGTTCGAGTTCGGAGGATTGGCCGTCGGTTGGCTCCTCTCGGCCTTCTTCCTTCGGAGGAAGCGTTCGGCTTGTTCACCGCGCACCTTCAAGTCTTTCCAAGTGTTAGACGGTGCGACTCCCATAACTTCTAATAGCTCAATAGATAGGTTGTTATGACATGTCTGAAGGATGAAGTCCTCCGTGATCGGATCTCGACAGTTCATTGCTTTATTCCGGAAGCGTTTGACGAAGTCGTCGACTGTCTCGTCATCTTCTTGTTTCTCATCGAAAAGTGTCCTGATGGATACCTCGTCGTCGTCCTCAAAGAAGTTACCAAGGAATGAGTTCTCCATATCGTCCCAGTTGTTAATACTTCCGGGCTTGAGACGACGGTACCAATCGAAGGCCGGCCCGTGAAGGGTGCCAACGAATGACCGAACCATCAAGGCTTTATTGCCGGAGATCATACCCAAGTGGGACTTGAAGTAGATCAGATGTTGAGTGGGTGAACCCTTCCCGTCAAACGGCGTGAAGTTAATCAGGTTGAACTTCGCCGGATACGGGATCGAATCCCATTCTCTTGGATAGGGACATGGAATGCCGGTCCTTTTCACCTCTCGAGCAGACATTAGAGCGTTGATTTTGCTCTCGAGATCTTTTATTTTCTCATCCTCACTCGTGTCGAGTTTTGGACGATTCTTAAGAGGAATAACGGGGCCACCCCCAGCGTCGTTGTTTTTAGTAGGGTCACCCCCAGCGTTCTGGTCAATGGGAGGGTTATCAGGATTTAGACGTTCATCTACATCTGAATCGCTACCTGTTTGGTAAGCAGTGTTGCGACGGCTGGATTCGCCAATTTGATTTGACAAAGCTCGGATTTGTTGGTCATGTTCTTCCCTCATCCGCCGCATAGCCATTTCCATTTTAATCTTGAATGCCTCTTTCTGCTTGGTTAGAGCATCCTCAACCATTTTAGTTGCTTCCTCGGTGTTAATCATAAACACCTCGCGGGATTGCCCTGGGCTAGATACCGTATTGTCAGAAGCGACTGCAGAGTTAGCGTCCGATACTTCATCATCCGAGGATAACCCTCTTTGCATTCTTTGGTAGTCCCTGCGTCTAGTGGTCCCTGATCGCAACCGGGTTAGACGATATAAGCGGGTCAGAGCTAGAAGGTCGAATCGACTTTCCCTTATTAGCCATATTTATTGTGACTTCCGGGAGTTCGTCACCTTGAACAACCGATCTCTTTTTACGGAGACGCTTTGGTTTGGACTTAGTCATTCCGTTGGAGATCCTCTCGGATACGGAGACCCTCTGCGGAGCGGTCTTGGGGCAACTGCACGCTGATAATACTGCCCCGATTAGTTCGGCGTACGGGTAGTGAGATTTGGTTTCTCGGGCATATCTCTTCTGAGACTTGTTCATACCCCTAGCCCGATAGTACAACTCATCGATCAGATGACCGGAGCAACCTATCGTGTGTTGACATGACTCCCCAGGTATAACGTTGTCATCGTCAGATGAATACGTTTCTTTCAAGGGAGTTGCCGCTTTATTAGCATTCTCAAGAGTCACGTGTTTAGAACTACGCTTTTGGGAGCGCAGGATCTCAACAGGCTCTTGGTTTTGGATAAACACCCCCAGGCGGGTAGAAATTGGAGTTTTCCCTTCATGAGAAGGCTTGAAATTGTTATGAGGGCGTGTGCGACCCCCAGCTCGACGAATCGCTCGGGTTTCAGTCACCGGACCCAAGCATTCTTCGATCAGAACTTTGCCTCGATCCTCGTGCAAAGGACCCAGGCGATCGACTATCCTTACCTTGAAATGGGACAAGTCCGCACTATCCCGGTGCTCCATCGGAGGTGTGAAACTCATAGGGATCGACGAAACAGGTGCAGAACATCTTCTGCCTTGACTCTGGCGCGGGTCAGATTTAAGTGACCGACGGGTTGGAGGGTCGGATTCAAGTGACCCGCGATTTGGAAGGTCGGATCCAAGTGACCCGCGAAGTGGAGGGTCGGATCCAAGTGACCCGCGATTTGGAAGGTCGGATCCAAGTGACCTGCAATTTGGAAGGTCGGATCCAAGTGACCTGCAAATTGGCGGGTCGGATTGGAGTGACCTGCAAATTGGCGGGTCGGATTGGAGTGACCTGCAAATTGACGGGTCGGATTGGAGTGACCTGCAAATTGGCGGGTCAAAGTGGAAGGTCGGATCCAAGTGACCTGCGATTTGGAAGGTCGGATCCAAGTGACCTGCGATTTGGAAGGTCGGATCCAAGTGACCTGCGATTTGGAAGGTCGGATCCAAGTGACTTGCAATTTGGAAGGTCGGATCCAAGTGACCTGCAAATTGGCGGGTCGGATTGAAGTGACCTGCGCGCCGGCGGGTCGGATTCAAGTGACCCGCGATTCTCGATCTTTTCGGCCGCCGTTTTGGATTTTGTCCTCCAAGTTTGATGCAGTCTTGGTTGTTTCTTAGCTATGTCCTTCTTCTGCATCTTTTGTGCTTTTTGCACAAGAATTCGCGTGCGCGTAAGCGCGCAGCGCTTTTGAATTCGCTCCTCCAGAGTTGAACGAATCTTTTTTATTTGGATCCATTCATTTGCTATTAGTTTGGAGGGGAGGACATCTGTCCGCTGTTGGGGTGCTTGGCGTTGCCTAATTTTCAGATCCGCCTCGTAACGGATCCCGTCAATTGACTCCAAGGCTCTAGCGAGTTGGCGCGCACAGCGTTGGCGCTGCCTTTGACGAGTTCTCTTTGATAAAATAGGCGCGCCTTCTGTACTCAACTCCTTGATTGAGGAGGAGTTCAGATCTGCAGATCCGGACTCATTGGAGGCCGGAAGGGCGTTGTAAGGTTCAGCTACCGCAACAACGGGGGCGTTGATCTTCCTTCGCTTGCGAGAGGCGGAGGATCTAGAGGAGGAGGACGACAGATATTCCTCGAACTTCAGTTGGTCAAACTCGTATTCGACCACTTCTTCAACCGGGATGCAGATCCGAGGTTGCGACACGACAGCTCCGACAGTGAAGCTGTTGGCTCCCACTGTGGTCGCCAGTTTGTTTGCGTCAAAAATTATTGTATTCATTACGGTATTCATTACAACTTCGGTCGTTACAATGAAAACAAAAAGATAGTCTTTTTATAAGACTTTTACACAATGAAAACAAAAGTTTACAACTCTCGTCAAAACAAACGCAGAGATCGTTTATCGGTCTTCTGCTTGCGTGAGATCTTTGCCTGTGCCGGGGTTTATCCGTGGACCACCTTAGATCTGGATCCGGTTGATGAAAAATTCGGCAGAGCTTCGTCTTCACCGAGGAAGTATTTGATTTGAAGCGCTGAGATCGACCAAGCGAAATCAGGGCTCTTCTCGAGATTAAGACCAAGCCTAATCTCAAGGGACGGACGGGAACGGGCGTCGGATCTCTCGAACTCTCCTTCTTTATGCCGAAGAACTCGCCAAGATCTGTCAACCCTCGCTGAAATTCGTGCTCCTTTGACTCCACAATCCGGCAGCACCTCCTCGTCTTGATAATCAATCGCCCCCGAAAATGGAGGCATTTGGCTCATATTTATAGGCCTCGAATGCGGTTATTTGGATGAGAACAAGTGATTTGGCTCTATCTTCAGTTGACAACAGCCTAACCACGTTTGGGGATGATCTCAAGCCAGTTAAGAACCCCTGGAACAGATGAATCCTGCGAAAAACCACTTTAAAACCGTCAAAACGCGTTTCGGGTACCAAACTGCGCGGCAGACTGGTCTGACCTGCGCTTGCGCGGGTCGGACAGATCCGACCCGCCCTTGCGCGGGTCGGACCAGTCCGACCCGCGCTTGCGCGGGTCGGATTGATCCGTCCCGCGCTTGTGCGGGTCGGATTATCCCGTCCTGTGCTAGCGCGGGTTCGCCGACTTTTTCCCTTTTCTGTTTTCTTTCTTCGGGGATTTATTTTTGTCGCGTATTCGGTCGTCTTGTTGACTTGTACGCTTCATTGCGGAATTGACCGTCGAACGCGTGTTGATTGACACACACGTGTTGATTGACGCACGCATGTTGATTGACGCGTGCAAGCTGATTAACGTGCGCGTGTTGATCGACATGCACGAATTGATTGTCACGCGCGTGTTGATCGACGCGCATGAACTGATTGACGCGCGCGTGTTGATTAACGCATGCGAGCTGATTGGCGCGCGCGCGCGGGCGCGGGTCGACGCGGTCCGACCCGCGCGGACGCGGTGTTTCGAATTTTTGCTGAGCTCTGGTGTTTTCTGGTCTTTCCGGGACTTGTATTTTCTACCGTTTTGCGTAATTGATCGTCTTGTTGACTTGTACGCTTCGTTGCGGAATTGACCGTCGAACGCGTGTTGATTGACACACACACGTGTTGATTGACGCACGCATGTTGATTGACGCGTGCGGTCCACTTGGCATTTTCCATTGTGGTGGTTCGTTGTCGTGTCATCAACAGTTTGCCGATTCGCTTTATGCGCTTGTCAGCGTTGGATAATCCTCTTTGATTCGGATAACGACGTTCATCACCTTCTCTTTGTCTTGAGCTGTGTGCGGGCACCCATAGGCATTTTTAGACGCCTACAAAAACCGATTCTTCGCCAAATAGATAGCACTCATGCTATCACAATGAATAGTGACGGACCACTATGATATACCAAGTTCCTCCAAAAGTCTTCGAAGCCAAATAGCCTCCTTCACAGCCTCTGTTATCGCCATATACTCTACCTCCATCGTCGACAAAAAAGTCACTATAAACTGTAAGGTGCATCTCTAACACACTAGCACACGGGTCAAAGTGAACATATACCTCGTCATAGACCGGTGCTTATCCAAATCCCCAGCATAATCTGAATCAACATAGCTAATGCACAACTGCCCACCTCTAGTGTCCCACTAAAAAAATAAACCAAAATTAAGGGTACTATGAATGTACCTCAAAATCTATCTCACGGTGTCCCAATGACCCAATCCTAGATCGTGCATGTATCTCAAAACCATGCTCACCGCCTGTGATAAATCCGGCCTCGTACATACCATCGCGTACATAAAGCTCCTAACCATGCTCACATATGGAGTCTTCGACATCAACTCTCTATCTTCATCTGTCTTTGGTGAAAGGTCAGCTGAAAGCTTCAAATGGGCTCCTAAAGGTATACTAACTGGCTTCGTATTCATGCTAACATAAAATCATTGTAGAACCTTCTTCAAATAAGCTACCTGTGTCAAACAAATTATGTTCTTTTCTTTGTCTCTACCGATCTCCATCCCTAAAATACGTTTAACCTCACCCAAATCTTTCATCTCAAATTCCTTTGAAAGCAGTGCCTTCAACTCGTCTATAGCAGACCTAGAAATAGAGGCAACCAACATGTCATCGACATAAAACAATAAATAAATGTACGCACCTCCTTTCAACTTGTAAAAATACACGCAAGGATAAAACTAGCTTTGAGTGTATGAATGACCAATCCTAAATCCATTGAATCACATATACCACTGTCGAGGAGACTACTTCAAACCGTATAGTGATTTCTTTAACCTACAAACTAACTTTTCCTTCCATGCAACTCGGGATCCCAATGGCTGAGTCATATATATTTCTTCATCAAGATCACCATGAAGAAATATCATCTTCACATCTAACTGATCTAACTCCAATCCATACTATGCCACCAAAGTTAGAAAAACCAAATCGAATAGTGCTTTACCACTGGAGAGAAAACCTCATTATAATCAATACATTCCTCCTGTGCATAGCCATTCGCAACCAACCTAGCCTTGAACCTCACTAGAGTGCCTTCAATTCCCTCCTTTTTCATGTATACCCACTTACAACCAATCACCTTCCGCCCCTTTGGAATTTCAACAAGCTCCCATATATCGTTCTTGTGAAGAGACGTCATCTCCTCCTGCATAGCTACCTGCCACGAATCAGCCTCCGAACTCTGCTTGGCCTCTCTGAATGTAGTAGGCATCAACTCATTGATATTCTCTACCAGAAATGCATATGCAACTACTGTGTCGGTATATTATGCTGGCATCCATATGTCTCTCCTCTATCTCCAAACCGTAATAGAATTCTGAATCTAAGCCATCGGTCACTGATTCTGCATATATGTACCTGTATCCTCCTCATCGTCGTCGTGCTCGCCTAGCGTCACCTCAGTCGGTACTCTAATGAATACTATACTATTTGGACAATGTGGAGCTGTATCAATCTCCACCACCTGGGATATCTCCTCTATCGGGTCACTCTCTACCTGATGAGAGTTGGGAAGCTTCAAGATAGAAGCCCCATTGAACGTAACGTCTCTACTCAATACAACCTTCCTATCAACTGGATCCCATAGCTTGTATCCATTGACACCATGCTTGAATTCTACAAATATGACCTTCCTAACTTAAGGTTCCAACTTATCAGTCTTAACATGATAGTATATAGGACACCCAAATACCTTGAGCTGGTCATAGTCATGTGCTGGCTCTCCCGACCACATCTCTATAGGAGTCTTCCCCTCAATCGCAGATGAAGGCAACCTGTTAATGAGGTGACTCGCATATGAAAGTACTTCAGACCAAAAGATCTTCTCCAAACCACTATGCGTCAAAAAACATCTGATCTTCTCCAGCAAAGACCGATTTAATCTCTTTGCCACCCTATTCTGCTACGGTGTATGACTAACTGTGAAGTGCCTCTCTATGCTCTCATCTTGATATAGCTGTTGAAAGGGGTCTGATGTGTACTCACCACCGTTATCGGATCGTAACGTCTTGATCTTTCTCCCAGTCTGTAGTTCCAACCTCTTCTTCCACTCAACAAATATATCTAGGACTTCACTCTTCTTTACCATAGTGTACACCTAACAATGCCTAGAATAGTTATCAACGAACATGACGAACCAATATCGACCACCAAGTGATGCAGTCTTGGTAGGACCCCCAAACATCTGTGTGCACGTAATCCAGGATGCCCTTCGTCCTATGATGGTTGTCCCAAACTTCACCTACGTCTTCTTGCCAAGTACACAGTGCTCACAAAACTCAATATTTCTATTCTTGGCTCTCTTCAATAGTTCATGCTTTCACAACGCCTGCAGTGACTTTTCTCTTGTGTGCCCTAACATGTAGTACCAAAGTCTGCTCATGTCCGCCTTTGAAATAGCTGAAGCTACCTGACTAATTTTGGTGCTCCCCTTCAGATAATATAAGTTCCGACTACAGACTCCCTTTATCACCACTAAAGATCCCTTAGTAAACTTTGCTACAGCATCTTCAAAGGTCACCTTGAATCCCTTCGCCTCTAAAGCTCTAATTGAGATAAGATTCTTCTTCAGCTGAGGAACAAATCTCACCTCCTTTAATTCATGGACTACTCCATCGTGCATCTGAATCCTCACGGTACCTAGCTTAATGTCACATGATTGATCATTTCTAATGATAACAACACCCCCATCCAGTCTCGCAAATGATGCAAACCAATCTCGCCTAGGAGTAACATAATAAGTAGCGCTAGAATCTAGCATCTAATATGATGCATCCAAGTGGTTCACCTTCGGAGTAATGAGTAGAAAAAAGCTCGAATCATCTAAATCATCGCCTCTCACAATGTTTACCTCATTGGCCTTCTGGCCCTTTTTCTTGCCATTCTCCTTCTCCTTAAGCTTTGGACAGTCTCTCTTCCAATGTCCCTGCTCCTTACAAAATGCACATTGGTTCTTTACTAACTGGTGATGGCCTCTCGACTTTGACCTACCTCTATTGCCACCTCTCAGATATGGGCTTCTACCTCTCATCGACAAGACCTCTCCTGAAGTACTAGCGCGGGAAGTCTCCTTGTCCTTCCTCCTCAAATCATAGTTCGTCAAAGGCGTTAGTTACTTTACTATAGCTGATAGAAGATCTCTTATTCAACAAAGTAAGTACAAAGGTATCATAGTCCTCAATTGGTAAGGAGCCCAAAAGAATAATATCCTTGCTCATCTGATATCTTCTTATCAACATTTGTCAAGTCTGACAACAACTTAGTGTAGTTGTTCACATGAACAGCTAATGAGGTGCCTCGGGATATTTGAAATCTGAATAACCTACACGGCAAGTACAATATGTTCTCAACACTCTTCGTAAGATATTTGTTGTTGAGAATTTCCTTTATCTTCATTGCAGACGTCACCCCAATCATATCATATTTTAGCTCATGTTCCAAATAAGACATTATCACCCCCACAAGCATTCATATTCATCTTTTCTCATATCGCCTCTTCATATTTTGGTGACCTTTTATGGACCATGATGGTCTCCTCTAAATTCTGAACATTGAGCGCATCCTGAATATCGCTCATCCACAATCCAAAATTAATATTGCCATCATATTTAACCATACTAATTTTAGTGTTCTGAAAACCAACTTGAACTGTACCTGCCATCTTGCTGCTTTCACCAACTTCTTTATTCATACTCACAAACTCCAAATTGTAGAGAAAAAATTCAAACTTGATAGAATTTAGAAGTTATCCAACTGAACCCTAGAACGGATTCCAAAATAGATCTCCTAACCACATAAGGAAAGCAAAATCTTCAATAGCAACCCCAAATACTATCTCCATCGAAGTCTAGAACACCAAGAACCAAGCTTCCACGATGAATCTTCCTCCACCTAATGCTAAAACCTTAGATCTAAAATCTGAGCTCTGATACCAATTATTGTACGCCTTTGCGGAAGCGTGCTCGACAACCAAATGAGTCTGCGAGTCACGGGAGAAGATTACCAAACCAAGCACGAGCACAATCTAATAAAAAATATGACAAATCAAACCAAACATAGAGATATGCGTGGTTCGACAATTTGCCTACGTCTACAGGGAGAGGATGGGGAGATTCCACTAAATCAAGGAGAGTACAAAGGGTTACAATCTTATAAAATCACTCAAATAAACCCTAAATCAAATCTCTCAACTTGCTCACAAGTTCTCTCTCTCAATATGCTCAGTACAATCTTAAATATTTGATAATTAACCCTAGAAAATCGTGTTCCTATTTATAGCAAAATAGGAACCCAAACCAAATAAGAAACCAAAACAGGCCTGAAAACCGTCGTAAGTCGATTTAACAGTGGGAACAAGTTGACTTACCATAAGTAGACTTAATAGTCCCAATAAGTCGACTTGACAGAGTCCAAAACAGCAACTGGAGAACAGAACGTGAGTCGACTTAACAGTCTTGATAAGTCGACTTACCAGTGACCAAAACCAACAATTCCAGAACAGAACGTAAGTCGACTCGTGCACAGACACAAGTCGACTTACCATAAGTCGACTTATATCTGTGCATGAGTCGACTTATGACAGAAAAACTAGTTTTTCTTAGTTCGCCACAGTTGTGTCATTATATAATTCTTTTACCCACATTGGATTCTCCCACCCACATTATTTTTTACCTACAATGGATTCTCCCACTGGCGTTGGTTTTCTACCCACATTGGATTCTTTCCCGCATCGTTTTCTACCCATATTGTATTCTTTTCCGCATCGTTTTCTACCAATATTGGATTCTCCCACTGGCATTGGTTTTCTATCCACCTTGGATCCTTTCCCGCATCATTTTCTAGCCACATTGGATTCTCCCACTAGCATTGGATTCTTTCCCATATTGGATTCTCCATAATTTTTCACTATAAATACTAGCACAACCCTCATTCCTCCATCACAACTCTTCTCATTCCTCCTCCATAACTCTTCTCAACAACTCTTCATCCTTCTCTTATGGCATCCAGTCACGGAAAATCATTCTTATAATAAGAATATCAAATTTTATGCGCTACATGGCTTGAAATATCTCAGGATCTAGTTTTAGGTTCCAATCAAAAGAAAGACAAGCTATGGGAGCGAATTTCAGCTCTATTTCATGAAAGGATTTCCAACATTTGTACTAGACATAGGAGTCCGAAGTCTCTCTCATGCCGAATGTAACTAATTATGAAAGCCATCAGTAAATTTTGAGATTGCATTCGACAAGTCGAGCGCCTCAATCCAAACGGTGCTTCTGAACTTGATATTGTAAGTATATGAATTACATGTTTCTTGATTATTAAATTATTTTTCTTATTTTATTAATTCTTATTTCTTCTTTTGTGGTAGAATAAATGTGCTAGGATTATATTTGTAGAAGATCCATAAGAGAAAAGTGGATTTCTATTTGATCATGTTTGGCCGATTTTGAAGGATGTAGAGAAATAGGCAAATATAAGCATCATGTCTCCTGTAACTTCAAAAACTTCAAAGTCTCCCTTATCTCAAGGATCTGATTCAAACTCTCATGTCATCGACTTAAATGAAGACAATGAGAGATATACTCCTAATGATAACGACCATTCGCTAATCGATATTTCAACTAATCGACCTATTGGAGGGAAGAAAGAGAAGTTGAGAAGACGGCAAGAAATTGAAAAGAACCTTAACTTTGAAGCTTTTGCTAAAGAAAACCAAGAAATATTAAAAGTCTTAAAAAGAGGTCAAGAACAACGAGAAAATGAAAGAACGACGATGAACCAGGCTATGATGTTAAAGGCTAAAAATGATAAGAAAAAATTAGACCTTCAGCAAGAACGACAAGAGAAAAAAATTATGCTAGTTGATCTGGATGTTATTACCGATCCAACAAAACACGAATATTTTTTAATTAAACAACAACAAATTTTAAATAGAAATATAACCAGGGGTTCCTTATGTGATACCCCTAATCCTGAATACAGGTACGCAAGAAGTCAATACGGAATACCTAACTACAGAGGAGGTGGATACGGAGGAGTTGACTTTTCAGACTTTTAGTATTTTTCATGTATTATGTTTTTCTTATTTGTCATATAATTTTCAATTCATGCTTTGTTTTCTATGTAATGGTCGTGGAATTAGTATATCAATGTCTGTTTATTTTAGTCCGAATGCCTATTTTATATTAATACATTTAATAATATTATTTATATTATATAACTTTTATTATTTTTATATATTTAAAAAACAACTCAAGTGTTTATTAAATTGATATATGGATATATTAAAATAGATAGAGTTAGATATAGAGATGATGGCTGGAGTGGAGAAACTCAAAAAAAAGCATATTCTCTTGAATATGCTTCACCAGGTTCGCTCTAATGGAAGAGAGCAACAATATATTGATAGCCACAAAAGTTTCTACTATTTTCTAGGAAAGGAAAAGTTTCCTGCATGTAGCGTCTATAAAAAGACTAACTATGCTGAAGAGGACTACTGGCACAAGAGTAAGCCTCAACGTACCTTTTGCAAAAAGTTTGGGCACCCTAAAATAGTGTGCGAACTCAAGAAAAGTCAAAGGGCTAATGTTTCAAACAACAAGGAGCTTGATGATCACTTGTTTTACACTTGTCAAACTTCAACATAAATTAATGGTGATGTTTAGCTCCTCATTAGTGGTTGTACCAACCACATGATAAAGAATGTAAGCATTTTCTATAGGCTAGATATATCAATAAAAGTTCCAGTTAGAGTGGCCAATGGCACTATTGTGGATATTAAAGGAAAAAGGATGGTTAATGACTCGACCAAAAAAGGCATGAAATATATTGAAGATGGTCATACAAAATCTGGATTAAAATCTTCTTAGCATTCCTCAAATGATGCAGCATGGGGTATTCCTCGTTCTTTGAAGATGAGTTATAGTCTATCTTTGATCCTCAACATAAAGAAATTGCAAATATAAAGATGTACCATAATAGTTTTCCTCTACATTGGGAGTGTTGTGCGCCATGCAGAAGCGTGCTCGCAAACCAACCGAGTCGGTGAGTGATGAGAGAAGAACCAAACACGAGTGCAATTCACAAAATTAATAGTCAAAATCACACAAACACAGAGATTTACATGGTTCGACAAATTGCCTACGTCCACGAAAAGAGGATGAGAAGATTTCACTATATGGAGGAGAAACAATGAGTTATAATCTCTCAAATAACTCTCAAAATAACCCAACCAATGATCTCACACTCCCTCACAATAATCTCCCTCACAAAATTGCTCAAAATAATGCTAATTCCCTGGTTTAGAAACCCTATAAATGTGTGTTCCTATTTATATCAAAACCCAATCCAAAATAGACCAGGAAATAATACCCGGCCCGTATCCGCTTTCCGGTCAACCGCAGGGGTTGCACTGGTCGACCGGCCAGAGATAGATTCTAAGTTCCTGTAATTTGCACGTTTTCTCTCGACCGATCGAACTCGTTCGGTCGACTGACTAGAGACAAGGTTTTAAACCCTATAATCCAACAGGCTGTCGATCGACTGGACCTATGCTGTCGGTCGACCGACCCGAGAGAAACCTGTAGTCTCTTCCCAGCTTCAAATTTCCTGTTTTCGCCGTGTTTTCTACAATTCTCCACCTTGATGAAGTGGTCCCAAACCTGAGCTGACACTAACATAAGCACTAATGCGTTGTCTCACCAAATCCGGCTGCACCAATGAGGTTGCCTACGTATACCCTCTCCCAAGGGATCAAGTCACCCGTAGTTCATCCAAATGACCGCAAACGACCTCAACAATCACGAATTTGTAACAAGTTTCTACAATGATCAAACTTATTACTTGGGACCACCTTCGTGAGCATATCCGCTGGATTATCTTTTGTGTGGACCTTCACAAGCTCCACATCCACATCTTTAAGAACAACTCGAATGAAGTAAAAAATGAACATCGATATGCTTCGTCATTGCATGAAAGACCTAATTCTTCACCAAATAAATAGCACTCATGCTATCACAATAAATGGTGACGGATCGCTGCGAAACACCAAGATCCTCTAAAAGTCCTCGAAGACATATCGTCTCCTTAACAACCTCCGTAATCGCCATATACTCTGCCTCCATCGTTGACAAAGCCACAATAGACTATAAGGTGCATCTCCAACACACCGGCGCAGGGGTCAAAGTGAACACATTCCCCATCATTGATCGGCTTTTATCCAAATCTCCAGCATAGTCCAAATTTACGATCCAATACATAGCTATCTACCACTAGTGTCCCTCTCAAAAACCAAACCAATGTTGAGAATACCACGAATGTACCTCAAAATCCATCTTATGGCATCTTAATGACCAGGACCCGGATCGTGCATGTATCTCGAAACCATGCTCATTGCCTGTGATAAATCCGACCTCGTATAAACCATGGCATACATCAAACTTCCCACTATGCTTGCATATGGAGTCTTCGATATAAACTCTCTATCTTAAACTATCTTCGGTGAAAGGTCAGCTGAAAGCTTCAAATGGGCTCCCAATGGTACACTAACTGGCTTCGTCTCCATACTCACATTAAACCGCTGTAGCACCTTCTTTAAATAAGCCACTTGTATCAAATTAATTTTCCCCCTATCTTTGTCTCTGTCAATCTCTATCTCCAAAATTCACTTCGCTTCACCTAAATCCTTCATCTCGAACTCTTTCGAAAGTTGTACCTTCAACTCATCTATCGCGGATCTGGAAATAGAAGCGACCAACATGTCATTAACATAAAGCAATAAGTAAACATACGCACCTCCTCGCAACTTGCGATAGTACACGCAAGGATCAAACTAACTCCAAATATATGAATAGTCGATCATGAACCCATCGAATCGCTTATACCACTGTCGCGGAGATTGCTTCAACCCGTATAGCAATTTCTTCAACCTACAAACTAATTTCTCCTTCCCTACAGCTCAAAACCCCAATGGCTGAGTCATATAGATTTCCTCATCAAGATTACCATGAAAATTATCATTTTTATATTCAACTAATCCAATTCCAAGCTATATTATGCCACCAAAGCTAGCAAGATCCGAATCGAAGAGTGCTTCACCACCAGAGAAAAGATGTCATTGTAATCAATGCCTTCTTCTATGCATAGCACTTCGCTACCAACCTAGCTTTGAACCTCACGGGAGTGCCTTCAATGCCCTCCTTCTTCGTATACACCCATTCGTAACCATTAGTCTTCCGCCCCTTAGGAAGCTCGACAAGCTCCCATGTGTCGTTCTTGTGAAGAGACTCCATCTCCTCATGCATAGCTTCCTACTATAAATCAGTCTCTGAACTCTGTTTAGCCTCTCTAAATATAGTAGGAACCATCTCATCGACACTCTCCACCGAAAGTGCATAAGTAATGATTGTATTTGTATACCTAGTTGGCAACCATAGGTCTCTCCTGCGTCTCCGAACCATAATCGAATCCTGTACCTGAACCGTCGATCCCTGATTCTGCTTTATTAAACTTGTATCCTCCAAATCATTATTGTGCTCACCTGGCATCTCCTTAGTCAGCACTCTAATGGATACGGTACTATCTGGATACTGTGGAGCTGCATCAATCTCTACCACCTTCGATATCTCCTCTCTCGGGGTGCTCTCCACCTAATGAGAGCTGGGAAGCTTCAAGATAGAAACCTCATTGAAAGTGACATCTCTACTCAGCACAATCTTCTTATCAACCGGATCCCAAAGCTTGTATCCTTTCACACCACGCTTGAATCTAACAAATATGGTCTTTCTAGCTCGAGGTTCCAATTTATCAGTCTTCACATGATAAAATACAGGGCACCCAAATACCTTGAGCTGATCATAATCGCGTGTTGGCTCTCCCGACCACATCTCCATAGGAGTTTTCCCCTCAATCGCAGATGAAGCCAGCCTATTAATGAGGTTGATCACATATGAAAGTGCCTCAGTCCAAAAGATCTTCTCCAAACCACTCTGCGATAACAAACATCGGATCTTCTCCAGTAATGACTGATTCAATCTCTTTGCCACCCTATTCTGCTACGACTTATGACTAACTATGAAGTGTCTCTCTATGCCCTCGTCTTGATATAGCTGCTGAAAGGGGTCTGAAGTGTACTCGCTGCTGTTGTCAGATATCAACGTCTTGATCTTTATCCCAGTCTGCAGTTCTAAACTCCTCTTCCACTCCACAAATATCTGTAGAACTTTACTCTTCTTCGGCATTGTGTACACCCAACAACACCTAGAATAGTCATCAACAAAAGTGACGAACTAATGTGCCTCAGCTGAAAAGATCTTCTCTAAACCACTCTGCAATAACAAACATCAGACCTTCTCCAGTAAAGACCGATTCAATCTCTCTGCCACCCTATTCTGCTATGGCGTATGACTAACTATGAAGTATCTCTCTATGCTCTCGTCTCGACATAGCTGCTGAAAGGGGTCTGAACATTACTTTTCACCGTTATCAGATCTTAACGTCTTGATTTTTCTCCCAGTCGACAGTTATAATCTCCTCTTCTACTCCACAAATACTCTAGGATTTTATTCTTATGCTTCATGATGTACACTCAACAACGTCTAGAATAGTCATCTACAAAAGTGACAAACCAATGCCGACCACCAAGTGATATCGTCTTAGTGGGATCCTAAACATCCGTGTGTACGTAGTCCAAGATGCCCATCATCCTGTGTACAGCTATCCTAAACTTTACCTTTGTCTTCTTGCCAAGAACGCAGTGCTCATAGAATTCTATCTTCTTACTCTTGACTCCCTTTAATAGGCCCTACTTGCACAAAGCTTGTAATGATTTTTCACCTGTAAGCCCCAATCTATAGTGCCAAAGTCTGCTCGTGTCCGTCTCTGAAATAGCTAAAGTTACCTGGCCAATCATGATGCTCCCCTTCAGATAATAAAGATTCTTACTGCGGACTCCCTTCATCATTACCAAAGATCCCTTAGTAACTTTTGTTATAGCGTTCACAAAAGTCACCTCGAATCCCTTTGCCTCCAAAGCTCCAACGGAAATAAGATTCTTCTTCAACTGAGGAACAAATCGCACTTCATTCAGGTTTCAAACAACTCCATCATGCATTCGAATCCTGATGGTACCTATCCCACAAAGACCACAGTGTTGGACCCTAGAGGGGGGGTGATTAGGGTCAAGAGGCTCTAATATGCAATAAAAATTAAACACAAGGATTAGGGTCAAGAGGCTCTAATATGCAATAAAAATTAAACACAAGCAAACCACAAAACAGTAAAGCAGTTAAAGTAAGAGAGATAGGGTTAGGAGTTCGTTATCCTTGACGCGCGATGTGTTAACGAGGTTCGGCCCTCTGGCCTACGTCCCCGCTCCCCACTCTCGAGGAGAAATCCACTACACACCCGGTTTGGAAGCTGAAACTTCGTCTACACAGCGATCCCACACGATCTCTCTCACTACACAGTTTGATCTCAACAGATCACACTCCCTCACAGTTGATCTACACAAGATCTCACTCACACAGCAGAAGAAAAAAGATGCAAGACTCTCTCTTTACACAGCCCCTATGGCAAAGAGAAAGATTACTGAAGCTGGGAAGTGAATCACACACAAAACAGAAGGAAAACACAGAAACCAGAACTTTGAAAGTTTTTCTCAGAAAGCAGTGTCTCTGGTTTTTACAAAGGTTGGGGCTGCTGGAAGAAGAAGAGGTCTAGGGTTTTTATAGAAAAGATTAAACCATTTGAAAACAAAACCCAATCTTCCCATTTAGAAAGATAATCTCCTTTTCAGATTGTCAGCTCAGACTGTGCCAAGCACTATTAAGTGAAATCACAGCAAACGAGGCAAAAACGACCGTTTAAAAAGTCGCGGCTGACCGAAGAGAAATTCGGTCGCCAGAAGAAAACATTCGGTCGACCGAAAAACTACGTCGGTCGACCGCTAGCCGCTTTGAAAATTTAGAAAACGAACAGAGACTTTATCGGTCGACCGGTGCGGTCGAACGACCAAAAATTTGAGCTTTCGGTCGACCGCGCCGGTCGACCGATGAACTCTCTGGAAACTTCTGACGAAAGATCATAGGAGCGGTCGACCGGACCGGTCGACCGCTTTTTGACATTTTACAGAAAACAGTTTTTGACCAACTTTAAATATTTACAAAATATTTATTTGACCTCTGAAAATTAAAATGTTTTTAATACTAAAAACAAATTGTTTAGAAAATAAATTTTGCAAATAGGTCCTCATACTTGTAATAAATAGTATTTTATGAAAAACGCTTAAAAACATAAGTATGAAAACGTGTGTGTGATTCCCAATAGCTTCAAGTAAACTCAGTAACTCTTTGCCTACATTCTAGCACTAGAGAGAAAAACAAAAGAAAGCTAATATCCTCATATAGAGAGCAATATACTTGAGCTTTGATATAGCTTGAATCGGATGAAGCTTTTATTCGAATTTGTCGTTCTTGAAATAACGTTGCTTCATCTCTTGGCCTCCTCCTCCTTTGGATATCATCGTTGTAGCATATATTCCATCCATCCTCCATTAATGGCACTAACGAGCTTGATAAATGAATTTACTATATTTACACTCAATAATCCATTAGTACCGATAATGGTGGTTGTAAAAGATCATCAAAACATAAGGGCTAACAATCTCCCCCTTTTTGATGATGACAACCAACCATTATATAAGAGCAAAAAATAAAATAGCTTATAGATAGGTGCTCCCCCTATCTATTAGCTCCCCCTAAATATATGCAACAAATGAGGAGATTTCTCTCCCCATTTGTCACCATCAAAAATAGGGTAAAGAGAAATGCAAAATGCAACTAAACAAGAAAACAATGTAGAACTTTCACATAGTGCATAAGCCCAAACCATTTCTTATGCGACAAAAATCATCGTCTCCAAGAGGCTTAGAAAATATATCCGCTAGTTGAGATTTTGTGTCAACAAATACTAGGGATACATCTTGTCTCTCTACATGATCGCGTAAGAAATGATGGCGCACATCAATATGCTTAGTTCTAGAATGCAAAACCGAATTTTTGGAAATATTTATAGCACTTGTGTTATCACAAAAGATTTTAATATTTTGAAAATTCAAATCATAGTCAACTAAACTTTGTTTCATCCATAAAACTTGAACACAACATAGACCGGCGGCAATGTATTACGCTTCTGTAGTGGACAATGCAACACAATTTTGTTTCTTGGAAGCCCAAGAAACAAGGGAATTTCCTAAGAATTGGCATGTTCCACTAGTACTCTTACGATCTACCTTACATCCGGCAAAGTCGGCATCACAAAAGCCATATAAATCAAAAGAGGTGCATCTTGGATAAAATAAACCAAGGTTAAAAGTGCCATTAACATACTTAATGATCCTTTTAACCGCAATTAAATGAGATGCTTTTGGAGATGCTTGAAAACGTGCACATGCACACACCTCTCATCCGCATCAAGCTTAACACTAGTACTCATGGGAGTAGGCGCATGCTTAGAATTCTCCAACTTGAATTTCTTCACCAATTCCTTCGCATACTTGCTTTGTGAAATGAAGATCCCATCCTTAGTTTGCTTGACTTGGAGCCCGAGAAAGAATGTAAGCTCTCCCATCATACTCATCTCAAAGTGATCCTGCATAACTTTAGAAAATTCCTTGCACAAGGATTCATTAGTAGCACCGAAAATAATGTCATCAACATATATTTGAACTAAAATGAAATCATTTTTCCTTTTTCTCACAAAAAGTGTGTTATCAATTGTTCCTTTTGAAAAACCATTTTCAATAAGAAAACTAGAGAGGCGAGCATACCAAGCCCTAGGAGCTTGTTTCAACCCATATAAAGCTTTTTGTACCCGGTAAACATGATTAGGAAAAGCATGATCTATAAAACCGGGGGGTTGCTCAACATACACTTCCTCTTCTATAAAACCATTTAAAAAGGCACTTTTGACATCCATTTGAAATAGTTTGAAATTTTTAAAACTAGCAAATGCCAAAAACATCCTAATAGATTCCAACCTTGCAACCGGTGCAAAGGTTTCATCATAGTCTATGCCCTCCTCTTGATTGTATCCTTGGGCAACCAAACGAGCTTTATTTCTAGTAACAATGCCATGTTCATCAAGCTTGTTTCTAAAAACCCATTTAGTACCAATAACACTAGCATTGTTAGGTCTAGGAACTAACTTCCAAACTTCATTTCTTTGAAAATTGTTTAATTCTTCATGCATAGCCAAAACCCAAAACTCATCATTTAAAGCATCATTAACCTTTTTAGGTTCTAGTTGAGATAGAAATGCAACATTACCACATTCACTCAAGGCTTTTGAGCGAGTTATAACTCCTTTTGAAGGGCTCCCAATGATTTGTTCCTTTGGATGATTTGATGTGAATTTCCAAGCTTTAGGTGGTTCAACTTGTTCTTGAGCATTGGTGCTATCTACATCCTTTTGAACTTCTATAGAGGGAGTGTCATTGATTTGCAACAAGTCCAATCCTCCCTCAATATCATCATCATCATCTTTCCTAGGCAACACAACTTGAGAGCCAACATTAGTCTCATCAAAAGTAACGTTTATAGACTCTTCAACAACGAGGCTTCGTTTATTGAAGACCCTATAAGCCTTACTTCGAGGTGCATAACCCAAGAAAATACCAACATCAATTTTGGAATCAAATTTATCATGGTGATCTTTTGTATTTAAAATAAAGCATTTGCAACCAAAGACACGAAAATAACCAATGAAAGGAGTTTTTCCATAATAAAGTTCATAAGGAGTTTTCTTAAGCTTTGGTCTAATCAAAACACGATTAAAAACATGGAAAGCCGTATTGACGGCTTCCGCCCAAAAATATTTTGGCAAATCAAAAGAATTAAGCATAGTGCGTGCCATCTCTTGTATGGTGCGATTTTTCCGTTCAACAACACCATTTTGTTGTGGTGTTCTAGGAGCGGAAAACATATGAGTTATACCATGATGAGCACAAAAATCATAGAAAAATTCATTTTGAAATTCACCACCATGATCACTTCTTATTTTAACAACTTTCAAATCTTTTTCATTTTCAATCCTTTTAACATGATTAGCAAATTCTTCAAAACAATCATTTTTCTTAGCAAGAAATATTGTCCATGTAAAACGAGAAAAATCATCAATAATCACAAAAACATAGTGTTTGCCTCCAAGAGAGGTAACACGCATAGGACCAAATAAATCAAGATGAAGTAATTGCAAGGGTTTAGAAGTCGATACCTCATGGATGGATTTGAAAGAAGACTTTGTTTGTTTACCTTTGGCACAATCCTCACAAATTGTATCTTTTATGAAGTGCAAGCTAGGTAGCCCTTTCACAAGATTCTTCTTAGACAATTTTGATATTAACTCCATATTTGCATGTCCAAGTCTTTTGTGCCAAATCCAAGGATTTTCATCAATTGCCGCAAGACCCTTCACATCTTGATTCACTAACTCATTCATCTCAAAGATGTAAACATTAGACTTGCGATTTGCAATAAAAACAATTTTTTCATCCATACTAATGATGCATTTATCCGGTTTAAAAGAAATATCAAAATCTTTATCACTCAATTGACTAATACTAAGAAGATTATGATTTAAACCACTTACTAAATAAACATCTTCTATTATGGGTGAGGGTTTCTTACCAATAGAACCGATACCAATGATTTTACCTTTCTCACCACCATCGAAGGAGACATTGCCTCCTTCAATCCTTGATAGGGTTGCAAATAGTTCTTTGTTGCCCGTCATATGATGTGAGCAACCACTATCAAGGTACCACATCTCCTTACGTCATTGCCGTGGCGTTCCCTACAAAAGAAGAAGATGAAGGTGTAGTAGCTTTAGGTACCCATGTCTTGGGTCATTGGTGGTTAGTAGTTTTGGTACCTTTGGGCACCCATATCAATCCATAAAAATCTTGGTTGTCTTTAATTCTATACCTTTGGGTACCCATATCAATCCATAAAAATCTTGGCTGTCTTTGATTCTACAATGAGTAGAAATGTGTCCATGTCTCATACAATAGGTGCATACAAAATTTCTTTTGTATGTACGGATGTTAGAATCATGAAACCTATTTCTACCATAGTGATTATAGTTAGCATGAGCATGAGTGGGTCTAGTCCTACAACCCTCAATTTCTAATCTTTCAATCTTTGATCTTAATTGCTTATTCTCGAAATCGAGATCTCCTAGCAATTCATCTTTAAGAGCAAGAGAGGTTGTTAGTTGTTCTAGCTTAATATCACAAGAGGCATGCAATTTTTTAAAAGAAGAGTATTCTTTAGACATTCTTTTAAATTCAAAGTTCAACTCTTCCAAAGCCATAGCTATGTCACATTGCATATAAAAAGATTCACTTTCGGCCTCGGATATTACCTCATGTTCATTTGCCATGAAACAAACATTTGGGTCATGAAGAGCATGTTTGGCTCCTTCTTCATCACTATCCGACTCACTTGGTTCGGATTCTTCTCATCCGGCATACATTACCTTCTTCTTCTTGTACTTCATGTACTTTTCTTTGAGCTTGGGGCAATCCTTAGCGATGTGACCCGGTTCATTGCATTCAAAACATTTACCTACACGAGAGGAAAACATGTTGTTAGATTGGGGGTTAAATTTTTTATTCATCTTTATGAGTCTAGAGATTCTTCTAGAGAGATGAGCCACTTCTCTAGAAAAATCAACTTCACTCTCCAACGACGAAGATGAGTTGTCACTAGCTCCTTTGAGAGCTATGGTCTTCAACTTTGGTGACGGCTCCTCAACTTCACGTGATGGCACTTCCTCCTTCTCCTTCCCTTTGAGCTTCTTCTCATGCACTTTGAGCTTTCCGATGAGACTATCAAGAGCTAAGGTAGTGAGGTCATGAGCTTCCTCAATTGCCGTAGCTTTGGGCTCCTATGCCGGGGTCAAGGAGCAAAGTATCTTGTAGTTCATCTCTTGAATGGATTATTGCTTATCTAGACCATGTAATTCATTGATGATATTAGTAAAACGGGAAAACATAGCATCAATGGATTCATGATATTAGTAAAACGGGAAAACATAGCATCAATGGATTCATTAGGAAGCATTTTGAATAGTTCATAATCATGCATAAGCCCACTAAAAACATAGCATCAATGGATTCATTAGGAAGCATTTTGAATAGTTCATAATCATGCATAAGCCCACTAAGCTTAGATTCCTTAACTTGGGGGGTTCCTTCATGTGTTATAGATAACTTTACCCAAATTTTGTATGCGGTTGCACACGTGGAAACTCTATTGTATTCATTGGGGGAAAGACCACAGATTAAGGCGTTCATGGCCTTAGCATTGAGATTGGCAAGGTGCCTTTCATCATCGGACATGTTCTCAACTTTGGACTTCTCTACATATTTCTTTTCTGGACATGTTCTCGACTTTGGACTTCTCTACATATTTCTTTTCTATGAGCCCTAGGATGTCAAGATCAATACAACGGAGGTAAATTCTCATCCTAGCCTTCCAATAAGCAAAATTAGTCCCGGTAAAGAGTGGTGGTCTAGTGGTTGATTGTCCTTCTAACATATGCATATTCAAAGAGGCCTCCATTAGATCTTTTCTCTAAGGTGGTTAAACCAAAAATTAATATAGAGACCAAGCTCTGATACTAATTGTTGGACCCTAGAGGGGGGTGATTAGGGTCAAGAGGCTCTAATATGCAATAAAAAATAAACACAAGCAAACCACAAAAAACAGAAGGAAAACACAAAAACCAGAACTTTGAAAGTTTTTCTCAGAAAGCGGCGTCTCTGGTTTTTGCAAAGGTTGGGGCAACTGGAAGAAGAAGAGGTCTAGGGTTTTTATAGAAAAGATTAAACCATTTGAAAACAAAACCCAATCTTCCCATTTAGGAAGATAATCTCCTTTTCAGATTGTTAGCTCAGACTGTGCCAAGCACTATTAAGTGAAAGCACAGCAAACGAGGCAAAAACGACCGTTTAAAAAGTCGCGGCTGACCGAAGAGAAATTCGGTCACCCGAAGCAAACATTCGGTCGACCGAAAAACTACGTCGGTCGACCGACCGAAATTTTCGGTCGACCGCTAGCCGCTTTGAAAAATTAGAAAACGAACAGAGACTTTATCGGTCGACCGGTGCGGTCGACCGACCAAAAATTTGAGCTTTCGATCGACCGCTCCGGTCGACCGACAAACTCTCTGGAGTCCAGTGACGAATGCTCATAGGTGCGGTCGACCGGTCCGGTCGACCGCATTCTGATATATTTGCACAGACTTGTTTTTGACTTAAACTAAAATATTTGTAAAATATTTATTTGACCTCTGAAAATTCTGAAACTTTGTAAAATATTTTTAATACTAAAAACAAACTGCTTGGAAAAAGAATTTTGCAGATAGGTCCTCATACTTGTGAAAAATAGTATTTTGTGAAAAACGCTTAAAAACACAAGTATGAAAACATGTGTGTGATTCCCAATAGCTTCAAGTAAAATTAGTAACTCTTTGCCTACATTCTAGCACTAGAGAGAAAAACAAAAGAAAGCTAATATCCTCATATAGAGAGCAATACTTGAGCTTTGATATAGCTTGAATCGGATGAAGCTTTTATTCGAATTTGTCGTTCTTGAAATAATGTTGCTTCATCTCTTGGCCTCCTCCTCCTTTGGATATCATCGTTGTAGCATATATTCCATCCATCCTCCATTAATGGCACTAACAAGCATGATAAATGAATTTACTACATTTACACTCAATAATCCATTAGTACCAATAATGGTGGTTGTAAAACATCATCAAAACATAAGGGCTAACACACAGGATTGATCATTTCTCATGACTACCACGCAGCCATTGAGCATCTCAAAAGATGCAAACCAATCTCGCCGGGGAGTCACATGATAAGTAGCGCTAGAATCCAGCATCCAATCCGATACATCCGCATGGTTCACCTCTGGAATAATCAATAGAGAAAAGTAGGAATCATCTAAATCATCACCTCTAGCGACATTCACCTCATTGGCCTTCGGGCTCTTCTTCTTGCTATTCTCCTTCTCTCTAAGCTTCGAACAATCTCTCTTCCAATATCCTTATTCTTTGCTGAAAGCACACTGGTTATTTGCTAATTGGTAGTAGCCTTTAGACTTTGACCTACCTCTATTGCCACCTCTCGGATAGGGAGTCCTTCCTCTCGTCGACAAGGCCTCTCCTAAAGTGCTAGCTCTGGAAATCTCTTTGTCCTTCCTCCTTAGATCCTAATTCGTTAATGCATTAGTCACATCACTATGTATGATGGAAGATCTACTGTTCAACAAAGTGAGCACGAATGTATCATACTCCTCATCGGGTAAGAAGCCTAAAAAATAATCGCTTTGTACTCATCCATTATCTTCTCATCAACATTCGCCAAGTTTGACAACAACTTTATATAGTTGTTCACATGATGTGCAAGTGAGGTACCCCTAGACATTAGGAATTTGAACAATCTTCGCAACAAGTGCAAACGGTTCTCAACACTCTTCATAAGATATTTGTTATTGAGAATCTCCCACATCTTCATTGCAGATGTCACGTCAATCACATCATGTTTCAACTCTTGTTCCAAATAAGACCTAATTACCCCACAAGCATTTTAATTCATCTTGTCCCATATAGCCTCATCATATTTTGGTGGCCTCTCATGGGCCATGATGGTCTCTTCCAAATTTTGAGCATTCAAAATGTCATGTACATCACTCATCCACAAACCAAAGTTGATTTTGCCATCGTACTTCACAACACTAATCTTTGTATTCTGTAGTGCAATCTAAACTGTACTCGTCATCGCCTTGCTGCTTTCACCAAGTTCTTCTCCCATTACAAACTAACTCCAATTGTAAAGAAAGATTTGAACTTGATAGAATTGAGAAGTTATCCAACTAAACCCTAGATAGGGTTCCAACACGATCTCCTAACCACACGAGGAAAAGTGAGATCTCCAATGACAACTCTGCAAAGCTATCTCCACCGAAGCCTAGATCTCCAAGACCCAAGCTTCCAACAGTGAATCTTCCTCCACCCAATGCAAAACCCTAGATCTAAAAATCAGAGCTCTGATAGCACTTGTTGTGCGCTGTGCAGAAGCATGCTCGTAAACCAACCGATTCGGTGAGCGATAAGAGAAGAACCAAACACGAGTGCAATTCATAAAATTAACAGACAAAATCACATAGAGTTTTACGTGGTTCAGCAAATTTCTTACGTTTACGGGGAGAGGATGAGAAGATTTTTCTATATGGAGGAGAAATAACGAGTTACAATCTCTCAAATAACTCTCAAAATAACCCAACCAATAATCTCACACTCCCTCATAATAATCTCTCTTACAAAACTGCTCAAAACAATGCTAATTCTCTGGTTTAAAAACCCTAGAAATGTGTGTTTCTATTTATATCAAAACTCAATCCAAAACAGACAAGGAAATCAAATCCGGCCCGTATCCGCTTCCCGGTCGACCACAGGGGTTGCACCGGTTGATCAGCCTAAGACATATTTGCAAATTCTTGTAATTTGCATGTTTTCGATTGACCGGTCTAACTCGTTTGGTCGACCGACCAAAGATAGGGTTTCAGACCCTATAATTCAATATGTTGTCAGTTGATCGGGCCTATGCTGTTAGTCGACCGACCTGAGAGAAACTTGTAGTCTCTTCCCAGCTTCAAATTTCCTGTTTTCACCACATTTTCTATAGGGAGTACCTAGTGAAAGTGTTAAATCTATACAGATTAATAAATCATGAAAATGGTTATCGCATTACAAATTTGGACACTTCAACTTTCACAGCCTTCAATTTCTCAGCCAAGAGAAGATGATGAAGGACCTTCCAATAATCTCTATATAGGAGGACCTATGTGAGAGTTTAATGAAAGGAAAACAATGTACAATATCAGTTTGTTCATACAACTCATGGAGAGACAAGAAGAAATTGGAGTTGGTGCATACAGATGTGTGTGCCAATGAGGATAGCTTCGCCACAAGGTAATAGTTACTTCATACACTTGATGATTTTACAAAGATGACATGGGTGTATTTACTCAAAGAAAAATATGAAGTATTCAAAGTATTTAAGAAATTCAAGAGTTTTCTTGAGAAGCAAGGAGATTGTGTTAGATATAGGTACCCTACAGGTAATAATTGTATATTGTAACAAGACCTATATGAATATAACATCCTTGTTCAAAATAATAGTATGCTATTTTGGTCAGATTAATCTAGTATTTTTAAATACAGATAAAATCCTTAGAATGATACTAGACTATCAGACATTTTGGATATAATCGTAATGAAGAAATCTAATTTGTCGCTAACGTATATTCTAAAATGTTCCTAGTAGATGAAGTGTTGAAATGGGACATCATCACTTTGGAAAGACTAGTGTATACTCTATTTCTCCTTTGGTAGGTTGATGATCCATCTCTTGGATCATTGATGTGAGACATCAAGATATAGTATACAGGTGACTCATTAGTGAATAAGTTGACAAAATGACTCACTGAGAACATCTAGTTGGTAATTTTACTTAACTATCAAATAGAAGTTCTCAAGTGATATAGTACTTAGTAGTCTCTTAACCTAAGGCATGAGTACAATATCTTACATGTCAGTATAGGTGTACTTAGACTTTTACCTAACCACGTTCTCATTGAGTTGTGTATAACGGTTCTTGTTGGGTGCATCCCGAGACATAAGTAGATATTGAGATACCAAGATGGGATTCGTTTCTCCCATTATAGGGGATTGATGTCATAAGATTGTTTAATATAACTATAGGCTAGAAATCCTTGGCCAAGGTAAATAAGATAAACTGAGTGTCTGCTTGATCTTAAAGGTTATGAGTTTAATATTAACAAATACTAATCAAGCTATTAGGGTTTGACAATTTACCATACACTAGGCTCGATAGTTTGACATTGTTTAACGAAGAGACCGGATTGTACAATATTATCTATGACTGGTCCTGATAAAAATGTGTTAGCATCTTGTAGACATTTATCACAACTTATACCGGGTAGTCTTCATGTGTAGCTAGCACCTCTGTTATACTTGTGGATATCATCCACTGCCGAGTTATTAAGTTGGGCCCTAGAGTCACACCAAACGTGTACTTGAATCCTATGAAACACAATTTATAGAGTAATACGTATGATTGATATGCATATATGATTTTACCGGATACACATAAATGGTTATGTATATCGGTAAAATCGGAATGCTATGTACTTAGGAAATGTATTCTAGTATTTTTCCTATAAAGTTAACTTTTAGTCAACTAGTTGACTTTTTGGTCAATAGTTGACTTTTGATCAACTCATTGCCTTTTTGGTCATATGATGACTTATTAGTCAATGATTAGACAATTACGAAATACCATATTTATGAAATACCATATTGATGTGGTATTTTTATTTATGAAATACACACTTTATTATACCTTGATTAATGAGTCATGAGATGAATCATTAAGGTGGTATGGTTTGGGAACATGGTTTTAGTACATAGTTTTGATTCTTCATGACTCTTTGCATGACTCATTAGATGAGTCATTGCATGACTCATGAGAGAATCATTGTTTTGATGACTCATGGTATGCCTCATAGGATGAGTCATTCATGTCATGACATATTCTTCCTCTATAAATATGAGCTATTTTTTCTTTTTTCATGGTTAAGGAAAAATAAAATAAATGGTTTATTCATAGTTTCTTTCCATAAAAGAAAAGAAGAGAGATCTACCTCTTACTAAACTCTAGCAATCCTTGAGTAAGAGAAAGTAGTAGGATTTTAAAGTACACCGGGGTGGATATCTTGCCTTGTGTCTCAAGAAGACTCTAATTTTATCAATCTCACTTGAAGACTTGGAGATCCACTACGAGGAGATTTACTACTACAAGGAGCAAGAGCTAGGGGTTGGTCGATCTTCCATCGAATCACGCTTCGAAAGTATGACTTTCTAATTCTTGTATGCTCTCTTTAATATAGGGATCATGTTAGATTTAATTAGGATGGTCCTATTTTGTATTTCATGCTCTCTACATGCTTAGTATAATTATACATACAGTATTCTGCTACGTATTTTGCATGTATTTAGCTCGAATTTCCTTCATGGTATCAGAGCCATGGTTCCATCTAATTGAATCTTTGCATGTATATCTAACTCATAGAGGACTTTGTAATTGTTTCTAATTACTAGTTTAATTAAAAGATGTTTTAGTGAAACTAGTTAATTTATTCAAGTTTTTTTGTAATGAGTTATACTAGGCATTGGTTCAAAAATGTGATTTTTGGTTCATAAGTTTTAGGAGTAAAAACACTTGCATAAATTGCAAAACACTTGATTACAACTAATGTAGTTGTATGTTCTTTGTAATGAGTTATACTAGTCATTGATTCAAAAATATGATTTTTGGTTCATAAGTTTTTAGGAGTAAAAACACTTGTATAAATTGCAAAACACTTATTTACAACTAGTGTAGTTGTATGTTAGAAGCATGATAGTCCTATTTGAGTTAAGATAATCCCTACGTTATCTAATTTTCTAATTTGTTGTATAACTAGATAGATGCATATTTTTAATGTTGATTAAGTTATATGTTTTATATCATCTTATATGGATGTTATGTTTATGGATGGTAGTGGACAACGATTCTCTTGCATTTATTGTATTGATGTAATATAGCTAGAAATGTAATATTATTTTTGACATCTTCCCTCCCCGGGCATAGGCTACACCTACGGATTTAGGCACTTGCTCACCGATCATTGGCTATGCCTACGGGTATAGGCCCTTGTTCGGGTGTGGGGGGGTATGGTTGTTTAGTTTAGTTATTTTATTTATAGCTTTTATTTTATATTCAATGCAATATTATTACTCATCCTACGAGATGATTTTTTTCATTATAAATGGGGCTTGCACGTCCTACGTATATATGTGATTGTAATAATACAGGATTTGCAAGGGAGCTAGCACTGCAAGGAATTGTAAATTGCTTGCCAAAATGTAATTAGAGTAGTTGTATTTTATTCCTTTAGTTGTTCACTACCATTCTATATTACTATTACATATGTTGATATGTTGGTTGTGTCACAATTGTATATGTCAATACAATTAGGTGCTATATTCTGCAAAGTTTATATCTCTATCTCACTAGAGAAATAGTTTTTTTTATAAAAACCTCATTTTAAACTTTGTGAGACATGGCAATAAGAGTTTATTTATCATATAGTAGTGAGACCAACATTAACACAGGGTTAGTGTGAAAGATAAATAAACCTAAAGCAGTTAAAAGAAATGTATTTAGAACAAACTTTTAACTAGTGTCAAGGAAAGTAATTATGAGATATAGCTCATGGGGTGATGCCCAACTTAAGATTATGGGTGATGCCCAATCTTTCGCGCTATAGTCTTAAAGGGCAGTGATTACTTAATTAAGATCCGATGAATATTACCGGTGAATAGCTCAGAACCCTCCCACCAATTTTGCGCTTACCTGACTAGTTTAATTGTTGCAAGTATAAATATAGAGCATCTTTTAACTATATCAAGTTTGATTACGGTAAAAGATTTGTGAAATCATTCGTAGCCCTCCATCATTTCAGTTAAATACAATTAAGCTTATAAATACTATGTTTGTTGGCATACGTCAAGGAATAACTATTCTATGGCTAAGTAGTATTCATCTGTATATTAGATATAAGGATAGCTTAAGTTGGTTATGTGACTTTGTTGGCATACGTCAAGAGTTTGTATAAGTTAAATTTAAGCCGGTCAAGAAATGATGGGTCCAAACATGACTAGCATTTTGTGATTTGTTGGCATACGTCAAGGTCATAAAAGACTAGGGTAAAATCATATCAATAATTATAAGAATGTAAAAGACAAAAGTTATCTACCAATTATTGAGTGTATCAATTTGTTAGCATACATTAAGGTTGATACATTTAATGATAATTGGATCTTGATCCCACTTGAAAACAAGGGGTTGTTTTCCGATCACCTCTTATAAGGTTTTGAAGGACTCAAAAAATAGTGGGAGGCATAACTTAGATGAAAATGATCCAAATCTATTTTATGTATTGAACATCTGCTAAAATATTTTTTCCTCTCTCTTTCAGACCATTATGTCTGGCTTAAAAATCATATCAGAACAGAACAAGTTAACCGATCCTAAATTACATGGACTGGTTAAAAAATGTTAAGAGTATATATCCAGAATTCTTAGCCTCACTCATGAAGAAGAAGCAAGATGTTGCTTCATCTTCATATGTGTTTGTTACTCAGAATTGTTTTTCTATAAATCCTACATCTTGGGTATTAGATGCCAGATCAGGATCTCACATCTATAATTTGTTACAGGGGTTAAGAAGTTATACGAAACTTGGAGCTGGAGAGATGACCCTACAAGTTGGCAATGGTGCAATAGTTGCAGCACTTATAGTAGGGGATTTTTATCTAGCTTTGCCAAATAGAAACATTTTGATTTTGAAAAGCTGCTATTTCGTACCAACTATAATGTGCAATATAATATCCATATCTTTATTAGATAAAGATAGATATATATTTAAGTTGGAGAACAATGTTATGAATTTCATATTTAATCAAAAGTTGATTGCTTATGGAATATTGTGTAATGACATCTATATTCTTAATCAAAACACAATTCTGAATACTCATCACACTAATAAAAGAAAGTACTATCTATATTCTTAATCAAAACACAATTCTGAATACTCATCACACTAATAAAAGAAAGTACTCAGTTATGAACGACGCTTTCTTATGGCATTGCAATTCTGAATACTCATCACACTAATAAAAGAAAGTACTCAGTTATGAACGACGCTTTCTTATGGCATTTTAGACTTGGTCATATTAATAAAAAAAACTTGGTGAGCTACATAAGCATGGATATTTAGATCCATTTGACTTTAAGTCTTATGATACTTGCAAGTCTTGTCTTAAAAGTAAAATGACCAAGACTCCATTTATGGGAACTGGAGCAAGAGTTACAGAACTCTTAGGACTGATACATAGTGATGTATGTGGTCCTATGTCTATAATGGTCAGATGTGATTACTCCTACTTTATTACTTTTACTGATGATTTTTTAAGATTTGGACATGTGTTTTTGATGAAATACAAGTCTGAAGCATTTGAGAAATTTATCGGGTATAAAAATGAAGTAGAGAATCAAACGAGCAAGATAGTTAAAATTCTTCGATCGGATCGAGGAGGTGAATACTTGAGCTCAGAATTATTAGGGTTTTTAAAAGAGAATTGGATTCTCTCTCAGGTTACTCCACCCTTTACACCATAGCTTAACGGCGTGTCAAAAAGGAGGAATCATACCCTATTAGATATGGTACATTCGATGATGAGTAACGCTGAGTTACCTTTTTCATTCTGGGGGTATGCGTTGGAAACAGCAACACACTTACTGAATAGGGTTCCAACTAAAGTAGTGCCTAAACCTCCATGAAATATGGTATGGGATGAAACCAAATCTTAATTATATTAAGATTTGGGGATGTCATGCTTATGTAAAAAAGCAAGATTCCAAAAAGTTAGAAGCACGCTCAGTATTGTATAAATTTATAGGATATCCATGGAATTCCTATGGATATCAATTCTACCACATCGATGAACAAAAGATAATTGTTTTTCGGTATGCTATCTTCTTAGAGAAGGAATTTCTTAAAAAAGAAATTAGTGGGAGCATGGTAGAACTGGAAGAAATTTTAAAAATACAAATCAATACTGATAATTTAGTAGAACCAGAAATTCAGTTGAACCAGAAGAACCTCGACCACTCCGCAGATATCCAAGGCGATCTCATGCACCTAAGAGACAATATAATTTTCTTGTTGAAGGTAGCATGTTAGATCACGTCATAGATGATAATGAACCTTTGAGTTATCAGCAAGCATCTTAGAGTAGGAACTCTATTATTTGGCATGATGCAATAAAATTCAAAATAGACTCTATGTACACCAACAAAGTATAGATCTTATACAATGCTCCTAAAGGGGTGATAGCCATAGGCTGCAAATGGTTGTTTAAGAAAAAGTTGGGTGTAGATGGAAAAGTAGAGAGTTTTAAAGCTAGACTGGTAGCTAAAAGTTTTCGTCAAAGACCTAGCTTGGACTACGATAAAACCTTTTCTCCAGTGGCTATGCTAAAGTCTATTCGGGTCTTACTTGCTATAGCTGCTCACTATGACTACGAAATCTGGCAAATGGACGTCAAAACTGCATTTCTAAATGGTGATTTAGAAGAGTGCATATATATGTCTCAACCTGGCAAATGGACGTCAAAACTGCATTTCTAAATGGTGATTTAGAAGAGTGCATATATATGTCTCAACCAGAGGGATTTGTAGACTGCATTTCTAAATGGTGATTTAGAAGAGTGCATATATATGTCTCAACCAGAGGGATTTGTAGTCAGTAGGAGCAGTGAAAAAACATGTAAGTTACTTAAAGCCATTTATGGACTGAAGCAAGCATCACGGAGATGGAACATCTGTTTTGATGATGCTATCAAAGAGTTTGATTTTATCAAAAATCCAGATAACCATGTGTGTATAAAAGGATAATTAGGAGTATAGTATCATTTCTTATTTTGTATGTAGACGATATACTCTTAATCAGTAATGACATACCGTCGTTACAAGCGGTTAAAATTTGATTATCAAAAAGATTTTCCATGAAAGATTTGGATGAAGCATCATGTATACCGGGTATTCAGATCTATAGAGATAGATTTAGAAGGATATTAGGATTATCCCAGTCTAGATACATTGGCAAAGTGCTAAAGCGGTTTAGCATGGAAAATTCTAATAAAGGTTTCATACATGCATCTCCTGGAATCTCCCTCTCTAAAAAGATGTCTTCCCAGACTGTTGAAGAGAGGAAACGCATAAGTCTAATTCCTTATGCCTCGGTAGTAGGATCAATCATGTATGCTATGTTATGTACTAGATCGGATATCACTTATTCACTCAGTTTGGTAAGTAGATACCAATCTAATCATGGAGCTAGATCGGATATCACTTATTCACTCAGTTTGGTAAGTAGATACCAATCTAATCATGGAGAAGAGCACTGAAAAGTAGTCAAAAATATACTTAAGTACCTGAAAAGGACTAAAGAGTTATTTTTGATATACAGTAAAAGTGACCTCCAAATAGAGGCTTTTTCCGACTCTAGCTTTCAGAGCGATATTGTTGATAGTAACAATGTATCAGGATATGTTTTTACCCTCATAAGAGGAATGTCGGCTGGAAAAGTTCCAAGCAGGACATAGTAAGCTAAATACATTACGGCAAATGATACAACAAAAGAAGCTGTCTAGAAGAGTAAGTTCCTTTTAGAGCTGGAAATTGTTTCCCACCATTATAGATCTGGTACTTTTTTATTGTGATTATAATGCTGCGATAGCTCTAAAGGAACCCCGGTCTCACAATAAGTCCAGACACATTCTGAGGAAATATCACTTGATCAGGGAGATAGTGGATCTCTAAAAGATCAAGATTGAAAGAGTATACTCAAAAGATAATATAGCAGATCCATTCACAAAGGCAATTGCTCGTATACATTTTGAAATACTTGTTGAGCTATTGGGTATTAGATACTACAATGATTGACCTTAGTGCAAGTGAGAGTTTGTTAGATATAGGTGTCATGCAGGCAATAATTTTATATTGTAACAGGACCTATATGAATATAACATCCTTGTTCAAAATAATAGTATGCTATTTTGGTCAGATTTATCTATTATTTTTAAATACAGATAAAGTCCTTAGAATGATACTAGACTATAAGACATTTCGGATATGATCGTAATGAAGAGATCTGATTTGTCGCTAACGTATATTCTAAAATGTTCCTAGTCGATGAAGTGTTGAAATAGGACATCATCACTTTGGGAATACTAGTGTATACTCTATTTCTCCTTTGGTAGGTTGATGATCCATCTCATAGATCATTGATGTGAGACATCAAGATATAGTATACAGGTGACTCATTAGTGAATGAGTTGACTGAACGACTCACTGAGAACATCTAGTTGGTAATTATACTTAACTGTCAAATAGAAGTTCTCAAGTAATATAGTACATAGTAGTCTCAACATCTAGTTGGTAATTATACTTAACTGTCAAATAGAAGTTCTCAAGTAATATAGTACATAGTAGTCTCGTTACCTAAGGCATGAGTTCAATATCTTACATGTCAGTATAGGTGTACTTAGACTTTTACCTAACCACAGTTCTCATTGAGTCGTGTATAACAGTTCTTGTTGGGTGCATTCCGAGACATAAGTAGATATTAAGATGCCAAGATGGGATTCGTCTCTCCCAGTATAGGGAGTTGATGTCATAAGATTGTTTGATATAACTATAACCTGGAAATCCTTGGTCAAGGTAAATAAGATAAACTGAGTGTCAGTTTGATCTTAAAGGTTATGAGTTTAATAGCAACAAACACTAATCAAGCTATTAGGGTTTGACAGTTTATTATACCCTAGGCTAGATAGTTTGACATTGTTTGACGAAGAGACCGGACTGTACAATATTATCTCTGAGTGGTCCTGATAAAATTATGTTAGCATCTTGCAGACATTTATCACAACTTATATCGGGTAGTCTTCATGTATAGCTAGCACCTTTGTTGTCTTGTGGATATCATCCACTGCCAAGTTCTTAAGTTGGGCCTTAGAGTCACACAAAGCGCGTACTTGAATCCTATGAAACACAATTTATAAAGTGATGTGTATAATTGATACGCATATATGATTTTACCGGATATACATAAACGATTATGTATATCGGTAAAATCGGAATGCTATGTGCTTAGGAAATGTATTCTAGTATTTTTCCTATAAAGTTAACTTTATAGTTGACTTTTTGGTCAACAGTTGACTTTTGGTCAACAGTTGACTTTTGGTCAACAGTTAACTTTTTGGTCATATGATTACTTATTAGTCAATGATTAGAAAATTACGAAATACTGTATTTATGAAATACCGTATTGATGTGGTATTTTTATTTATGAAATACACACTTTATTATACCTTGATTAATGAGTCATGGGATGAATCATTAAGGTGGTATGGTTTGGGAACTTGGTTTTAGCACATAGTTTTGATTCTTCATGATTCTTGTCATGACTCATGAGATGAGTCATTGCATGACTCATGAGAGAATCATTGTTTTGATGACTCATGGTGTGACTCATAGGATGAGTCATTCATGTCATGACATATTCTTCCTCTATAAATATGAGCTCTTTTTTCTTCTTTCATGGTTAATGGAAAAATTAAATAAATGGTTTATTCATAGTTGCTTTCCATAAAAGAAAAGAAGAGAGATCTACCTCTTATTAAATTCTAGCAATCTTTGAGTAAGAGAAAGTAATAGGATTTTAAAATACTCCGGGGTGGATATCTTGCCTTGTCTCTCAAGAAGACTCCGATTTTATCAAGCTTACTTGAAGACTTAGAGATCCACTACGATGAGATTTACTACTACAAGGAGCAAGAGCTAAGGGTTGTTTGATCTTCCATCGAATCACGCTTCGAAAGTATGACTTTCTAACTCTTGTATGCTCTCTTTAATATAGGAATCATGTTAGATTTAATTAGAATGGTCCTATTTTATATTTCATGCTCTCTACATGCTTAGTATAATTATACATACAGTATTCTGCTGTGTATTTTGCATGTATTTAGCTCGAATTTCCAATAGATTGATCCTATCAAAATCTTGAGAAGTGATTGAAAGAAGGAGTACTATACTTCTAGAGCAGTTGATGAAGATGAAGGTGCCGCCCCGTGTTAGCTAGTAGTGAGCTACACTCTAGAACAAAATGGGGTGTCACTGTGTCAGAGAGGAAAAATCGAGCAGTGATGGAAATGGGAAGATTGATGGTTTTAGCCAAGGAAATGCCCAAGAAATTTTGGACGGATGTAGTACATACTGTAGTTTATCTCTTGAATAGGTGTCAAACAAAGGCTATGAAGAGGAAGACACCATTAGAAGCTAAGAGCGGACTATAGCCATCCGCCAAGCATCTACGAGTTTTTGGCAGTGTATGCTACATACATGTCCTAGGTTTGAAGCGTCACATGTTAGAAAAAGAAGTCTATTAAAGGCATCTTCTTAGATTACATCACACAATACAAGGGATACATAGTATTCATCATGAAACTAAAAAGGTTGTTGTTAGAAAAGACATACAAGTTGATGAAAGCGCAAACTGAAAGTAGGATGAACAAGAACTTGAGTGGAAATCAAGCCTAAAACTTGATTTAACATTTCTACTAACACAATACAGTGGATAAGTAAAATATCTCTTTGCTGAAAATAATGTGATTGACTCCTACTCGTGGATCTTCAAGTTTCAGTCTACCTTATCAACTAGTAGATTCACTAAGTTCTAAAAGCGTAACGGGTTCTTTAGGAAAAAGTCCTATTACTAAAATTCTAGAAATATGTTTAGAAGTTCAAGATCTAGAAATATGTGCACTATTTAATTATGTCAGTTTGGAGCACAAAAACTATGAACAAGGTACAAGGTATGAAGAATGGAGATATGCAGTGCAAAAACAAAAAACAAAAAAAAAACATGATCAAGAAAAATGAGACTTGATGGCTAGTGGGTAACACTGAGCATAAAGATGTCATTGGATTGAAATGAGTTTTCAAGTCTAAACTCAATCCAAATGGTACAATACAAAAGCACAAGGCCAAATTTGTCACAAAGGCTATTCTCAACAATTTGGAATCAATTATTCAGGGGCTGTTTGGTTCATTTTTTTTTTGTGGTAAAAGTGGGGAAAGCTGCCAAAAATGTCAGCTTTTTGGCAGCTTTCCCCCAAAATCACCCCTTAAAAAGGTGATTTTAGAGGAAAGCTGCCAAAAAGCTAACATTTTTGGCAGTTTTCTCATCTTTTACCACCCAAAAAAAACTATCCAAACAGCCCCTCAGAGACTTTTGTTTCGATTACAAAACATGATATAATTCAAGCCTTACTTGCATTGTTAGCTCAAAAAGAATAGAAAATATTTTAGCTAAATGTCAAGTCGGCATTTCTTAATGGGCCTAAAGGATTTTCTATTAAAGGTCAGGAACATAAAGTATTTCGCTTGAAGAAAGCTTTGTATGGGCTGAAACAAGCTCCTCGAGCTTGGTACAATGGAATTTATGGCAGTTGACGAAGTCAAGGCTTCAGGAGGAGCAAGAATGAGCTGATTTCATACATAAAAAAGCTAACAACTCAAACGTTCACATTTTATCTTTATATGTTTATGATTTGATTGTGACTAGAAGTAACTCGAAGTTAATTTATGACTTCAAGGAAACTATGAACAAAAACTTTGAGATGATAGACTTGGGAGTTACGCACTAATTTCGCCATAAGAGGTATATGTTGCGTGCAGCGAAAATTTCGGCAGCACTTCGGCAGCACAACAAGAGAGTCAGGTTGCAATAGGAATTCATGTTTCACAAAGGAAACAAGAACCTTCAAAATATCTCAACCAAGTGAGATATCAGCTCTTCCTCTCATCAGTTCTAAGACTGACCTGTCGAGGGAACCTAAATAAGCTATTACAAATCACACAAATAGCGAGACAATCAATTTTACGTGGTTCGACAAATTGCCTACGTCCACGAGGAGAGGATGGGGAGATTCCACTAAATCAATGAGAGTACAAAGGGTTACAATCTCACAAAACTCACAAACTAACACTTAACCAAAGCTCTCAACTTGCTCACAATATCTCCCTCTCACAATGCTCAAAAGTCTCTCTAATCTCTGATTACAACTCTCCTCTCTTTTTGATTGATTCTAATCTTCCATATATATAGAAAACCTAAAACCAAAACAGACTAGGAATCCTAAAACCAAAAACAAAACAAATTAGGAATCCTAATAACCTGTTACCAAAATAGATTAGGAATCATAATAACCTCATGTTACCAAAATAGATTAGGAATCCTATAATAACCTCATGTTGCCAAAATAGATTAGGAATACTGCTATCCAACAGTATACAAAGAACTTGTTAAAGAAATTTAGTTCACAACATTGCAACGTATGTCCAACACCTCTCATTTCTACTGAGAGGCTTTCAAAGAAGGATGGAGCTCAAGCAGCCAATGCAGCCATATACAGAAGTATTATTGACAGCTTATTATAATTAACGGCAACAAGGCCTAATTTTACCTTTGCTACCAATTTGTTGTCTAGGTTTATGCAAAAGCCAAGTCAAACACACTATGGAGTAGCTAAAAGAGTCTTGAATTACTTGAAGAGAATAACTGTGTTTGGTAATGTCTAGTAAAGCATTCAAAGCTCACCAACCTATTCAAGTAGTGATTGGGCAGGTTGTGTGGGTGACTTGATCGAGGAGCACCACAAATTACGTGTTGGGTTCTGGAATATTTTCTTAGACGTCAAAGAAGCAAGAAATAGTGGTTCAATTCACAACAAAAACCAAATAATTGTAGCAGCCACTACATCCAATCAAGACGTTTGGTTGAAAATAATTTTTGAAGATGCATGTGAGAGAAGATAAGTAGCAGCCTACTAAGATCTACTGTGACAACAAATCTGCTATCACAATTGTAAAAAAAAACACAATGCAATGTAACAAAACAAAGAACATAAATGTGTAGTATCATTTTTTTAGAGAATATGATAAGACTAAGGGGATTCAGCTAGTGCATTATCGATCAAAAGAGTAGCTAGCAGATACTTTAACCGTCTCTTCCAAGAGCAAAGTTTGAGATGCTTAGAGATGTTAGGTTGGGGGTGGATACCAACCTACGACGGCGGAGGAGCTCCGACGAGCTCCAGGAAGACGCAGACGAACTCGAGCAGTTGAGCTTGATTGGCACTTTGGGCGAACGCGACCCTCGGTTGGCGAACGCGACCCTCGGTGTTTGGCGGTCCGACCCCCGCGTTCAGAGCTCCGACCTCCGCGTTCAGCGCCCACGCTCGCGTTTCTGGCCTCCGACCCTCGCGTCCGTTCGTGCGCTGGCGACAGGCTATCGCCAGCCCATCAATGTTTCGGCTATAAAAGCCCCTTTGATGCCCTAGGGTGCTTTGCTCCTCCTCCCCCGATCTCTCTCTGGCGGCGGATTTTTAACGCAGTAGCGTTCTCATCTTCGCCCCCCCCCCCTTTAAACGTAGCAGCGTTCCCAATCTCCAGCTCTCATTTGATTTGAGGGGAGATTAAGAAAAGAGATTTAAAGAAGAAGAGAGAGAGAGAGAGAGAGATCTGAAAGGGATTTATTCCCTTTATTGTGGGTATTAACATTGTAGCTACAGTGTTCATTTGAGGAATCTCAGTTTAGAGATTTGCTCTAGATTTGTAATTTCTTATTAGATTAAATAAGAAATTTACTGTGTGGCTCCCGAGGACGTAGGCAGTTGCCGAATCTCGTAAATCTTGTGTACTGTTCTCTATTCTGCGTTTCTGTTGCATTAGGGGTTTAGGCGTTAAATTCCCAACAAGAGATATGCTCCGTAATAACTTTCAAGGAGTGTTAAACAATGATGGTTATTGTTATACAACTAAGCCTAATTAAGCTCTAGAGAAATCTACTTAGTCAATCTACTTATCTAGTACATTCTGCATTTAATGCTTTCTCAGTAGAATATGATGCGTATAATCTGTTGCAATCAGAGCTAAGTGTAATGAACTTAGGTTACAAAGTATACGAGGCGACACAACACGAAAATCAACACAAAAGCTAATTTCAGTCTTGGATCATCAATGGTCAAGATGACCCATCGATGATTAAGGCTCATCGATGGTCTAGAGTGAACCAATTGGAGATTTCTAGAAATAAGATTTTAATTCATCGATAGTTTACAGGAACTCATCGATGGTATTCAAGAATCCATCAATTGTCGTGAACAACAATCGATGGTGACAGGGGAAATTCTAGAATTATTGATTTCATCATGGTCGTTCATTGATCCCTTTTGTTTCCAACTTCCATCATATTTAAGATATCTCTTTCTTGGTTGATTAAAGGATATATAAGATTGAAAGATATGAGAGAGAGAGAGAGAGAGAGAGAGAGAGAGGGTTCTAATATTTTAAAGAAGAGAGCTTGAAGAGAGAAATTCTAGGGTTTGCTTTAAGAAGATTGAATTGGAGTTTTGAAAACCCAGAGCCCCACCAAACTCTTTCTCGTTGCACACAACATCTCCGGATCATCTCAGCAAGGAGAGTTGCGCGCCCTTAATTTTATGATCTACATCGTTTTTCATCAAGCCTCATGTTGATCCATTGAAGGACGGGTTGTTAATTAAAAAGAGTTGTAAGATCTTTCTTATTTTCTGTATTTAAACTGTATTTGGTGGTCTGTTTCAAACTTGTTTTTAAGGCGTACTCTAGTTGTTATTAATTGAGGGTTGAAACTAGTTAGGGCTAGGTGTTACTCATTACGAAGAGTTAGGTTAGATGATTGGTTTCGGGTAAATTTCAGGGTACAGTCTTTGTAAGCAAACTGAATCAAGTTTTGGTTTAGGAGAATTATTGGTATAGTGAGAAAGTCCCTTCGTGGAAAGGGGAAGAGTATACATAAAATTATTTTCCAAACCACTATAAAATCTTGTGTGTTCTTGTTTGGTTGCTTTTCTCTTACGCTTTATCTTTTTCGCTATATATTTTGTGTTTGTTAGCAAAAACA
>NC_033796.1:83749468-83756210 GCF_001876935.1 Asparagus officinalis | reverse complement strand
GCTTGCATCTCACATCCAACAAACATATGGGTCTCTTCCTTCTTTCTAAACATATAAAATCAAAGAAACATTGACATAGGGAGAGTATATCTATCATCTATAAGATCAGAGAGACGTTTCTATCATTTGTATGAGAGAGACATCTCTATCATTTGTATGAGAGAGGTTTTCTTAGATCTATGTGTTAGATCTAAACCAAAACTTGAGATCTAAAACCATATAGCCATGATTAATTCAAAGAGATTAACAATAATCAAAAGAGCGGAAGCTTATACCTGAATCCATGGATGAACCTTGAGATGGGTTTTGGATCTTCTAACCTTAGGGTTTCTCTAAATCCGAATTTCTCCAGCTAGATGGGGGTGTAGAGAATTAGAGAATGTAACCCTAGGTTAGGGACCATAACCCCTTATTTATAGATGTTGTACTTTTGTAATTTAGCCCCTCAATAAATCACAATTACAACCTGGTATCTGCACATATAACCCCATGATTATATTTAAATACCCATTAACCCAACTTAATTGATCACTTTAGTGGGTTATCCTGAAAGATAGCAATACACATTGATTAATCATATGTGCCCACAAATAGATTTATTAGATTAAATCCAACAATCTCCCACTTGGGCACCATATGATTCCTTAAATTGTGTATAACCTTATGAGCTCAAAAATTGCTATCACTGAAAAGGTATTTCCGAACAATCTCGTCCATTGACTATATCAATATAGGATCAAAGCGGCCTTCGTCACATTTATCGTGACTCGACCCATCAATGGTCACATATACCAATACAATCAAACGACATAGATCAATCATGGATGTGCAGCATGAAAATTACATGCAATGTGATCAGTACATGTCTATTTTCAACTGGTCCTCCTTAGTGAGGTCAAAACCAAACATAATGTAACAGAGTGTCTTAACTGAATACTTTATTCTGATCAGACAATACAACCAAACATAAAGCACCACAAATACAAACTCCCACTAAAACATAATATCCTCAAATAATACCACACCCATATGAGCAGTATGCTCATGAAAGACCTTAGGTGGCAATCCCTTAGTAAGAGGATCAGCTATCATGGAGTTTGTCCCAATGTGCTCTATGGATATCTGTCCACTCTGTACCCTTTCTTTCACAACCAGGAACTTAATGTCAATATGTTTTGACTTAGTTGAGCTCCTGTTGTTATTGGAATACATTACTGCAGATTTATTGTCACAATATAACCTTAGTGGTCTTTCAACATTTTCCAAAATGCGCAGTCCCGTGACAAAATTTCGCAGCCATATTCCCTGATTGGATGCCTCATAGCAAGCTACAAATTCTGCTACCATAGTGGAGGAAGCTACTAGTGTTTGTTTGATACTTTTCCATGATATAGCTCCTCCTGCTAACATATAAATGTAGTCTGATCTAGACTTTCTGCTATCTTGGCATCCAGCAAAATCAGAATCCGAATACCCAATGACCTCTAATTTTTTTGATTTTTTGTATGTGAGCATGTAATCTTTTATTTTCTGAAGATACCTCATAACCCTTTTGACTGCTATCCAATGATCCATACCAGGGTTGCTTAAGTATCTGCCTAACATCCCAACAATGTACGCAATATCCGGACGCGTACATACCTGAGCATACATTAGACTTCCTACAGCCGAAGCATAAGGAATCTTCTGCATTTCCTGAATTTCAAAGTTACCTTTAGGGCACTGATTGAGACTAAACTTGTCTCCTTTAGCAACAGGGGTGTCACCTGGTCTGCAATCTTACATGCCAAACCTTTTAAGTACCTTATCGATATAGCTTTTTTGTGATAATCCAAGAATACCCTGAGAGTGATCTCGATGTATCTGGATCCCTAATATAAAAGAGGCGTCCCCAAGATCTTTCATCTCAAAATTCTTTGATAGAAATCTCTTGGTTTCGTGCAACATGCCTATATCATTAGTGGCAAGCAAGATGTCATCGACATACAGAACCAGAAAAATATACTTACTCCCACTGAACTTGTGATATACACAGTCATCAACAATGTTCATCTCAAAACCGAACGAGATAACTATTTGTTGAAACTTATGATACCATTGACGAGGAGCTTGCTTGAGTCCATAGATGGATTTCCTTAATTTGCAAACCATATTCTTTGGGTCTCCTGACACAAAGTTTTCTGGTTGCACCATATAAATCATCTCATCAATGTCTCCATTAAGAAATGCAGTCTTAACATCCATCTGATATAACTCAAGGTCATAATGAGCAACAAGTGTCATGATTATTCTGAAAGAGTCTTTTGATGAATCCAGAGAGAAAGTCTCTGTATAATCAATGCCTTCCTTTTGAGTATAGTCTTTAGCCACAAGACGTGCCTTATACCTCTCCACATTACCGTTTGCATCCCGTTTGGTTTTAAAAATCCATTTACAACCAATTGGTTTTGCACCTTCTGGTAATAGGATAAGTTCCCAAACCTTATTGTCTTGCATAGACTTGTACTCTTAATTCATGGCATCAATCCACTATTGAGAGTTAGAACTTTTCATGGCCTGAGAGAAGTTGATTGGATCATCTTCCAATATTCCACTACTTTCCTCATGTTCTTGGAGAAATATAATATAATCATCCGAAATAGCATTTCTCCTTTCTCTCGTGGATCTCCTTAATGGCACTGGTTCTTGAGGTTGTTGAGTTTGTTCTTCTGGAACAGGGAGTTGTTCAACATTATCATCTTGAGGTTCCGGATTTACTTCTTGAGCAACAACAGGTATAGGAACCTGAATATTGTCAAAAGTAACTGTATGGATTGGATCTGAAGCCAATTCCTCCTCAAAACTAATGTCTCTAACCTTATTTCTCCCCCCAAACTCAACATCCTCAAAGAATGTTGCTGTTCCCGTCTCAAAAATATTCCTTATAGTGGGATCATAAAACTTAAAGCCCCTAGAGCGTTCAGAGTACCCAATAAAGTAGCTGCTAACTGTTTTGGAGTCCAATTTCTTTTCATTTGGCCTATAAGGCCTTGCCTCAGCTGGACATCCCCAAATATGTAAATGCTTTAAACTGGGCTTTCGACCAGTCCAAAGCTCATAAGGTGTTTTAGCAACTGCTTTACTTGGTACTCTATTCAGAATGTAAGCTGCTGTCTTAAGTGCTTCTCCCCAGAGTGACTCTGGTAAAGAAGAATGAGCAATCATACTTCTTACCATATCCTTAAGAGTCCTATTTCGTCTTTCAGCTACACCATTCATGCTAGGTGAACCCGGCATGGTGTACTGTGGGACGATACCGCATTCCTCTAGGTATCTAGCAAATGGTCCTGGACGTTGTTCACCTGAACCATCATATCTACCGTAGTACTCACCACCACGATCAGATCTGACGGTTTTAATTCTTCTGTTGAGTTGATTCTCAACTTCAGCTTTATAGGCTTTGAACATGTCCAGAGACTCAGATTTTTCATGAATAAGATATAGGTGCCCATAACGTGAGTAATCGTCTATGAATGATATAAAATATTGTTGACCATTCCAGGATTCCGTAGGGAATGGCCCACAAATATCCGTATGTATCAATTCTAAGACATCCGAAGATCTGTTGGCACCTAATCTCTTCACTTTGGTCTGTTTTCCCTTGATACATTCAACACATACGTTGAAGTCCGAAAAATCAAGGGAATCCAAAATGCCATCAGACACAAGACGCTCAACTCTACCTTTTGAGATATGACCTAAGCGCTTATGCCATAATGTCGCCGAATTTTCCTTATTTAATTTACGCTTAGTACCACGTGATTCCACATGCAAGGATTCATTGTAAGAAGCAATTGTATCAAGCAAATATAGGTTGTCATAAATACTCAAGTAACCGGTTCCCACAACATTTGAATTAAAAGATAAACTGAATTGACTGTTTCCAAATGAACAAGAATAACCTGATTTGTCCAATACAGAAACAGAAACCAAATTCCGTCTAAAAGACGGTACTACAAAAGTATCTTTTAAATCCAAATAATAACCAGTTCCTAACAACAACCTAAAGTGCCCAATTGCTTCCACATCTACCGATTGTCCGTCGCCCACAAAGATGTGTCTTTCAACATCACTTGGCTTTCGGTAGCTCAGGCAACCCTGCATAGAAACACTTATGTGAGTAGTAGCACCAGAGTCTAACCACCAAGTGTTTCTAGGTACTGAAGCTAAATTAACCTCAGAACAGACCAAAGCAAGGAACGTACCCTTATTATCACGCCAGGCGTGATATTTTGTACAGTCCTTCTTTACATGTCCAGGCTTCTTACAGAAGAAACAACCCTGATTATCCTTATGTTGTTTCTTCTCAACTGGACCCTTAGCAGCTTCCTTATCATTCTTCCTTTTCTTGCCCTTATCCTTAGAGGCATAGGCCAAATGAGCACTTTCTGTCTTATCTTGCTTCAACCTGTCTTCTTCTTGCACACAGTATGAAATGAGCTCATTTAGAGTCCATTTCTCCTTTTGACAGTTATAACTGACCTTAAATTGGTTAAACTGTGCAGGAAGAGACAACAAAACCAGATGCACTAATAACTCGTCACAAAGATCGAGTTTAAGTGCCTTAAGCTTTGAAGCAATATGAGACATTTCCATAATGTACTCCCTGATATTTCCTTTGCCCTTATACTTCATTGAAATCAAGCGAGCTAAAAGCGTGCTTGTTTCTACCTTATCGTTTTTCGCAAAACGCTTCTCAATTTCGGCAAGGAAATCTTTAGCCTTAGTAATCCCTTCGGATTCTATGCCCCTGAAGGCTTCCGGAACGCCGCGCTTAATGATCATAAGACTCATGCGATTTGAACGCTCCCACTTCTCATGCTCCTTCTTTGCATCAGGAGTGCTATCCGCATTGAGAGGTTGGGGTTGTTCAGTTCTTAATGCATAGTCAAGATCCATGCAGCCAAGAACAATTAATATGTTCTCTTTCCAAACCTTGAAGTTTGTCCCATTTAGCATGGGAATTGAGTTGATGTTAGCAGAAATTGTTGCAGCAGATGCATTAGCTGAAATAAAACAAAAATGCTCACATCAATAACCATAATCAATAAAATTCAAATAATGACAATCCCCATCCAAGATACCGGCACAACATTAATATCAAGTCTTTGGACAGTAATATTAACTTGTAAGTGATACCTTGTTGCAATGATCAAACATTGACAATAACTCATGTCAAATAATGAAACTATCTTTGGATCGATTCATTATTCACATGTAAACCTTATAATTGTCACACGCTTATCATCGCAGATGTGTATACAGTCTAAATAAATATTAACCTTCCTTTGGGCCGATTAAATATTTACACGAAAGCATACACACAAACATCTCACATTCCTCATGAACAATCTACACAAGAGAGGTTACTTTGGCAACTTCTTGTTTCAATTAATCAATTGGAGTGAGAGACAACCTTAATACCTTAGTGTCATAATATTTGAATTAAATAATTGATTAAAAACCAAATTAGATTTAAATTAAAAAGTTTTAATTTAAATCAACTGAATTTCCAAAAACTTAATTGGGGTCTCACAGCTTAATTAGGGCCCATAACTTAATTGAATAAATTAAATATACCAAAGTGGACCCATAAAAAGCTGAGGCTTAACCATAGTGAACACGAAGTTCGCTTGACTTCGAACGTGAGGTTCGACTGTATCGAGTACGAGACTCACTTAAGCACGAACGCGAGGTTCGTCTGAAAATGAACGAACGCGAGGTTCGTTTGATAAAAGAACGCGAGGTTCAACTTGGGAACGAACGCGAGGTTCGTTAAAAAAAATGAACGCAAGGTTCAACTGAAGTACGAACGCGAGGTTCGTCTGAAGTTCGAACGCGAGGCTCGACTGAAGCACGAACGCGAGGTTCGACTGAAGCACGAACGCGAGGTTCGACTGAAGCTCGAACGCGAGGTTCGACTGAAGCTCGAATGCGAGGTTCGACTGAAGCACGAACGCGAGGTTCGCCTGAAGCACGAACGCAAGGTTCGACTGAAGCATGAACGCGAGGTTCGACTGAAGCATGAACGCGAGGTTCAACTTAAATACGAACGCGAGGTTCGACTGAAAGGTTCGACTGAAGCATGAACGCGAGGTTCAACTTAAATACGAACGCGAGGTTCGACTGAAAACTGAGCGTGAGGCTCACCTTAGAACTGAGCGTGAGGCTCACCTTAGAACTGAGCGCGAGGCTCATCTTAGAACGAACGCGAGGTTCGTTAAAATTGAGCTTGACGCTCACCTGAGTTGAACGCGAGGCTCACATTAGAACGAACGCGAAGTTCGTTGAGCGCGAGGCTCACCTTAGAACGAACGCGAAGTTCGTTTGAACGCGAAGTTCAGTTAAAATTGAACGAACGCGAGGTTCGTTTGAAGCTTTCAGCTTCGCCAAAATTTGAGGTAACCACCTCCTTAATGTTCGGCACGTTTCACGCTCGAACCCTTAGGGTTTCAAATCGAAACCGCCGCCATTAAAACAAAAAACAGATCTAGAATCAGAAAAAGTGTTTTCTTGATCCAGATCCAAGAAAAAACCGCCGAAAAATCCAAAAAATTCCAAAAAGTTACTGGTCACCGACGATTTTTTCAGTTACTGTTCATCCGAAAAAAAAACTTTTACTGTTCATCCGAAAAATTTTCGCTACCGTTCATCCGAACAAAAACTTTACTGTTCATCCGAAAATTTTCGTTACTGTTCATCC
>NC_033796.1:83686968-83741968 GCF_001876935.1 Asparagus officinalis | reverse complement strand
GATCGGATGCTTTCAGTGTGCTTTTGTCCCAGGGAGATCTATTCAGGACAATGTCATTGTTGCTTTTGAACTTCTGCACACATTGCAGAAGAGGAGACATGGTCAATCTGGCACTGAAGTTGAATATGAGTAAGGTATATGACAGAGTGGAATGTGGGTTTATTGACAGAACCCTTCAGGTCATGGGCTTTCCAAATCATTGGAGGCATCTCTTTTTTGATTGTATCTCCACTTCCTCACTCTCTTTCTGTCTCAATGGGCAGATTGTGGATCAGGTCACTCCTACTCGTGGTCTGCGATAGGGATGCCCATTATCTCCATATTTGTTTCTTCTATGTACAGAAGCTGTCTCGGCATTGATCATCAGACAGGAGGAGAATAGGTGCATTAGAGGGTTATCTTGTTCTCAGTTGGGGCTAAGGATTTCTCACTTGTTCTTTGTAGATGACTCTTTGGTTTTTCTTCAAACTTACCAGGCTGCTGCACAGGCTGTCCAGAATACTCTGCTACTATATGAGGCTGCAACCGATTAGAAAGTCAACTTTCAGAAGTCTGTCATTACCTTTAGCCTCTGTGTAGATGAGGATACTAGGGCCTTTATTTTCTCTATCTTGGGGCTTGATAGGGCCCAGTCACATGATCGGTACTTAGGTCTCCCTTTGGTGGTCGGAAGAAGCCATTGTCAGACTTTTGATTCAATCAGAGACTCGGTTTGGAAAAGAATCCAAGATTGGAGGAGGACTCTTTTCTCAGCTAGTGGCGAGAGGTTATGGTGAAAGCTATTTTGCAGGCGAGTGCATGCTATGTGATGAGTATCTTCCACATTCTCATTTCTTTGTGCAGGGAGATTGAGTCTATCATTATGAGATTCTGGTGGGGATCAATTTCTGGTGAGAGAAAGATTCATTGGGTTAAGTGGCAGAAGGTGTGTCGAGCAAAGTCAGAGGGTGATCTGGGATTTAGAGATCTACATATTTTAATCAGGCACTGGTAGCTAAGCAAGCATAGAGGATCATTCAGGACCCTTCTTCTCTATCTAGTAGGGTTTTGAAAGGGAAGTATTTTAGAGACTCGAACTTCCTTTTAGCTGGTATCGATCCTGACTGTTCTTATTTATGATAGAGCATTATCTGGGGACAAGAGCTCCTAGCCCGAGGTATGAGATGGAGGATAGGTGATGGCTAGAGTGTCTCTATCAGTACTGACCCATGGATCCCAAAGGCCCTTTTATTTTAGGCCAATCACTTCTCCGATCTTCCAGGAGGGTGGTTGAGCTGATCTATGCTTCGGGTACTTGGGATCATGATTTGATTGCTAACTCTTTTTGGCAGGTGGATCGGGAAGACATTTCACTTATCCCACTGCCCCCTTCTCATGTCCCTGACAGGTTCATTTGGCATTATGAGGAGAAGGGGTGCTACACGGTCAAGAGTGGATACTGACTTCTTCGCCACACTATGTCTGATGGTGCTTCCACCTTCGATTCTAGGGTAACGAAGTGGTGGTCCTTGATCTGCGAGGCGGAGATCCCACCAAAGATTAGAGTATTTCTTTGGTGTTTGTTCTATGATGCTCTCCCCACCTCAGCTGGTTTATCTCGCAGGGGGATCTTTGTGTCCCTTAGTTGCTGCCTTTGTTCTGCTACCTTTGAAACTACCATTCATATCTTCATCGTCTGCTCCTTTACTCATTTAGTGTGGGAGTCCTTAGATCTTTGGGAAGTGGTTGATGGCTTTCGAGGTACGTCTTGTGGAGATTTTCTTTTCCATCACACCTTTGTTTGCCCTATGGACTTTCTAGCTTTGGCTTTCACGACCATGTGGTTTATATGGGGGGAAAGGAATATGTGTTCTCATGGTGGTGGTGTTAGGGAGGCTTCGGTCTTAGTGACTTGAATTCTCTATTTTGTGGAGGAAGGGGATAGGGTTAGAGGCCTCTCTCGTAACATTACTATCCCTTCCAAATGGCATTCTGCTTTGTATCCCCCTGCTCCTGGTCTGCTGAAGCTCAACACAGATGTTGATGTTCCTCTAAAAGGAAATATTATTGGGTTGGGATGTGTTATTTGGGATAACCATGGTCATGTGATTGGTTGCTACTCTATGGGGCTCAGGGGGTCCTATGTCTGTAGATCATGCGGAGCTGTTGGTTGTCCTAGAAGGCATTCGCTTTGTTCGGCGTATGAACTTGAGGATTTCGCTGGTGGAGATTGACTCTGTAAGGGTTGTCTCCTTGGTGTACTCATCTTCTCCTTTTGCTTCCATAGCTTCTATTACCGATGAAGTTCGCATTGGTTTGTCTGCAATTGGAAACTCTAAATTAAAGTTTCTTATGTAAGGCGCACTGGTAATGATATTGCTCATGCCCTAACTAAGTCGGTTGTCTTTTGTCCTCTTAATTTTGATCTGTTTTTAAGACAGTGTTGTTGAGGACTTGCATGGTTAGGTCGTCCTACCTGCCTTTTCAAAAAAAAACGTGTGTGTGGGGGGGGCATAAGTATGAGAGTATTGTCGCTTCGTCATAATCTATAAGAAAATAGAAGAAGAATTTTCCCTCTTTCTTTTATATCGACATAACATATATTCTTGATAGATATATAAAAGCAAAGATGTGAATTTTGTAAAAGATTTTCAAGGGTTGCTACACTTTGTGAATGTTTGAAAGTCTAGCTACCGTGACAAATGAAACCTGCTCCAAATCAACCCACAAGAACTACGAAAAATTCTGTACCGTTCTACTCTACCAGGAAAGCAAGAGCAATGGGGGAAAATCAAGCAAGTGATCATCAAGCCCTAAAAAGGCAAAGTGGAGGGAAAGAAAGGTATAGGCTGAAGCAGAAAATATTTACACTAGGAATATTTTTAAAAAATGAATAAGGCTAAATTTCAACCAAAAAAGTAAATAAACAAATAAAATGCTTAACATTGGATGATTATCAAATAAACCCCCATAACCTTCAAAATATCAGAAAACCCCCTTAACTTTAGGAGTTATCAGAAAACCACCTTCAACTTTCAAACTTATTTAGAAAACACTCATAAAAGCGTGGACCACAATTATCACTGGTAAAATTGTTCCCTTGCATACTTCAACCTACGGATGTGAAAATTTATACTTAATGTCACTAAGGGGGGTTTTATAAAAAATTTGTAAGTTGACACGTGTTTTCCGATAACCCCTAAACTTGTTGTGCGCAGTGGAAATTTCGGCAGAGTTTCTGGTGCACAATAAGAGAGAAAGATCGATAAGAATTCTTATTTCTCAAAGGGAACAAGAATCGGAAGCCTAATATCTCATCAAAGTGAGATATTAGCTCTTCCTCTCGTCAGCTCTAGGACTGCGCGTCGAGGGATCCTAAAAACTATTACAATGGCCACAAACTCAAACAAACTAATTTTACGTGATTCGGCAAACTGCCTACGTCCACGGGGCAAGGAGGGGGGAGATCTACTATTAGAGGGAGAGAATACAACTGGGTTTACAATCTCACAAACTAAACCCTCAAATTAACTCTCCAATCTCTCACACAAAAGACTCTCAACAAACAGCCTTCAGAACAGCACGCCGTCCAAAAAGAAACCTGCGCAGCCCTCAATTCACGCGCCGTCCTTTTTCACGCTGCCCAAGTTCTTGTTGTGCCCCCTTTGTTCTTCGCTTTCACCGCCAAAGATAAGAAGCCGGCTGCACACCCTCCTTCGCACACCTAAACCTTAGGCAATCCGAAGCTATATATAGCTACCTAGTTGTTTTCGGGTGGGCCTTGCTTTTGTCCGCTGAACAATTTCTTTTCACACAAATTCTTGTTCACGTGAACTTCCCTTCCATGCGCTTTTATCAATGCATGTGGTCCCCACTTGCCACATCAAATTCACACATTCATCTTTTGCCCGCTGGACAACTCACAACTTCCACAATTCTCCACCTCGGCGAAGTTTTCTCAAAACTGAGCCGACACCGATCATATCAAATGTCTCACTTGTTGTGTCCAGTACGAAGTGAAACAATTCACGACAACAGACTCAATCCATAACAAGTCGAGAACCCAAATGAGAGTGCAAAAACTCTCCAAATATCAGTATCAACTCACCAAATCGATCTCACCCCCATCAAAATCCAAAACTCGGCTGCATCATAAAGATTGCCTACGTATCCTCTTGCCCAAGGAATCAAGCTGAACGTAGTTCACCCAAATGACCTCCAAAGGCCTCAATCTAATAGAAGAGTTCGCAACCCTTCTCCAACATCACGATCAAGTCTGCGACTGATAGCACCTCCAATGGCCTCAAACACCTCCACCTGAGGTGAACCAATGACCATATCCAAACTATATCTATCAGCTGCACTCGAAACAAAACCCAACTCATCATCCGCATCCGAATCCAAATGACTCCCGCGCTGTGTCACCTCAGCTGGAATCCCAACCAATGCAGAATGACCTGGAGTATGTGGAAAAATCTCCACCTAATGTGGAGTAGCATCACTCTCCACCCGCTGTGATACATCTAAGGTCTGTCCAAAACTCTCCACCTGCTGAGAGTCAATTGGCTTCCTCATCGAAGCCTCAACCAAAGTGACACTACCAGACCTATCTTCCAATGGAGTTTTACCTCCAATCACAACAGTTGACAACTCTTTAATAGGATAACCCAAATATGTCGAAGCCTCAGTCCAGAACCTCTTCTGCAAACCATTGCTTGACAACAAACACCGATCCTCCTCCAGCAAGGCACGGTTCTCCAAATTTGTCACCCTATTTAGTTACCCCAAGATTTTCTTTTCAACGAAGTGTCTCGAAATGCCGTGAGCTCGGCTACAATACAGAAATAGGTCCATCTTGTACCTCCCACCAGAATGGAGTACCTTCACCTTTCTGTCTATTACACACTTCTTCAATCTGTTGGATACTACTAGGACTTTCTCCAAAGGGGATTTGGTTGCAACCCAAACACGCCTAGAACAGCCACCAACAAAGGAAACCAAATGCCTATTACCCCCAATGATGGCCCCTTGGAAGGCCCCCAAACGTCCACGTGAACTCCTCCAGAACAACCCTTAACACGGTGAATAGAGGTGCCACACTTCATCTCGGTCTTCTTGCTCACATCAACATGTTCACTGGACTTCAAACTGCAGGTCTTTGTACCCTCTTTCAATCTATGCGGGGAATCAATACTGGAATGGCCAAGCTCCAAATGCCGCAGTCTAGTCGAATCAACAGAAGTTGTCAGCTCTCTACCTGCCACTATACCTCCAGTCAAGTAATACAGGTTATTTCTCATGACGCCCTTCATCAAAATACGAGAGTCTCTCACAATCTCGAGAACCATGTCCTCAACACGAACCTTCAGACCCTCTCCAACCAAAGCTCCAATCGAGATCAAGTTCTTCCTTAAAGAAGGAACATATCTCACATCGTTTAACTCTCTAACAGTCCCGTCAAACATCTTGATGCGAATTCTTCCTATCCCAAGGATCTGGCATGCACGGTTATCAGCCATGTACACCACACCACTGTCCACCAGCTTCTCAAAACTGGAGAACCATTCCCTTCTAGGGAACACATGATAGGTCGCACTACTATCCAACATCCATTCAGATTCCTCCAAATAGCTATCTGTAGGACTGATAGAAAGCGAATAAATAGAATAGTCAGAATTATTACCATCCGATACGATGTTTGCTTCTGATGATGGTTGCTTTCCTTTTCCCTTCTGCTTATTCTTCATCCATTCGTCGGGATTTGGGCAGTCTTTCTTCCAATGACCAGTCTCCTTGCACCAAGCACACTGATCTTTTCCAATTGTAGGATGCCCTACTCTAGACTGTGACTTCCAATTCTTCCGGTTCGGATTCTTCCCTCTTGCGACCAACGCCTCTGCTACCGACTCAGTCGAAGTCTCCTTATCCTTCTTCCGAAGCTGATAATTCACCAGTACAGCAGTGACCTCACTATACGAAAGAGATGTCTTCCCATTAATAAGAGTAAGGACGAAGGTCTCATATTCCTCGTCGGGCAAGGAACTCAATAGCAACAACGCCTTGTCCTTATCTTCAATTATAACATCCACGTTCGCCAAATCTGCAAGAAGCTTCATGTAGTGGTTCATGTGATCTCTAATGGAGGTTCCCTTCTTCAATTGGAAACGATAAAGCCTCCTCTTCAAATGCAAGCGATTTTTCACACTCTTGGTCAAATACTTGCTTTCGAGAATCTCCCAAATCTTCTTTGCAGAAGTCTCATTCATCACATCATATTTTAGATCTTGAGTCAAACAAGATCTAATCACACCACACGCCGTTCGATTCATCTTCTTCCAAACCTTTTCTTCAATCTCATCTGGCTTGCCATCTAACTCCAAAGTATCCTCCAAATTCTGCGCGTTCAGCGCATCCAAAACCTCGCATCTCCATAATCCAAAATTGTTTGTGCCATTAAACTTCTCCACATCTATCTTCATAGAGTGGATATTCAAACTCCGAATGGTCTTCGCACCAGAAGCACCACCCTTGACACCCGAAGCACCTTCTTTCCTCGACATCTTACGCACCAACGAACAAAGAATAGATCCAAAACTAAAAAGATAGAGTCTTTACCAAAAGATCTCACGTTTATCACCAACGAAGCCCTAAACAAGCCTCCAAATTGATCTACTCCTCCAACCAAACCCTAAATCTGGAATCTGGGCTCTGATACCACTTGTTGTGCGCAGCGAAAATTTCGGCAGAGTTTCTGGTGCACAATAAGAGAGAAAGATCGATAAGAATTCTTGTTTCTCAAAGGGAACAAGAATCTGAAACCTAATATCTCATCAAAGTGGGATATTAGCTCTTCCTCTCGTCAGCTCTAGGACTGCACGCCGATGGATCCTAAAAACTATTACAATGGCCACAAACTCAAACAAACCAATTTTACGTGGTTCGGCAAACTGCCTACGTCCACGGGGCAAGAAGGGGGGAGATCTACTATTAGAGGGAGAGAATACAACTGGGTTTACAATCTCACAAACTAAACCCTCAAATTAACTCTCCAATCTCTCACACAAAAGACTCTCAACAAACAGCCTTCAGAACAGCACGCCGTCCAAAAAGAAACCTGCGCAGCCCTCAATTCACGCGCCGTCCTTTTTCACGCTGCCCAAGTTCTTGTTGTGCCCCCTTTGCTCTTCGCTTTCACCGCCAAAGAAAAGAAGCCGGCTGCACACCCTCCTTCGCACACCTAAACCCTAGGCAATCCGAAGCTATATATAGCTACCTAGTTGTTTTCGGGTGGGCCTTGCTTTTGTCCGCTAAACAATTTCTTTGCACACAAATTCTTGTTCACGTGAACTTCCCTTCCACGCGCTTTCATCAATGCATGTGGTCCCCACTTGCCACATCAAATTCACACATTCATCTTTTGCCCGCTGGACAACTCACAACTTCCACAAAACTTAGGCGGGTTTCAGATACCATGAAAATTACAAGCTGTTATCTAATAATCATCCAAAATAATGAGGGGTTTTCTGAAACTTAGCCTATGAAAATCACCATAGAACCTGATTTTTTTTAAAAGGCCTCCACAAGATCAGTGATTTCCATATAGATAATTTAGTAATAACAAATCAAAATGAGACCAAGATAACATTATTTTTTCTTCTTGATTCGTATGTAGGAAAAAGGCTATAGGCTTTTAACACATTCATTGAATCGTTGATTCTGTCAAAATCCATGCGATGTGGTCTTATGCTTAAAGACGATAAAGACTGCTTACCATTTACAATATTTGGGGATGAAAACACGCTGCTTCAACTTTCATCAAGTTAATTTGGACAACTATGAATCGCACGTGAGCTTACAGATGTCTTGTCTTTACCTATCTATCACGGACTCAGCTCAAAGAATTTTTAAGAGTTGCCCACAATATTCTCTTGAATTTAAAATGAGATACAGATTAAGAAAAAATAAATCCTTGGTATTCTGTAAGGAGATTCTCCTCCAAAAAGTAAAGGCAAAAGTTTTGGAAATACAAGTCAGGCGAAGAGTCCAATCAACCAAATCAAGTAATTTTAGCAATATTTTAGAAGAGATTAACTAAAAAGATCAATCACAGATCACAAAGGGATCTTCTTAAGTCTCTCATTACACTGAAACGTTTAGTAAGGCCCATTTTATAAAAAAATAAGCCCAAAGTGTTATTGTAGGGCCTAAACAGCATAACAACCGTTCTGGGCACGGGCCTGGATTCTACTAGTAAAGTATTAATAAAGAAAAGCCACATTTTGATCCAGTTTTTTTTTTTTTTTTATGGTCATATGCCCTTTGTGCATCACAAATTTGAATAATTCCAAGTAATGTCCCCAAAACTAATAATACTTTAAAATGAATGGAAAGGGCGAAGTAGTAAATACGCAAAAATAAAAACTACTTTGTAACTACCATCATCCCTCCCCACATTTCCAAATCTCTACATATTCGGAAATTACAAAAACTAGCCCATGTTTAAAAAAAGAGGCAAACAGACCGTCCCTCTCCCTCCTCTCTCTCTCTCTCTCTCTCTCTCTCTCTCTCTCTCTGACTCTCTCTCTCTCCTTTGATTCCGGAAGTTAAGAGAAACTAGGTGAGAGAATGGAAGGGAAGGGAATGAAGTTTCCTTCCTCTTGGTTACACCCCAATTTGGGGGATAACAAATTTTATACTATTAAGGGGTGAATCAAGGGGAACTAGGGTGAATAATTTCACCTCCTAAATATTCCCAAACAAGGTGAATGGTTCCTCTAACTTCCCTTCTCCCTTATTCCCCTCAATCCAAACAAGCCCTTAGATTACGAAAGATTTTTAAGGTATTAGTAATGTATCCCTCTTTTATAATAATTTAAGGACTTCCTACCCCCGCAAGATGGGTCTCCTGGTCAGCTCCCCATGGGAAGAGAGATTCTCCCAGGCTTCGTGCCCGTTGGTCAGGAGATCGAATCCTTGTTGCCACATTCACCTGGTCCCTCTGGCTTTAGGGGGTGGGGGGGGGGCTGGTTACTTGGTCAGTAGCGGCTCGACCCGCTGTCTCTGGTTCGCGTCTCGCCCGGTCCACACACCGCTCGCCCATGTGCTGGGGATGAGCCCCCTGGTACTTAAGGGGTAGCTCCTTGCGGATTGTTGGGGACTGGGGGGATTCGAACCGGGGTGCGGCGGACTCCAAAGGGAGTTTAAGTGGAGGTACTGACCAAGGTTCCCTTGTCAACAAAAAAAAATTTAAGGACTTCCTTATTTGCCAAGTTCAGTCCTCTTCCTTTGAAATTTGCCACTGAATTTTTTATTCCCTCTTCAATTTCGTTATTTTATTACAAAACCTGATTAGAAGTCTACATTTTAAAAAACTAGAAAATGTCATGTTTTTGCATCTTGAAAATGGATTTTATTGTTAACGGTGTTAACGGCAGTGAGCGAATGACACAAGATAATTTTGATTCCATAATCAGTGTTAAATTCCAAAAAAAAAAACAATGCATACTTCAGTTAAGAATCCATGCTCTTTATATCTCAACTAGAATATGATTTTGTTTTAGTTTTGACAACAATACTTATTTTCCATTGCAAATCTCAAAATACTTAAAATTGAAACATAATACATTTGTGAAAAGTAACTTCTTTTAACTTATGAATTTACGGGACAAAGAAAATCTTTGGCACGGAGTTCTCGGATATCTATGAAGGGCATATTTGACACGTCAAATGATCCGTTCAAATTAGTATGTGCCATATTTTACAACAAACGAAATTATACAGATTTGGTTGACGCATATATCTGTGGGAGAATAGGCTTTTATATAATCCATTAATTTGTGAAGTACATTAGACTTGAGACACTTATCACAATAAATGTTTTTATACATCTATTTATATGGGTGTTGCTACAGGGACCCAAATAGGGGATCCAAGGCATGGGACATGTGAGGTGTCACCATCCGGTTGCATGATGTACTGTTTATATAAACAGTGCATCATGCAACCGGATGGTGATACCTCACATGTCACATGCCTTGGGTCCCCTATTTGGGTCCCTTAAACATTAATGTATTTATATCCACAGAGGTTAATAGCATTTTTTTTTTAATTTCACATGAATATGTAGTATGTCACGCATTCATAAAGGAGTACTAGTATTTTATAAAGCAAGAGCTAGCGATGGTGGAAAATCATGCGAGCACTCATAAAGATCCTCCTACAGGAGGGCAAATTGGGAAGAACAAGGTGCAGCCTGGAGCATAAAATTTGTACAGGGGATATTAGATGGAGATTTTGCGAACTCAGTTAGTCAAAGCCTGAAAAGCCCCTTAAGTTTTATCTTACTTCTCTAAAAAGCCCTCAAACTATAATTTTAATCTATTAAGGCTCTGTTTGACAAAACTAGCTGAAAGCTGCGAGATTATAGCTGAAAGCTGTTAAGCTGTAGCTGAAATCTGATAGCTGTGTAGCTAGCTGATTGACTAGAGCTGTTTGGCAAAAGTAGCTGTACAACTAGCTTAAATTTATTAAACGACTAAAAAGGACATGCAATATTATTGATATAAAATTAGAATTATTAGGGGCAAAAACAAAAAAAAATGGCAGCTCCTTCCCAAAGACAAACGCTACTCGAGGTAGCTTTTCAAAAGCTACTTGCAAAAGACACAATCTCCAAAATAATCTCCTCCTATTTTTGGTCACCAAACAGCTCTACTAGCTTATTGACCAAGTCAATAAGACACAATCTCTTGTTGCCAAACAGTGCCTATAGCGCCTCAAAAACCCGGCGGATTTTTTGTTCTTAATTTTTATTTGAAGAAAATTTCTAAACAAACCCATTCATAAATTTTTTTTTCTAAAAATAGATCCTATTGAGTTTTATTTACAAAAAAAGACCAATTTTGTCTTAATCCGGTTTCTAAATAGTCGGGGTTGTCAACCCCGACTATTTAGTGATAGAATGTTAGGGTGTAGGGTTATAATTGGGGTTTACAACCTCCTAAATAGTCGGGGTTGGCAACCCAGACTATTTAAGAACCAGATTAAAATAAAATAGGTCTATTTTTGTAAATAAAACTCAAGGGAGTCTATTTTTAGAAAAAAAAAATATGAATGAGTTTATTTAGAAAATTTCTTCATTTTTGATTTGGTATAATTTCAAGCGGTTTGGCACAAGTAGTGGTTGTGCTCAAACAAACGGAATACTTTCATTCTTATAGTTGCGACAAGGTCTTCCCCTCCATCGAGCACAATCCAGGGCACAAACACGCACCAAAAAAAGAAAAAAGTAAAGAGACTCCATATTCTTCATCTTAAGGTTTGTACGGTTTCCCATCACTCAGTTAAGGTAAATACTCTTGTCACCAGAATCTAATCGAGCGTCAGTTTCGCGGTGTTTTTATTTTTCCTTCACGAACTCTAGCCTGCCAACTGTTTGTTGAAATACCGAAACGTCGAATGTGATGAGCAGGTGGAAGATATGAAGATGGGAACAAGATGGAAGGGAAAGAACAACGCATCCATTGCCAAATCCAATCCCATGTCGCAAATCGTCGCCCAGCTCCAATCCGCCCTCTCAAAATCCGAAGCACAAGCAATGCTCGTCGACCAAACTGCACTATTCGAAGCTACGCCAGACCTCGCGGACTTGCTCAATCGCTCATGCTTCGGCCGAGAAATCACAACCCACAACAAAACCGAACTATGGTTTCAGTTCACTCTAGAAGAGGCCTTGTTCTTGAACCAAAACCTTCAAGCTCTCACCATCATAACCGACAAGGAATGCAAAGTAAACAACGTCCAATTGTGGCAATACATGAAATCCAAGAAAGCGAAATTCCCCGAGCTATACAAGGCTTACGAGCATTTACGAGCGAAGAATTGGGTAGTGAGGCCGGGGACTCAGTATGGGGGGGATTTTGTGGCGTATCGACATCATCCAGCCCTTGTGCATTCGGAGTTTGTGGTGCTTGTTATGACAGAAGGCGATGACGATGATGGGAGTAATGGGAGATTGAGAGTGTGGTCCGATTTGCAATGTGGGCTTAGAGTATGTGGGAGCGTGGCGAAGACGTTGTTGGTTCTCAGTGTGAATAAGAATGGGAGTGAATTGAGTTCGCCGTCGTGTTTGGATGAATTCAGTGTCGAAGAGAATGTGGTAGAGAGATGGGTGGCTGAACAATGTAGGGAGGAGAATTTGTCAGGTAAGGGTAAGAGTTCGATGGTGGCAGAGCAACTCTAGGGGAATTGCTCTGGTGAGGACGAGGATTGTTCATGAAGAATGCGCAAACAAATAAGTTGACTCGACCAGCTGGACGAAGCCTAAAATATAATGAAGTTTGGATTGTATGGGGCTGAGCAAAAGTTTAGGTGTTTCTTGAAGCTGTAAATATTTAGCTATTTAGTCTATGGCTGAAATTTGGTTAAAATTCTGTGGAACGTTCTTGCAAAAATCCTGGGAAAATGCATTTGTAGTTGAGAGAGGAGCAATTTCTTTCTATGGCTGGAATTTGGTAAAAATTCCATGGAACGTTCTTACTGAAAACAGGGGAAAATGCAATTGTAGTTGAGAGAGAAGCAATTTCTTTCTCTGATCTTGTCATGAAACTGAAAGTAACGTTGATAATATATTGATATCTGACTTATGGACATTGCTTGCACTAGTTCTTTTCCCATAATAACCTATCTTAATAACATTAAATATTGAACTTAACATTATATATATAACATTAAATACATGTTAACATTATTAATATATGAGAAGTGATAAGTGTACTACTCCCATTGTACTCATTTGGTACTCCCACTCACAAATGAGTGGGGTCATGATGACTCACCATTACAATTTTCACGTGGTGAGTCATCATGATCCCACTCATTTGTGAGTGAGAGTACCAAATGAGTACAATGGGAGTAGTACACTTATCTCTTCCCCTAATATAGAGACTCCCTGGACGAAGCATTCACATGACTATTGTTTACTACGCTCCTGAAAATTAGGATCTATTAGCTCACAAGCGTTGTGAGCATAACTTTGTTGGATATATATTTTTGCTCTTATCACTTGGTTATGTTCCTTACACTGTCTTTTTTTTTTAGTTACAAGAAGGGAGAAATAATAGCCATTACAATACACACTAAAATTTTCCTTATTCGTATTATTCATGATCAGGAAAAATTTCCTCTTTCAGTACCACTCACTTTCTTTGCAGATTCTAAGCATACAATAACACACAGAAGAGAAGTTTCAGTGCAGAAGTTAAATGTATGACCATAAACTTAGGGATTTTGTTTAGCTGGTGCAAATCCACCACCCCCCTGCATGCATGTGCTCAAGTCAACAGATAAAAATATTAGCAAGCAAATCTCTTAATAGTGCGAAGTGTAGGATATGGGCATATCTTACAGATCGTGATAGAAAATCAATAGTTATGTACCAATAGAGGTACTTACTTTGTTTACCCAGGTTGAAGATTTGAGTATGTTGATGGTGTTGTGCGCAGCGGAACTCGAAAGCTAAATAGTGCACGAACAAGTACGAGAAAGATCACAACTAAAACACAAGCACAAATCACAATCACAACAAGACAAACCAATTTTACGTGGTTTGGCAAGTTGCCTACGTCCATGGGGCAATGAGGAGGTAGTTTTTACTATTAGAGATAAAGAGAATACAAATAGGGTTTACAATCTCACCAAAAACCCTCGAACAAAGCTCTCAAAATCTCTCACAAAATCACTCTTAAAGAATGCACAATTCTCTCTCAAAAGCTGCTCAAAGTCGTCCTTAACTAACCCTAATTAATCAGGTTTAGGGTTATATATCAACACAAAACAAAACGGGTCAGAAAACAAAGCCCGGGCTCAGACCTGAGTCGCGGTTGACCGTACTTGACTCCGCGATCGACTGGACAGAATGACAGAAAACTCGTAAAATCGATTACAGGGTCCGCGATCGACCGCACTTGACGCCGCGGTGGACCGCACAGAAATCCGAAAATACACCATGTAGTGTGCACGTTTGTCGGTCGACCGTAGCTGATCTCGCGGTCGACCGGCAAGCTTCCAAACAGTTTCCTGCGTGTAATTTCCTGAACTTTTTCGTCGTTTCTTCAATTCTTCACATCGACGAAGTTTTTTCTCAAAACTGAGCCGACACAAAAAACAACAAAATGTCCCACTTGTTGCGTCCAATACGAAGTGGAGTAAATCCTCGACAATGGACTCAATCCAAAAGAAGTCGGGAACCCAAATAAGAGCTCAAACAATCTCACCCCATCAATATCAACTAATCCAACCGGCTGCATCGAAAAGACTGCCTATGTATCCTCTTGCCCAAGGAATCAAGCCGAACGTAGTTCACCCAAATGGCCTCCAAAGTCCCTCAACATTGAAGAATGTTCAATAGCTCCAAACAATGCACGAACGCGAGGTTCGTTTGAGAACGAACGCGAGGTTCGTTTGAAAAATGAACGCGAGGTTCAACTTAAGAACGAACGCGAGGTTCGTTAAAAAAGGATGAACGCGAGGTTCGACTGAAGCACGAACGCGAGGTTCGACAAGACTGCCTATGTATCCTCTTGCCCAAGGAATCAAGCCGAACGTAGTTCACCCAAATGGCCTCCAAAGTCCCTCAACATTGAAGAATGTTCAATAGCTCCAAACAATGATCAAATTTCACACCTGAAACAACTTTGGTTAACATATCCGCAGAGTTGTCATTCGTGTGGATCTTCTCCAATATGACGTCTCCATCATCCAAAACATCACGAACAAAGTGGAATCTGACATCAATATGTTTCGTGCGTGCATGATAAACCTGGTTCTTTACCAAATAGATAGCTGACGTGCTATCACAATATACCAGAATGGTCTTCTGTGCAATCCCCAAGTCCTCCAATAATCCATACAACCACAAAGGCTCATTAACAGCTTCAGTCACTGCCATATACTCCGCCTCTGTAGTAGAGAGAGCCACTGTAGACTGAAGTGTACATCTCCAACATACCGGTGCTCCTGCCAATGTAAATACATATCCTGAAGTAGACCGACGCTTGTCAAGATTCCCAACATAATCAGAATCCACATAGCCAATAGAATCCTGCCCAATCTTCTTATTCTTCTGAAATACTAAACCAACATCCATGGTGCCTTTAATATATGTAATGACCGTAAATTTCTAATACGGGTTTAAATAATTTTCTGGTATTTAAGTATTAAATATTATTTTTCTAAAAGAGTATTTGTATTTTTCCAATTTCTCTAGAATTTTCTACTATTTAAAAATACGGTATTATATTATTTTAATAGTTTTGCTAATTATAAATTTAATTGTTTCGGTAAAATTTTTAAGTTAATAGTTAATTATTCATTATTGTTATTGTTACTATTATTTTGATCAGAAATTTTTAATATTTATTTGAATAAATTTTCTGATATTTTAAATTATTTAAAAGGGTATTTTTACTGTGTTTTTCCCTGCGGTATTTCACTCTGTATCTCTCTCTCCCCTACCCCACTTCCCCAAATCACTCCTCAATTCCCGCACCCATCACTTCCTTGTCCCCCTCTCCTTCTCTCTTTTATTATTTCTCTCATCTGCTCACACTCTCTCTCTCATTCTCATTCTCTCTCTATCTCTCTCTCTCTCTCTCTCTCTCTCTCTCTAATTTTGTAATTTCATCTAGGGTTTCATATCTAGCTTTGTGTTCCTATCTTGTGGTACTTAGACCTATTTATGTCATCATGTCTGTGCCAAAGCGTGCTAGAGTTAGTAGGGGTAGCTTTCCTAAACCTGTTCCCTACGAAAAATATCTTTGAAATGTTACCTTACTTAAAAAATATAGTAATATCTACAAATTGAAAATTTTTGCTGGTAGATTGGTTAATTTTGAGGATCTCTCTTGCTATCAAATTCATAGATATTTTCACAATGTGGGACTACATGACATTCTTTCTCACAAAAATAAAGTACCACATTATCCTGACTTGTTTATCTCTTTTATGCTAATCTAACTCTCATGGAAACTGATGACAGTACCCCCCTTATTTGAACCCGTGTTAAGGATCGTGAAATAATTTTTTCATCTATATAGTTAGTTAATATCTTTAAGATTCATGTTGGTGATTCTTCATGATGTTCAGCATGATGATCTTGCATTAAATTCTTTGATATTTCTCCATGGTAAAGATTATCCAATGTCAAACAGTTCCATCAATCCCACTGCTAAATTAATTGCTAGAATCATAGCTTACAACTTAATCCCTAAGACTAGAAGCTATGATCATTTCGCCCCAAATAAGGTGGCTGTTGTTTACTCCATCTTTGCCAAAATCAAGGTCAATTAGGGCAAGGTCTTTTAAATATTATGTCTGGTACCCACACTAAGTTTTTCCCTTTTGGCATTCTCATCACCAAGCTCATCACTCACTATGGAGTCGATCTCTCATATGAACCCAATGTTGAACCTAGTTGTGAATTTGTTGATCGTACATCTCTTATCAGGATGGGGCTCTTAGAATCCTATCTATCTCATCCCCAGGTCTCCACTGCTCCTTCTGGTCATGCATCTTCATCTCGACCATCTAGTTCTAGGGCTCCTCCTCTTGCACCCTGTTTGTTGGGAAAATTGAAGAAGACAATTGAGAATATGATTTATTGTATTATCTCTCTATCTGGCTTAGATAAAGAATGAATATAATTCTCTCAATATAATTTCTCTCTAACTAACTTAGAAAAAGAAATTATAATCTTCTTGTATCGGAATACCGATTTATAAAAGAGAAAAAGATTGGCGGAGATCCTCCCCTTTGTTTAAGTCTGGGTTCTTCACGGTAGTGATGAGATGTCTCCCTCGAATGCTCGCGTCGAGTTTGCTTCTCGTTGATGATCCGAATGTCTTGAACTCGTGGAACACAGTTGAATCCTATTGATGATTTAGACAAACAAGAAGAGTTGAGATGGGGAAGTCCATGTTCATGTGATCGGATATAACTATTGATGTATCTTCCAGGCTCACCCCATGATCCAGTGTAGCTTGGGGTTAGTTTGTTGGGTCAAAATGAAGCCAGTGTAGTCACTTTGGTCCGTGAATTTGATATTCACCCGGGTTTTGCTTGAGTTTGAACCAGGGTGAAAACGGATTGCGTGTAGCCCTCTGACCGATCCAGTATAGCGGCGTATTGGGTGCACGTAGAGGATTTGTGAACAGTCAGTTATCCGATGATATGAGTGTTAACTCTATGTGAGATGTGGACCAGTGAGTTGAGATAAGATGGTTAGTTACATGACCTCGATTCTTGGCTAAGTATGATTCTTGTATGAGATGTAGGTCAGTTGTGTTTCTTTTCATACATAGATCGGGATTAATATTTAATTATCTGTAATTTGAGACATATGGTACATACATGAGAGTTTCCTTGTTTGGATTATTTCGCTCGACGTACTACGTCTCGAGTTGTATATATTTTTAAATATTAATTTCATCTAGTTGTATGACCTTGTGACTTGGATGATTATTCTGATCGCTAGCTGCATGATTTCGTTACCCGATTGATTTACGAATTCTTATGATTATCATGTTTTGGTAGTGGATTGCATGTTGATTTTGTTGGATTACCAGTTGCACGTTCTTTTGTCGTTTCGGTTATCGTATCATTTTCCGCTTGGGTTTTTGTTCGTTCTTTTCTTTTGTGGGGTCTTTCCGTGTGCCATGCACCCTGACGTATACATGTTTTCTCTGGTGTACGTCAGACTTAGAGGAAGAACAAGTTCAACAAGAACCAGAGGATTCTCAGCAGGAGTGCCTTATAGACGGAGCAGAAAAATGAGTCGAAGCCTAGTCCTTTCTTTATTTTTCTGTTGGCCTTAGTTGCTCTTGTAGTACTTCCCATTTCAGTTTGAACAATGTATTATATTTCTCTAGTATTCATTTGTTCATTTTGTATAAGGGCATGTTTGACCCGTATTTTTATGTCTCGGATGTTATCCCATTTGTGATATGATATTTCTTTATTCTGAGTTTGTCTGTTATATTTTTGCTGATTGTGATCGGGGACCTGTGACTTCGTACTGTATTTATTTCCAGACGCTTAACGTATTAGGTTGAGGAGAAATGGTTATTTTTATTTACTCTCCTTGATCTAATACGTCGCGGGCTTGTTCACGTTCCGATTCCCGGGTATTTTGAGAAGCGGGGCATGACAGGTTTTTTTTGGTGGCCCATGCAGGTCACGGTCCCGAGTTTCCAACAGTGAGAATATAATGGATAATTTAGATACATATCATATTTCATCCATAAGACTATTCTTGAGCCCTTATCCTATTTTTTTTCTTGATAGATTTCGTTTTGTCCCTATCTTATCACTCTTTGACTCCGGGGCTTCCCACTGCTCTTGTTTCATCGCTTCGCGACTACATGCTCTCCCTATAACTTCTCTTTCCTTATACCGGTCGTTATTATATGTGTTATTATTTTTACAACTATGTTTTCTTTGATTTGACTTATATATCATTTAATTGTATTAATTTTAATATTATTTATTATATTATTTTATGTATCACACACAATGTTATATTGTATGTTTTCATTAAAAATATAAAAACATTACTTATATTTTTATTGTTCAAATCTTGTTCATTAAGTGTTCCGCATTGCTCTAGACTTTACATTGTAAAACCCCGTAAATTTGAATATTTTATGATAAATTATGATAAATATGTTATATAGTGAAAAATAACATATTTTGATATTTAAGTATGATAAGAATTGATTCAAGATCAATTCAATATATATTTGTGAAAATATGAGTGCAAATGCACAAGACATGCACAAAGGCCAAAAGAGTGAAAATATGCGAATAACGACCAGTTAAGAGTTTTTATATTTTACACACCGATTCAGTCAGAATTTGGAAAAGTGTAAAAGACCAAAGTTGTAGGTCTTTTCAACATCTTTCCAAAAAATCTTAGATCACATCATTCCGAGGTCGTATGAGAAAGTTACAGCCAAAATACCGAAGATTGTTTTCCTAGTCAGACTAGGTTTCCTAGTTCGGGTCAAACAGTTTTGTTTCGGGTTTGTCTCTATAAATACCTGTATTTTTCACGAAAATTTTTTCTTTTATCATATCTATGAACCCTAGCAGCCACCCTCTCCCCTCAAAAACCCTAAACCTTTTTCTTATGAGTTTGGAGAGCTTTGTGAAGCAAAACACCGGCACGAGGGCGAGATCATCGACGTGTGGCGAGGGAGAATGGGTTGTTCATGCTTGTGGTTTGCTTGCTGATTGTTTCAGAGGCTTGCACATAAGATTAAGGCAAGATCACTTACATCCAAACCCATCCCCATAGTTAAATAACTAGCTTAGAAGTTTATTTTGTGTTTGCCTGCTTAGATCTTAATCTAATGTGAAGAAGAATAGATTTTTGTTGTTAGATCTCAAACAAATGTTAGATCTACATGTTTTTCTTACTGTTTATAATAGAAATTGTTTTTAAATTCGTTTTTATCTTGTTAATCATGTGCTAATCATGTCTAAACCCTAATTTGCCTTTTAGTTGTGTTTGCGTGTGGATTAGAGATGAGAAAACCCAGGTTTGTGATACCTAAGTGTTAAAAATATGATTCAATGAATGATTATCTTTCCTAAGTTGATTGGCAATCATGCTTATGTTTAATATGTTAAAAATCCATGCTTTAGATTGAAGAATTTAGTTAATCTAAAGAAAGAGGCTTGATTCGTTGTTTTGAGCCTTCATGCATGTTTTAGGGTTTTGAATACAAATCTAATGCATAAATTATGTTTATAATTGTTAAGTTGTTTCCAGATGTTTACATCTGTTGTGGCATGTTTGCATACAAATTTTATGAAGTTTTAAACATGTTTATATCGAGGAAACATGACGTGAACACGGCATACACAAAGAGCATGAGAATCTGGAAACATGGTTCACGGTCGACCGTCACGATCGACCGTGTGCAGGACAGAGACATGGGTAGTCTCTGGAGCCCGTCGCAGTCGACCGCCAGTCTGTTTCGGCTGTGCATGTATATTTGAGTTTGTTTTTGGTTGTCGAACGAATTTCTCGACCTTATGATAATAGACTATGATATTAGTGATTTTTAAACACCTGGGATTATGATGAACTTCAGATGTGGACACGCACACCGAGATTGGTGTATGTATGCTAGATTGTGTTAGATTAACACACTTTCGACACGAGTTAAATTGATAAAGACATATGAATAATGATGTTCTATACGTATCCGGAAATAGGGAGATGAAACCTATTTGTCGCAGAACGATTGAGTAAGAGTATTACAATAGTATCGTTATTACATGTATCCGGCATAGGGACATAATAAAACCTATTTTCGCAGGGCGATTGAGTATGAAATTACAAAAGTATCATCATTCCATGTATCCAGGATAGGGAGATAAAACCTATTGTCGCAGAGCGATTGAGTAAGAATATTAAAAGAGTATCGCTATTGCATAAAGAGATGCACACATATATGTATTATCAGTTATAGTTACTCCCATGTTAGATTACCCAGGAGTAGGGTACATTCTTTGGTTTGTGGCATACATGATATGGCCTATGATGATATTTGAGTTGAATGATATTCTCTTATAATTGCGCCAACTACTTGAGAAGTAGTTCGAGATTGTAACATTGGTTCTATATAGTTGAGGCTTGGAGTATTTCTTTTGAGTGTTGTTTTCATTCATGGAGTTGGAATTGGTATTTAGGGATCTACAATTTGAGACATATAGTATATATATGGGGGTTTCCTTGTTTGGATTATTTCGCTCGACGTACTACGTCTCGTCTTGTAGGTGTCTAAATATTAACTCCATTAGATACGGGAAAAATAATATAGGTAGACTATGCTTAATAGATAGAGCCTCCACTTCATCTAGCAGCCCTTCCCCTGGGGGTGGATGGAGGTGATCTTGCTGTAGCGTTCTGACGCTCTTATTGCTGTTCTTTTTGTTTAAATTATATCTTTCAGGCAGATCAGAGTTTCGGAGAGCCGCAGGATGACAGAGTTCTAGCTTAGTCGCCGTCGCACGGTTTTAGCAGTTGAAGCTCCACTATATAGTTATTTTCATTGTTCAGATTTTAGAGTTGTAATCATTTTTATAGAGGCTGAGTGCCTTAGTGAGATTTCATTTGACTCATTGTGTTGAGATGTATTTCTGACTCAGAGATATCTTCATTCTATTTCAGTTGGGCTCATTTGTTGATATACTTCTTTTGTGCATATCTGATTTTGTACTACTATTATTATTTGCCTGTTTGTACCTTCACCTATTTATTGTTTCCACTAGAGAGATAGTGATTGTGATGGTGAAACATGTCCTAGCATGGTGTTTGGTGCTTGACAGGTTTGACAATCCGGATTTCACCTTGGACTGCAGCCTTGTGTGAACCTTAGGACGTCACAGTTGGTATCAGAGCTCTAGTTCCAGCATCCTTAGGATCATCCTGTGTCAAGTCGTGGAGCTAGAATAGAGTTTCTTAGGATTCATGTATAGAGTCCGCTAAGAATTTCCTAGAATGAGTGAGGACGATATGTGTGTATATCTCAAAATTTCGGAAAATTTTTTTATGACGATTATTTTATGTTGATTTAAAGTATTTGCATGAATACTACATGTTATGAATAAGTATTGTGATATGTTATGTATATATATATATCTGGGACCTCATTTACTGTGTCCATTAAGCTCTCCTCTTGATATTATAAATGTTGGGACGAGGAGGCGGTCGAGATAAAACTCACACTCGGAGAGCCAGGCAATCAGAGCCCGAGCCGCAGCAGGCTCCACAGTATCTGATCGACTTTATGGAACCATTTGCAGTAAGCTTTTGTAATACTCGAGGAGCGAGAGGCACATCCGTTTTTGTCAGCAGTATCATTTTTTGGAGTTTCACCACCAATTGTACCAGTCAGGCCTAATGAAGAGGCAATACCAATAATTTCATCATCACCGGAGAATGGCATCAAAGGATAGCAATGACTTTAGATTTTCGTAAGGAGCAGTGAATATCACTTATTTCGGAAAATTTTGTTTACTTCTTCGACAAGCAGTTAGAGCTAGTTCGACTAAAGCAATGAGATATACCTATAGTTAATAATGAAATCAAGACCAGCATTATGGAAATGACAAGGGCAAGAGGCCTATTGTGAGATCTAGAGGACACAACAGCGGGGTAAGAATATTTACCATCAGCAATAAAGATATTATAAGAAGATAGCACAACATGATTTGATAGCACCGCAGCAGCGCATAATTCGGGACACATGATACAATTATAATAAGATCGGACATAGAGCGAAGGATTGTCGCAGTATACCAGCAGGAGACCAGCATGACAGAGATCAGGGTTAATAGTCTTAGGGCCGCGGTTACGGCCAGCATCGGAGAATAGATGTATTACAAGTTTTTCCGAGGATTTAGGAGCCAATAGGCCATAATTACGCTATTCAGAGTATTCATCAGTGTCAGATGGACCCATGTGTTTCACCGCCAGTAGCGCAGCAGGTGCCGGCCACCAGCATAGTTTATGTAGTCGCGCCACGTGATCATAGTGCGAACTGAGTTTTCGTAGTAATTTCTTATCCAGCTCGAATCTTGTTTGATTCAGGAACTTCGTATTCTTTCATATCTCATGCCTTCATGTATAGACTTCAGTTAGTTACTCATCCCTTAGATGTTCTGTTATTAGTTTCTACTCCTATAGGGGAGGTGTCCCCATTAGAGAGTATATATAGGAGATGTGTCATCAATATAGATGATTTTGAGTCCATCTTTGACATGGTTGTCTTGTGGATGTCGAATTTCGACATCATTCTTGGTATGAAATAGTTATCATCCTATAATATTAGTATCGACTGTTTTGCTAAAACAGTACACTTGTGAGCATTCGTTAGGGTTGTATAGATAGTAGCAACCTCATAGGGTAACCAGAATGCGGAGTCATTTCTAGCATGCGTCGAGGAGGTGATGATACGAGATCGGGGTGCAGTTTTGAGCGAGACCGGAGTCGTCTCAGAGTATAAGGATGTCGTTCAGGACATACCTATTTTTCTCCACTAAGAGAGGTTGTTTCCCTGCATCGAGTTGCAGCAGGCACCTTACCGATATTCCGAGCACCCTATCATGTGGCACCCGTTGAGATGAGGGGGCTACAGACACCGCTGGATAAGATGTTATCTCAGAGTTTTATTCTACGGAGTCTTTTTGTGGGAGCGCCAGTCCTCTTCGTGGAGAAGAAGGACTATAGCATGCGATTGTGTGTTGATTATCATGGGTTGAGCAAAGTCACTATTCGGATCAGGTATCCACCATTGAGGATTTATGACTTGTTCGACCAGCTGCAGGGAGCGCAGCATTTCTCGAAGATTGATCTTCGTCTTAGTTATTTCCAGTTGCGAGTGCGGTAAATGGATATTTTCAAAACCACATTTTCTGACTCGGTATGGGTCTATTGAGTTCTTGTCATGCCATTTGGGCTGACCAATGCACCCACGGTATTCATGGATTTGATGAACGGGTTTTCTGTCCATGTTAGGACCAGTTCGTAGTCGTTTTATCGACGACATCCTTATATTTTCGAGATCGGAGGCAGAACACGAGCAACATCTTCTATTGGCATTGCAGGCATAGCGGATAATCGAGATTAGAGGCATCAGTGATATGCTGAGTTCAGCAAATACGAGTTTTGCCTATAAGAGATCAGATTTTTAGGCCACGTCATCAGCATGGGGCATAACAGTGGATCCATCCATTGTTAAGGCTGTACTTGTTTGGGAGCCGCTAAGAACCATTACAAAGATTCATAGTTTTGGTAGGGTATGAGAGAAAGTTCATTCGGGACTTATCGAAGATTGTGATACAACTTGCACACCTTATGAAGAAGGGTGTATAGTTTGCTTTGGGCACGGGGTGCCAGGAAGCCTTTGAGAATATTAAGGCTAGATAGACTACAGTAACAATTTTACACGTCATTAACAGGACTAGGAGGTGTTTTGATGCAGACCCGGAGGGTATAACTTATATTTCGTGACAGTTGAGCCGTTTCATACCAGATATACAGTGTATTCAGGTACAATAAAAATGTACAAAGATGTGAAGAGGCACTCTGGCCTGGAGGAGTTTCCAGAATTTGATAGATAGCCAGTGTGATATTCTAGTGTTTTTCGCCCACAGACGGATGGGCAAATGGAGAGAGTAAACCAAGTGTCGGAAAACATGTAGCAAACATATATTATAGACTTGCAGGATAGCTGAGAGGATCATATTCCATTGATTGAGTATGATTATAATATCATTATCATAGACTATTGGCATCGCACCGTATGAGGAATAATACGGGAGGCATTATAGATTGCTTATTCATTTGACAGAAATACAAGAAAGTTTATTGCTTAGACAGGAGCTTGTAAGGCAGACTACAGAAAAGGTAACAGAGATTCGGGAACTTATTTTTGCAGCACATAGTCGTCGAAAGAGTTACGTAGACCAGAGACGAGGATCGTTAGAGTTCTAGATTGAGGACTATGTCTTATTGAAAATATCGCCGATGTATTTAGTGACTTGGTAGACGGGGAAAGTTTACCCCAAGGTATATTGGCCCGTTCATGAGAGTTGAACATTTTTGGAGCCGTTTTGTATGGGCTAGATCTTCTAGCATCAATGTCAAGTAGACACGATGTTTTCCATGTTTTGATAATTTAGAAGTAATTGCGTGACGAGGAGTAGTAGAGGGTGATTGATGCACCAGAATTTGAGTTTCAGATAGATTTAACTACCATGGAGATTACGGGTTATATTCTTACTAGAGAGAACGAGTGGCTTAGAAAGGAAGTAATACCTTAAGTTAAAGTTCAATAGAGATAGAAAAGAGATGAGGAGACTTCTTGGGAGCGCGAGGAGGATATGTGTCGCGACTACCCGCAACTATTCTAGTGGGTAAATTGATTTGGTTATTGCTTATTGATGTTTATGATTGTTCTTTATGGTTATATTTATATGTAACGCTAAAATGAGGGTATTAACACTTAGCTCCTAATCATTCGGAACACATGGTATATATATGGGGGGTTCCTTGTTTGGATTTTTCGCCCGACGTACTAGTTCCGTTTAGTTAGGGGTTAAGTGGGAATATTCATATTTTAGAATGTTAAGTATAGATATTTCAATGTTTTATATCTGAAGATTTATGGTAATGTATTATTAACCTCTACGATGCGGTTGCGGAATTTCGAGGACGAAATTCTTTTAAGAGGGGAAGAATGTAAAACCCCATAAATTTAAATATTTTATGATAAATTATGATAAATATGTTATATAGTGAAAAATAACATATTTTGATATTTAAGTATGATAAGAATTGATTCGAGATCAATTCAATATATATTTGTGAAAATATAAGTGCAAATGCACAAGACATGCACAAAGGCCAAAAGAGTGAAAATCTGTGAATAATGACCAGTTGAGAGTTTTTATATTTTACACACCGATTCAGTCAGAATTTGGAAAAGTGTAAAAGACTAAAGTTGTAGGTCTCTTCAACAGCTTTCCAACAAATCTTAGATCACCCCATTCCGAGGTCGTATGAGAAAGTTACAGCTAAAATACCGAAGATTGTTTTCCTAATCAGACTAGGTTTCCTGGTTCGGGTCAAACAATTTTATTTCGGGTTTGCCTCTATAAATACCTGTGTTTTTCACGAAAATTCTTTTCTTTTATCATATCTATGAACCCTAGCAGCCACCCTCTCCCCTAAAAAACCCTAAACCTTTTTCTTATGAGTTTGGAGAGCTTTGTGAAGCAAAACACCGGTACGAGGGCGAGATCATCGACGTGTGGCGAGGGAGAACAGGTTGTTCATGCTCGTGGTTTGCTTGCTGATTGTTTCAGAGGCTTGCACATAAGATTAAGGCAAGATCACTTACATCCAAACCCATCCCCATAGTTAAATAACTAGCTTAGAAGTTTATTTTGTGTTTACATGCTTAGATCTTAATCTAATGTGAAAAAGATTAGATTTTTTTGTTGTTAGATCTTAAACTCATGTGATCTACATGTTTTTCTTGCTGTTTATAATAGAAATATGATCATGAACATTAGGGTTGTTTTTAAATTCGTTTTTATCTTGTTAATCATGTGCTAATCATGTCTAAACCCTAATTTGCCTTTTAGTTGTGTTTGCATGTGAATTAGAGATGAGAAAACCCTAGGTTTGTGATACCTAAGTGTTAAAAATATGATTCAATGAATGATTATCTTTCCTAAGTTGATTGGCAATCATGATTATGTTTAATATGTTAAAAATCCATGCTTTAGATTGAAGAATTTAGTTAATCTAAAGAAAGAGGCTTGATTTGTTGTTTTGAGCCTTCATGCATGTTTTAGGGTTTTGAATACAAATCTAATGCATAAAATTATGTTTATAATTGTTGAGTTATTTCCAGATGTTCACATCTGTTGTGGCATGTTTGCATACAAATTTTATGAAGTTTTAGACATGTTTATATCGAGGAAACACGACGTGAACACGACATACACAAAGAGCATGAGAATCTGGAAACAGGGTTCACGGTCGATCGCCACGATCGACCGCGTGCAGGATAGAGACCTGGGTAGTCTCTGGAGCCCGTCGCGGTCGCGGCTGTGCATGTATATTTGAGTTTGTTTTTGGTTGTCGAACGAATTTCTCGACCTTATGATGATAGACTATGATATTAGTGATTGTTAAACACCTGGGATTATGGTGAACTTCAGATGTGGACACGCACACCGAGATTGGTGTATGTATGCTAGATTGTGTTAGATTGACACACTTTCGACACGAGTTAAATTGATAAACACAAATGAATAATGATGTTCTATACGTATCCAGAAATAGGGAGATGAAACCTATTTGCCGCAGAACGATTGAGTAAGAGTATTACAATAGTATCGTTATTACATGTATCCGACATAGGGACATAATAAAACCTATTTTCCCAGGGCGATTGAGTATGAAATTACAAAATTATCATCATTCCATGTATCTAGGATAGGGAGATAAAACCTATTGTCGCAGAGCGATTGAGTAAGAATATTAAAAGGGTATCGCTATTGCATAAAGAGATGCACACATATATGTATTATCAGTTATAGTTACTCCCATGTAAGATTACCCAGGAGTAGGGTACATTCTTTGGTTTGTGGCATACATGATATGGCCTATGATGATGTTTGAGTTGAATGATATTCTCTTATAATTGCGCCAACTACTTGAGAAGTAGTTCGAGATTGTAACATTGGTTCTATATAGTTGAGGCTTGGAGTATTTCTTTTGAGTGTTGTTTTCATTCATAGAGTTGGAATTGGTATTTAGGGATCTACAATTTGAGACATATAGTATATATATGGGGGTTTCCTTGTTTGGATTATTTCGCTCGACATACTACGTCTCGTCTTGTAGGTGTCTACATATTAACTCCATTAGATACAGAAAAAATAATATAGGTAGACTATGCTTAATAGATAGAGCCTCCACTTCTAGATACAGAAAAAATAATATAGGTAGACTATGCTTAATAGATAGAGCCTCCACTTCATCTAGCAGCCCTTCCCCTGGAGGCGGATGGAGGTGATCTTGCTGTAGCGCTTTGACACTCTTGTTGCTGTTCTTTTTGTTTAAATTATATCTTTCAGGCAGATCAGAGTTTCGGAGAGCCGCAAGATGACGGAGTTCTAGCTTAGTCGCCGTCGCACGGTTTTAGCAGTTAAAGCTCCACTATATAGTTATGTTCATTGTTCAGATTTTAGAGTTGTAATCATTTTTATAGAGGCTGAGTGCCTTTGTGAGATTTCATTTGACTCATTGTGTTGAGATGTATTTCTGACTCAGAGATATCTTCATTCTATTTCAGTTGGGCTCATTTGTTGATATACTTCTTCTGTGCATATCTGATTTTGTACTACTATTATTATTTGCCTGTTTGTACCTTCACCTATTTGTTGTTTCCACTAGAGAGATAGTGACTGTGATGGTGAAACATGTCCTAGCATGGTGTTTGGTGCTTGACAGGTTTGACAATTCGGGTTTCACCTTGGACTGCAGCCTTGTGTGAACCTTGGGGCGTCACATACATATACATCACATATCATTCTGATATTTAGATTATTTTATTGTGTTTAAAATATACTTTTGTATATCTATATTGTGTATGTGTGCGCTTATCTGTCATACCACCTGTTATTTACTTATGTTTTAGATTATTGTATATTGTTCGTATTTTTAGTGATATACATTAATATGTTTATGATTTTAATATTCTACATATGCAGTATGTTCTTATTCTTTACATTTTTAGTATATAGTTTTTATTAGTCAGTTTTGTCTTATTAGATTGTTTAGTATGTTCGCATTGGCTTTGTTATTTTAAAAGCAAAGTATTTCTATTTTGATTCTCAAACAATTATTTATATTGTTAAGTTTAGAGTTGAGTTACTAATTATATAGTTATTTTGTAACATTAATTATTATTCTTTTATAATTAATATAAAGATAGTTCTAAATAGTATTTGTGAGTATGTATAGTATTTATTGGTTTGTTTATAGTGTATTGCATATTTGTGGTTTGTTTGCTTCGTTTTCGATATGTATTGTTTGTCATTGTGACAATATACATTGTATACATGTGTTATTTTTCAGTATTTATTTTATGATACTTTTAGATATTTATGTCTTTTATTGTGTCATTGTTTGTTGTTCATTCTCTATCCATTGTTTTCGTTACTTGTGTTGTGTTTTACTTTTCATTCTTTATATTTACTATTCTCTTTTCATTATGATATATTCAAGTAAATTATTATATTTACAATGTATACTTTTACTGATTTATAGTCATTCATCATTTCTAATATCAACTATGTTTAATCGTGTTCTGTTTTATGTTTTATCAGAGTTTATGTTCACATGTTCATCAGTCATTCATGGTATGTTTATCTACGATATATCAGTGTTTTATTTTACGAATTTATGCTCTTCTTATGTTTTCATTGTTTATAAATCTATTTTATCTTCCATAGTTCATGTTTTATATATTATACATCATTATTTACGTATATTTATGCTGATCGTATTTATGTGACTTTGACTACTATATAATATATTGATACACCTGAATTGATTTTATACAATAATAATTATTGTTGTATCTTGTTTATATTTATTATTTTACTTTATGAATATTACTAATATTTTCGATTTATTATATTATTGTTTGTTGAATATATTTATAATTATGTCCTCATTATGTTTTATATAATATGTTTATTTTGAATCACTTGTTGCCCTTATGTCTATTTTATCATATAATATTTTTGTAACTATTTCCATCATAGTTTATCTTGTTAGCATGATTAATGCTATGAGTATTCAGACTTTTATGTGCTTATTATTATGTATATGTTTTCATTTTAACACTTATTATACACAATGATTATATTTGATATATTAAATAAACATGTTTAATATTGATTTAGTATTGTGTCTGGTATGATAATTATTCACTGTTATATGCTCGCAAAAATTATTGCTTATAACTACAACTATTTTATTAAATTTATCATCATGTTATATCCTTACTGTTTGCTGTATTTGATTATTATATCTATGTTTCTTTACGTGTGTTTATGTTTGGACTACCTTTGATATGAGTTGCTATAATACTTTCTCTGAATTTTTTCATAATTATAATTTCTTATTTTCGATACTTATGCTTATATGTGTTATTTGGTTGAATGCGATTTGCTGATTGCATTCATGTGTTTTGTTTGTAACTATACTTTTGTATATCTCGAATGTTTATTCTACTAACTGATTGTATGATATTTCTATTGTAATTTAATATTTTATTATTATTTTTATGTATCTTATGTTGTACATTATGTTTATCTAAACTATATATACGTTTGATTCTTTACTATTTTGATTTACTTATATAATCTTCAAATGTTTCTTTTGCTTTTGCTTATATATGATTCATCTGTTATTTGTATTGTATATTTATGTTTTTGTGTTTTATCATATTTATTATCTGCTTACGGATGATTGATTTATATTTTGTTGAGATTTTTGTCGTTTATCTTCTTTATTATTTATATTGTTGAGTTGATATGTTTTATCATATATTCTGGTGATTGACAATTATTTGAATTATGTATTTATATTTCATATCATATTTTGTATGTTATATATTATTATATTTTACCAATTATATACTATTGATTATATTTTAACACTGTGATGTGTTGTCTTATGATACTATATCAATGATATCGTGTTGATATTATATTTTTCTATAATTGTATATTTATTGTTGACTTCTTGCTATTAACTATGCTGACTGAAACTTATATTTTTGCCTATGCCTAGATGTTGCGTTATATTATAATTTGATACGTATTAACTATTTATTTACAATATACATGCTTCTTTATGCCTGTGCAATCTCTTTCAATTATGTGTTCACTCTCTTTATGTTATGCTTATTCCATTCTTATTATTTATACTACATATCAGACTTTCTTATGACCTTGATTTGCTCTATATATTTGCATTGACTATTCACTTTTATTTCGTTTGAATTATTCTCTATTGTGTCTTTTATAACTTATAATATACACATCCATTTTCTCATTCAACATTTGCTCACACATTTGTCATAACGTGCTATGACCTTATTTCCATATTTCTATCCTTGGGTTCTTTGTGCATCACTCGCATTTTGAATTCCGAGGACGAAATTTGTTTTAAGGGGGGTAGGATGTAATGACCGTAAATTTCTAATACGGGTTTAAATAATTTTCTGGTATTTAAGTATTAAATATTATTTTTCTAAAAGTGTATTTGTATTTTCCCAATTTCTCTAGAATTTTCTACGATTTAAAAATACGGTATTATATTATTTTAATAGTTTTGCTAATTATAAATTTAATTGTTTCGGTAAAATTTTTAAGTTAATAGTTAATTATTCATTATTGTTATTGTTACTATTATTTTGATCAGAAATTTTTAATATTTATTTGAATAAATTTTTTGATATTTTAAATTATTTAAAATGATATTTTTACTGTGTTTTCCCCTGTTGTATTTCACTCTGTATCTCTCTCTCCCCTACCCCACTTCACCAAATCACTCCTCAATTCCCGCACCCATCACTTCCCTGTCCCCCTCTCCTTCTCTCTCTTCTATTATTTCTCTCATCTACTCACACACTCTCTCTCATTCTCATTCTCTCTCTCTCTCTCTCTCTCTTCTCATCTCATCTCTTCTCTCTCTCTCTCTCTCATAATCTCAACTCCAGACCCTCTCTCTCTCGGCCTGAAGTTCACCGACCGCTCGCCACTTGCTCCAATGTCCAGCACCGCGCCAAGCTCCGACGAACCCCAAAGCACCAACGCCTACGATGTCGACACCCCCCCCCCCCCCCTCGCCAGCTGCCATCAACAAGCTCGAGCTGCAGTCCCACCCAGGCCGCCGTCCAATTTACAACCGATAGCTCGCACACCACAACGACCCCGAAGCTCCCGCCGCCGCGAGCTCCTTCTTCGTCTCAGCCTATTCCCGACGCTTTTCGCCGTCATTGCCCTGTTCCCGCATCTCTTTACCGTCGCCTAATCCGCTTTACCAGCTTTTTTGGAAACCAGTGTTTCCCTCCCCTCCTCTCTTTCCGTCCATGATCTTGTCTCTCCCAAACCCACCGTTTTTTCTTTTCCCTATTATTCGACCTTTTCCTCCGCCTCTAGCCGGCCTCGCCCCAAAGCCAGCGCCACCCCTGCCTACCCTTCTCCTCGCCGCATGTCCGAATCCCCAGCCACCACAACCGCGGCTGTCCTCCCCTTACTTCACCTCGGCCCAGATCCGAACGTCGCCTCCTCGACACCGCAGACCACACCTCCGGCCTACCGGACCAGCCAGCCGTACACCAAAAATAACAAAAACAGCGCCGCCCACGAACCCCAAGCCCCCGTCCGCTCCTCCCCGTCGAAGCCGCCACCAGGCCACCGTCGACACCTCAACCACCAACCTCGCCGCTGTCCTCCGCCGCTCTCCCCGACGTCGCTGTCCGACCCCCTGCAGCACCGCGTCGTCTCCTTTGCCTTAGCCCAGATCCGAGCCATCACCGCGCCGTCCAGATACGCCCGATCCCCGAGGCAAGATCCCTATTCCCCGATAGTATTTCATTACAATTTTAGATTTATCGTAATTTTTTTATATGCAAGATCCCGCTCTCCCTGTTTTGTAGTTGAATATTTACATTATTATAAATTATTTGCATAGTTTAATTGTGACGTATTTTATCTGCGTGGGATGTTTGGTGAATAATATTAGTTTAAATAATAGATATGTGATAAATAGTGTTTTCAAAATAATTATAATAAGTTAAAAGAATTTAATTTGGTAATGGATTTATTTAAAAAGAATTTATTTTGAGAACGGAATCATTTTAGATAACTATAATAATTTAAAGGAAACTATCTTGGAAGAAGAATATTTTTAGAATAATTATAAATAAATTAAAGGAATTTATTTTAAAAAAGGAATTATTTTAGATTAATTTTAATTAGAAAAGAAATTATTTTGTAAGAGGAAATATTAAAAAAAGAATGTTTTTAGAATTATTTAAAAGGAGTTATTTTGGAAAATGGAATTATTTTTGGATAATTATAACAAGAAATAAAAGATTTATTTTGGATAAGGAAATCATTTTGAAGTAAATAAATTTATTAATTTAAAGGATTATTTTTGAATGTGTGATTCTCATTTTAATTATATGATATGCCATGATATCGTTGCGCATGATTGGTTGTACTTATTGTTTGCTATTGTGTTTGAGAACCCCTAGCAATTCATGACTTAGTGACCTCGTGCGTCATGAACAGACTTAGTGACATGTGTGAGTGTGTTGACTGAGTTTAGGTGGTGAACCCGAGTTAATAGAGATTATGATTGTTGATTTAGACAAACAAGAAGAGTTGGGATGGGAAAGTCCATGTTCATGTGATCGGATATAACTGTTGATGTATCTTCCAGGCTCACCCCATGATCCAGTGTAGCTTGGGGTTAGTTTGTTGGGTCAAAGTGAAGCCAGTGTAGTCACTTTGGTCCGTGAATCTGATATTCACCCGGGTTTTGCTTGAGTTCGAACCAGGCTGAAAACGGATTGCGTATAGCCCTCTGACCGATCCAGTGTAGCGGCGTATTGGGTGCACGTAGAGGATTTGTGAACAGTCAGTTATCTGATGATATGAGTGTTGACTCTATGTGAGATGTGGACCAGTGAGTTGAGATAGGATGGTTAGTTACATGACCTCGATTCTTGGCTAAGTATGATTCTTGTATGAGGTGTAGGTCAGTTGTGTTTTTTTTCATACATAGATCGGGATTAATATTTAATTATCTGCAATTTGAGATATATGGTATATACATGAGGGTTTTCTTGTTCGGATTATTTCGCTCGACGTACTACGTCTCGAGTTTTAGATTTTTAAATATTAATTTCATCTAGTTGTATGACCTTGTGACTTGGATGATTATTCTGATCGCTAGCTGCATGATTTCGTTACCCGATTGATTTACGAATTCTTATGATTATCATGTTTTGGTAGTGGATTGCATGTTGATTTTGTTGGATTACCAGTTGCACGTTCTTTTGTCGTTTCGGTTATCGTATCATTTTCCGCTTGGGTTTTTGTTCGTTCTTTTCTTTTGTGGGGTCTTTCCGTGTGCCATGCACCCTGACGTACACATGTTTTCTCTGGTGTACGTCAGACTTAGAGGAAGAACAGGTTCAGCAAGAGCCATAGGATTCTCAGCTGGAGTGCCTTGTAGACGGAGCAAAAGAAGGAGTCGAAGCCTAGTCCTTTCTTTATTTTTCTGTTGGCCTTAGTTGCTCTTGTAGTACTTCCCATTTCAGTTTGAACGATGTATTATATTTCTTTAGTATTCATTTGTTCATTTTGTATAAGAGCATGTTTGGCCCGTATTTTTATGTCTCGGATGTTATCCCATTTGTGATATGATATTTCTTTATTCTGAGTTTGTCTATTATATTCTTGCTGATTATGATCGGGGACCTGTGACTTCGCATTGTATTTATTTCCAGACGCTTAACGTATTAGGTTGAGGAGAAATGGTTATTTTTATTTACTCTCATTGATCTAATACGTCGCGGGCTTGTTCACGTTTCGATTCCCGGGTATTTTGAAAAGCGGGGCGTGACAATATATACCATAGAATCCACTTCACGACCTCCCAATGATCCTTTCCGGGGTTGTGCATGTACCTCGATACCATGTTCACGGCCTGTGACAAATCTGACCTCGTACACACCATCACATACATCAAGCTACCCACCACAGTGGCATATAGAATCGTTGACATATAATCTCTATCCTCAACTAAAACATGCGACATCAAAGCTGAAAGCTTGAAGTGGGGAGCCAATGGAGTACTACAGCCTTTGCATTGTAATCAAAGTTGAATTTCTTCAACATCTTCTGTAAGTAACTCCTCTGTGTAAGCTTCAATCTCCCCTTCACCCTGTCTCTCTCGATCTCCATATTCAATATCTTCTTAGCTTCTCTAAGATCCTTCATCTCAAATTCGGATGACATCTTATTTTTTAACTTTCGAATAGCTAAAGAATTCCTGGAAGCAATAAGCATATGTTGGGTGTAAAAAATTGACTTCCTGTTCGACGGGTCGTTTGTGTTTATAAGAATGACTTATTACAAACTACAATTAATATTTTACAACAAAGGAGAAGGGAATGACCATTCTTGTTTAACGTGAGTTCGTCGACAGCGGTAGGACGCATTCCTTGGTGCTCGAGCTGAATTTGCTTCCCTTGGACGATCCGATCAAAGTTGCGGTTGAGCTTCAGTACACAGTAGAAGCTTCGGTGTGGTTGAGTTCGACTCCCCGTGCTTCGGTGTGGTTGAGTTCGACTACCCGTGCTTAGAGAGGGCTATGATTGCAAGAGTTTGCAAAGAGTCAACGAGCCTCAGATCTGAGAGTTCAGATCGAGTCTATCTCAACAATCTAAACTTGTAGATAGGAATGTTCTACCAAGCAAGTGAGCCAAAACAAGTCTCTAATTGAAGAGACTTGAGAATGAAGAATGCCCAATCAATCCACAATCAGCCAGTCAGCTGCCCCAAGTCTCTGTTCTAAAAGCTTTGAGAATGAAAAATGCCAAGCCTCCCGAATAAAAATGCCCAACCCCCTTCACGTTGACTAAAAGTAGCTATAAATAGACAAGGGATGACATGGGTCATCCCTTGATTTGTGGGATGTGACTACTAGTAGGGGTGAGGAGCAATATGCCTCCTAGCTGTGGGATATGACCACCTAGGGGGCCTAACAGCCGCCCTATTCTTGTAGCCATCAATGGCTACTAGGAGAGTTCTGGCCTTGCCTAGATTAGGTGAAGAGAGCCATGCTCTTTAGCTGTGGAATGTGACCGTTAATGTGACTTTTCCCATACTCCAAGTGGGCAGTTGACAGTGCTGGCGGGTTCCTAGCTATCAGGCGAGCTTGGTTCGTGCAGGCGAGGTGCAGGCTGTCAAGCGAGCTTGGTCTTCAGGCGAGCTCGAGCCTTCGTGCTGGCGAGTTGGCCAAACAGGCAGGTCCGACTCGACTCGTGCTGGCGAGTCGGCCAAACAGGCGAGGTTTGGCAAACTTGACTTGTATGGGTGAGTCGGACAACTCGAGTGGGCCCTGACTCGTGTAAGCAAGCTGAGCGAGTTTGACTCATGCGGGGCTACCTACTGGTGCTTGACTCCGAGTCGACCGAGATGAGGGGACTCTTGGCGAGTCACCTTCGAGCGGGAGACTGACACCGCCCTTTGAGTCAACACGAAGTGGTGTCGTCTCGAGGTCTCTTGGCTAGTCGACTTCGAGCTAGTGACTAACACCACCCTTCGAGTCGACGCAAAGGGGAGTCGTCTCGAGGTCTTTTGGTGAGTCGACTTCGAGTGAGGGACTGACACCACCCCTTAAGTCGACACAAAGGGACATCATCCTGAGATCTCTTGGCGAGCTGACTTCGAGCAGGAAACTAACACCGCCCTTCGAGTCAACATGAAGGGGTGTTGTCTCGAGATCTCCTGAGATCTTGGTGAGTCGACTCTGAGTCGGAGATTAACACCACCCTTCGAGTCGATACGAAGGGGTGTCATCCACTTGGTCGACTGAGATGAGCAGGCCCTCGACGACTTGTCTTCGAGGAGTGGAGCCGACTAACAACACCCTTCGAGTCAACATGAAGGGGTGTCATCCTGAGGTCTTCTGAGATCTTGGCAAGTTGACTCCAATTAGAGATTGACACTGCCCTTCGACTCCAGAGACTTTTCCGGTCGATCGAAATTTTCGTCGGTCGACCGCCTGCTTTAAATTGTTTTTCTTTGAGTTTTTGGGCGTAGCGGTCGACCGGACCGGTCGACCGCCGAACTGTCAGAACTCACCAACGGCTAGTTTTGTACAGCTGTTTTCAAACTGGTTTTTTTTGTCTTTTACTTATGTTTTTGCTGTTGTATTGGGGTGTTATATATACCCCATTGCTGCTCTTCTTCTATAGAGCTAAGAAATCCAAGTTTGGTGTTTAACAAAATACTAATTGTGTTTAAGAGCTGTTTAAAATTGATTTCATCAATCCGTTTTCAAGAGAAGTTTTTCTACAACAAGAAGTGGCTTTTAAATCCTATTGAGATCATCATCTACTGCTCTTCTTATTTGAGAAGTTTTTCTAAACTCTTATATAGCTTGTTATTTCATTTTCATTTCATTTAGCAATATTTATTGAGTTTCATTCACTGTTGTCTCACACACATATTGAGCTTAACATTTTCATACCATATAGTGTGGGTTGTGGGATGTGATTTAGTGAGTGTGAGCTTCATTGTGTTCTCACTTGTTATTTGAGAACAAATCATTGTATTTAACTTTTATTTGTGAGAATCACTTGTAATACACTTGTACACCGAGAGAAGTGTCAGGCGAGACACGGGGTCAAATCCAATAGGAGTGGCGTCGATTGACGAACCTAGGAGAGGTAGTAATCGAGCACTTGAGGAGGAGGACACGGGGTAGGTTCCTACACTTAGTGTGTAAAGTGTGACTGCATAATGTTTGTGTAGTGTGAAAGTTTTCGGTGATCTTGTAAACCGAGTGTGTAGAAGTTCCGGCTTCCAAACCGGATTGTGATAGTGGATATCTCCTCGAGGTGAGGAGCGGGGACGTAGGTCGTGGTGACCGAACCTCGTAAACATATCGTGTGTTTGTGTTTTGCTTAGCGTATATTTTATTCATCTTTTTTGTTCATATCCATATCATATTTTCTTCTTGCAAGATCAATTGATCAACATAATTTTAATTAGCTTTTAATTGGAATTAGATTAGCATAAGACCTAAATCACCCCCCCCCCCCTCCTCTAGGGTCAACAGGCTCTTGGCCGAGTCGACTCTGGAGGGAGACCGACACCGTCCTTCAAGTCAACACGAAGGGCACTGCCACTGCCCTTTTCGAGTCTGCATGAAGGGGTGTGCCTCGAGGTCTTCTTGGCGAGTCGATTTATGGAGGGAGACCGACACCACCCTTCGAGCCGACACGCCGAGGTCCTCTAGTTGCCGGGGTGTCGTCCCGAGATTTTGGCGAGTCGATTTCAAACGTGAGACTGACACCACCCTTCGAGTCGATGAAGGGGTCTCGGCCACTTGGTCTTTGAAGTAAAGGGGGTCTTGGCGAGTAGACTCTGGAGGGAGACCGACACCGCCATTTGAGTCAACACGAAGGGGAGACTGACACCACCATTCAGACGTAAATGTGGTTGAATGTGGTCTGAAACACTTTGAATGAAGAGGATCACTGCTCATTGGGCTCCTTGGTTGGATTGGGCTCTCCAGGTGAGCCCTCATGAAGTGCAGGCGAGCTCAAACCTCGTAGGTGAGCTCAAAGTGTTAACAGGCGAGCTCACATTGTTGATAGGCGAGCTTGGGATGTTGACAAGCGGGGTCAAAAGTTGCGGGCGAGCCACGTGTCTGGTAGGCAGGCTTTGTGCTCCCAGCTAAAGCAGCGTTGGTGTGTCAGATCACATTAAATGTATCTCGTTTTCACGCACTCAATTTGGATGAAGCGGTTTACAAGTTTTGGACGGTGGATTATAGAAGTAGAGTTGTCAGCATATAATTATTCAGAGTCATCGCATGAGCAGTAGTTGATTAGTGTGTAGACTCGAGAAGGACGGTGCCAGATTAGGTGGAGCTTGCAAGCAGATATGACTGAGTGACACACATACTGATGGAAGACGATGGGCGTTTATATTCGATCCAAGCCAAGTGATGGAGGAGATGGAGGCATCTGGCTTGTAGTGTTGAGTAGGAGAGATGCACGGATATGATTCGAGACGAGCGATGCAGGTGGAGTATGAGGACAACAAGTTGGGGAAGACTACTGTCATGATTCAGATATGGGAGGAGAAGTATGATTGATTTACTTCTAATGTCAGAGGTGGCGAAGATCTCTTGGTGCACACAAGAGAGGTGGAGGCACCACAGTGAGACAGATGAAAGTGAGGGTCATATGGGCATCTAGTTAGAGTGCATGTGTCTGATTTAGAGTGCAAGTGCTTCGATTTGAAGTGAGAAAGGAATAGAAGACGCTAGCGGGAGAGACAAAGTTTCAAGACGGCAATGGTAGATCATCGATGTGGCTTGGGAATCAAATCCAATGTGAAGATTGTTGGGATTGCGTCTTTGATTCTTTGTATAACTTCATGAGAATTAGATAGGGTTAGAGATCTATCATAATTAGTAGATTGAGTCTCATCATGATTAGGAGTTTGAATCCTATTCTAATTTATTCTAATTTAGAAGTTAGGCTAGAGATAGGGTTTTTGTTTCTCTATATATATTATTCTATTGTTAGAGAAAAAACTAAAAAGAGGAGAGAAAGATAATATTCTTGTAATTTAGGGTTAGCAGATGGTGTAGCCTGATTCAAGAATTTTGTACTAGAGGCGAGGGTTTCATAGTCTTTATCCATGCAAAAGATTACATCATTGAGAGAGGGTTTCATAGTTTTCATGTGTTGCTAGTGGGCATGTGTGCCAATGAGTGAAGCCAGCAGGTGCCAAGCCATATATCCTCATGAATGTGAAATTTTCAAATGAAGTAGGAACGACATGGGCTCCAACTTATCCAAACGATTTTAGTTTCCATATAAAGCATTTCGTCGTGATAGTTATTCTTCTATTTATAATGATAATGCAATCTTCCAATGGTGTTCATTAAGCCTTGGTGGAGTAGTTGCTCACCTGATGCCATGTTGACATTGGTGCTTTTAACACTGTACTCTTTCAACCCCAAGCGAAGAGTTACTGGTTACTGATAACTGGAAGGAAAGCTTAGCCTGAAAGATCTGTAGAAAAAGTATTTGTTGTTGTTGTTGTTAAGATCAGAGAAAATTACAAGCATTTTAAGATAGTACTTTCAGTGATATTATCTTTAACTGGTACTGTTATCTTCAGACATTTTCTCCCCATAACTTTACTTAAGGCATTGAAGTCTATCACCTGAGACCGAGTAGATTCTGATAGTAGCTGCTAGCATATATCAGAAACCCATACAAACATCATCAACATTTCAACAAAAGCATAAACTCAAGCCTTTACCAAAATGGAGTTTACGATCCTTTGTCCACCTCAGTCGGTCCCCTTCTCCTTCACCGGCGACCACTGAAGAAACCTCCTACCTTGCAACTCCGGCGGCAGATAACTCTGCAACTTCGACCCCTCTGGATCCTCCGGCGTATAAACATACCCTTCTCCATACCCAAGCTCTTTCATCAGCCTCGTTGGCGCATTCCTCAGATGCAACGGCACCCCTGCATTCCCTCCGCCAGACTCCCTCACCGTCCTCCTCGCCTCCCCCAACGCCTTATACACTGCCACCGACTTTGGCGCCATCGCCAAGTATGCCACACACTGAGCCAAGTTCACGTCGCACTCTGGCATCCCAAGAAAATGACACGCCTGGTAACATATGTTACCAGAGCAATCCAGATTCAAATGTCAGTGAATACACATTTAAAAGCGATTTTAAAGAGGAGACCCATAGAACTCTTGTATTGTCGCCAAATTAAACTTACTATCCTCTGTAGTTCTGTTGTTGCATATATACCCGAGTGAATTTTCTTTAAGGAAAATTTTCACCCAGGTCGTCTATTTAGTATCTGCAACAATAGATTTTCACTCAAGGGGTCTATACGCAACACTAGAACTACTTAAAAATAGCAAGTTAAGTTTGCGGATAGCAAGGGGCTCACTCTATCAGCATTCAACCCTTTTAACGTTGGGTAAAATAGTACAGTTCTCACCACACCTGGTAGCAGGCCACGGCCTGGCCAAGCGCAGCGGGGTCCAGTAGATCGCCGCATTCGCATCGTTGCCTCTCATTGATTTGTGCAGGGCACTGATCAAGTTGTAATGCTCCTCTCCATCCTTATCGTAGGCCAAATGTTTGCATTGCATTGAGTCCTTGACATGATCGATAGTTATATTGGTCGAGCCTCGGTTGACCGCCAACGTTGAGGCGGTCTCCAAAGCGTTGAGAGCGACACGGGCATCGCCGTCGCAGCGCGTGGACAAGAACCCAATCGCGTCGTCATCAATGGACATCGGGGTTCCGGTGGTAAATTCGATTCCCTTCTCTTTATCTTCCACAGCTCGCTGCAGCAACGAGCGGAGGTCCTTCGGTTTGAGAGGGTCGAGGGGGAGGACTCTCGACCTCGACAGCAACGGAGTAGTGAGATGGAAGGACGGGTTCTCCGTGGTGGCGCCGACGAGGACGATCGATCCGTCCTCGACGGCGGGGAGGAACGAATCGAGCTGGGATTTTGAGAAGCGATGGATCTCGTCGACGAAGAGGACGGTGGGGCTCTTCGACCTGCGGGCGGCGTCGACGGCGTCGCGCCCGACTTCCTTGACGCCGGCGGTGACGGCGGAGAGGGACACAAAGCGGTGGGAGGGAGGGCGGAGGAGATGGCACGGGCGATGGAGGTCTTGCCGGAGCCAGGTGGGCCCCAGAGGATGAGGGAGGGGAGGCGGCGCGGGAGAGGGAGGAGGGGAGGACGGAGGTCGGGCTGAGGAGGTGGTCTTGGCCCAGGATCTGAGCTAGGGTTTTGGGCCGCATCCGGTCCGAGAGTGGGCATTTGATTGGGCTTGGGTTTTGGGCTTTTGAGGAAGCGGTTGAGGTTAGATCGGGCTGAGGATTGGGTGGAGGAGGCGGTGAGGATCCAGTCGGCGGCTTGGGCGAGGGTGGAGTTGGGGCCAGTGGCTGCGAGGGCCTGGGAGGCTTGTTCATGAGAGAAGCCATGCTGATGAGCTGCTCCATCGCTGCCCCAGGTTTCTCTCTGCTATCCATCTCTGAATTTGGGGGGTAGGAGGAAGAAGAAGAAATGGGCGGAGATCGCTTGGGCGCCAACTGTTTGTAGAAATTCGATTGCGCGAAAAAAAAAAACTCCAAGCGGTTTACTTTTCATCTCCTTTCCACTCAGGATGGCGGTGGAGGGGAGTGGAATCACCCAGTTGAGCTGGATCCCGTACGCCAAGCGGGTCGGGTCAAAACCCACCGGACGACCCCGCATTCTTATTAGAGGCTTTTAATTTGTGCAACTCGTACTTAGGCGATGTTCTCCAAAGCCCCTAAACTTTGCCTTACTTTATGTAGATAACCCTTGAACCTATACTTTCAATCTGTTAAGCTCCTAGAGGTTTTACTTTGATTCTATTTACCCCCTAAGGTGATTTTCAGCCCCAGCCAACACTCAGGCACTGTTTGGCAACCAAAAAAAGTGTCTTATCTAAGAGCTTGTGTCTTATTGACTTGGTCAATAAGCTAGTAGAGCTGTTTGGTGACCAAAAATAGGAGGAAATTATTTTAGATATTGTGTCTTTTGCAAGTAGCTTTTGAAAAGCTACCTCAAATAGCGTTTGTCTTTGGGAAGGAGCTGCCAATTTTTGTCTTCCGTTTTTGCCCCTAATAATTCTAATTTTATATCAATAATATTGCATGTCTTTTTAGTCATTTAACAAACTTAAGCTAGTTGTACAGCTACTTTTGCCAAACAGCTCTAGTCAATCAGCTAGCTACACAGCTAACAACTTTCAGCTACAATTTCACAGCTTTCAGCTAGCTTAACAGCTTTCAGCTATAATCTCGCAGCTTTCAGCTAGTTTTGCCAAACAGAGCCATAGTGCTCTGAACGGCGCGATTAGAAAGTAGGAGTTGCACAGATCAAGCCCGATAAGGCCCATATGGCGACAACTCACGATTTACACATCATTATTTTATTATGAAAATTATGAAATATTTCCTTTTTTTTATTAATTAACACCCATTATTAACGCGTCTTCCGCTTCACAAGCCAACCAAATCCTACCGAAATCCCATAACGCCTGCCCTTTTCTCGGCGCCGTGACCACGTAGGCCCCATAACCCCCTCCCTCAATTATACTTGACCACTACACCAACATCGTCCCAAAATCCACCGTCCAAAACATGTAAACCGCTTCATCCAACGGCCAAAATAACTCCCCGCATAAGGGATTCCGGGATTCAATCCCCCACAATAAGATAACCCCAACCACACCAGCCCCTATAAACGCCGCACGAATATCAACAACTCGCACCCAAAGAAAAAGAGAGGAGAGAATGAGGGCCAATTATTCCTTTGTTCTTGTTTTTCTCCTCGCTTCCGTCTTCGTTCTTGCTCGTCTCCCCTCTGCCTCTTCGAGATTGGGGGGATGGACCCCGATCAAGAACATGGGGGACCCGCACGTGACCGAGATCGTCGAGTTTGCAGTGAGGGAGCACAACGAGGAGGCTAACGGCAAGCTCCGGCTCGGCAGAGCGATCAAGGGTGAGACCCAAGTCGTCGGTGGAGTCAAGTACAAGCTCTTCATCGAGGCTAGGGATTATGGGGGTAAGACCGGGAGTTATGAGGTGGTTGTGCTGGAGAGGGCTTGGGAAAAGTTTATGAAGCTTGTTTCTTTTAAGCCTGTTGTTAAGGTTTGATGTGAGTTGAGGAGTGCTGTTATGCCGTTTACTGATTACATTATTGAAGTTGGGTTTTTTTTTTTTTTTGTTAATATTTCTTGGGATTACATGATGAAGGATTCATGCTAACAATTGTTTCGTCGTAACTTGAAACTGGCTACCCGCGAGATGCAGCCGCTGCTGCAAAGACTCTCAATCACAATAAATTCTTAGGTACTCTATATAAGAATAGGACTTGTAGCACAAGAAATACTCTTTAATACCACCTTTTTCTCTCTTTTCCATGTAGTAAATGATTTCTATTGGTGTGGTGTTTGCCACCGTGCTCAAAATTTTTCAAGTACAATACGGAACTTGCACCCAAAACGGCTGCAAGTTGAACATGCAACACAAATGAACTGGACATCCTTCCAACTCACAACAAAACTAAATCATAACTATCATGCTATGAGAATTTATTTAAAATCTCAAATCACCCTTTCAAAGAATGCAAGGAGACAAAACAGTTAAACAAGATAGAAAAATCCACGTTGGGCGATCAAAAATCAGTCTGAGTTAAACACTACAACCAAGACAATCAAAATGACGCAGCAATAAGCTTGTAAAACATCCAAGAAATCATAGAAATTATCCTTGAGGTATAAATATGATCCAGGGATAGCAGCTCACTCCAACAACCCATCACGGAGATACGAAAAATTTTCAGTTCCCATGATATTAAAGAGCCACACAGCATGGTACCGACAACTAAACACCAACACTCCTAAGTCGTAAAATTAGCAAGCACTGCACTGCCAGTGAAACCTATTTAAACACAAGTTTAAGAGAACACTATAAAACCTCAAGAGAATTTTGTATCAGTACTCGGATGGGCTTATGACATCGTCAATCTTCAAGATCATTTTAACGACCTGTGTTGCTAGCAATATCTGTTGCTGCTTTCCGATCAGCGTCTCAAATACGTTCTGCTCTTTCATATCGTTTGTCCCAACGTCATTGCAATCTATGCCACAGTGCGGACTTTTGTCCTGCAAACACGGTCCAAAACTATTTACCTAATTATTCAGAATAATAATAGTAATAGCAGTAATTAGGGTTAATTGCATATTTAGATCTCGTGGTCTTATTGTTGCAGATAACACCGTGAACTATTGCCCACTTACAGATACACCCCGAGTGAAAATATTTTTTTGACTCTTTTAACCTCAGCAGACAGGTGTATTTGTTGAAAATAATCTCTCTTTGACGGTAAGAGAGTCGAGAAATGTCAGTCAGGGTTTTATCAACAAGAATAGAACTATAGGTTGTCCATCTGAAATTGGGCACTAGTAAATTGGGTATATCCGCAATTAACCCTAATATATTATGTTCTCCTAGGGTAATGGTTCCCCACACTACGTTCTTTTCCTGGTTTTACAAAACTCTCAAATACATCTTTCTTGTCAGGTTCATTTACCTAAATTGAAGAACAAGCGAAATAAACAAACCGCAGTGCCAAATAAAAGCATTGCAGGGCAAACAGATTTTACCCAGCTTAGGAAAGGTAACATGGGAACATAAACCACTCTCTGCTAGAAGGTCCCTTGGGAGAATACCCAACTTGTAAATCAACTAAACGTGCAATAATTACAAAGCTAACCAAATATAATTTGCAATTACCTTGATTTGCTGAGCTTTGACGGCAGTCAAAGTATCAATAGGTTGTAGGCCGCTGTTTTCTGCCAAAGCCATTGGAATGGCATCTAAAGCATCAGCAAAGGACCTGATAGCATACTGCAAGAGGTAGAAAAGGTTAAGTTTCCCTTTGCAAACTCCTTTTTTTTTTCCTTTGGACAAAAGAGGACAAAACCACACAATTATTCACCTGCTCAACCCCAGGATACTTATCTGCAGCAGCTTCCACGGCAATAGAGGAAGAGATTTCAGCTGAACCCCCACCATACACAATAGAATTGTTGCGAATCAAATTCCTCGCCACACATAGTGCATCATGGACGCTTCTCTTAGTTTCCTCAATCACCATTTTGTTACCTAAATCATCAAGGCAACAATATGATTAGTCACCAGCAGTCTCTGAATCCATACGACATGTAAGTTAGCTTAGTACACAATGTTACATTAAACGCTGGGCGCTTCTAGGCGTCGGACTTGGCGCGCAGCGCTTAGTCGCCTAGGTGGGCGCCTAAGCGGTTTCTGGACTTTTTTTTTTCTTTCTTCATTTAAGTGGTGGTCGATGAGGTTTTACTAAAGGTCGGATGTAGTAGAGATGTTCATATTTGGAGGTTAATAGAGTTTGGAGGACGTGTAGGCTACGACACATAAAATCACAATCAAGGCCTACAGGGTGCAATCTACGTAAGCAAACAATGCTCCCCTAAACGCTCGTAAAATCTAGGTGGGCAGCCTAAATACCGTCTAGGCGTTAGGCGCTAGTTAGGCGATCTAGGTACCGCCTAGATCTAGGCGTACGCTTAAGCGGACTAGGCGGATGTTTTTTAAAACAGTGTTAGTACATGTGCATTAAGTAACAAGATTTTCAAATTTACATGTGTATCCATCTTTAATAAGCATCTCAGATAAACTAGATAATTGCTCTCCTAATTATCTCTTCTTGAAGCCTCAATCTACAGAACTTATAGACACAGTCAAAATGGTTTATATCAGGGTTCTAATAAAAAGGTTTAAGTGACCGTTTAATCGCCCCCTTAATCGGTTGAGTTGGATTTGAGCTATGCACTCACTTATACGGACACATGTTTAATCGGTTGAGTTGGATTTTTAATAGGTAATCACATGATTCATTTCTGAGGAAACATTTTTTAAAGAACCCATTAACCCCAACATCCCATCTGACTAACTAATAAAAAAATAAAAAATCATAGACATTATTTTCCCCCCCCCCCCCCCCCCTCTTTCTCTCCTCTCTTCTCTTGAGTGAACTTCGCAGCTGTGAAAAAACACTGGCCTCGTTATTCCTTACCTCAACAAAGCTTCTGTCTCCAACGAATCAGTGAAGCATCTATCTCTGACCAAGCTTCGTTATGAGGATGATGAGGAAGACTAGATGATTTTTTTCACTACACATATTTAGTTTTAATTTAAGTGTTTAAGTTAACGACTTTTAGTTGAATATCTACTTACTTGATGTATGGACTAAAGGACCAAACTTTTAAGTACTTAGCTCATTATCTTGAATATCTAGTTACTTCATGTATGGACTAAAGGACTAAACTTTTAAGTAGTTAGCTAGTTATTGATTGTCAAATTGCATGCTTGTTGATTCTTTGTTTTTTCCCTCAGTATATTTTCCATTTTTCATGAATTTTATATATTTTAACATATGATAAATAAGTAAATAACAAATATATATTAAAAATTCAAAAACGCATAGTCCCACGTAAGCCGATTAATCAACGCTTAAATCTGATTAAAACGTTAACTGCTCCTGGACTGCGCGCATAAATGACTGGTAACGAGAAATGCCAAGAAGCATCTTACTGATAAGGAACAATATGCAGCTCTTAAAAGAAATTCCAAGATGCATCTCATGGATAAGGAACCACAAACAGCAAAGACTTCCTAGTGGATCTCAAACCACCACCTAAAGTCCCTGCAGCTCAGTCCATGTAAACATTAACTAGAACCATCAGAATGAATCATGCAGCTAACATTTTTCCCGAGTAGGACCTTATCAGGACAACCAAAACAGTAAGGTCATAATTCTCCACGTCCCCATGAAGATCATATTGAGCAGTAAACCCATTAGATGCAGATTTAACCCTATTTTGCTCTGAAAGAATGAAAGCCCAACAACTAGTAGGTGAGACTTGAAGAAGAGGTGCAAGATTAGGTTAGGACAGGCAACAGGCTATGAAGCACGGACACGCATAACGTGAAGCCGTGCCGTGTACGTGTCAGACGCATGTGTTGGACACACGTATCCTATGTATTTTTTAGGATTTGCCTCGTGTCGGCGTGTCGGATGGCCTTGTCGGATCCGTGTCCGTGCTACATAGGCGACAACAACCTGTATCTTATCAAGGAGAGGCTGGAAATGAGGAGGAAATAGAGAATACAAATAGAAATAAAATTAAGAGATGACAGTCATAGCGCCACCCCATCTGCGCGCGCAACCCCCCCCCCCCACCACCGACTTTACGCACACACCACGACACGAAAGACAAAAACAAAAAGAAATAATAACACGACCCGCATCAAAAAAAAAAGTTACCCACATCATAGAGAGAGAGAGAACCTCTATTTCCTAGGTTTCAATCCATTTCCTTATTTCACACTACACATATACATGTACTGATGTACATACTTACCTACGAATAGACTTCAGGGATCTACTTGTAAACTCAACATATAACTTCAACAAATTTGAATCAAGACGTCTTTATCCTATTTGAACCAAAGCTTTTGTCCTATCCGAACCATACACATCATCAGTACATATACACGTACTGATGTACATGTATATGTGCATCAGTACATATATTATATGTACATCAGTACATATACATGTACTGATGTACTTACTTACCTCTGAATATACATCATGGGTCTACTTGTAAACTCAACATATAACTCAAACAAATTTGAGACATATTTATCCTATTTGAACCAAAGCCTTTGTTTTTTATAAAAGGTAAAACTTTGAACTAATTTAGATCTAGGTAACGTTCTCCCCCTGCCTATCAAATGATGAAAGCCTTTACCCCCAGCCCTAGTAGAGTAAAAGAAAAAGAACAGTTTCAAGGTTAAGCATCAACAGAAACCCCTATACCCAACAGAAGTAAGCTGAAAATCCATAGAAGATGAAGGATACCAGTTGGCAACAACTCAATGATGACAAGCATCCCCACTGCACCACCCCACCCCCACCCCACCCCCCCCACCCCCCAAAAAAACACGAAAAAAAACCCAAAAAAGCAAACAAAAAATACAAAACAAAACCACACCAACCACCCCGCCACTCTAAGATGAATGAAATAAAGCATAAACTTTTAAGCTTCCAAGCTGAACGAAATAAAGCATAAGAGCAACTTCATGACCTTCTTACTAATTCTTAAAAACACTGAGGACAAAGAGAAGTTAAATTAGAATAAAGTTCACTTGAAGCAAAGGGAGGGGGGGGGGGGGGGACTTCCGACAGTGAGTTCGAAGAATATTACCCATCAGCACTGAGTTACTAGGCTCGGGATTCAGGACTCAGGAAAAACAATTAGACTTACAGGTCTGGTTCATTCCAGCAAAAAAACAACCTACAACATGTTTTCTAATATCTCCTTCAAGTGCCTACTGAGTATTATCCTGCTATAACAGTACCTATTAAATATTACAAGAGAAATGGTTCACCATCCCTGTTATTACTAGCCAGGAATATTGAATCATGTAGTGATGTGTATTTATCTATTCTCTCTAATGAGTACACTACTCCCAAACTAATTCATATCTATTTTTATCAGGGTAAAGTAATGCTGCATAGGGAAAACCTTGCAACACCAATATTCACCAACTATCAAAGAGGAAAAAGAGGATATAGACATACCACCACGGATAAAGATCGTTACAGCCCTCGAATTTGCACACTGCTCAATGTATAGCATTCTATCTTTTGTAGTTCCAAATGATTTTTCTCTAACCAGACCAGCCTGTTTAGATGCAACAAACAATTAATAAAACAACGTATACAAACACTCGATTAAAAGAAGTGCCTACACGCACCACGTAAATTTCATATCAGTATTTATACACACAAATATGTCATATTTGTATAAATATGGGCAATCCGATACATAAACCGATTCCCCAAAATTAGCGTATCACTCACAAGTATGCTAGATGCAAAGTTTCTTTAAGTGCACATGCGTAAGACGCAATGCAATGTGTGTAATTAAGTGAAGAGAGACACACAATAGAGTGTATGAGCCGATGACTTAACCGTAACTAAACATGTATGTTAATTAAATGTGAATGAAACCATGATCATAAAACGAGCTTTGTGGGGGAAAAAACAAACCAAAGAAACAAACTCCATCTAAAAGAAGTATTTAAGTATTTTGTATGATAAAATAGTTAAATACATAATTAGCTTACTAGTATTCTACTATATACTTTGAAAAACTATAAGCACACCCTAAAAAAATAACAACGTACCACTAACCGAACTTGTGTACCTAAGCAAGCTACCCTCTAACAACTCCAAATTTTCTAAGTGGTGAATTGCATCCCCGATTTCGTACCATGACCCGCTACGTATCGTGTACTGTGCAACTATGGTTGTGTGTGTGTGTGCGCATTGATAATACGTTCACATGTGTGGGCAGGATACTTTATGCTTTGAGTGTAACTGTAAATGTATATACAGATGTCTGTGTGCATAAACATATATGTTCATGCATACTTCTGGCAAACGTATGCAGGGCACAACTATATAGGCAAATATGGGAACTAAACATGCAATGGAAGAGAAACAGAAGTAGAAAAATGAAAACTCTGAAACTTTATAAGAACCAAAAAAACCATAAGTCTAATAGAGATTTCAGCGGAACCTACAGAAAACTGTGCCAGAACCCTAAATAGAAGTGGTACAACTATCAAACCCTAAATAGAAGTGGTGTAATTTCAGTCACAATTAAATTATGAGACGAGTCATACAACAAAGACAAAAAACTATGAGATCCATACTCAGCGTGTAGCCGTGTATACAACTTATAAGATGACCACAAATCAGTGTGTATACTGCTGTTACAAGAATTATCCATTGGAAATCAACCTGGTAGAACATGTTATGAGGAATTAGCCAATGTGACCCCATACCTGGATGATTGTTAAGCGAAGGATTAACCACTTAAAGACAGTGTGGTAGCCCATGTATAGGAGGCTCATAGCTTGTATATTCGATTACGTAGTCACTGGTGAATAATGTTTGACCATGTTACAAGGATTAGTCAGTGAAGTAGATTAGTCCATCTGCTAGCATCATGACTTCTAAGGATTACTCGACAAAAAGATGTGCATTGAGAAAACCTTTATTATCAATTTAATGATTATGGACACAATGACCCATTCAATTAATCTCTCTTTCATGCTTTTTTCCATAATACATGATGCTATGTTACAATAAGTGGTCAACCACAGCATTCAGTGGATCTATTTTTTTAGATAAGGAGGCTTGAGGAAGGATATCGAGCTAGATTATCATGTTCAAGCCATTTATTGCTTATTACGAGATTTCATTTGGTGGAGGAAGACTTCTAAAGCTCCAATAACCTGGGAAAGTTGTGCTAGTTAGGAGACTTATAGTTATAAATTTCATATTTTTTACACAAATCAATGCTTCCAATTTGTTTCGCAAACTAAGATGAAATTAGATCAACGAAAGTGAATATGAAAAAGTTGGATATACAAACTAACTATTATATAAAAATTTATAATTTTAATATATGTATCATGGAGCTTTTAGCTATTGGTAATTTTAATAGTTGGGCATTTACAGATCAGAAATATTAAATTTCCAGCATCAACATCATAAAGTTTATTTAAATAATAAAAAATCCTAAAATACCAAAGACAACCAGCATTTTTCGAAGTGTGTTGTTTAACGATTTGACAATGTTAAAAGAAAGTTCTGATCTAGTGTCAATGGTTATGTAGCTGATGAGACACTTATTTCCAAGAACAAAGAAACAGTAATTTAGAAGGAGAATTGATATCTAAATTAATAATCTAAACATAAATCAATAAGTAGAGAAGTTACACTACTTAGTCACAATTTAACAAAAAACAAACTTCTTGGTTACATAAAGTTCTAGTAAATTTCAGTAGCCAAGAATGAAGTTTGATGTTTCTCTTTGATTTATATTTTCTATAGTGCTGTCTGTTTTATTTAGTTTTAGCTAATTTAAATTACCAATTATTTAATTGCCTTTAGGTTATGTGTTGAAGTGCTAAGCAAAGTTTGGCCAAACTTTAGTTTCTAAATTCAGATTATGTGTTCTGTTAATATGCATTATGCATGCCCAAAAGGTTTTATGTCAATATAAACATTTTACTTGTCAAATTCAAAAAAAAAATTATTGTGGATTTCTTAGTTCGTATTTTAATAAAATACTAGTTTCAACTGTTATATATTTTTCTATGGTAAGGTATGCGTTTTTGTGATATATATAGTAAACTTTATTTAATTCATTTCCATGATAAAAACTTATATACTCTTGTGCTGAGTTTTAAATCCTATCATCTGTATCCATGTGCATCAAAACTGTATCAGTGTGTTCGTTGGAAAATTTTGCAGTAAAAAGACAATGAAAGAAAAATTGACTTGTATTCCTCTCAAAATCAATTACAATTTGGATTCCGATTACAAAAGAGAGAAGAATGAATTTGATTCTCCCCTTTGTTTAATTCTGGGTTCTTCACGGTGGCGATGAGATGCCTCCCTCGAATGCTCGCGTCGAGTTTGCTTCTCGTTGACGATCCGAACGTCTTGATTCACTGGAACGTGATTTTCTACTCACGATTTGACGCTGTGGAGAACTTGCGTGGCAAGTTTGAAAATAATTCTTGACGAGTTGATAACTCTGAACGAGTTTTAGAAGAACTCGTAGAGCAAGTTTTGAACTCTGATCGAGTTGATAACTCTGAACGAGTTTGAACTCTTGAAAAAGAGTTGATTTGAACCGAAAGTTCGGTTAATAAGCCAAGGAAGAAGCTCCTGTTGCTGGTCTATAAGCCAAGGCCGAATAATTTCAAAGGCTTCAATTAAAAGCCTTCCAAAATGATTCAAGAGCTCCTTCAAGTCGTTGATCTCCAAAGCTCTCTGTTGCTGCCAAATCCCAGATCCAAAATATGCCAGCCTTTTGACCGAATCTCCCTTTGTCGATGAGAAAAAATTCGATCCACTCAACTCAATTGAGTTTCTGGTATTTATAGGGGATTAAGGGTGGTAACTACCCCCTTAATCCGCTCTTAAGTGGGGCGAAAATCCCTCAAATCATAGGGGAAAAACAGTTCCTGAAACTGTTCATTGTGTGCTTTGAACGAGTCAAACGCTGAAAAATAGCGTTCAGGGCCCGAACTCTGCGTTTTTAAACTAAAAACGCAGAGTTTGGCCTATTTTGGTGGCTGAACGCACAGTTGGGCCTGTTTAAGAGATTAACTCTGCGTTTTGATGTTGAAAACGCAGAGTTGAGCCTGTTTTAGGCTGAAAACGCACAGTTCGTACTGTTTTAGAGATTAACTCTGTGTTTTGATGTTGAAAACGCAGAGTTGAGCCTGTTAACGGCTGAAAACGCACAGTTGTGCTATTTTAGAGATTAACTCTGCGTTTAGATGTTGAAAACGCAGAGTTGAGCATGTGCGCTTTGACTCTGTAATGCAGAGGCGAACCTTAGGCGGGCTTGGCGAGCTTCAGGCTAAGTCCAATGTTCTGACGAAGTCCAGTCTTGCAGACGGACTTCAGAACATAACTTGCTACGAAGAACAGGTCATAACTTTCAAACCGTACGTCGGAATTGGACGAATTATATATGAAAATCGGCTATCTCAACGCCTTTCTGTCAGAGTATTGCTAAAGACTGTCGTTTTGTAATCTTTGCTTTAACTCTTTGACATGTGAAAATCTTCGAATTGTAGCCTTCTGGAAGTCGTCAGATTGTAACTTCCATCATCGGTGTTTGATGGGGGATCAACTATCTATTGTGATTTTTAGACAGCCTACAGAACCCCCTCCAAAGTTTTCGAAAGTTCGCGGTTGACTGGGACGAATTTTCGGAATACTTTGGATCTCAACTCTGATCTTGGAGCTGTTGATTCCTTGTCACAAAGGAGTTGTTCTCTGCACTCGCTTCGAAGGCAGCTTGGTTGAAGGGATTTTCCACGCAGGACCTGTGTGAAGGTATGCGCCATAATCCTGCTTCTGGAATGTGGGGGTGGACCCTGCATTTTGAACTTGAGATGCGGGTTTCACCCTTGCATGTTGAATTTAGAATGCGGGTGTGACCTCGGCGTTCGGTTTTTGCATCGCGGGTCTGATCTCAACGTTTTGACTTAAGACATGGAAGTGGCTTCCGTGCATTTTTGACTAAGTCTTTGAGACTTGTCTTTGGCGCATCTGTTTTAAGTCTCGACTCACATCTATTAAGCTGATGGGCCTGCAAATGTGCGTAGGATTTTTGGCAAACCCTCAGCCATCAACGGATTTGATAAGCCTTTACCGACTACCGTTTGAGTCGGGCTAGCATGTGGATTGTCTAAGTCCGTTCCACATGTAACGTTGTGCTAAGAGAATGAACTCTCTTAGTCTTGATGCTATGATTTTGAATACATAGACTTTGTCATTTTCACGGGAAAGGACTAACCGGCAACGCGTATTAGGCGTAGGCTTATCTCTAATTAGGGATCGAGATAAAGTCCCCCATGCGTGTGAGGCATGGATTTTGATGTCCTTTTCACGGTAAAAGACTAACCGGTAACGTATGTTAGACATTGACTTATCCCTACTTAGGATTCAGGATAAAATTCCCCATGCGTGTATAGCATGGATTTTGGCGTTATTAATAACGACCTGCTACGATATTGAATACGTAGGCTTTGCTATTATTACGGGAATAGGCTACCCGGCAACATGTGTTAGATGCAGACTTATCTCTAATTAGGGATCGAGATAAAGTCCCCCATACGTACAAGGCATGGATTTTGGTGCTACGATGCTGAATACGTAGACTTGGTCATTTTATGCAGACTTATCTCAAATTAGGGATCGAGATAAATTCCCCCAGGCATGAATCCTGGTGTCTTTTTCACGACGAAAGATTAACCGGCAACGCGTGTTAGGCGTAGACTTATCTCTAATTAGGGATCGAGATAAAGTCCCCCATGCGTGAAGGCATGGATTTTTGGTGTCGTTTCTTCCTGTGTGGCTTGAAACACCGAAAGAAAGTTGGAAGTGCCAGAGGTATAGTATTAACTTGGCACGAATTTTCACCTAAAGTGAAATTCAAAAAAAAAAATTATTATCACTAGGATAATTCTAGAAAATCTTTAATCCGCTGGGGATTTTATAATGAAAACTTGTTATTCTTGTTGAAAAAGAATTAACAAGTTCATTGGGGGGGTTTGACTGTTAGAGGTGTTATGCAAGGTTGTTGATAGCGGATCGCGTCGCGTCGCGGCGAGGTACCGCTAAGACTATTGCGCGCTATTGCGGTGAAATAGCGGCAAATAGCGCACAGTCAAATAGCGGTCAAATATATATATATTTAAATGTTCTAAATAATAAGAAAAATCATATAAAAATCAAAAATTCTACAAATGCATACTTGATGCCTAAACATGAACTAGATATGTAATAATTACATAATATTAACAAAGTACTATAATTATAAAGATTAAAGAATAAAAAACGCACCTGTTTATCAAAAAGACTGTTATTTGTCTCATTTCTTCACATTTCAAGTCTCTAATATAAAAAATGCTCAACAATAAAAAAACATAGATTAGTAACAAAATCATTTATGAGTCTGACAAGTATTTTGATTGTTACTTTAATTTTTCTGATGATGTATCTTATTAAAATTTAAAAATAACATTCAAACAAAAGTCATGTATCACATCTTCATTTAAGTGGGCTAACAAAGCCACTTAGACATACGTCACATACAATTCACTAGCTCCCCTTTTGTCGGCCAAATTGGGGCAATGATCAACGGCAAGGCAGTTGATTTTGCGGTTGATACTATTTTAATTTAAGGACAGACTTTAGCGTGGAAGGGAATAGATTTTGAGACTATATATCTGAGCAACAAACATTGTTATTGTTTAAGTGGACTTACCTTCTTCTCACTGTTGCAGACGATGCCGACGAAGCCGCTACCCAATAGA
>NC_033796.1:83655849-83684702 GCF_001876935.1 Asparagus officinalis | reverse complement strand
GACCGGATCTAGATCGCGCGGTGGTCCACGGCAAACAACCCCGGCGCAGGCAAAGAACCCACAAAGCGAGCGACCGCAAAACAGGAGCTCGTGATTCGTTCGACAAACAAGGAAACAAAGTTGTAATTTTTCATTTCTTTTTATTTGATTTTCGTTGTAACCGGATCTTATAAAAAGACCGGATCTTTGTAATCGATAAACTGTTACAAGAGTGTACAATGGAATCATTAATGAAGAAAGCAACGAATTTTCCCGCGAACAAGCGCGCAATCGACCGCTATTCGAGAGAATAGCGGTTTTCTCCGCCTAACCCAGCCGCAAACCCCTTAAGCGGGGCGGTGAAGGTCCGCGACCGCCAAAGGCGGCGCTATAGCGCCGCTATCCGCCGCTTTTTACAACAGTGGTGTTATGTTAACCTAACAGTATTTTATGGACCTGTAGTGTTAACGTGACAAGAAGAATATTGCTATGGAAGCAATTTTGAGGACTTATCGCTCTATTGGAGAGAGTCGATAAGTTGGTTTTGTCAGAGGTGTAGTGTTAACTTGACAGGATTTGTGTTGCGATTGGAGCAACTTTGGGGACTTATCATCCTATTGACGAGGATTGATAAGTGGGTTTTGTCAGAGGTGTATTGTTAACGTGACAAGAATTTGTGTTGCGATTGGAGCAACTTTGGGGACTTATCATCCTATTGACGAGGATTGATAAGTGGGTTTTGTCAGAGGTGTATTGTTAACGTGACAAGAATTTGTGTTGCGATTGGAGCAACTTTGGGGACTTATCATCCTATTGACGAGGATTGATAAGTGGGTTTTGTCAGAGGTGTAGTGTTAACGTGACAGGATTTGTGTTGCGATTGGAGCAACTTTGGGGACTTATCATCCTATTGACGAGGATTGGTAAGTGGGTTTTGTCAGAGGTGTATTGTTAACGTGACAAGATTTGTGTTACGATTGGAGCAACTTTGGGGACTTATCATCCTATTGACGAGGATTGATAAGTAAATTTGTCAGAGGTGTATTATTAACGTGACAAATTGGGAGTGATGCAGACTGAATGCATACTCTGTGGGGATTATGATCGTCAGAAGTGTAATGTTAACTCGACGATGTGAAAGATTCGTTACTCTTAATCCAGTGGATTCCAAGTAATCAACCCCCAGTCTTGATTAAGACTTAGCAGGGGAATAAAAAGAGGAAGACAAGGCACATCACCTAGTGGGGCACTATCCATGAAGTCTGAATAGAGTCACATCACCAGGTAGGCCATTATCTGATGAGTTTGACTATCAGAGGTAACTGTTAACGTGATAGTTATTGGACTCGCCATCCTACTGAAGAGGATTGACTTCAGTGGTCGTAGTATCTTTCCCTTCTGACTGGGAAGAGTGAGCCTGGTCCAGTTGCTCAGGAGAAGATTAGGCTTGGTCTGATTGCTTGGGCTGATCCTGCCTACTTTGTTCTTCAGCTTTAATCCTGACAATAATCTTTTGAGCCTGTTCGCCTTGAGAGATTAGTTGTCTCCAAGAACGACATTCCACAACTCCGATTCGGGCTAGGAGGTCGGTCTGCAAGTTGTGTCGACAGGTCTCTACTAAAGTAGACTGTATCATACCTGACGAACACCGGAGAGCCATAGTTCGGAACCTTTTGACGAAGGCTTTGATGGACTCCCTCTTCTTCTGCTTAGTGGCAAGAAGGGTATGAATAGAGACTTCTGTATCCTCTTCAAAGAATCTTGATAGGAAGAGTCTCTCTAGATCCTGAACCATTCAAAGGCAATTCCCTTGAGGGTGCCAATGAATCATCGAGCCAGTATGGCATCGTTTGATATTACATTTCCAGTCTGTGACTTGAAATGATAAATATGTTGGTTCGGTGATCCCGTGCCGTAAAAAGTTTGTAGCGTCGGGACCTCGAACTTTGGAGGATAAGGGGCTGCATCCCATTCGGCAGGATAGAGTCTGATAACTCCTTCATCTTGGAGCTCGTTTTTATTAACAATGGCTTTGAGGCGGACTTCCAATTCTTTCATTTTGGCAGACTAAAAATTCTGCTCATTCTCAGTCTCTCTTCCTTCATCAGAGGAAGATTCCAGGTTGTGGGCTTCTTGATCAAAAGCTGTATCATCAACCACTTTTCCCTTCCCTTTGCTTGTGTGAGGTCGGGATGGAGACGTTTTTCCTCTCCGGGAAGATTCTTGCCTAAGCGGCGGATCTGTCTCCTGAGATTTGGCTTTGTCTGCGACGATTTGAGTCAACATGGCCATGAGTTCATTGATGGCCTCCTGTTGGGATTTGAGCATGGCCTCCTGTTCATCAAGTCTCTTCGCGAGATCTTCATGGTTTCCTGTCATATAAGCGAAGCTCCTATATTCAATAAAAGAGCTTGATGATTGGGACTCCGCAATGGCTGAATGTTCGTCATCGGAATTAGTTCCTCTGGCTAAACTCCGATAGTTGACAGGGGGAATGGCTCCTGTTCGCGTCCGAGTGTGTTGGTAGACTCCTTCAAATTCGTTAGTGATTTCTCTGACGCTTGGAGAACGATCTGTCTCTGACTCGTCAGAACTAAGGGTTGATGATCTCCCTCTACCAACCATGTTAGAAGTGACTCCAAGGTATTCATCCTCTAAAGTCTTCTTCCTGTGAGGATGTCGTCGATTATTGAGCAAAACGACATTCGTCGGTCGGTTGAACATCGACAGTAATTCCCGCAAGTCAGAGACTTGGGATGAACCTCTCACGGAGCGTGAGGGTAAAGATGGAACCCTCTGTCCGTTAAAGGATGGGACTGGTTCTTGGTAAACATGGAATTTAAATCCATGTTGATCATTTTGAACACGACGAATCACATCGTGTTCCAAAGAAGGAACACGAGGGTCGTGTTTAGCTTGATTAACGCAAGACCACAGTCTGCGTTTTGCTAGTGAAACGCAGTCCTGCGATCTGCGTTCGGATTCTGAAACGCACTCCTGAGAGTTGCGTTCAGTTTGTGAAACGCACTCCTGAGAGTTGTGTTTTGGTTCTGGGACGCACTCTTGAGAGTTGCGTTCAGCTAGATCAACGCAGGTTTGATGTCTGCGTTTAAATGATAGAACGCACTCCTGAGAGTTGTGTTTGGGTTCTGAAACGCACTCCTGAGAGTTGCGTTCGGCCAAATCAACGCAGTGTTGAGGTCTGCGTTCTGATGTTAGAACGCGCCTCTGAAAGCTGTGTTCTATCTGGGAAACGCACACCTGAGGGTTTCGTTTAGCTTGGCTTATGCAGAGCTCATGTTGAGGCTCACAAACGCGGAGTTCGCGTTGATTGGAGGATCGGCTTTTTTTGCGTTGTGCCGAAATCGAGTCTTCTCCTTTAGAGAGGGGACTGTATGAACAGTGCAACCCCCATGGGAGATAGTCTTTAGATAAGTTAGCTACAACTGGAGCTTTAGTCTCCTCGAAAACTTTGTGGATCTTGCGCAGAGTTTCAACGGTCGTTCCAGCGAGATGAACGTCGGATTGCGCCACCACTTCTTCGTCAGAGAAGCTAGTCCCCAGCGGAGTCGCCATCTTTTGTTCGTTGGAAAATTTTGCAGTAAAAAGACAATGAAAGAAAAATTGACTTGTATTCCTCTCAAAATCAATTACAATTTGGATTCCGATTACAAAAGAGAGGAGAATGAATTTGATTCTCCCCTTTATTTAAAACTGGGTTCTTCACGGTGGCGATGAGATGCCTCCCTCGAATGCTCGCGTCGAGTTTGCTTCTCGTTGACGATCCGAACGTCTTGATTCACTGGAACGATGTCTTCTCCTCACGATTTGACGCTGTGGAGAACTTGCGTGGCAAGTTTGAAGATAACTCTTGACGAGTTGATAACTCTGAACGAATTTTAGAAGAACTTGCAGAGCAAGTTTTGAACTCTGATCGAGTTGATAACTCTGAACGAGTTTGAACTCTTGAAAAAGAGTTGATTTGAACCGAAAGTTCGGTTAATAAGCCAAGGAAGAAGCTCCTGTTGCTGGTCTCCAAAACTCCTTGTTGCTGCAGAACGCGGCAAGATGCTCGATCAAGGATCCCCAAAAAGTCAGCTCCCCCCCTCCAAAAAAAGAGGATCCGAACTCAGTTGAGTTTCCCCCTATTTATAGGGGATTTAGGGGTGTAACCGCCCCCTTAAATCTCTCCTTAATGAGGGTTTAATGGGGTGTAACTGCCCCTCATAAATCTCTCCATGATAGGGTAGTGATCCCCTAAAATCTTGGGGAGAAAACGGTTCTGGAACCGTTCAAATCGTGCTTGAACGAGTTAAACGCTGAAAACAGCGTTCTGGGCTCGAACTGTGCGTTTCTGGACCTGAAACGCAGTTCGTGCTGTTTTAGAGATTAACTCTGCGTTTTGATGTTGAAAACGCAGAGTTGAGCCTGTTTTAGGCTGAAAACGCACAGTTCGTGCTGTTTTAGAGATTAACTCTGCGTTTTGATGTTGAAAACGCAGAGTTCGACTTGTGCGCTTTGACTCTGTAATGCAGAGGCGAACCTTCGGCGGGCTTGGCGAGCTTCAGGCTAAGTCCAATGTTCTGACGAAGTCCAGTCTTGCAGACGGACTTCAGAACATAACTTGCTACGAAGAACAGGTCATAACTTTCAAACCGTACGTCGGAATTGGACGAATTATATATGAAAATCGGCTATCTCGACGAGACGGGGCCATCCGAACCTAGCCGAAGGCTTAGGTTCGCTTCCTCCGTTTCGCCAAATTCCTTACGGTTTGAGAGATATCTGCGTTCTAATATGAAGAGACCGTCAATTTGTAGTCTCTTTTGCTAGAGCTTTGCACAGATCGTCCTCTTAGCTCCTTGAGAATATGAGAGTCGTCAGATTGTAACTCCCGATGTTGATTGTGAATGCTGTTGAATTAGAGCTTTCATCAGTTGTCGTGAAGGTCCTCAAATTGTAGCCTTCTGGAAGTCGTCAGATTGTAACTTCCATCATCGGTGTTTGATGGGGGATCAACTATCTATTGTGATTTTTAGACAGCCTACACAGTGTAGTACCCAGAGAGTTAGAATGAATCGACTAACATGGGTCAAATACCAACCAAAACAGAGTTTTGGAGGTTATTATCAGATCAACATGTTAAAAAAACCCACTCAAAATCCCACCATATGAGCTAATTGTTGAAACTTTGGACAATTGTTCATTAGAACTACTTAATTTGGAAATATTATCTATTAATTTGGCATTAGTTATTTATTGTTATTTGGATAATTTTAAGGTGTGGCCTTTAAGCTCTTTCATTTCAGGCCATGTTAATATCTTCTTTAATGTTCTGAGACATGAAAGAGCCCAGGTCTGAATCTAGTGATACCCAGCTGGACCAACATGAAATAGGCAATAGCCATCAAATCGAGGACTCAATTCATTCCAAAAAATCAAGTTAAAGAAGTGAATAGATACAGCTTTCTTAGTTCTGAGAACCATGCAATGCCATATCAAACACAGTACTGTAGGCCTTTGTACATAAGGAAACAACAAGCAGTCCATAATTATTAAAAACTGGGCCACAGATCATAGAGCAGTCCATTCAAGAGTTAAGGAGCATAAAGTTATTTAAAATTAACCTGTATTGGGTAAATCAACCAAATATAGGGAATCCAAGATGCAATGCCAGATAAACACTCAAAAAACAGGAAAAGCAAGAGTAGTTTAAAAAAAAGGAACAGCTAAATATAGTTAAGCAATGAGCTACTAGAGAACAAATAAACTAGAAAACCACTTCTGCGCTATTAAATTTCAGTACATGCAAGGATTCTGCGTGGATGCTCCAATATGAACTGATGCAACTATTATCTCTTAGAGGGTATTTTGGAAAGCTTATTGTTTGGTCAAACTAGATTTTGAGTTAGCTTTGTCATATCTAAGTTTTTAGTAAATCACCAATAAGCTGGTTTATAAATACCATTTGATAAAGTTGGGGTTCCCAAATTTTTCAAAAACAAGCTTATAAGCTCATATAAATAAACTAGGTTTGACCAAGTTAATGACCATTCTACTCATACAACTTTAATAAGAATTTTAAAATTCATCAAAAGCGAGCATGACTCCTAACAATAAGCCCTCCCAACCACCAAGTGAGCCAGCTATAGCGTTTTAAATTGTACAGTCTATGTTTTTTTCTCATTCATGAATTGAGCCAGATCTTAATCCCGCAATAACAAGCTGCATCTGCATCTTCACTTCAGAATGAATTCAATTATGTCTAGACATTCATTATCCTTACTTGAATAAAAACCATTATCTAGGTATGAAAGTTATAATAAATTTGTGAGATATACCAAATTTCCCATCCACTGGCTTGTATAATTGATATCTTCATGGAAGCTTTATCCACAAAAAGTACTTAGGTATCTTGCATCACATGATCTTCACATCAAGAAGGTAAAGGTCATTACATATTCATAGACTGAAAGCTATATGTTGGGAGGTATAAGGTAGATAATGCATCACGAAAGACGTCCAATAAAACAATGTTTCCATACAGCGGGCTGGACAAGTGTACAAAGGTATAGCATACCTTTCCAAGTTTTTCCGGTGTTAGTTCTTGAAATCTTGGAACAATACGTCCACCTGCAGATAATAAAAATTGTAAATGAAAATGTATCTCTAATGAGTTATCTACTACAAACAATTTGGTATAGAGACAAGCCTGTCGCAATAGCAATCAACTCCAATTCAACACCACCAACCCATCTAACAGCAGGTAAATTACGATGCATTAATAAATGATTAGCTTCATCATCAAAACCCCATTGACAAATAACTAGGGTTGCACCAACATCCTGAGAATCAAATACAAAATCAAAACGAAAGTCATAGTCATATATATCATACAGAAGAAAATAAAGTTAGGTCAAGAACACAGATGAATCAGTAAAAGTAAAACACAAGTGATGCAACCCCATAACCTATGGCTGCATCATATAACAGTTATGTAAGTACATAATGCAGACAAATTGCATTGTGCAATTCCATGTAACCACATAATCCGTATAGCAACATGGTTTTTGTAAGGCTTGGATTATGCAGTCACATAGACCACAATTTCAGTGGTGAAATGATTATTATAGACTAAAAAATTGTACCTTTTTGTTTTTACAACTTGATTAGTTCTTTGCTATCGTTTTTATTTAATCTATATATATATATATATATATATATATATATATATATATATATATATATATATATATATATATATAGAGAGAGAGAGAAGAGAGAGAGAGAAATGGGTATACTTGGTACCAAGGATCCTTGGTAGTGAGTGGACACATCTTGTCCATACATCACACCTTGAAGATGGAACCTCACGCACTTCAAGGTGTGATGTATGGACAAGATGTGTCCACATCACTACCAAGGATCCTTGGCCCAAGTATACCCATATTCCTCATATATATATATATATATATATATATATATATATATATATATATATATATATATATATATATTATATATATATATATATATATATATTACTTGCCTTGCTATGTATTGTCAAGGTTACACAAGAGCGCTAGGCGGGTCAGGCGTTGGACCCAACACCTAGAGCCTAGGCATCTAGGCGGGAGCCTAGGCATCTAGGCGGGAGCCTAGGCATCTAGGCGGAAGCCTAGGCGAGGCCTAGGAATTTTCTTATTTGTAGTATTTACTTACAATTTTTGGTAGTCAATGCTAATGTCATGGAAAGCTTAAGCACTGGACTACCACCTAGGCAGATTTCTTAAATGGTGGGGGTGAAGGTTTTGTTAAAGGTCGGGAGAGGTAGAGGAGGTGTTAATAGTTGGAGGAGGTTGGAGGACTTGGATGCTGCAATGGAGGAAATCATGATCAGTGCCTAAAGGGTGCAATCCATATAGACAAATAATGCTCCTAAGTGCTCACAAAATCTAGATGGGCAACCTAGGTGCTACCTAAGTGATAGGCGCTACGTAGGCGGCCAAGATACTGCTTAGGCTTAGGCGTATGCCTAGGCAGGTTACGCCGAGGCTTTTTAAAACATTGTGTATTGTTAGCTTGTTACCAGTTTGTTATTCTATCTTTATTGCTAGTTAAAAATTTTAGGTATGCAGCAACGGTAACAGAGCCTTTATCCCAAGTTTTGGTTCTTCTCTATAATCAAATTTTCTAATGGGTACCCAATATGTTACCACTTATTCTATTTCCTCTTCTACACCTCTCTCTATTTCTCATCTATTAATGGGCACGCTCAAGAGCGCTCGTCGAAGAGCCCTAGTTTCTACATAGCTAATTGACTAAAATCAAAGACGCTAACTTTGTTTACAGGTCAAGTGGTTAGCTGTTAGTTATCACTTCTTAGCTAGAAACATTCACTAGACTAAATTTAGGCATGAGTTATCTAATTTCTAAAACATTTAGATATTCTCAATATTACAGTTCAGTTGTTGACAGAATGGTAGATGACCAAGTTTTCCTCTATGCAATACCGAGACCATGCATAATGCAAAAGAAGAAGATAACACTGGTTATCATGTAAGCTTTCTATCATCAGGGTCAGTTATGGAACTCAGGGCTCTGCAAAGGGAACCCTCTAAACCCTCTAGTGCAATGCCAATACTAGTATGTTAACATCAGTTTAAGCTAGTGCACCCAAGGAGGAACCCTGAAAAGTCTTGAATCAAAAAGTAATCTAGATGAAGGGTAAAGATTAAAGATTTGACATGAATTACATTCTACTCTAAGGCACAACTTAAAACAAAGAGAAAATTGTACTTACTACCTATTAAAGGGATGAAAAAAGAGCACTATTCCCTATTTTAAAGAATGAGGAAGGCATTGAAAATTCATAAATTTAGATTTTAGCTTAAGAAGCACAAATCACAATAAAATGGAAGTTTTAAGATTGATATCAGTTTAGAGTACTTATATTTAGCATTCAAATAAGATGACAGCACTAATCTCTCTGGCACATGGAATTAAAACTCACTTCAAAATTTTCACAAAGAATTGCACCAATCATTCAGCTTTATACATGAAACTAGGGCAGAAAAGTTCAGTTAGGAAATAGCTATTCTCCATTAAGCTAAAGCATCATCCAGAAGTAGTATTTTTGTTTAATTCTATATATTTAGAGTGCAATATAGACATCATAAAATATAATTATCTGAGATCAGGAGCGGCATATTCTGTTTAGTTAAAATAATTGCAAAAGACTTCTAGGAATAGCACAACCTCAGCTTAAAGTACGAGAAGCAGCACTTCATGAAACAAACTAAAATTTACCTTGCATTTCTGAACCATGTCATCAAAATATTTCTGTTCCTGTTGACGCAAAGTCTGGAACTTCTCCACAGTGTCAATATCAACCTTGTGCTTTGTCTTGGGCTTAGGTGGCTCGAATGGGCAAGTCAAGATAGCAATTTTTACATTTTCAATCCATTTTGGCATCTGTGGATGGCTCATATCCTTGTCAACAATAATTCCGTAGATGAGCTCTGTATCTTCCAATTTTCCGCCTACCTTCCCTTCTACTTTAATCAAATCCAAATTGACATCCTTCCTCTCCAAATCTGCAACAGCTAGAACTGCTTTAACAGCAATCTCAGCTAGACTGCGCTTGCAACGGTTGACACTACAACCACAATCAGGTTATTCACAAATAAATCAACAAAGATCATGTAATGAGATTGAATGGAAAAACCCTTACAGATGTTCCTCCTACTCTTCTATTTTTTTAATATCATATCAGGGCTATAGGCATCAAGCTACTTTTGATCTATTAGGTGATCTGATTTGAGGTATGTAAGAAGACCATAGAAGAGCCATACATTTACAATTTTGATGAAGAGATGGAACAATAATCTCCAGATGCATGTGATATGCTAATACATAAAAATAAGAAAATTTATCTTTTTTACTTAGGATGAAATTTGACAACTTATATACACCAATACATAATGATATTCCAACGGCACAATAGTCATAAGATATAATAGAATGCTTTGTAAAGGAACACTGACATGAAAGAAAAGCCAGAAAAGTGATATCAATGAGCAAAGGGGAAAAAATCAGCCAGGTTGTCTACATACAATATGAGTATACAATTCTCCTAATTACACTCCTATGGAGGAAAAACTTATACAAGCAAAAGAAACGTCAAAAATATCTCCAATGGATTGATTTACAATGGGGTCATAAACCGTATTGACAGGAAAAAGTAACAAACGTACTTACATCTTCGATGATAATGTGGTCATGCAAGTCTGCACCAAGGGCTCTATGTTATTGACATTGAACTCAAATTTTTGTGATATGTGCTCAAGATGATCAACAGCTATCCTAGATGCCAGCTCATAACCTTCAGCAATCCTAATAGGATGGATGCCACGTTCCAACAGCTTCTCCGCCTGTTCCAAAAGCGAACCAGCAAGAACAACAACTCCAGTTGTGCCATCCCCGATTTCATAATCCTGACTCCGAGATAGCTCCACCATCAGCTTTGCAATCTGATTGTCCACATCCATCTGTTCCAAAATTGTTGCCCCATCGTTTGCTGCCAGTAGAAAACTTAGACGTGAGTAGAACGCAGGATTTGGTAATCAACCAGCAGAACACTTATTATCCAAATAACAATGAAGGTCTTTTAACCATACAATTACATCAAGGGACAGAAAAGGGAAAAGTGATGCATGATGACTATATCTAATGTGATACAATACTGAAATTCATCTGGGACAAATACTACTCATGTTTCATCGTTCACAGCCTACAATGAGTAGAAATGTGCACAAGTCACAAGAGCAAGAGAGATATAATGTCCTTAAGGGGTATAGTAATTAATCATCCAATATTAAGAACCATCAAACTGAACCAAATGTGGTCAGGACTCAGGAAAAAGGAAAATTCCCATTTAGCAGGCTACACCATCCTCTTTCAAATATGTCCTTAAATTATTCTAAACTCCAGACACCCGCAACTTATCCCAGCGTAATGTTGATTAACCCTCCATCAGTGGTCACTCTCTCGTTCTGATAGCCAACCCTTGTACCACTCTTCTCTCCATTGACTCAGAAAGCTCATCAAATGATTAACTCTTTTATTATCTATACATCTAGTCACGTAGTTAAGAAAAGCAATCATTTCTTTCAAGATCAGAAACTCATTCAGAATGCATCAACTAAACTCCAGAATAGATAAGTAGAATATTCATTTAGAATGTGCTAAGCGATCTGTCGACCAGACATAAATAGGAATAGATGGTTAGTAATGAATGATGGATACACCATAGGTTGAAGTGCAAACTACTTTTAGTTGACAATTTGATAGCCAAAAAAGGAAACAGACAAACTGAAATAACTAAGGTCGCAACAACTAAAACCCCAAGTCCACTACTTTTCTAGCCACTTACTTATCCAGACTACCACCCAAATCCAGCAAGTAAGTTATGCTACTGAATCCACAAAATTCAACATCAAATTTCATTATTTTCCACTACAGCCAATAGCAGATCCCTTTTGCACTCAAGAGTTATCCTTCTATCAATAATCAAATCCCAACATTGGCACTCCAGATGCAAACCACACTTCTTCACAAAAAAACACAGTTCTTATCTCTTAACCATCCCATTTTCCATATCACTCGATGTTTTGTCAAAATTCAACTTTTTCATGGGGAAAAGATGCATATTCCTGCATCTAGTAAATGATGAGCAGAGGTTCATAAGACCAGTAAGCTAAAAGCAAACAAACAAAAACTTATACAATTACAGTTCTCTGAGCATTTCTAACCAGCAGAAGCTAATACAGCACCCTAACTAAAACCCTAACAGAAATTCAGTACAGATCTCCTAAGCCAGAACCAAAAGAACAAACACTCCCCAAATCAATAGAACTCGAAGAGAGTTGGGGTTAGTGTTAGTGCATTCCAGTTAGTACTCACTGATGACGACATCGCCGTCGGGGCTCTGGAGCATCTTGTCCATGCCCTTGGGGCCGAGAGAAGTACGGAGGATCCTGGAGACGGCGACGCCGGCGGCAATGTTGGATTTCTGGGCGTCGAGCCCCCGAAGCCTCGTCTTCTGATCCTGCTCCTTCACTATTATGAAGGGCCGACCGTACTCGTCGAAGGCCAGCGCCATTTTCTATCGATCACCAAATGTGAGTCTTGTTGCTGTTGTTGTTGTTGTTGTTGTTTTAATGGTTTCTTGATCTCCGGAGAGCGGCGGCGTAGAAAATGGAGGGCGAAAGACGAAGCGGTGAAATGAAATGAAGCTATGGAAGGATGGAGCGTTCGAGAGGAAGAGCAAGTAGAAGTGTAGGGCAAAGGTTGCCCATTTATATTTATAATCTATTTAATATTTGTTAATTGGGTTATTTTTTACTTATGCATTTCATCTATTTATATTTTTGAAAATGATGAAAATATATAATATTGACGTCGCTCGGTGTTAATTGGTTTGAAGAGATCGTCGATTTGTAATCTCTTTCTGTCAGAGCGTTGCTAAAGATCGTCGTTCTGTAATATATATATATATATGCTAGTTTTTACACACGTGCAATGCACGTAATTTAATATCATGATTAAGTATTTTTGGCAGTTTGTGCTCATTTTTTTCTTTAAACTCTTACATCCCGATTATTTTTTTATGTTTGTTTAAATGGGATACACCCAATTTAAATTTTCATGTTGATATTTGAATTGACAAAAAACAAATATAATTTAAAAATAATTTGAATTTTCATATTATTTTTGACCGATATGAAACTAAGCTTTATTTGAGAAAGTATAGCATTGCAAAGTGAAAAATATTAAAATAGTGTTATACAAGGAAGGTGAATATTTAAAACCAATATGACAAAATGATTGATTTAAAGTATGTTAAAACGATGCAAAAGAGAATATGAAGTTTATTCCTAATCATTGATAGACTTCATAAAAAAATATAAATTAAAGATTAATGCTAACTCTAGTATACTTTTATATGATAAAAACATCCACATAAGAATATAAAAGTACTGAAAAAAATTCATGAAACTCCCTTCTAAAGATTCCTAATTTCACTCAAAATAATTAAACTATTCTATAAAATATTCATAAAATATTATTTTCATTTCTTCTATTTTATTTTTTATTGAGTTAAGATCAATCCTTCTTCAGGTTTATCATTTATCATTTCTCGGACAATTCTAGAGTATTGTCTTCATCATCTACATCAATTGTGACATCAGGCTAATTTTGTATTTTTTATGCTATTATCTTTCCTAGGCTCGTTAATTTTTTATCATCTCATTTAACTTTACAAAGAAGTCAAATGTACTTATGATGTTCAACACAAACTGCTCAAAATATAGACTTTGATTTTTTTTCTATTTCAATGAGAATAAATATTAATTTCATATATATAAAATTCTTTGTGTTCCTAATTTATTACTTAAATAAATTAGAAGCTATCTCTTTATTTTCCTCTAAAATGAATTCTTCTGATGTGCATCCAATAAGAATTTCTGTTATTTCAATAATATTACCTTTGCTCTATCCCTGTCATTTTCCATAAAGATCTAAACTAAATACCTGCATTATTCATTACCAATTTCTCTTAGATTATAATATTAATATTTAATTTGAAGAACACAGTATGGAATTTATGAATACTTACTAATTTTTCTTATGTCTTCCATGGAGATTTTTTCTTTGATTAGGATAAAGTTATTAAATTATTTTTTAATGTAACTCATTCAGTGCTTCATTAATAGATATGTCTTATGTTAATGCCAATTCAAGTGATTCATTGACGTTTTCTGAATTTTAGATTTATTTCCATCACTTTCCCATTTGCAATGGAAATAACTCAATTCTTTTAAAGTTATCTCTAAATATTCTAATAGTTTCTCCATATGTAATTCCTTGTATTCTTTTACCCTATAAATATTATTAACGTCAAAGATTAAAGTTTCTAAATTAAAATCAATTAATGCTAAGGTATAATATTATAGTGTTTTATCATTTCTATGGATTTAAACATCTATCAATTAATGTTACGAATGTATTTTGGCTACATATATATATATATGAAAAATACCAAACAATTACACTTTTCTTTGCCAAGTTTTAAAATTTTAGCCCATTTTTGTGGTTTTGAACTTTGAGGGTGTGATTTATAATTTTTAAAATTTTGAAAGAGTTTTTAAAAAAATTTACTTTTAAGTTTGGTAGTTGTAAATTCTATGTTTCATGTTGTTGGTGGTAATTTTTAAATGTTAGTATATTTCTTGTAACTCTAAAATTTTGAGGGTGTCTTTTGCAATTATTAAAACTATAGATTAATTTTGAAAAATATTAAATTTCAGCGGTCTACCAATCGACAAATTTGATGTGTGCTAGTTAAATTTTTTAAAAATTTAGAGTTTTTTTTACGATTTTTAAATTTTGAAGGAGTTTTTAAAAAAAATTGAGGTTAATTTTGGCAAATTTTAATTTTTTAGGTGTCTAAGGGTAATATCTTGAATTCATTGTATTTTGTTTACAAATTTTAGAATTTTAGGGTGGTTTTTTATAATTTGAACTTTTGAAGGTGTTTTTATAATTTTTGAGATATTGAGGGTGTTAATTAAAATTTTTAAATTTAAATGTCAAATTTTTAGGTGTATCATGATAATCTCTTGAATTCATCTGTGTTGTTTGTAAGTTTTAAAATTTTAGAATTTTAATGTGCTTGTCTGTAATTTAAGCTTTTGAGGGTGTTTCTATAATTTTTGAGACATTGAGGTGTTAACTGTAAATTTTAAATTCTTTGCAAACTGATGTTAATTTTTTAATTTCATATTTTTTATTTTATGTTTTGAGACATTTGGATGAGTTTTATAGTTTTGAACTTTTCAGGGTCTTTTATGCAATTTTAAAACTTTTTATGATTTTTTTGCAATACTTCATGTATTATAATATGTTATCTACTTGTATTTTCTTTATCTTAACAAACTAATATCATTTTTATGTTTTATATATTTTATTAATATTAGTTTTTTTAAATTGTTAAGCTAAACATGGTTCATATAGGATTAGGATAAGATATGATTATGATTAGGATAGATTAAGATATAAATAAAATATTCAAAATAGTGAAGGGTAATATTGACCATTAAAAATTAGAATTTGATTATAGATAAGGTAGTTCAAACTATAAAGGGGTATATTTGTCTAAAAAGATTTTCCGAACTCGTGCTTTTAAAGGGAGTATGATTTATTAAATTGAGTGGTTCGTGAGTGTTCAAAAACTCATTTGTCTATTAGATTTTTATATATAAAAAAGTTTTAGAGATCTATTTTTCAAACTTGTAAATGACATATTAAATCTAAAAAATTTTAATCGTTCAGTATAAATTTAAAATTTACAAACAATACCCTCAAAATTCTAAAATTTAAGAAAAACACCATTAATGGTTTAGAATTATAAGAACCACCCTGAAATTTCGAAACCTACAAATGACACATAAAATTTAAAAATTACTAGCAGCCTCCTAAAATTTTATAATATGCAAAAAATGCACTTAAAAGTTTAGAAATTTATAAAAAACACTCTCAAGAGTTCAAAATTACAAAACAATCTTAGAATTTTCTAAACTTGCGAATAACACATGAAATATGAACATTTTCAGTAGTCCCCTATAAATTTAGAATTTGTAAAAGACATCCTTAAAGTTTTAAAATTTACAAAAATACCCTCAATGGTTAAGAATTACAAAAATCACCCTAAAATTTAAAACCTACAAATGGCACATGAAATCTAACAATTATCAGCAGCCCCCTAAAAATTTATAATTTATAAAAAAATCTCAAAGTTTAAAAATTGTAAAAAAAAACACCCTCAAGAATTCAAAACTATAAGTCAATCTTAGAATTTTCTAAACTTGCAAATGACACATGAAATCTAAAAAATTTTAGTAATCTCCTATAAATATCAAATTTGCAAATAACACCCTCAAAGTTTTAAAAATTACAAAAAACACCCACAAAGGATTTAGAATTACAAAAATCACCCTAAAATTTTGAAACCTACAAGTGACACATGAAATCTAAAAATTACTAGCAGCCCCCTGTGAATTTATAATTTACAAAAAAACACCCTTAAAGTTTAGAAAATTATAAAAAACTCCCTCAAGAGTTCAAATTTATATAAAACTCTCAGAATTTTCTAAACTTAGAAACGATAGATGAAATCTAAAAATTTCTAGCATCCCCTCGTAAATTTAGAATTTGTAAAAACAGACTTAATGTTTTAGAAATACAAAAACAACATCAAGGGTTTAAAATTTAGTAAAACCTGTTGGCCCTATAGTTTTGATGATGATTTGTCGAATAATTTATCGCTAATCAATCTCTAGTTTTTGTTGTTTTGTTTCTCTCTTTACAAGTAATTCAACACACGACAATCAAGCGTTAAAGATTCAAGTTCATGTGTGTGTGCTTTCACCTAGGTATAAGTTTAGTTTGCTTACATATATCGTATGTTTATATGTAAGCTCAATATATGTACACTTAACACAATTTCAACGGTTTCTATCATATAAATGATTTTTCATCAAACTTTGTTACAATAGTTTTTATTTCATGTTTACAGCTCATTTTGAGATCAATTCAATGTATATTTGTGAATATACGAGTGTAAATACACAAAACATGCACAAAGGCAAATTGTGAGAATCTGAGAATTTTGACCAGTTGAGAGTGTTTATGTTTTGCACACTGATTTGTTTAGAATCTGGAAAAGTGTATAAGATCAAAGTTTTAGGTCTCTTCAAGAGCTTTCCAACAAATCTTAGATCACCTCATTCTGAGATTAGATGAGAAAGTTATAGCCTCTTTACCGAACCCCAGTCTGAGAATGACCCAGGAACCTGCGCAGTCGACCGCCGTGGTCGCTGCGGTCGACCGCGAAGCGAACCTGGTTCTGCAGGTTTTGTTTCGGGTCGTGTTTTGTTTATACCAAACCCGATTGCTACCCTAAGTATATATACTCGTTTTGAAGCTCTCAGAACCCTCTATTGAACCCTAATAGCCTCAGCCCCCTTCTCTCTCTCCTCTCAAAACCCTAGCTCGGTTTGTGGCATTTTTGGGCGTTTCGAAGGATTTTCGGTGGAATTTCGCGAGATTCTTGGTGGATTCAGCGAGAGGAATCATTCTCCTACAGATCTAGGGCTTGGTTCTCATCAGAGGCGAGTAACATCTCGCCCAACTTCACCTCTTTTCGTTTTCATGCTTAAATTTGAGTTTTTCCGGTTTTATTGGGCCTAAATTCGTATTTTGTATAAGTAATAGATCTTTATCGTTTTCATGCTTAAATTTGAGTTTTTCCGGTTTTATTGGGCCTAAATTCGTATTTTGTATAAGTAATAGATCTTTATGGTAACTTAAGTATTTCAGATTTGTTTAAAAACCCACCCACGAATTTGTCTTCATGAGATCTAGATCTGAAAATGATTTAATAAGAGTTATTCATGATTTTCTGCTTTAATGACATCTAAATCATGTTTACTTTTGTTGGAAATCTAACTATTTGATTTTAAATGATTAAAACTTGTAGTTTTCTGTTCTATGACTTGGGATAAATGTTAGATTTATGTTAAGATGGAAATCGTCAAGTTTGTTTGGGTTTTGAAGCCGACAGAAACCCTAACTGGGCTTCTGTCAGCTTCGCGGTCGACCGTAGTGGACGCGGCGGTCGACCGCTCAGAGATAGTCTCAGCAGAATGTTTCTGCTGTTTGAGCGGTCGACCGACATGACCACAACGGTCGACCGCCGATCAATTTTGAGCATAGTGGTTTTGGCGCCGTGAGCGGTCGACCGGAGTGGCCTCTGCGGTCGACCGCCGCACAGTTTTGGCCACTGTTGTTTTATTGTATATTTTCGGTGTGTTCGAGCGTTCGCCTCACTTATCTGGCACTAGTTACAATGTTAGTGATTTTATCTGTACATGTGAGTTGACTTTTGACACAAGTACCGATCCGCACACCGAGGCATGTGTGACATGAGTCTATGTGTATCTTTTGTGTATGTAATATATCATCGACACTTACAGTCTACATGTATTACTTTGAAGTCCTCGTGTTGGACTATAATCCATTGAAGTCCTCGTGATTCGACGATGTGGTACAATTAGAACAAATTGTAAGGCCTTGATTCGCTTGAAATTAGACAAAAACAATGGCATATGGAGTGTCTACAAGTTCGTGGAAGAACATAATCATACAATTACTTCGCCGAGTAGAACACATTTTCTAAGGGGAAACCGTGAGGTAACAAGTGCGAAGAAGACATTGATAAAGCAGTTTGGAGAGGTGAACATTCCAACAAACAAGCAAATGGCCTTCTTTGAAAACTCTAGCGGAGGTTTTCATAGAATTGGATGCATTGAGACCGATGTGAGAAATTATGAAAGAGATTTGAGAGAGGAGAGGCGTGGTCATGATGCACAATTGATGTTGGATCATTTCAAGTCGGAACAAGAGAAGAATCCTTTATTTTATTATGTTTATGAAGTTGATGAAGAGAAGCGCTTAACTCATTGTTTTTGGGTGGATGGCATTGCTCGAATGAATTATCAACACTTTGGCGATGTTGTCTCCTTCGATGCCACGCATAACACAAATCAATATGGCTTGGTATTTGTGCCGTTTGTAGGCATAAATCACCATTGGCAAAGTGTTTTTTTAGGATGTGGCTTGATCCCAAACGAAGAGGCGAAGTCTTTTGTATGGTTGTTTAACAAATGGATTGAAGCAATGGGTCATCCTCCTTCGGGCATGATTACAGATCAATGTCTTGGCATATGCAAGGCAATTGAAACAGTTTTTCCAGAAATTCGGCATAGGTTTTGCATTTGGCATATCTTGGACAAAGTTCCGGAGAAGTTGGGTCAATTGGCTTATAGAACGGAATTTATAAAATCTTTCAAAGAAAATATTTGGGACTCTGACGATGCTAGCTCTTTTGAAGAGAATTGGGTTTCAATTCTTAAGAAAAATGGATTGGAAACGCATGATTGGCTAAAGGATATCTATGAAATTCGTGAAAAATGGGCTCCTGTTTATCATAAACAATACTTTTGGGCTGGCATGTTTAGCAGTCAAAGAAGTGAAGGGATGAATGCATTGCTAAAAATGCATGTATCAAGGAAAAATTCACTTCATGATTTCGTGATCATCTTTCAGAGGGTCTTGGCGAGACAAAGAGAGGGGGAGCTTAAAGAAGATCATTGCACAGTAGAGAAAAAGCCAAAATTAAAGACTTTATGGTCAATGGAAAAACAAATGGCCCAAATCTACACGAAAAAAATCTTTTATATTTTTCAAGACGAGCTTCAACCTAGCTTAATGTATAACATTGAGCTGGTAAAAGAAAATGAAAGAGAAAGTACTTTCCAATTGAATTTTTGTGGTCATGATGAAAGATTGAGACATATTATATATTGCAAAACAACTAAAATGGTCCGTTGTTCGTGTCTCATGTTTGAATTCAAGGGCATTCCATGCCGACATATCTTGGCATATCTTAAAATTACCAATCATAGTGAGTTACCGGAGCAATATATTCTAAGACGAAATGTCAGAAAAAGGGTTGTTCTTAGAGATGGTAATATTATTGGAGATAATGCCACAATTAATTTTGCTTCTCGTTTTAGTGAACTAAATTGCTTAGCCAATGAAATGGTTGAAGAGGGGCTATCTTCTAATGATGCATATGAATTAATGCGTGCAATGATGATGGATGCTATTAATAAGGTGCAACGTTTGAAACTCATTAATGATGAAGAAATTGGACAAGATGTGGAAGGACAATATATGAATGCGGAGTGTTCTCAAGATATGGTTCATGAACCAAATCAAGCAAGAACAAAAGGAAGGCCTAAGGGGAAGAGGTTAAAGCCATCGAGAGAGATCCGCAAATGTCGGCCTAGGAAATGCAAATTGTGTGGAAAGAGAGGACAAAATCATGATAGCAGAAATTGCCCTCTAAAGTTGTCAAGGTAGTGTATCATTTGTTTTAGTACTACTAATTCTATTATTTTTTTAAACTTTTTTAAATTTTGTGCAATGATCTTTAATATGTTTTGCTATCATCAATTTTTTTTAGTGATTCAATGGAAGATAATATTGATGAAGCCACTGATGATTTAGAAGATTCCTGTGAGGAAGGTAATGGTTAATACACACGAGATAACTTGTACATTGCCATTTTTTTATATAATGTGATGAAGCACTTTATTTTTTAATTTTTTTTTAATACAGATGAAGTTCTCACTATTGAGTGAAGTTTGATCAAGGTTGGCAGAGCAAAACTATTTGATACAGGCAGTTGATGAGGAACTTGCAAGGATTAAAGTTGCAAAGATGGGTGAACAAACAATGACTTTTGGTTATGTATGTGCTAGTTTTGTGCTTGCACATATATCAAGCATTATGTATGTTGATGTAGTATATAATGTTAAGCTATGGTGACGATGTGCTAATTTTTTGGTAACTATCACTGTTAATTTGATCTTAGTTTGGCTGTCACATAAATAGTTTGGTTGTGATAATTGTATGTTGCTGATAGTTACATGATTTTGCTGCATTTATTTATGAGACTTGGCATTTATTTATGATGTTGCTGATAGTTATGTTGGATAATTTGATCTTGTTTGAGATAAAACCGATATGTACCACTATCAGGGTCATTAAGGCTTGAGATAAATATACCTATCACAAGTTGACAATTTCATTTGTTATAGATTGATTTGATAATACAATTCAAGAGTTTAAGTCTTGAGAACAGAGATGATTTCGCTTTCCAACTATATTTCTATGCACAATGTGGTGATTTACTCGGTGCATCTTGTGCATTTGATCGGATGCCGGAGCGTGATGTTGTTACTTGGACTACAATGATCACTGCATATGCAAAACATGGCTATACTGATGAAGCCCTGTCAGTTTTCTCAAGAATGCAACATCAAGGCTTTCGTCCGAATGAAATTACAGTGTGTAGCGTCTTGAAGGCTTGTGGTGAAGAGAAAGCATTGCGATTCGGTAGGCAACTTCATGGTGCTATAGTGAAAGGATTGTTTGAAGAAGATGTAGTTATTGGGAGCTCTTTGGTAACAATGTATGTGAAATGTGGAGAAATTTCTGATGCTAGACTAGTTTTTGATCTCATATACCTGGCTCCAGAAATTTCCGATTTGAGCGGTTCGCCATGGATGCGAACAGAGCTGATTTCGCTTTCCAAAGTATAATACAACTGCAAGACTTTGTATTGGTAAATATTTGTTAACATTTCGATCATGTCTCCGTTAGCAGGATTGCAAATACACACAGTAATGCGGTTATAGAGGCATATTAGGCCGATACAAGTTGGCACTGCTTGGACAATCCGACTCAATCCTGGAGGGCTAGAAACACGAAGAATACTGCCTACTTGAACAATCCGTTAGTGATGTTTTCATTCTCCGTCGACTCCTGCCTACTTCAACAATACTCTGGTTGTAGAATTCGGCACAAGAAGCTAATCCTCTATCAAGAGTATACAACATCGATCAGTTTTGTGGCAAGAGCAACAATATTACTCAAATATAGCCAACTTAACATGCAATAAGAAACCTATTACTCAAATACAAATCTTACTTATCCAATAATACATTAGTTCACCCTACTTAGCACAAATCCAATAAAAATACCAAATACAAATCCAAGAAAAATACCAAATAAAAGAACAAATACAACAAGCTTCAACAAATCTATAATATCAATTTCAATCTTTCTCTTTTCCCGCACTTCTCCAGTTGACACGGCACTTGAAACTTGCGGCATCACGTTCGACTGCTTCGTCTGAACAAGCCCTGTCTTTGAACCTTCAAACTCCTCTTCATCAGACACCCATTTGAAGAAGCCACAATTCCTCACTTTCCAATTAGCACATCCTAAAAACAATCGACCAGGGTTCGTCTTAGTTCCAGATGTGGAGAGTATAGCCCTCCTTCCACAATGGCACATCAATCCACGACGAGTGCTTGAAGATGACTCCATGATCCACAACTACAGATACAGAGAGTTAAAAAGATCAAAGCATAAACAGATACTCAATCAACACGACCGCCATCACCAAGCTAATTAAACCAAATACATGACAAGGATCTGACATAATTTAATTTTTTCTATTACCATGACAAGGATCTGGAATATGACAATCTCAACAAAAATCGTCAAAAATGTAAAGTTATACCAGTTCCAGTTACAAGTGCAAGCCCAAATATTTTGCCCATCTATACCAATTTCCATTGAATTGTAGTTGGAAACATAATACTGAAAAATCATAAAAAGTGTAAGTATGTTTGACCAAAAATTTCATAGATAGCATTGGGTAGGCTGTTTTCTGATGCCATAGGATGCAACAACCACCAATAACCAATTTCATGAGTTCTTTGTTCATTATATTGAGAATTAAGTTAATTATCCTATAAAGCATAGTCCAAACTTCTTTATGACCTCAAATTGTCATGATATTTCAGTGAGTTTTAAACGAGTCACCTATTTAAAGAATGTGACTAACATCGTAAAAGTTCATAAATTTATCAGGTTAGTAAGACATACCAATCTTCCTCAAGTTGGAAGGCAATTTTGTTAAACACCAGCACAAATCTGCCAATTCTCAAACTTCGAAGATCTCTACAATTAATTGAAGGCACGAAAACCTTAAAAAAAGAAGAAAATGGAAAGAGGTAGAACCTGAGAGTTTCTCAGTCGAGCAAAGAGGAGAGGAGAGAGAGAGGATCTCTACGGCGAGATCTTCGGCTGTAGGAGGTTGAAGGCGAGATCGACGGCTGAAGGAGGTTGAAGGAGGAGGGGCAGTTGTCGGCGGCTGAAGGTTAAAGAGCAAATCGGTCGGCGGCTGAAGGAGGTTGAAGGTGGAGGAGGATCCTTCGGTCGGCGGCTGAAGGCGGAGGACGAGGTCGGAGTCGTTGAACACGGAGGACGAGGGTTTGTCGAGGGAATTGGGTTGGAAGAAGGCGCAGAATGTGAGAGGGGCGAAAGACGAGGTACGAGTAGTGTTGAACGCGTGAAAGGAACGGATGGGAATTTTGTCGGACTCGACGTGACTTGGATCAGTATGAAGGCTTGAAAGGCGGGAGAGTTCCAAGTTCGGCGAGGGAATTATCTGCGGTGTGAAAGGGAGGAGATTTTGGTATAGGAGAGGCGATGTTTTCGCTTTTCTGGTACGGGGAAAGAAGAGATGGTGGAGTAACTGTGGGAGATCTGTAAAAACGGATCGAATGGTCACTGTTCGACATAACCCAATCAACGGACTACACACCATTTTCGCACTAGTATACTGTGCGAAACACTGGGTTGCCACCAGAAAATTCTCATCTCTCTCTCCTCTCTCTATATATATACTATTATATATATATATATATGATAATATATATGTATATATATATTATATATAATTAATAGGTATACATATTATATATATATATATATAATATATACATGATATATATATACGTATTTACAAGTCATATCTCAATTTTCATGTTCACGAAAAACAGGTTTTCTGAACACTTTTCAAAAACAGGGAGTTTTCACAAACGAAAATTGATTTTCCAAAAATTCCTTTTCAAACATGTTTATTTCATCATTTAGAAACTTTTCCCAAAGTTTTACTATTTTTAGAATTAATTTGATATTTTTAACATAATTTCAAAATCAGCCCAAAACCTGTCATATGCCATGTATCAGTTTGCGGTCGACCGCCACGGTCGACCGTCAGCAGCAAACTTTCATACTATGGGTTTTATGTGCTCGCGGTCAACCGTGACGGTGTGCTGTTTAAGAGATTAACTCTGCGTTTTGATGTTGAAAACGCAGAGTTGAGCCTGTTTTAGGCTGAAAACGCACAGTTCGTGCTTTTTGAGAGATTAACTCTGCGTTTTGATGTTGAAAACACAGAATTGAGCCTGTTTTAGGCTGAAAACGCACAGTTCGTGCTATTTTAGAGATTAACTCTGCGTTTTGATGTTTCGCCCGCCGATCTCATCATTGCCTTTTAACGGCTATTTTGGTCTTTTCAAATTGATTTTGGCTGATATTTTGAGTGGGTATAAATACCCCTGTAGGCTGTCTAAAAATCACAACAAATAGCTTATCCCCATCAAATAGCAACAATAGAGGTTACAATTCAACGACTTTCAGAAGGCCACAATTTAAAGACTTTTATGAAGATCAATAAAGGTTACAATATGACGATCTTCACAACAACTGATGAAAGCTTTAATCAATAGCCTTCACCATCAACATCGGGAGTTACAATCTGACGACTCTCGCATATCAAAGAGCTAAAGCAAAGATTACAAAATAACAATCTTTGCAACGCTCTGATAGAAAGAGACTACAAATCGATGGTCTCTTCAAACCAAGACGTGGAAGTCCTCCCCGCGTACCGGCATCAAGACGTAGTGTTTTTAGCCGTTGACGCAGCTCAAACCTGGCCACAAACGCAGCCTCTAAAAGCTACCAAAACGCAACTCATGTTCGGCCACAAACGCAGCCTCCAAAAGCTGCTAATGCAGCTTCCATCCGCTGCCAAACGCAACTCTTAAATGCTGATAAACTACTGCCAACGCAGCTTCCAAATCGCTGCAAACGCATCTTCCAAATTGCTGCAAACGCAGCTTCCAATTGCTGCAAATGAGCTTCCAGACGCTGCGTACGAGCTTCCAGACGCTTGATAATCACATTTTATTACAATTTTATACCCTCATTATCTATTTTATATGAATAAATATACTAATAATAATTGTTTTTATCTTTAATTGCAGGTTAATGAAGAATAAATCTCAAAACCCTCATCTCTCAACAAAAAGCCCATAATTTAATGAAAAAATGAAGCCATGAAGCCCAATGAATTCTTTCAAGTATTTAATGAAGAGATAAATCAAAGCCCAAGCCCAAGAGTCCAAGAAAAGCCCAATGTCCAAAGCCCAAAAGCAAACAACAACAAGAAGCTGCGGACAGCAAAAGGAGAAGGGCAGGCATCGATGCCTGCATCGATGGCGGCATCGATGCCTGCATCGATACCGACATCGATGCCTGCATCGATGCCTGTATCGATGCCTGCATCGATACGCTGGGCAGTTTGTTACGAAACTAAGGCTGAAATTTGTTGTTTTTGGATAAGATTTCAATCCAATGGCTCCCATTCACTGATGTTTATTATAAATAGGGGTAAAGAGTGAGGGGTTAGAGGGGTGAAAATTTTGTAAACTCCTTTTGGAGAGGAGGGCTACTCTTAATTGAGAAGACCTTCCAAAAATTGTAACTTCAGTTGCAATTAATAAAAATAATTTTTTCCTCTTTAAATTTGTTCTTTCTCCTCTTGTTGAATGATGAGGATGGAGATGAAGAGCAATTTGAAGGTTTGCATTTTTTTTCTCTTTTATTTCTTTTTAGTAATTTCTTTATTATTGCTTATTAGTTAATTATATTTAAATTCATGCTTGTAGTATAGATTTATTTTCTTATCTTTTTATTTTTATTTTTGCACTTTAATTTGTAGAATAGATTTATTTTCTCGCATTTAATTTTTGTATTATATTTTGTAGTGTAGATTTTTATTTTCTTTGTAGTTAGATTTATTTCTTGTTCATATTTTAGATTTTTCTCTTCTTTTTATTTTTGTAATTAGTTCTTTTTCTTGTTTTTATTTCTTAAAGATGTGAATTTAATTCTTGTAGGAAGTTTAGAATTATATGAAACTAGTCTAATTTCCTTTATATTGTATGAATTATTCTCTTGCACTTAAAATGTTCATGTTTAGGATAATCAACTAGAGAACTAATCGGTAGAAGAAGAATTTGATAATCTATGCTTATCTTAAATGGTTTGATAGGTTATGCTTATGAATTCTAGGATTATTATCATGTTGTTGTTCTTATCATGAATAGTAATTTTGACTTAGATGATAATTTGATAGGTTACACTTTCCTTAAATGGTTTGATAATCTATGCTTAATAAATCTAAGTTGAAATATGATAAAAAGAGAATAGTTTATATTTTGTAATTGAAATTGGTTAGTGGATTATATTTTCTTACTCTTTTGAATCCTCCATCTTTATTTTCTTTAAATTTTCTTTTCATTCTTGGTTTTATTTCTTGATTTTATTCATTCATCTTTCTTGCCTTGTGATTTCATTTATTCTTTGATTATTTCTTCTCTAAAATTCAATTTATTATCACTTGCATATAAATCAAAACAACCACTCATCACAATCACACTTATTCTTTATTCCTAATTATCACGCACAAAATATAAGAACCATTTCTAATAATCTCTTAAAATCACCTTTCTCGTGGGATCGATATTTTTTATACTATAACTTGATAAATTATGCACTTGCAATTTTGGTACATAATTATGCCACATCAACGCTGCGTTCGAGCTTCCAGACGCTGCGTCCGAGCTTCCAGACGCTATGTTCGAGCTTCCAGATACTGCGTTTGAACACAGCATTCACGTCAGAACGCGGATTTTACGTTTGACTCTTTCAAACACGAGCTGAACGGTTTTAAAACCATTTTCCACGATCTGAGGGGATCACAACTCCACTCAGGAGTGATTTAAGGGGCGGTTATATCCCATTAGCCCCACTTAGGAGCGAATTAAGGAGGTGGTTACACCCCTTTATCCCCTATAAATAACTAAGAAATCAGCTTAGTTCGGGAGGGATCTTTCATCCTGCTCTTGGGCAGCATAGAAGAGATCCTTGGCTTATCTAACCAATTACGGTTAAAATCAATCAACTCATCAAGAGTTCTAAAACTTGCTTTGCAAGTTCTCCACAGCGTCAAATCGTGAGGAGGAGATACCGTTCCAGTGAATCAAGACGTGTGGATCGTCAACGGAGAGCAAACTCGACGCGAGCATTTGAGGGAGGCACTTCATCGCCACCGTGAAGAACCCAGAATTAAACAAAGGGGAGAATCAAATTCATTCTCCTCTCTTTTGTAATCAGGAAATCCAATTGTAACTGAGATTAAAGGAATACAAATCAATTTTCCTTCGTTTCTTTTACTGCAAATTTTTCCACAAACAACCCCATTGCTGTTCTCTTTCAATTAACCAAGTTTTGTTTTTAACAAAATCTTAAGTGTGTTTAAAAGAGTTGTTTAAGCTGATTTCATCAGTATGTTTCAAAAGAAATTTTCATACTACAAGAAGAGGACTTTTAATCTCATCATCCACTGTTCTTCTTGTCTATAGAGAAGTTTTCCTAACTCATCTTTTCATATAGCTTATAATTTCATTTTCATATCTTTGTTATATTTTTTGAGTAACATATTTTTCATTCACTGTTATCACACATACAATATTGAGCTTAATATCTTCATACTATATAGTGTGGGTTGTGGGGTGTGATTTAGTGAGTGTGAGCTTCATTTGCGTTCTCATTTGTTGTTGAGAACAAACCATTGTATTTATTCTTTATTTGTGAGTATCACTTGTAATACACTTGTACACCGAGAGAAGTGTGAGGCGAGAGACGGGGTCGAATCCAATAGGAGTGGCGTCGGTTGACGAACCTAGGGAGAGGTTGCATCCGAGCACTTGAGGAGGAGGACACGGGCTAGGTTCCTACACTTAGTGTGTAAAGTGTGATTGCATAGTATTTGTTGTGTGAGAGTTTTCGGTAAACTTATAAACCGAGTGTGTAGAAGTTCCGGCTTCCAAACCGGATTATGATAGTGGAGATCTCCTCGAGGTGAGGAGCGGGGACGTAGGTCGTGATGACCGAACCTAGTAAACATATCGTTTGTTTGTGTTTTGCTTAGCGTACTTTTTATTTGTGCTTATTCATATCTTTCTTGCTCATGTCTATCTTATATCATTCGTACAAGAACAAATTAATCAATATTATTTTTATTGGAATTTAATCGGGATTAGATTAGCATAAGATCCTAATACAAGAACAAATTAATCAATATTATTTTTATTGGAATTTAATCGGGATTAGATTAGCATAAGATCCTAATCACCCCCCCCTCTAGGATCTAACAAAACCGTCTTGGAATTTCAAAACCTACAAATGACACATGAAATTTGGAAATTGTGACATGCTGCTTGTGAAATGAAATGAAGTTATGAAAGGATGGAGCATTTAAGAGGAAAAACAAGTAGAAATCTTGGGCAAAGGCAGTTTCTAGAGAAGGCCCCAAGGTCTATTGGGTTTAGCTTAGCGAACCCGTTTATGTTGAAAGTTTTGTTTCATTGTCAAACGACTCAAACGTGAGAAGAGAACATGATTTGGTGGAAATTGATTTTCAGTTATAATTTTTCCTTTTTTCCCCCTTTTTTGGGTGGGGGTGGGGTGGGGGGGGGGGGGGGAGCNCTTTGTGAAACCCATAGATGTAAATATTATAACAAGGCCCAAAAAACTTGCATGATGTCTTCGGCGGGAGGTAAAATAGTCATTTCAACCCACCCATTATTGATTAAGAACCACTCGTTCGCATGTGGATGACTTCAAGGAGATACATATTGGTGGAGAAAGGGCCTCCAAACAGAAAAGTGGATCTACAATCCACCGAAAAGACATATTTAGAGCTAGCATTTGCACGTGGGAACATTCGTTGATCTTTTCTTTTTTTATCCTCTCTTTTTCTTTTTCTTTTCTATTTTAGAGAGAAGGTGGGGAAGTGCATAGTTCACTAGTAGAAAAACGATCAAACTAGATGGAATTTTCCGTCTAGGTTGTGTTCGCGTGGAAAACCGTAGCTTTCTTCATTAATGAGATAATTGTCATCTTTAGTTACAACTTTT
>NC_033796.1:83593076-83654849 GCF_001876935.1 Asparagus officinalis | reverse complement strand
TTGGTCAATAAGCTAGTAGAGCTGTTTGGTGACAAAAAATAGGAGGAGATTATTTTGGATATTGTGTCTTTTGCAAGTAGCTTTTGAAAAGCTGCCTCAAGTAGCGTTTGTCTTTGCGAATGATCTGTCAATTTTTTTTTCTTCCGTTTTTAACCCTAATAGAGAGATTCTCCTCTAGTTTGTCGGTCTGTAATTTCTGAATTGTATAGAGAATACTCTGGGCATTGTGTAATCGTTATCTTTTATGATTCATATCTTTTCAGTGATTATATTGATTTTTAATTATTTTCATTAATGCAGTTTAAAATCGTTGTAACTGTTCATATTGATTTATTGTGTTGGTGGCTAGCTTTGGTGAGCCATGTGTAACATTCCCTCTTATATTATCCTTTTGAATCTTCTTTGTATAATATTTTATAAAGCGGTTTGTATTTATTTATAAATTATAGTGAGATATGCAATACCTGTTATTTTGCTATAGAATGTTTTTTGTGAATAGATTTTTTGTGTTGGTATGATTGCTTGTTCATCTCAATCTTTTTTGGTGTTATTTGGCTTCTGAGAACTGGACATTTGGTATTCATTGTGGTGCTAATGTTGTCACAATCAGTGCACCACTAGGCTAGAAAGCAGACAATTGGCTTGACAGAGCTGCATTAATGGACTGATGATATTTGAAGGAACATTAGGACTTTTCTCTTAATGCGAAATTAAAATAATTTTTTACGGATTTTTTTTAAAATTGCTGTGATGCGTATTTATCAATCTTGAGAGCAGGGAGCTTGCAATGTGTAAAATAATTAAAGAAAAGTAATATACAAATGCTCTATTTTCATAAGCACGTGACTTATTTAAGGACGGCAATAAAGTTTCTCGAGTGATCTAGGTGGCTAAAATGCTGACTACAAACCGTAAAAAGATGTGGACTTTTGACTTGAAGATTCGTGCGAGTCCTAACATATAATTTTAAAGATACGTATTAGGAGAAAGAGAGAAATAAGGGAAATTTAACAGCAACATCTTAATTTAGTAATCTTTTTAACAAAAAATAGCTACACATTTCTTCATATAAATGGTCACGTACATGACCCACGTACATAGATTTAGATTCATGGCAATATTTATTTACTAATTGAGCTAGGCATGGGTAGTGCACGTGGAACTGCAGTAGATGGTCCATATTTCTATTTCTACATGCATTCTGGACTTATAGTAACTTTTTCAAGCAGTAACAAATATTGTTAAAAAACAATTCCTAACAAGAATGCAGGATAAAATTCAACAAAGTGATGCATTATCAAGCAAGGAAATGATCAGCGTTTAGGGACAACCAATTCATGGCTCAATGCAAATTATTTTGGTAGGTTCTTGTTGTCCACTCTAGGTGAGTTCAGGTTCAAATCTCATTAGCAAAAGGCAAATGTTCACAAATTGCTTGAGATTTGCGCAATATAAAATAATCATTGTAACAACATTTTCTTATCACCGTTTCTCAAATTTGCGTCCGAGTCCTACTTCAGAATCAAATAAGATATTTTTCCATATCAAAACCAAAAGTGAACATCATGCATGTAATCTGTGCAATCTAAAACACAAACATGAGAACTTTTCTTTCGTACATTGCGCAAATTGGGCAGCTAACCGCCATCGTCTATACTTTTAACGTCTATTGGCGCCCAATTAGCTTATTTTATTTACTTGTACTTTAGGCTTTGTTTGGAATACTAGCTGAAGAGCTACGAGATTATAAGCTGAAGTTGTTGAAACTAGCTGAAAGCTGTGAAATTGTAGCTGAAAGCTAATAGCTGTGTAGCTAGCTGATTGAAGTAGAGCTGTTTGGCTAAAAGTAGGGCTGTAGACAAATAGGCTTAAATTTGTTTAAATGAAAAAAACATGCAATATTATTGATATAAAATTAGAATTATTCCAAGCAGTATAGCTGATTTATTTATTTTATGTGTACGCTACTTATTTTACTTATATATTTATTTATGCCTGTGTGTGTGTGTATATATATATATATATATATATATAATATATATATATATTATATATATATATAGTATATATATATATATATATATATATATATATATATGATTATATATATATATATAGTATATATATGAGAGAGAGAGAGAGAGAGAGAGAGAGAGAAGAGAAAATGAAGTATGCTTGGTAACCAAGCACAAAAGTTGTGGCTTGGTAGTGAGGTGTCACATTACGCCTCCACACATTCAATGTGGGAGCCAACGATTGCACATGGGTAATGAGTGGATGAGGAATGTTAACACATACTGAACCAAGGCACAAAATTTGTGCTTGGTACGCAAGCATACCCATATTATTACTCATATAATATATATATACTATATATATATAATATATATATATATATATATATATATATATTATATATATATATATATATATATATTTTTATTATATTATATATATATATAGTATATATTATATGAGAAATATGGGTATGCTTGGTAGTGATGTGTTCAGCATCCTGCGATCGCATTGCATTACCGCATGTGGATGTGATTCATATTTTGAATGACGTGGAGGGAGATGTGAAACCGTCACTACGCAAGCGCACGAATTTTTGTGCTTGGTACGCTAAGGCATACCATATTTCCATAATATTAAGTATATATATATTATATAATATATATATATATATATATATATATATATATCATATATGATATATAAGTATAATATATATATATATATTATATATAATATATATATATATATAATATATAGTAATATATATATTAATAAAGTATGGTTTTTTGGGTGACGGTAGTAGCTTTCATTGCCCCACGGCTCCAGACCCAGACGGAGCCACTCCAGACCCAGACGGAGCCACTCCAGACCCAGACGGAGCCACTCCAGACCCAGACGGAGCCACTCCAGACCCAGACGGAGCCACTCCAGACCCAGACGGAGCCACTCCAGACCCAGACGGAGCCACTCCAGACCCAGACGGAGCCACTCCAGACCCAGACGGAGCCACTCCAGACCCGGACAGAGCCACTCCAGGAATCCTTATCGGAGAAACGTCATCCCGACCCCCTGCCACTTGGATGGTCCCGACTGTCCCATCACAGCGAGCCTTCTTGGCCGCCTCCGCTCTGGAACTCTCGGCCACCGCCTCCCGCTGACGCTTCGAGAGAAGCGAGCTACTCGGGGATAGCAAAGGTGCCCCCATTTGTCCGATTGTCGGACTCTGAACCGGAGCTCGAACATCGGGAACCTCAGATTCGCCACCAGCATCGAAGCTCTCACAGTCCTCCACTGGATCCTCCGAGAACAACTCCCTAGCGGTTTGGTGGCCCCTTCTCTTTGAAGAACGGAGAGAGCCCCTGATGGGACGATCGCGTTCCGCCAGACATGAGCTTTGGAACCAGAAGTTGGCAGGGTCAGCACTAGCACCCCGATACCACCGACAGTACAAGAGCGTGTGGTGTAAATCGCGGTCCTTCGCAGGCAACTCAAAACGAGCTTGAGTACCTCCAGCATGGGTCCAGAACCACCCCCGAGCGCCGTCAACCAGTCCTCCTTCGAAGTGTAGGCGAGGGTTGGCGTTGCCCACATACAATTGATCATACCCAAACTGGCGGGCAAACCTGCAAGGGATGTATGGCTCGAGATAGCATGTGGAGCCTGTTCTCAGAACGTGATACCCTGGTCGAATGTCCACCAACCAGCGAAAGGCACCACGGGAAAGGATTGTGTGGTGATCCGCCGTCGGCGCATCCCTGAGAGATTCTCCATATCCACCCCCGCTAAAGTAAGGAAAAGATCGACGAAAATTATAGTGCCCGAAGTGGGAGAGCGTCTTCCTCGTATCGGGGATGTCCTTGCACTTCCAAGAGCACCTCTCCAAACGCTGGACGAAGGGAACAAACTTGTCTCCCTGAAGCGCTGCCGGGGCACTCATCAAGCATTCGCAGTGATAGACGAACCATGCCATCAAGTAGGTATACGGTAGCCCCACCCTAGGATTGGGGGTTCTGATAACTTCTCCTTCCCCCTCGTCGAGGACCGACACACGGCAGAATTGGCTCGTCAGAGTACGGAGCCCCCGATGGATACACGCTATCGTCGCCGATACCAGGGAATAAGCCTTCCCGTGAGCCAGGCAAACCGCCGGATACACGACCTCTATAGGAAGAGCCTCGAAGGAGTGAGTGGGGATTACGCACCTCTTCAGCCATAACATGAGGTACCCCGCGAGCAGCGCCTTCCCCGAAATGAGAAACTTCGCCTGATGATGGAATGAGTGAAGGACCGTACCAGCCTTAAATCCGCCCTCGTCGCGGTCAAGAGTAATGGTGCTTCCTTCTTTAGCTGTCCTCGCCTCCACTTCGGGCTGGTCGCACGCGCCTAACGGGAGAGCGGGCTTCCCCTTGACATCGTTCCCAGGGAACAGATAATCAGCCCAATTCTTGTGGCTAATCCCTGGGGTCTTCTTCCTCTTCCCCTTATGATCCGAGGCCCCTAAGGTACTGAGGCATATGTGGAAGTGACAGAGTAACTCCCACAGAGTTTCAACCGCCAGAGGGGAATTGTCCGACAGCTGATCGATCTCATCTTGATCAGGGACGTATTCCTCATAAGGGAAGTCTCCCAGAGGCAGCCCCGACACGTCGTGCATCTCGAAGGGGGTGATACCAAGCTCACCATTGGGAGTGAAAAACGTGCCGCTTTCCGCACAATACAATTCCAGAATGCTATGGAATTGAGAAGCGTTGATCCGCAGGCCATGTCGAGTGGCTTCGAGGGCCACATACAGCTCTGTGCCTTTGAGGTCAGCATTCTCGGCCAAAACATAGTCGGTGATCTTGGACCACCACGTGTCGCTGCCTGGCGCAGAGTAAACCCACCCCGGGGCCCTGAAGTCCTTCGGGGGAAAGCTTCCACCGACTCGGAAGAAGCGGTGACGGAAAGTCTCCGCCACCGCTGTCGATTCCCCCACGGGCGGTTCAGCAGACACTAAGCCAGGGCGCAGACCCGTCACGCGCTTACATGAGCTCTCCACTCCATACCCAGCCGTAGAACCCGTAAAGACGCCACAAGTGACCCCGTCCTGAGTGGGGGTCAAATCCCAGTTCATCGTCCGAGGAATCGCGAGGGACCGCAGCTCAACAATCGAAAACCCTCTCGGCATGCTGGGGAGGTAATAATGGGTCCCCTCTACCGTGCGGAACCACCGGCTCTCTTTGAGCAACAGGGCAGAAGGGTCGGTCATGGAGTCGCCGAACAGAAATTGAGGTTTCGGCAGCTCTGCCCTGGCCTCATCTGTCAGCGCCGCATTGGTCGTCAGCTCGCGCAGGGTCAAGTGATGACCATCCGTGACCCTCTGTACCAGACCATGCAGCTTATCAGCAGTGAACAAGGGTACTGGAGCCAACGAGGGAAAACGAGAAGGGGCCGTGTAGCTCTTAGCCCCGACGTGGCCAACGGCCACACCCTCCGGGAAAGCCTCATCAGGGAAGGTCGCTGCAACAAGAAATAGAAAGTCAATTGAGACAAAATCCGCTGTAGAGGTGAAATCGCCCATCGAACATAGGAAGGCGAAATCGCCTATCGAAAGGGGGAACCCACTTCGAACGAGGTCTGTCCCTACGGACTACACTCCCCTCTAATGGGAAGGGCCGAACTCGCCTTACGAAAAAGGGGTTCGTCTCCTCCCCACTGGAGAATTCGCCCGCGGGGACAGTACTCATCCTCTAAAGGCAAAATAGGGCAAACTTTGCCCCAAATCGGGGAAATAAGCAACACTCATCTCCCTAAATCCGACGCCTAAGGCCTGCAAGGGATCGCCCAACGAATCCATCAACGTACCTGGGCACGACTCCAGAGCACCAGCAGGCATGCCGGCAGAGAGACGGTCGGAGTAACGTCCGGGACCTGCACCCCTCACTTTGCACCTCTTAGGTTTCGGAGCCATTGTAAGAGGAAGCGGGAATTCTTTCCTTGGATGTTCCCTTTCGAGATTTGAAAGCACGGTAAATCCCAATGGAGGAAAACGGCTGATTTAGAAGGGCGGAGTTGCCCACGTGACCACGACTGCCCTCGAAAGGCGAAAACCCTAACGGACAGGAAACGGGGCCACGATCAAATTCGACGGCCCAGATCACCCTCAGTGCATCGAAGGGACCGAGATTAGCGTTGGAATCCGACGGTTGAGTCCGAGAACCACGGCCACGATACGTCGCAGGGCGAAACGCACGAGGATCGTGCTGTCAAGTCACGATCGCCACGATCCAATGTCTTAGCTGGGAAGCACGAGGCTCTGTCAGCAGACGCGTGGCTCATCTCTCGTCAGATCCGGTTCCGCCTACAAAAGGAAGGGTTTCGCCTGCAAATACTGGGCATAACCCCACGAGTCGCGCGAGAATTGGCTCTCAAAAATTAATTTCGCCTTGACGATGCATTCGCCCTCAAAGGTAAAATTACGAACAAAGCCAAAAGAATGACCTTGCTTAAACGGTTGAAACCCACGCCCCAGATGGCTAAGGGTTAGAGCAGAAATCTTAGCATTAAGCCTAAGAGAAACTGTTCGACAACTCATCATACTGAGGAGAATAGTATGGCTAGCCCGATTCAAACGGTAATCGGTAAAGGCACATCAAACCCGTTGATAGCTGAGGGTTTGCTAAAAATCCTAAGAGAAATCGAAGGCACTTGCTTCGCCAACAGTTTCTTCATTCAAAGTGTTCCAGACCACACGCAAGCCAGTTTAGGTCCGAAAACTTTGAAGGGGGTCTTGTAGACGGTAAAAAATACCTCTATGGGTCTACAGGGAATTTGTCTACGAGAAGAGTTCGCACGCCCAGTTCTCTGACACGGACCTAAACCGCGTAGACGTCGACTGTGCTCAAATCCAGGTTCGCCTAACGGTCGACTTGCCAGCATGAGTCAGGAGCGATCAGGATGGCGGAAATTTGCTCTTCGCTCAACTCGCCTGCCCGAGTTCGGAGTCGAATCCGCCAGCAAGCCCCAAAACCGTCAGTACAGCTGGGTATCCACTACCCCACGTGCTGAGGTGGGCCTTCCCACCTCTCTCGACCCAAAGGGAGAGAGAGCACAGTACCCCAGGGCCGTCAAAACGGCCGCCCACAGTGCGCACAGCGCGAAGGAGCTGGACAGGTGTCGAGTCAACCTGAGCATTCATAAATGCGACTCACCTCGGCTGTCTGAGTCTGGAGCTGGGTCCGCCGGCACTCGGCAAGCTGGCTAGACTCACTCGAGTACTGTACACCTACTTCACCGCCTCTCCTGACCGGAAAGGAGAAAGCGTCGTGCTCAAAGCACGCCGGGCGGTCACGCACAGTACTGGTGATCGGACAGACGCCTCATCGATCTGCGGACTCATAAATGCGGTTCATTAATGCTGGTCAAATCCACTCGGATAGTAGTCGTTTGTTGCCTCACATACAAGAATGGGCCTTCCCATCGTAGGTGACAGGACATAAAGCACAATCCCTGGAATGACCGTTCATGGTTTCGAGGAACAGCTAGACGTCTCTGAAGAAGATGTGGTCACATCCCACAATTCAAGGAGGAGTCAAGTTGTCCTTCTCCCATTTAAAAGCCTCTTCCGGCACACCGGAGGGGGGGTCGTAAAACTTAGAAAAAAAAGAGTTGAGACCAAGCTCTCTGCACAACTTTTTTGCATTGCGGCACCACTGCTTAGTTCCGAGCTCCGATCGCCGGCGAACTAAACAGACCCGAACTCTCTCAAGTTGAGCTTCTACTGCGAACTGAAGCTCTCCAGCAACCTCATTCGAACGGTCCAAGGGAAGCAGACTCGACACGAGCATCGAGCGAAGCATCCTGTAGCCACCTAAAAGTCCCCACACAAAACAAAGAGGGCCTTCCCTCTGCTTCTGTTGTAACTATTTGATCATTAGTTTGTAATAAGCTTTCTTATAAATACAAACGAAACTCCCTTTTTCGGGAAATCAAATATTCACCCTACAGCTCCTTATCAGGATAAGCCCAAGGCACAACGACTTCTCAGTCGAATATCAAGACATTGGCTCCTTATCAGGAAAAACCCAAGGCAAAACGACTTCTTAATCGACAACCAAGCCGTGAGCTCCTTATCAGAATAAGCCTAAGGCACAACGGCGCCTCAGTCGAATTCAAAGCCCTTGGTACCTTATCAGGAATAAACATAAGACACAACCCTTTGGCCGACTCCCACAGTCTCCTCTCGGCCATAGGAGAAATTTGAAAACCTTAGCACAAAACTTACGGGTTGTCATCTAATCAGAATGTGCTTTGCAACCACTCGCACTATGGTTATTCCTGCAAGCATGACAATCCATCGACATAAACTTTGATAAACAAGTTGTCGATCAGATTGCTCAGCCAAGCACAGAGCATTCAAAGTGAACTAATTGTAGTCTCCTACACATGGATCGACATTATGCAATTAATTAAGTCAAACTACAAAACTCAAATGCTTAGACATAAAAGAAAAAATTGGTCTTTCATTCAAAAAGTTCTATTACAATATGTCCTACATAGTTCTAACAAAAAAAGAGAGAAGAGGGGCGAGATATCTTTAATACCCTCAACCAAGTCTAGAAGAAGGGCATGGTTACCTCCTGGCCATTGCTAAAGAAGAGTCGTCAAGGGAGTCGCCAGCTGACGTCAAAGCATTTACTTCTTGTTCCAGTCCCTGGATAGTCCTGGACTGTCTGGAGCTGATGGTCTGGTAGCGTCCCAGCAACCTCTCCGTCTCAGCCAGTTCAACCTCCAAAGCAGCCTACCTCTTCCCTGGCTGATCTCTCTACGGCCAGCGTGTGTTCGAGCCGGTGGAATAGAGCCAGTTCTAATGAAGCCCCTTGGGCCTAACAGGCTTGAAAAGCCTGATAAATGTCATTGCTTGACATTTTCTTCAGACTTCCCTCATCAGCATCACCGCCAGGGCCAGGAAAAGACTCGTCTGCACTATCCACCTCATTGAGCGGAGTAAGAGGCTCTTTGTCAGGCCGACGAGATGGTCCAGGTCTCGGGGAAGATTCCCCAACAAACCCTACATCCACAGAGTCGGCCAAGTCCCTTCTCCTATCCCTCATCCCACCAGAAGAGGGAGCAACCTCGATCACGAGGGGCCTTCTGTCAGAATCCCCCTCCACATCAAGGGCCCCCCTTAATCTCTTTCGAGACTCCCCAGCAGAGCCTTCCCTCTCGACCCCGAGCCTCCTGTTACATACCTCCACTGATGGAGGAATAGGAGAGCTCGCCCTAACCGCGAAGCCAGTGGAAGACAAGTTCATGGACATGTCCTCCACTAAGTCCTCCACGTCCAAAGGTCTGGCATAAGAACGGATCTTCTCCAGGGCCTCCTTCTCTAGACCGCTAAGAGCAACAGGCCTTAGGGCCTCCATGTTTGCCTGCGGCCAGGTCGAGCAGGCAAAGATGTCATCAGCTCCATAAGCCCACACAAAATGCTCCCTCCAATCCTCCTCCAATTCAGAAAGATCCAAGGGAGAGCTTAAAATTATTATCAATATGATAAAAATAGTACGGGTCCCCTTTAGTCAATCCAACACTCAACAAATGACCTAGCACTTTCATGTTAGGTTGTACCCTAACTCGGTAGCAGACGACCACGAATGCCACTAAAGCTCCTATCGCATTCGGATAAAACTGCATGGGGGAAACCCCCAGAGCTGCATGTACTCTCCTGACAAATGGATGAAGAGGCAGCCGCAGACCCTACTCCAAATGTGCCAAGTACAATAGCACTCGTCCCTCGTTATGATTGTATACGGACTCCATCAGCTTGGGCTCCTCAAGTGTTAAGGTTCAAGGAATGTCGAATCTCTCGCACACCTATTTCAACTGATCTCTAAGGACCCTTGAACGCAGACACCAAAGTACGACAAGCTTTTCTTCACGGTGGCTAGAAGTGGGAGCTGGAGAAGCCATGGAAAAATTCCTTCTTTACAAAGTTCAGTGGTTTTAAAGATGAAAGATCTGTGAGAAAATCCTTTCAGCCCTTAGGATATTTATAAGCCTCTAAAGAAACATGCAGACGAACTCAATAGGCACAATCTTGAAGCGACCAAGAAAGATCCACTTTGAGAATCTGAAACGAATTGCTCAAAATTCCAATCGCCGCTCGTGCACAGTATTCCACACCAATAAATCAGTAATAAAGTGCCACTCGTTCTGCCCATGACGCTTCGTCTTCTCTAAAATAGCGGTTCAAGATATCAGTTCATCAGAGATGATAGTTGGATAGAAAGTCCTACACCACGTCTTCAACCACGATCAACTGGCTAAAAACCCTCAAACGTCTTGAGCGAGTTTATACTGATCGAAACATGTTATGAGAATGCATTAGGCATTAATATCAAATATAAATTATATGGGCAAGTCAAATACAGAGTGAAACAAGTAGAATATGATTATAACAGTTAATAGTAAAAGGTATATAGTATAAATTAATAATGTATAGTCAGAGGATATAAAATAAGAAGGAATAATGATAAAGCATAAGTATAAAAAGCACGCAAATCATGAAGGAATATATAATATAAGGTCTAAGAAAGTCTAGTTTGTAATATAAATAATAAGAATGATGTAAGTATAATATAAAGAGAGTAAACATATATTGAAAAAAGATTACACATGTATAAAGAAGTATATATAGTAAATAAAATAGTTTATACGTATCATACTATAAATAATACAACATCTAGGCATAGACAAAAATATAAGTATCAATTAAATATAGCATAATAGCAAAGAAGTCAACAACAAATATACAATCATATAAAAACATAACATCAATATGATATTATTTATATAATATCATAAGACAACACATCATGGTGTTAAAACATAATCAATAACACAGAATTGGCAAAATATAATAAACATATAACATACAAAATATGATATATGATATAATTACATGATTCAAAAGTTATCAATCATTAAAATATATGATAAAGCAAATCAACTAAAAATATAAATAATTAAAAGAAGAGCATCAAGAAGATAAAAGACAAAAGTTCTTAACAAAATATTATATGATAAAATAGACGTAAGAGTAAACAAGTGATTCAAAATAAACATATTATATAAAACATAGTAAAAATGACATAATTATATATTCGACAAAAATATAATAAATCAAGAATATTGGTAATATTCATAAGGTAAAATAAATATAAACAAGATACAACAATAATAATCATTTCTGTTTAAAACTAATTCAGATATAGCAATATATTGTATAGTGGTCAAAATCACATAAATACAAGGAAAAATTGCTTGTAGGCCCCAAATTTATATTTTCAATGTGCCCCAGCCCCTCCTATTTTTTAATGTTCTTTAGCCCCTCCTTTTTGAAAAAAATGTGTCCAAGCCCCTCCATCACTCCTCCATCATGATTCCAGCTCATTTCAGCAGTTGATTAGATATGCCAGCTCATGATTAGACATATTAGCTGACTTAAATCCTGAATTTACCCTCCTCTTTCTCATGTCAGTGGATGTTAACTCTTTTCTGTAACATGTTAACTCTTTTCTGTAACATGTTAACTCTTTTCTGTAACATGTTAACTCTTACAGATAACATGTTAATTCTTATAGCTAACATGTTAACTTTTACAGCTAACATGTTAACTCTTACAGCTAACATGTTAGCCGTAAGAGTTAACATGTTACAGAAAAGAGTTAACATGTTACAAAAAAGAGTTAACATTTTACAGAAAAGAGTTAACATGTTACATAAAAGAGTTAACATTAATATGCCCACACGAAGTTCCTCGGGACAGCGCCGACGACGGAGTGGGGAAGGGGGCAAAGGGGGACCGAAGGAGGAGGGAGGTGCAGCGGGGGAGGGAGACCAACAATTTTTTCAAAAAAGGGGGCTGCAGCACATGTTTGAAAGTTGGGGGGGTTAGGGCACATTGAAAATATGAATTTGGGGCCTTGAAGCAATTTTTCCTAAATACAATCAATATAAATATTCATAAATAAAGATGTATAATATATAAAATATGAACTATGGAAGATAAAATAAATTTATAAACAAATAAAAACTTAAAAGAGCATAAATTCGTATAATAGAAACACTGATATATTATAGATAAATATACAATAAATGATTGATGAACATGTGAATATAAACATCGATAATACATGAAATAAAACACAATTAAACACAGTTGATACTAAAAATGATGAATGACTATAAATCAATAAAAAATAAACATCATAAATATAATAATCTATGTGAATATACTATAATGAAAAGAGAATAGTAATTATAAAAGAATGAAAAGGTAAAACATAACACAAGTAACGAAAATAATGAATAGAGAATGAACAACAAACAATGACACAATAAAAGACATAAATAACTAAAAATACCATAAAATAAATACTAAAAAATAACACGCGTATATAACGTATATTGTCACAATGACAAAATAATACATATTAAAAACGAAGCAAACAAACAACAAATATGCAAATACACTATAAACAAACCATGAATAAATACTATACATACCCACAAATGCTATTTAGAATAATATTTTTTATTAGTTATAAAATAATAATAACTAATGATACGAGATAATATAACAAAAACTATATAATTAGTAACTCAATCCAAACCTAACAATATGAATAATTGTTTGAATATCAAAATAGAAATACTTTGCTCTTGGAATAACGAAACCAGTGTGAACATATTAAAATAATCTAACAAGACAAAAGTTATTGATAAAAACTATATACTGAAAATGTAAAGGATAAGAATATAGTGGATATGTAGAATATTAAAATCATGAATCTATTAAAGTATATCACGAAACACAAACACTATAAAATAATCTAGAACATAAGTAAATGATAGATAGTATGATAGAAAACACACACATACATAATATAGATATGCAAAAGTATAATTAAACACAATAAATTAATCTAAATATCAGATACGTTATGTGATGTATATGTGAAATCTAATGACATGATTTGAATAATTAAGAATGTATAAGTAATGATATATATTTTAATAAAAACATACAATATAACACTATGTGTGATACATAAAATAATGTAATAAACAATGCAGAAATCAATACAATTAAACAATATATAAGTCAAATCAAAGAAAATATAGTTGTAAAATAATAACATATATAATAATGACCAGTACGAGGATAGAGGAGTTATAGGAAGAGAGCGTGTAGCTGCGAAGCGACGAGACAAGAACAGTGGGAAGCCCCAGAGTCAAAAGGTGATAAGGTAGGGACAAAACGAAATTTATCAAGAAAATAGGATAAGGACTCAAGAATATTCTCACGGATAAAATATGATATGTGTCTAAATTATCCATTATATTCTCATTGGTAGGAACTCGGGACCGTGACCTGCATGGGCCACCATAAAAACCTGTCACGCTATGCTTCCTAAAATACCGGGGAATCAAAACGTGAATAAGCCTGCGACGTATTAGATTAAGGAGAATAAATAAGAATAAACATTCCCCCTCAACCTAATACGCTAAGTGTCAAGAAATAAATGCAAAGGCACAGGTCCCCGATCACAGATAGCAAGAATATAATAAACAACTCAGAACAGAATATCCATATCACAAGTGAATATCATCCAAGACATAATATTCAATATAATAAACAACTCAGAACAGAATATCCATATCACAAGTGAATATCATCCAAGACATAATATTCGGGTCAACATGCCCTTAACAGAATATCCATATCACAAGTGAATATCATCCAAGACATAATATTCGGGTCAACATGCCCTTATACAAACTGAATAACTGAATACTAGAGAAATATAAAAATACATCGTCCAATGGAAATAGAAAGGAAATACTACAAAAGCAACTAGGACTATCAACTAAGAAAAGATAGTTGAGCTGGACCTGTCACATCTCCAAGCTAGACCTGTCCGTCCTCTAAATCTGACGTACACCAGAGAAAACAGGTATACATCAGCGTGCATGGCACACAGCAAGACCCCACAAAAGAAAATAGAACGGTCGAAAACCCAATGCGAAAAATGATACAATGATAGAAAAGACAAAAGGGTCATATAACTGGAAATCCAACAAAATCAAAATACCATCCATCATTAAAACGTGATACTCATAAGGCTAACAGTATATAGTAACCGGGTTGAATACTAGCCACCCTAAAAACTCACTGGTCCACATCTCACATAGAGTCAACGTTCATATTCTCGAATAACTAACTGTTCATAAATCCCCTACGTGCACCCAATACACCGCTACACTGGATCGATCAGAGGGCTTCATGTAATCCGATTTTAACCTGGTTCAAACTCAAGCTAAACTTGGGTGAATGTCAAATTCACGGACCAAAGTGACTACACTGGCTTCACTTTGACCCAACAAACCAACCCCAAGCTACACTGGATCCTGGGGCGATCCTGGAAGATACATCAATAGCTATATCTGATCACCTGAACCAAGACTTTTCCATCCCAACTCTTCTCGATTTTCTAAGTCAACAATCATAACCTGAACTAGATCTCTGGTCCATCTCCTAAATTCAGTCAACACACACACACACACACACACACACACACACACACACACACACATGTTACTAAGTCTTGTTCATGATGCACAAGGCCACTAAATCATGAACTACTAAGGGTTCTCAAACATAAAAAAATAAAAATAAATAAAACAACCAATCATGTACAACAGTGTCATAGCATACCACGTAATTAAAAGAAGAATCATAGAATCGACGATTGTTTTGCACATAAAATGTTGCAATCAACAACCATCCATCACACGCTAATAAACTAAATTAATTCAAAATAAATAATTCTTTTGCAAAATAAATTCCTTTCAAATTATATCTCACCATAATTATTCTAAAAATAACCTCTTAAAATAATAAATTCATAAATTCAAAATAATCTTTTTACAAGATAAATTCTTATTAATTCAAAATAGTCTATTTTCCCAAAATAAAAATTCTTTTAAAAATATTTATCATTCTAAAATGATTTCCTTCAACAAAATAAATTCAAAAAAATTATAATTATTCTAAAATAACCTTGTTATTAAAATAAATTCTTTAATCTATTATAATTATTCTAAAATACTATTTATCATATAATTATGATTTATTTAATCATAAATTAACATAAGTAGATAATTCGTAATTTCATCAATAAGTCCATGTAGATAATTATTAACAGATCTAAAATACTATTAAACAATTAAAAATGTAAATTCACACGTATGACAAATATAAGAATTGAAACGAAACAAAAAGAGAATCGGGATCTTACCTACGTGGCCGAGGGGCCTGATGATGGGGCGACAGTGCCGCTGCGGAGACTGTACAACGGGTCTAAATGGGTGGAGCAGATCCAACAGATGGGACGGATCTGGAGTTGATTGGACGGTAGATCTGGACTATGATGTCGGCAGAGCTGTTGGAGGCACGACGACGGCTGTTGTAGGCGTATAAAACTGCTTATAGGTCCCTTAACACAGCTCAGTACGATGATTCAACAAACCAACGAACCATCGGGCGACATATCCAAACACGAGTGTCAGTCCACAACGCCGAAGCTAAGTGACACGCAACAAAGCGGATTAACGAGGCGACGAGGTTAACGAATCGCACGCAAGCAACGGAATGCATCCATTCTCGTGCGGAATCAAGCCAACGGTTCGGGGAGTCAACCAAGGGCGGACTCGGACGAATCACGATCGAATCAAGATCAGTTTCGGACTCGAACTCAGAAGTGGATTTACTGCCAAATCAGGAATCGAATTTACTACCAAATCAGGTCAACGAATCGAGTCCTGACAAATCAACCACAGAACTGGAAAAACGGATACAATGACGAAAAACAGCGAAAACCCAACACCTAGAGGGGCTCGGCCGAAACTGAGCCACCTATAGGTGGCTCGGCCAAGAGCCGGCCACCTATAGATGGCCGGCCCAGATCTGTGCGCGGGCACAGTTCAGATGGCCTATAAATAGAGGGCTTGGTTCATTTGTTGAAGGTGGAACTTTTGGAGGCGAAGCTCTGCCGGATTCAAGGCTCAGAACTTAGAAAGATTGAGGCTTTGGGACTTTAAGGACTTGCTCTTCCAGATCCGGTGCTCGGCGATCGTCAACGCCAAATAAGGCAAGAGTTCGAGAGGAACCGGATCTCAGATCTACGTAGTCATCCTCCGGATCAAAGCTTGGCCTTTGATCCCGAGATCTAAAGGCTACTATTTCCTTAGTGAAATAGTACCCTCGGCTATTATTTCCTTGGTGAAATAATACTCGTCATACTGCGTAGATCCGACCAGATCTAGATCGCGCGGTGGTCCACGGATAAACCCCAGCGCAGGCGAAGAACCCACAAAGTGAGTGACCGCAAAACAGGAGCTCGCGATTCGTTCGAAAGGAAAGTTGTAATCTTTTTATTTTTTTCTTTGATTTTGTTGTAACCGGATCTTATAAAAAGACCGGATCTTTTGTAAGCAAAAAGCAATTACTTGAGAAAACAATGACATCAATGAAAAATACAATTTTCCCCGCGAACAATCTGGCGACCACAGTGGGAGCCACCGATCTCGCTGCCGAGATCATCGCGTCGCAGCCGCGGATCTCAATCCCGGTCGAGGAGGAGGTCGAGTACGAATTCGATCAGGCCAAGTTCGAGGAGTATCTGTCATCCTCGTCCGGATCCACCTACCCCCGCAAATCCAAGAAGTTCTCCTCCAGGAGAAAAGTTCGTTGGTACGAAGAAGTTCAAAATGCCAACGAAGATCTCACCCCAACTGACGCCAAAGTTGCGTCGGGTGAAGTTCCGCCGACCTCCAACGAGGTCAAACCTGTTCTTGCCGACGCCTCTACTGTTGAGGGCGTTGTGACTAACGAATGGGTCCGTGTCAAACGGAACCGTTCGACACTTGAAGAGCGGATTCACAAACGCCGCGCGTTACTCGCACAAGCAAAAATTCTTGTGCAGGAGGCCAAGAAATTGGAGGAAGAAAGAGTGGCCAAAAAGCCATTACCAACCCGCCAAGTATGGAGGCCGAAGCAGCCTCCAACAAAAGTTCAACCACCGGCGAATCAACCAAAGTCGCCGATAATTCCAATAGCTTCTCCGGGAGATCATGCAGAATCATCCTGAAGGAAGAAGCCAGTTTTGGAGCGCCTCGGTCCACTTCCTGAAGGACGATGCAAAGATCCTGTTCAAGATCGTTTGGGCCCGATGAAGAAACCCAGAACGACTCAACACGCTGGGGGTCGCCGTCACCTCCAACATGACAAAGAAATCAGGGCAGCTGCGTGTGCCAATTTGCGCATTGAGGTCCAAGAGTCCGCTGAGAACTCACGCCCAAAAAGGCATGTTTCAAGGCGCGTAACTTTTGAAAACCCAAAGAAGGCAGTTCACCCTCAGAAGGAAACATTATCATCTGATGACGATAATGTTAAACCTGAGAAGGCGTGCCAACACACGATAGGTCAAACCGACGAATTGTACTATCGTGTTGGGGGTACGAGTAAAATCAGGAAGAGGAGTCCCCGAGAACAGGAAACTCAATGCCCCTGTTCCAAACTCATTCGGGCAGTATTGTCTGAGTGCAACTGCATCAAGGCGGTCCCTGAAAGAGTTTCGGTTTTCGAAAGACTTAGTACTGAAACGCCAAAACCAAGGCCTAGGCGTTTCCGACGAAGAAGAATGGTGGTTGAAGATGGAGAATTTCCGAGGGTCACCACCAATATGACCAGCAAGGGGACATCGGCACGGGATAATCTCGAGTCGATTCTGAAAGCATCCCGGCCTACAACCCGTCTGCAGTCCGGAACCATCAAGCAAGCAACCTATGGTAGGGTTCGGACAAGACTCCCTTCAGAAGATGAAGAATCTGATGCCGGCTCCACGGTTGCATCAGATAATACAGTATCCAGCGAGGGACAACCCCGCGAGGCACTTATGATAAGTGCAGAATAAGTGGCCAAGATGCTCGAAGAAGCCATGGCTAAACAACAAGAGAGCTTCAAGCTCGAAATGCAGATGGCCATGCAAAATATGAGAGAAATGCATGACCAATAAATCCAAGCACTGATAAACCAGCAAGGCGAACCAAATCGTCGTAACCAGGTTAATCAGGAAGATGAGGACACAGGTGCGAATGAAGCTCACAATGCCAATAATCCTCCCATCAATGCAGGGGGTGGTAGCGAGAATGCCAATGAAGACTCAGGCGAAAACTTGAAGATTAAAAACCTCGAGAGCAAAATCAATACGTTGATTTCCGCTCAAGAGATGAAGAAGACGAGCATTCCTTGTCCATACCCAAAAGAATAGGAATCAATCCCCTACCCGGCGAAGTTTAGTCTAATTAACTTCATGCCATTTGATGGGGAGGGTTCACCCACTCAGCATTTGATTTACTTCAAATCGCACCTGGGTGTCATTTCTGGTAATGAGCCTCTGATGGTACGATCCTTCGTTGGCACTCTTCGTGGAGCCGCCTTCAATTGGTATCGTCGCCTCAAGCCAGGAAGCGTGAACAGTTGGGACGACATGGAAACTAAGTTCCTCGCCAATTTCTTTGACGACGACACCGAAATATCCATCGGAACGTTGCTTGATGAAAAACAAAAAGACGGGGAGTTGGTCGACACCTTCGTCAAAAGGTTCCGGAACAAGGCGATGAATTGCCGGGACCCGATCACCCAAAAGACTTCGGGTCCGAGACTCCAAAAAGAGTACTCTTTCAAGGACGAAGACGTTCCAGCCATCTTCGAATCCCTCCTTGGAAGCAACAAGATCAAGCTACCACCTATCACAAATCAGGAGGAAGCTGATAATACTACGGATCCGAAGTACTGTGCATACCACAGGAGGGTCCTTCATCCCACCAAGGATTGCTTTACTCTCAAGAATAGCATTCAGACCTTGGTTGAAGCCGGCGTCATAACGCTAAGGTAAGCCAATTGAGAACGGTAAGACTCCGATGAGTATAAGAGTATAAACTGCTTCTCAATCCTCCAACAGGTGCATGAGGTTAAACTGCTCCCTTACACACTCCGATAAGTATAAGAGTATAAACTGCTTCTTAAGACTCCGAAGAGTATATGAGTATAAACTGTTTCTTAATCCTCCGACCGGTATAAGAGGTTAAACTGCTCCCTGATACTCCAATAGGTATATGAGTCTAAACTATTTCCTTTCTTTCATGGGAAATTCCTGGAGAGTGTCATGCGTGGTATTCTTAAGGATAACCCGATCATGCAACCGATACGATGATAAACCCAGTTTCGCAAGAAAAGCTGGGGGTGGATAATTCATGTAACGGGAAGTTACTGAAAGAATGTTACATGTAATTTTCTTAGGGATAACCCGATCATTACAAATAAAGTGATAAGCACTAAAACCACCGTTTACCTGGTCAAACCTTAGGACCACAACCAAAATCCCCTCTCGATTCCTTTAATGAACGAGAGGCACACAAATCGAGCGATCAAACCTTCTTACAGTTAGGATCGTTTTAAACCTCCCACTTGGTCAAACCTTCCTACAGTTAGGACCACAACCAAAATCCCCTCTCGATTCCTCCAATGAACGAGAGGTCCACCTTTAAATCAAGTGATCAAACCTTCCTATAGTTAGGGTCACCTCAAACTCCTGTTTGGTCAAACCTTCCTACAGTTAGGACCAAAACCCCAATTCACTCTCGATAAACGAGAAATTCATCTTTAGTTTGGTAATCAAACCTTCCAACAGTTAGGATTATCTAAATCTTTTCGATTCTCGGAGTGGAGATCCCACTCTTAGTTTCACCTTTCCGGGTTCTGGGGGTGGAGATCCCACCTCGAGTCTCCTTTCCAGCTGAAGATAGAATATAAAATTCTTCTTCTTCAGTGTCGGGAGATAGAATATAAAATTCTTCCTCTCCTATTTTGGGTTCGTCTTTGCCCCAAGAGAAGACACCAACCTTTTCCAATAATTTGTCAATCTAAGATTCATCCTAGGAAGTTTATCCCGAATCCTAAGCAGGGATAAGTCTGCGCCTAACACGCGCTGCCGGTTTAGTCTTTTTCCGTAGAAAAAGACACCAGAGTTCGATTCTGGGGTATTATGTCTTGAAACCTAAGCAAGGATAAGTCTGCGCTTAACCCGCGCTGCCGGTTAGTTCTTAACCGTTAAAAAGAACACCCGTTCACATATTCAACATTGTGGCAGGTTGTTATTAATAACACCAAAATCCATGCCCTACACGCATGGGGAATTTCATCCTGAATCCTAAGAAAGGATATGCCGACGCCTAACACGCGTCGCCGGTTTAGTCTTTCTCCGTAGAAAAGACACCAGAGTTTGATTCTGGGGTATTTTATCCCGAAGCCTAAGTAGGGATAAGTCAGCGTCTAATACACGTTGCTGGGTAGCCTATTCCCATAACAATGGCGAAGTCTACGTATTCGAAGTCGTAGCAACACGTCTAAGGGAGTTCATTCCGTTAGCACAACATCACATGCAGAACGAATTTAGACAATCCGCATGCTAGCCCGACTCAAACGGTGGTCGGTAAAGGCTAATCAAATCCGTTGAAGGCTGGGGGTTAGCCAAAAACCCTAAAGTCAATGCTTAACACGCGTCGCCGGGTAGTCTATTCCCGTGAGAAAGACGAAGGCAACGTCACATGCGGAACGGATTAAAACAATCTGCATGTAAACCCGATTCAAACGGTAGTCGGTAAAAGCACGTCAAATCCGTTGAAGGTTGAGGATTTGCCAAAAATCCTAAGTCAACGTCTCATACACGTTGCTGTTTAGTCTTTTCACAGGAGAAAGACGAAGTCTACGTATTCAAGATCGTAGCACTAAAAGGGTTAACTCTTTTAACTTAACGTCACATGCGGAACGGACTTGAACAAACCGCATGCTAGCCCGACTAAAACGGTAGTCGGTAAAGGCTCATCAAACCCGTTGATGGCTGAGGGTTTGCCAAAAATTCTATAAATACGAGTGTCACTAACGCATCAACTTCATTAGTTGGTCTCGTGACTTGAGCATCCAACGACATTCGAAACCCTAGGGTCAACACCGGTCAACGCGTAACCCTAGGTCAACGCCAGTCAATGCGTTACGATCAAAAAGTCAACGTATGACGTCCGAAACCCTAGGTCAACGCCGGTCAACGCGTAACCCTAGGTCAACGCCGATCAATATGTTGCAATGAAAGAATCAATACTCCAAAAAGTATACGAGTATAAACTGCTTCTTAATATTCCAATAAGGTATACGAGTATAAACTATTCCCTATTGTTGGTTGAGAAGTTTCTGGAGAATATTTTTCTAAAAATATTCTTAAGGATAACTCAACAACACTACGCCGGATAACGCGTCACGAATAAAGACTCAACGTCAACGATCGGTGGTCAGTTCTATGTTGAACCAACAAACACGAGCTAAAGATCAGAAAATCAGGAATCGACTTCAAGTTTAAAATTCCGACAACGGTCAGACAATAAATGCATCACCGGAAACCTTACAGACATTCGACAAAGCACCGAATAGTCTGAAGGATTGAAGGAATCAAGAACAGAAGCCATTTCGAAGTCCCGTCATACCGATTGAAGGTTGGGGCAATCATATCCAAAGCATTCCAGACTCTTCTATAAAAGAACGAGGCTGAAATACTTTGGAGGGGGTATCTGTACACTTGAGGTTATAAAAGAACGAGGCTGAAATACTTTGGCGTCGGTAGTAAAGCCTAGGGAGAGGTTATAAATCTGAACACTTGAGAAAGACGACACGAGCTAGGCCAACACTCAGAGGTGTAGAGTGATTGTAAGAATGTGAGATTGTGAAAGTTTTCGGTAAGCTAGAAAACCGATTGTGAGGTGTAAATGTTTTGGGTGAACGTTAAAAACCCGTTGTGATAGTGGATTCTCTCTAGGAGTGGGGAGCGGAGACGTAGGTCAGAAGGACCAAACTCCGTGATCATCTTTGGTTTGTGTTGATTATTTGCATACTATCATATTTGCATTTTAGTTTATATTTATATCGCCCTTTGTTTATATTGCTTATTATTGCTCATAATTTGTTGATATGTAGAACCCCGTAATTTTTATATGAATATATGTGAATTATTAGTAAATAATTATTTCTTTCATGATAAATAGCTTGAGGTCATTGATGTACATGATAACAAGTTATTTGAGATGATATGAGAATATGGGTGTAGAGTTTTATGCGTTGGTTTTGCAAATAAGCAAAACATGCATAAAAACTAAAATTTTCCAGATCGGTCGACACATCAGTCGACTGACTGTATCAGTCGACACATCAGTCGACTGATACACTGATTTCTAGTTTTTACAGGTTTCGGGTTTGTTTTGATTTGGTTCGGGTTTGGGTCGGGTTTAGCTGTTCATATATATTATCTTTCACCCAAAATCACCCCCTCTCATCTTCAGATCAGAGAAAACCCTAGCCCCTCTCCCCTATCTAAAACCCTAGTTTTGCTCTTGGGGATTTGGGAAGAACTTGGAGGATTTTCATCGAAATCTTCTTGTTGCAGCGAAGGGGAACCTCTCTCTCTCAGATCCAGGAGTTTCTCATCACCCCAGAGGCGAGTAACATCTCGCCCAACTTTGTCCTATTTTCCTAAACATTTTCAAAGGGTTTTTATGAGATTTGATGAGCCAAAAAATATAATTTTTGTACAAAGAATTGATTTTTATAGCATATAGTGGGAAGATATGTGATTTCAGAATATTAAAAACCCACCAACGTTTTGTGAATCGAAGATCTAGATCTGAAATGTTTTTATAAGAGATAACATTGAGTTTTGTTTTAAAAATATTTTAAAACATAAATACACATGTTTAGGGTTTTGTTTATGTATTCACACATGGGATTTTTGTTTCAGTTTAGTTCGTACATGTTAATATCAGTATTTTCATGCTTGGGATTGATGGGGATGAGTTTAGATCGAATTTTGTGTAAATAACAATATGTGCAGAGTTTCTGCAGTCTATCGGTCGACTGATCAGTCGACCGACGGGCAAATTTTCAGTCATCAGTCGACTGATCAGTCGACTGACGGGCTGATTGTGTTTTCTCAGTTTCTCAGTCGACTGATCAGTCGACTGGTGAACTGAGCCTGTGCTGCCTGAGCCTTATCGGTCGACATATGAGTCGACTGACGTCATCAGTCGACACATCAGTCGACTGATGAGGTGTTTTACAGATTTTTGATCTGTTTGAGTTGCTTTTCGGGGTCGCCTCGATAACCTGACCCTAGTTCACCATGTTAATGATTTATCTGTACATGTGGGTTGACTTTTGACACAAGTCTAGATATGTACACTGAGACGCGTGTGAGTATAGAATATGTATATCAGTCCGCATATACTTTTCATAGTTACACAGTCCTCGTGTTGGACTATAATCCACAGAAGTCCTCGTGTTGGACTATAATCCATTTTTGTCCTCGTGTTGGACACTTGCCACTTATTCCATGTGTTTGGAAAACCACAGTATCTAGTTCCTGTATCGGACATATTTCTTAACCCTGTATATGACTTTCTCACAGGAGTTTTATAACATGACACTTATGTAGATTATGACATGATAACATGATACTCATGTAGGCTATGACATAGCACTGTATTTATGCTCTGGGGTTTGTTGTATTTCTTTTATTATTGTTCCTGTACTAGAACTTCGGGTTTGGTGTTTAGGAATTTACAATTTGAGATACAAGGTATATACATGAGGGTTTCCTTGTTTGGATTATTTCGCTCGACGTACCTATGCTCGTGTTGTAAATTCCTAAATACTAAAAATCCTCTTTAGTAAGATCAATGATTTTAGATCTATTATGTATTATCTATACTTTCTTACACAACGAGCCCTATTCCCTTGGGGTTGGTTGTGATGTTGCTCGCTAGCGCTTTAACACTCGTTGTCCCTCCCCCTTTCAGGTAACGAGCCAGGAGCCCAGAGAGTCGCAGGTTGATGGAGACACACTTTAGTGTTCAGCTGTCTATTTTAGCTATGTTTTATTTTGGAGCTCCACTGTAGATTTGTTTGACATTTGAGGACTATTCTCTAGATGTTATAAAGGCTGTATGCCTTATTTCCTTTACTCAGATATTTGTACTTGAGACTTGTTGAGTATTCCAGTTATCTATTCATACATTGGCTATGTATTTCTGTATGTTGGATGATGAGATATTTATGTGATCACTATCACTTCATCAGTTATTTCTTGCACTATCTTTTACTTGCTTTTGTACCTACACCTATTGTTGACTCTGCTAGATAGATGTTAATTGTGATGGTGAAACATGTTATTGCACGGTGAGGTGCAAGGCAGGGTTGACATTCTTAGTTTCACCTTGGACTGCAGCCTTGTGTGAACCCAGGGGCATCACAGTTGGTATCAGAGCTCTAGTTCCAGTATCCTTAGGATCATCCTGTGTCGAGTCGTGGAGCTAAGATAGAGTTTCTTAGGATTCATGTATAGAGTCCGTAAGAATTTCCTAGTATGAGTGAGGACGATATATGTGTATAGAGTCCGTAAGAATTTCCTAGTATGAGTGAGGACGATATATGCGTATATCTCAAAATTTGAGATTTTTTTTATAACGACTATTTTTGTATAAGTTTAAAGTATTTGTGCAAATACTATATGTTGTGAAAATTGTATTATGATACGCTATTTATAGAGGTCTATTTTGACTCATAAACTCTTATTTTCTTATGATCAGAGAGAGATGGAAGGACGTGGGGCCTCGTACTCGGAGAGCTGGGCAGGCAGAGTCACAGCAGACTCCCTCTGAGCAGCAACCAGCTCAATCCGAGCCTCAGCAGGTACCACCCGAGCCGCAGCAGGCTCCTCAGTATTTGGTGGATATCATGGCTCCTCTTATTGCCCGGATGACAGCCATTGAGGAGTTGGTGACGACTCATATAGCACCACGGATACCACCACTACTGGTAGTTCAGCAGCAGAGGATACTCGCCGTTCCTGTTAGAGAGAGATCCCCAGAGATCACGCCTACAGCTGTCCCTCAAGCAGTCCCAGATAGAGCCACAGAGCAGGAGGCTTGGCTCCGTATGGTAGAGAGATACCAGAAGATGAGGGCACCAGAGTTTCAGGGATCACCAGACCCTCTTGCAGCCCATAAGTGGAAGGAGGATGTGGGCAATATTCTTGACATACTCAGTGTAGATTCAGTCCAGAAGCAGAGGTTGGCATCCTATAGTCTGAAGGGAGATGCCGGGAGATGATACCGACTGCAGTTTACTCCAGAGCAGAGGATGACCCTCACATGGAAGGACTTCATATACTTCTTTGATGGGCAGTACATTTCTTCTGCAGCACGGACTGGGAAGAAGCTTGAGTTGTCCCGATTGACTCAGGGGGACATGACAGTGGTAGATTTTGAGGGCAGGTTCATGGAGTTGCTACATTTCATGGGTATGTGGCAGACAGGAGAGCGTCAGGCTCAGATGTTCTTGGCAGGACTTCGCCCTAATCTCCGCCGATACCTAGTTGAGGTAGCTGAGGCCGCCACTTCACAGGAGATTGAGACTAGCATGTTCCAGAAGGATAAGGAAGGGAAGGCTAAGGCAGTGCAGAGCGGTGACAAAGGCAAGAACAAGAGATCTTTTTCTAGACATCAGCAGCAGCATCAGGGCTCTTATAAGAAGGGACCCCAGCAGGATCAGAGAGCGCATCAGCAGCGCAAGTTTCAGGGATCTTGTTTTAACTGTCACACGGTCGAGCATAAAGCATCGGAGTGTCGTAGCACACCAGCAGGAGCCCAGCAGGGCAAGGGTCCGAACCAGCAGCAGCGCCAGCAGGGCAGAGGTCAGGGCTAGCAGAACAGACTCGAGGCACTACCAGCAGCTCAGAGGACTGAGGGGCAGATTCGAGCATTTCAGGAGGTTCCTCAGGGACAGATTGTCCCATATTCTCCATCTCCAGTAGCAGAGCAGTCTTCAGTAACAGGCAGGGTTTATGCAGTAGTTCCCCATTATCATGGAGCTAGCGGAGCCGTAGTGGAGGGTACGTTCTTTGTGAATTCCTTTCCAGCTCGTATTCTTTTTTCATCTCGCATGCATTTATGACTAGACTCCAGCTCGTAGCTCAGCCTCTAGACACCCCTTTATCTGTTTCCACCCCTTTAGGTGAGGTATTGCTTCTGGAGAGCGTTTGTAGGAGGTGTACCGTCAGTTTAGACGAGTCGGAGTTCATAGTTGATTTGATAGTGTTGCATATGTTTGAGTTCGATATCATCCTTGGTATGGATTGGTTGTCTTCCTATCATATTAGTATTGACTGCTTTGCGAAGACAGTCAAGCTGTGAGCGTCCGATGGGTCCGAGATGACTGTAGCCACCTCTCAGGGCAACCGATTTACGGAGTTATTTCTGACGTACATCGAGGAGGTGATGCGACGGGATCAGGGTGCTGAGTTATTGGAGACTAGAGTTATCTCAGAGTATCAGGATGTCTTTCAGGACATACCTGGATTACCTCCGGTGAGAGAGGTAGAGTTCTGTATTGAGTTGCAGCCAGGCACAGCCCCGATATCCCGCGCACCCTATCGTATGGCACCAGCTGAGATGAGGGAGCTTCAGACCCAGTTGGACGAGTTGTTAGCTCAGGGCTTTATTCGCCGGAGTCATTCTCCGTGGGGCGCACCGGTTCTCTTCGTGAAGAAGAAGGACGGTAGTATGAGATTATGCATAGATTATAGAGAGTTGAACAAGGTCACTATCCGTAATAGGTACCAACTACCTAGGATTGATGACTTGTTTTACTAGTTGCAGGGAGCGCAGTATTTCTCGAAGATTGATCTTCGTTCTGGCTATCATCAGTTGCGGGTTCGGGAGATGGATATTCACAAGACCGCCTTTTTTACTAGATATGGATCTTTTGAGTTCTTGGTCATGCCATTTGGGTTGACCAATGCACCCGCGATATTCATGGACTTGATGAACCGAGTTTTCCATCCCTTCTTAGATCAATTTGTGATCGTTTTCATTAATGATATTCTCATTTACTCGAGATCGGAGGCAGATCACGAGGAGCATTTACGGATAGTGTTGAGGACTCTGCAGGAGCATCGGCTGTATGCCAAGTTCAGCAAGTGCGAATTTTAGCTTTTAGAAGTCAGATTTCTTAGCCACATCATCAGTAGAGAGGGCATAGCAGTGAACCCGACAAAAGTCACGGTAGTTCTTGATTGGGAGCCACCGAAGACGGTGATAGAGATTCATAGCTTTTTGGGTTTAGCTGGATATTATAGGAAGTTCATTAAGGACTTCTCGAAGATTTCGGCGCCGATTACACACCTTACGAAGAAGGGTGTACAGTTCATATGGAGCATGGAGTGCCAGAAGGCCTTTGATATATTGAAGGCTAAGTTGACTACAGCGCCTGTTTTGACTATTCCGAGCAGCGACAGGACATTCGTCGTATATACAGATGCATCGTTGGCAGGCTTAGGAGGCGTATTGATGCAGACTCAGAGGGTAGTAGCTTATATCTCAAGGCAGTTGAGGGTGCATGAGCAGAACTATCCTACTCATGACTTAGAGTTAGCAGGAGTAGTATTTGCACTGAAGTCATGGAGGCACTACTTATATGGAGTGCAGTTTGAGTTATTCACAGACCATCAGAGTCTGAAGTACCTCTTTTCTTAGAAGGAACTCAATCAGAGACAAAGGAGGTGGGTTGAGTTTATCAAGGACTACGAGTTTGCGATTCGGTATCATCCGGGGAAGGTGAACGTCATAGCAGATGCCTTAAGCAGGAAGCGTCGACATCGGATTTCAGCTTTGAGGTGTTCATTGCATCGGGATCTTATCACTCTTAGCCAGTTTGATTTTAGACCCGAGATTGGAGGAACCAGTGCATTTTTGGGAGCTGTGTCAGTATAGCCATCTTGGAGTGACAGAGTTGTCAGAGCTCAGTTAGGAGACTCTTGGATTCAAATCCGAAAGGAGGAGATTTCCAAGGAGCCTAAGACTGATTGGATTATTGGAGCAGATGGAGGTCTCCGGATGAAGGGCAGGCTAGTCATGCCAGCTAGTACTGAGCTGAAGAGAGAGTTACTTGATGAAGCTCATCGTACTCGGTACACAGTACATCCAGGGACTACTAAGATGTACAAGGACCTGAAGAGACACTTTTGGTGGAGTGGTATGTGAAGAGAGATTTCGGAGTATGTGGCTAAGTGTTTTACCTGTCAGTAAAGATGCAGGTACAAAACCTTTCTTGGAATTTTCCATGCTAAACCGTTTTAGTACTTTGCCAATGTATCTAGATTGCGATAATCCTAACATCCTTTTAGATCTATCTCTATAGATCTGAATACCCAGTATACAGGATGCTTCACCTAAATCTTTCATGGAAAATCTTTTTGATAGCCAAATTTTAACCGCTTGTAATGACGGTATGTCATTACCGATTAAGAGTATATCGTCTACATATAAAATAAGAAACGATATAATACTCCCAATTATCCTTTTATACACACATGGTTCATCTGGATTTTTGATGAAACCAAACTCTTTGATAGCATCATCAAAACAGATGTTCCATCTCCGTGATGCTTGCTTCAGTCCATAAATAGATTTAAGCAATCTACATGCTTTTCCACTGCTCCCACTAACTACAAAACCCTCTGGTTGCGTCATATATATGCACTCTTCTAAATCACCATTTAGAAATGCAGTTTTAACGTCCATTTGCCAGATCTCATAGTCATAGTGAGCAGCTATAGCAAGTAGGATCCGAATAGACTTGAGCATAGCCACTGGAGAAAAAGTTTCATCGTAGTCCAAACCAGGTCTTTGACGAAAACCTTTAGCTACCAGTCTAGCTTTAAAAGTCTCTACTTTTCCATCTACACCCAACTTTTTCTTAAACAACCATTTGCAACCTATGGGTATCACCCCTTTAGGAGCATTGTCTAATATCCATACTTTGTTGGTGTACATAGAGTCTATTTCAGATTTCATTGCATCATGCCAAGCAACAGAGTCCCTACTCTCAGAGGCTTGCTGATAACTTAAAGGTTCGTCATCATCTATGACGTGATCTAACATGCCACCTTCAACTAAAAAATTATATTGTGTCTTAGGTGCATGAGATCGCCTTGGATATCTGTGGAGTGGTTAAGGTTCTTCTGGTATAACTGAATTTGCTGGTTCCACTAATTTATCAGTAATATTTTATATCTCTGAAATTTCTTCCAGTTTTACCATGCTCCCACTAATATCTTTTTCAAAAAATTCCTTCTCTAAGAAGATGGCATGCCGAGAAACAATTATCTTTTGTTCATCGATGTGGTAGAATTGAAATCCAATGGAATTCCTTGGATATCCTACAAATTTGCATAATACTGAGCGTGCCTCTAACTTTTTGGGACCTTGCTTCTTTACATAAGCATGACATCCCCAAATCTTAATATAATTAAGATGTGGTTTCTTCCCACTCCATATCTCATATGGAGGTTTAGGCACTGCTTTAGTTGGAACCCTATTCAGTAAGTGTGTTGCTGTTTCTAATGCATACCCCCAGAATGAAAAAGGTAACTCAGTGTTACTCATCATGGAACATACCATATCTAATAGGGTACGATTCCTTCTTTCTGACACGCCGTTAAGCTGTGGTGTAAAGGGTGGAGTAACCTGAGAGAGAATCCCATTCTCTTTTAAAATACCTAAGAATTCCGAGCTCAAGTATTCACCTCCTCGATCCGATCGAAGAATTTTAACTTTCTTGCCCGTTTGGTTCTCTACTTCATTTTTGTACTCGATAAATTTCTCAAGTGCTTCAGATTTGTGTTTCATCAAAAACACATGTCCAAACCTTGAAAAATCATCAGTAAAAGTAATAAAGTAGGAGTAGCCACCTCTGGCCATTGTAGACATAGGATCACATACATCACTATGTATCAGTCCTAAGAGTTCTGTAACTCTTACTCCAGTTCCTGTAAATGGAGTCTTAGTCATTTTACCTTTAAGACAAGACTTGCAAGTCTCATAAGACTCAAAGTCAAATGGATCTAAATATCCATACTTATGAAGCTCGCCAAGTGAGTTCTGTAACTCTTACTCCAGTTCCTGTAAATGGAGTCTTGGTCATTTTACCTTTAAGACAAGACTTGCAAGTCTCATAAGACTCAAAGTCAAATGGATCTAAATATCCATGCTTATGAAGCTCGCCAAGTCTTTCTTTATTAATGTGACCAAGTCTGCAATGCCATAAGAAAGCGTCATTCATAACTGAGTGCTTTCTTTTATTAGTGTGATAAGTGTTCAGAATTGTATTTTGATTAAGAATATAGATGCCATTGCACAATGTTCCATAAGCAATCAACTTTTGATTAAATATGATATTCATAACATTGTTCTCCAACTTAAATACATATCCATCTTTATCTAATAAAGATATGGATATTATATTACACATCATAGTTGGTACAAAATAGCAGCTATTTAAAATCAAAACGTTTCCATTTGGTAAAGCTAGATGAAAATCCCCTACTGCAAGTGCTGCAACTATTGCACCATTACCAACTTGCATAGTCATCTCTCCAGCTCCAAGTTTTCTATAACTTTTAAGTCCCTGTAACAAATTACAGATGTGAGATCCTGATCCGGTATCTAATACCCAGGATGTATGATTTATAGAAAAACAATTCTGAGTAACAAACACACCTGTAGATGAAGCAACAACTTGCTTATTCTTGGTGAGTGAGGCTAGGTATTCTGGGCAGTTCCTTTTCCAATGTCCTGACTTATGACAATGGAAGCATTCTGCTGTCATCATTTTTGCCTTTCCTTTATCCTTCTTGACAGCCTTCTTAACACCTTTCCTTGGTTTAGTAGTTTTCTTCATTCCTTTTTTCTTAGCAACCAATTTGCCAGAAGAGGAAGAAGATTGCCCTATAGCCAAGACTGGTGTTTGTCCCTTTTTCAAAGAACTTTCTTCCTGTCTTAACAAATTAAGCAAGGCAGGAAGAGTGGGCTCCAGATCCATCATCAAAAACTGTGATATGAATCGGGAGTATGCTGGTGTCAAGGACTGCAGAATGATATCTGTATATCTATCTGCATCTAGGCCTACGTTCAAAAGTTCAAGCTCATTGACATAGGCGATCATTTTGAGGACATGATCCCCAACAGAAGATCCCACAGTCATTTTCGTCTGGAACAGATTCCTAGACGCCGCGTACTTCATTTGTCGCGGTTGCTCGCCATACAGTTCTTCTGTATTACGAAATATGGATCTGATATCCATATTCTCATGTTGTCTCTGATGGACCAAATCCATAGAGGCAATGGTGAGGCATTGAGCAAGTGAACAATCTTTATCCCATGTATTGCGGATTTCAGTTTCCGCTATAGTGGGTTCTAGGCCTAGAACAGGTTCGGGCGCAGTGAGGACATATGCTACTTTGTCATAAGTTAGGGCAATTTTAACATTCCTCAACCAGTCTTTGTAATTAGGACCGGTTAACTTGTTCTGTTCCAATATGAGTTTTAAACCAGACATAATGGCCTGAAAGAGAGAGAAAAGGTATTTTAGCAGATGTTCAATACATAAAATAGATTTGGTTTATTTTTATCTAAGTTATGCCTCCCACTATTTTTCGAGTCCCTCAAAACCTTATAAGAGGTGATCGGAAAACAACTCATTGTTTTCAAGTGGGATCAAGATCCAATTATCATTGAATGCATCAACCTTGGCGTATGTCAACAAATTAACACATTCAATAATTGGTATACAACTTTTGTCTTTTATACTCTTGTAATTCTTGATATGATTTTACCCCTAGTCTTTTATGACCTTGACGTATGCCAACAAATCATAAAATGCTAGTCAAGTTTGTACCCATCATTTCTTGACTGGCTTAAATTTAACTTATGCAAACTCTTGACGTATGCCAACAAAGTTGCATAACCAACTTAAGCTATCCTTATATCTTATATACAGATGAATACTATTTAGCCATAGAATAGTTATGCCTTGACGTATGCCAACAAACATAGTGTTTATAAGCTTAATAGTATTTAACTAAAATGATGGAGGGCTACGGACGATTTCTCAAATCTTTTACCGTAATTGAACTTGATATAGTTTAAAGATGCTCTATATTTATACTTGCAATAATTAAACTAGCTAGGAAAGCGCAAGATTGGTGGGAGGGTTCCGAGCTATTCACCGAGAATATTTATCGGACCTTAATTAAGTAACCACTTCTCTTTAAGACTATAGCGCGAAAGATTGGGCATCACCCCTAATCTTAAGTTGCGCATCACCCCCATGAGCTATATCTCATAATTACTTTCCTTGACACTAGTTAAAAGCTCATTCTAAATACATCTCTTTTAACTGCTTTAGGTTATATTTATCTTTCACACTAACACTATGTTAATGTCGATCTCACCACTCTATGGTCAATAAACTCTTATTGTGTTAATGTCGATCTCACCACTCTATGGTCAATAAACTCTTATTGCCATGTCTCACAAAGTTTAAAAAAAGAGTTTTTATAATAAATCTCACAAAGTTTAAAAAAAGAGTTTTTATAATAAAAACTATTCTCTAGTGAGATAGAGATATAAACTTTACAAAAAATAGCACACAATTGTATTGACATCTACAATTTGGGGCACAACCAATCATATCAACATATGTAATGTAAAACTTATATAGAATGGTAGTGGACAACTAAAGAAAATAAAATGCAACTACACTAATTACATTTTAGCAAGCCATATGCAACTCCTTGCGGTGCTTGTTCCCTTGCAAACTCTGTATTATTACAATCATATAAACATAGGACGTGCAAGCCCCATTTATAATGGAAAAACCATCTCGTAGGAAGGGTAATAATATTGCATTAAATATAAAGCAAAAGCTATAAATAAAATAACTAAACTAAGCAACCATACCCCCCCACACCCGAACAAGGGCCTATACCCGTAGGCGTAGCCCATGATCGGTGAGCAAGTGCCTAAACCCGTAGGCGTAGCCCATGCTCGGGGAGGGAAGAGGTCGTAAATAATTATTACATTTCTAACTTTATTACATCAATACAAAACATACAAGAGAATAGTTGTCCACTACCATCCATAAACATAACATCCATGCAAGATGATAAATCATATAACTTAATCAACATTAAGAAATATGAATCTATCTAGTTATGCAACATATTGGAAACTAGATAGCATAAGGATTATCCAAACACAAAAAAAAACTAACAAGCTTCTAACATACAACTACACTAGTTGTAATTAATTATTTTATAAAATAACCTGAATTAATTAACTAGTTTCATGTAAACTAGAAATTAGAAGCAAGAACAAGGTTCTCCATGAGTTAGATGTACATGTTAAGATTCAATTAGATAGAACCATAGCTCTGATACCATGAAGGAAAACGTGCTATATCTACATGCATAATACACAGCGGAAGACATGTATGTACAAAAATACTAAGCATTATGGATCGTCTAATTAAATCTAACATGATCCTTATTATTAAGTGAGCATACAAGAGTTAGAAAGTCATACTTTCGTAGCGTGATTCGATGGAAGATCGAATAACCCCTAGCTCTTGCTCCTTGTAGTAGAAAATCTCTTTGTAGTGGATCTCCAAGTCTTCAAGTGAGCTTGATAAAATGTGAGTCTTCTTAAGACACAAGATAAGATATCCATCCCGGGGTTCTTAAAATCCTACTACTTCCTCTTGCTCAAAGATTGCTAAAGTTTAGTAAGAGGAGAGCTCTCTTTTATTCTCTTATGGAAAAAAAACACTTAGCCAATTTTTTATTAACATTTCCATAAGAAAAAGAGCTCATATTTATAGAGTGAAATGTGTTCATGATATGAATGACTCATCCTATGAGTCATGCAATGAATCATCAAAAATTAATGATTAATCAAGTGAGTCATGCAATGAATCATCTTATGAATCATTACATTTCAAAACCATGTGCTAATAAACCATGTGCTCAAACCATACCACTAAGTGACTCATCTCATGACTCATTATACATGGTATGTGTATTTCATAAATGAGAATACCAAATTATTATCACTAATACAGTATTTCATAAATATGGTATATAGTATTATTCTAATCTTTAACTAATTAGTCACTATATGACCAAATAAATCAACTGTTGACCAAAAGTCAACTGTTGACCAAAAAGTCAACTAGTTGACTAAAAGTTAACTTTATGGGAAAAATACTGGAATTCATTTCCTAAGCACATAGCATTCCGATTTTACCGATATACATAACCGTTTATGTGTATCCGGAAGAAATCATATATGCGTATCAGTCATACGCATCACTCCATAAATTGTGTTTCATAGGATTCAAGTACGAGCTTGGTGTGACTCTAGGGCCCTACTTAAAAAACTCGGTAGTGGATCATATCCATAAGTACAACAGAGGTGCTAGCTACACATGAAGACCACCCGGGTATAAGTTGTGATAAAGGTTTGCAAGATGTTTATCCAATTTTATCAGGACCACTCAATGGTAATACCGTACAGTCTGGTCTCTTCGTCAAACCATGTCAAACTATTGAGCCTAGGGTATGGCAAACCGTCAAACCCTAATAGCTTGATTAGTGTTTATTGATATTAAACTCATAACCTATAAGATCAAACTGACACTCAGTTTATCTTATTCACCTTGGCCAAGGATTTCCATACTATAGTTATATCAAACAATCTTATGACATCAACCCCTATACTGGGAGAGACGAATCCCTTCTTGGCATCTCAATATCTACTTATGTCTCGGGATGTACCCAACAAGAACCATTATGCACAATTCAATAAGAACTGTGATTAGGTAAAAGTCTAAATACATCTTTACTGACATATAAGATATTGCACTCATGCCTCAGGTCAAGAGACTACTATGTACTATATCACTTGAGAACTTCTATTTGACCGTTAAGTATATTACCAACTAGATGTTCTCGGCGAGTCGTTCAGTCAACTCATTCACTAATGAGTCACCTGTATACTGTATCTTGATGTCTCACATCAATGATATAAGAGATTGATCATCTCCTTCAAAAGGAGAAATAAAGCATACACTAGTCTAAACCAAAGTGATGATGTCCTATCTCAACAGTTCATCAACTAGGAACATTTTAGAATATACGTTACCGACTAATCAGATCTCTTCATTACAATCACTATCCGAAATGTCTGATAGTCTAGTATTTATTCTAAGGATATTATCTGTATATTTAGAACATCAGATAAATCTGACCAAAATAGCATACTATCATTTTGAATAAGGATGTTATATACATATAGGTCCTGTTACAATATACGATAATTGCCTGCAGGGCACCTATATCTAACAAGATCCCCATGGACATATCCTTCCTCAGGCTTATTCATTGATCGAGCAATGCTCCAATAACGTGGCCTAGTATAATGCGCTCATAATTGGCCTGCAACTTGCACAAGATATGTGTATCAGATATCTTGAAGCCTACGACGATATTAAATTGATCATCAATCAGAGCAAAGGAGAATGAGGTCCTCCACAACGACTTTATACTCTACCATGAAGTAGCAATGAAGCTTGCTTAATTATTTGAAGGCTTCTACATAGGGGTGCATTCGGTCCGGATACGGCTCGGATATGATGCTTACCATATCCATATCTGCTTACCCATCTCGGATACAGATACAGATACAAATATATCTCGGTAAGGAAAATTCATATCCATATTTGCTAAAATCGGATACAATTATGGATATACATGCTAATATATAAGCGGATATGTAACGAATATGAAAAAACTAGATAGTAATGAAAAAACATAGTTCATGTGATACAAAAGAGTTCGTTAATATGTTCATTATAATTAAAAAGTTAAGATTAGACATCTTGATCATCAAAATTAACCACAAATCCATAATCTAAGAATCGAAACTATCGTAAGAGTATGAGTAATATGTATTGGGATATTTCAGATACGGGTACATATATTTCATAACAAAACCATATCTGTAATCATATTCAATCGGTTATAGATTTGAGTAACCATATCTGTATCCTAACGAATACTGTTACAGCCTTAGATACAGATATGCTTTAGTATCCCTATTTCTATATCAGTTATGTAGCTTGCCTCGAAAACACTCATGCAGATATCTTAACATCTCTTGCAGCCACTTTTGTCTTGATTCCTAAGTCCACTAAGTGTATCACAATCTCCAACCATCCATTATGCTCCCGAGGATAAATTATGGAAGCTAATGAAGCGCATGTCATGCCCACTCACTTCGAGCCTAATGATTGACATTTTTTGATTATTGATTACATCTTGCATGGAACACTATCAGATAATTTAAAGCAAGCTATCTCTCTCTAAAGAGGGGCTTTACTCTTCTTCTATGATTCTGCTATGCAGAGTTTGTATCGTCGATCATTCGATAGCGTGTTGCTTCAATGCTTATCATTGACTGAGGCTCAAGAAGCGCTTGAGAAGCACTCAAGAAAGCCTACGATGGTACATGGGGAGCTCATCAACCAGGTCTTAAACTTCAGGATCTACTTTTTATCTAGGATATTATTAGCCAACAATGATAGCCGATGAGGTAGTTTATGCCAAACGGTGTCATACGTGTCAAGTCCATGCTGATTTGTACATCAATCTCCAAAAGAATTCCATCTAATTGTTGCTTCATGGCCATTTGAAACATGGGGCATGGACGTTATCGAGTCGATTTGTCCACCATATGCTAAAGACCTTTAATTTATTTTGGCCATCATTGATTACTTCTTTAAATGGATCGAAACAATTCCACTCAGAGAAATTAAGACATCTCATGTGGTTAAGTTCTTGAAACACTACGTGATTTATCGATTCGGTGTCTTCCGAAGGATTGTCCACGACAATGGTCCGCAGTTTGCCAGTTGATCTTTCTTCGGATTTTGCCAATTATTTCGACCCACATCTCTTTCAATTCGACTATGATGTCGCGGAGGAGCCAAAGCTGGTTGATTCAATGCTTTTGTATATTGTTTTAGGTTTGGGTATGGTCAGAATAAGTGATCGTAGAAGATAAATTAGTATTAATTTTGGGTTTGGGTTTGGCTTTATATTGAATTTGGATTTTTGAACTAGGTACGTATAAGGGCAACTGGAAGAACACGTCAAATTGTAAATTTTCAATAAAATATTCCTCATTTGGGTTAATTTACAAAACCCCTCCTTAACTATGAGCTTGTTTCAGAAAACACTCATCAACTTATTTCAGAAAACCCTCATCAACTATTTGAACTTCAGAAAATTGTCCTCAACTTTAATTACTTTCAAAATATGAGCAAACCCTCCTTAACTATAGGGTGTATCACAAAATGTTTATATTTTTTTTTCAAACAACCCCCTAATATCATTAATTTAAAATATGCAATGACTAAAATACCTTAGTTAAAAAAATCATTTGAGTTTAGAAACCCAACTCTATCAAAATAGGAGACTTCAATTTAATGGATTTTGATGAGGAAACTAATCTTTAAAAGAAAATCAAAAGTTTCAATTGTTTCAGATGTTACAAGCATGTATTAGTAGAAAATAAAAGAAGTTTTTTTTAGTAGTAAAATAAAGGAAGTTTTAATGTTTCAAAAAAGAAAGAAAAACTTAGATTTGCAGGTGCACCTAGCAATGAAGATAGAGGAAGAAGAAGAGGGGGAAATAAAACAAAAATTTTTTTTAACAAAAAAACTAAAAATACACAATATGGTAAACTTTTAATGTCTTAGGGATAGTATGATCATTTTAAATTATTTGTTCCTTTATATTTTAGTTATATTAATTTAAGGGGTTAAGTGAGAAAATTGAGGGGGATAAATCATATTTTGAAAGTTAAGAGGCTTATCTACGACAAACCCCGAGTTTTATTAAAGTTAAAATAGTTAACGGGGTTTTTGAGATGACCCCCATAGTTGTGGGGTTTTTATAAAATTATTTTACTAAAATAGCAGCATGGTGCAAGGCTAATTTCAAATAAATTGTACAATTAGGAGGAGCTAATAGAAATTTCCATGATGAAGAAATTTTCTAAATAAAACCATTCATATTTTTTTTAAAAAATCGACCCCCTTAAGTTTTTTTTTTTTTTACAAAAATCGACCCACTTTCTCGCTACGTCAGCATCGTGGCAAGAAATTGGATTGAATTTTTTTAATTCGATTTCTAAATAGTCGGGGTTGCCAACTCGACTATTTAGGAGGTTGTAAAACCTTATTTATAATCCTAAACCCTAATATTCTATGCGCTAAATAGTTGGGGTTGACAACCCCGACTAATTAAGAACCGAATTAAAAAAAATAGGTTGATTTTTGTAAAAAAAACTTAAGGAGGTCTATTTAAAAAAATGTGAATGAGTTGTTTAGAAAATTTCCTATTTCCATGATTTGTGACTAGTTCGGAATAGGGAAGCTGCAGCTCCTCATCCCCGCGTGACAGTTATGCAACGACAAAATCTAATCAAAACTGACTTAATCCCATCATTATCCTATAACTTACCAAATTTGAACATATAATAAGACTATTAATGGGATTAAAATCTCCCAGTTTTCGCTCTCAGCATGCTAAAAATCTCTGCCTCTCCTTTACCCCCTCATCGTCATCATCATCATCAGAGCGCGCGACCCAAATTCTCGAGTGATCGTAATCGGCCGGCGGCCGAAACCCTAGGATTAGGGTTACTGCGGGATCTCGTGAAAAGGATCAAAGGGGAGAAGAAGATGAAGGGGCTTTTCAAGCCGAAACCTCGGACGCCGGTGGAGCTCGTGAGGCAGACGAGGGAGCTTCTGATTTACCTCGATCGGAGCCCGGCGGCGGCCTCTAGCTCTAAAGAGAGCAAGCGGGAGGAGAAGGTTCGTTGATGATTTGATTTGTTTTGGTTTTGTTGGTTTTTGATTTGGTAGTTGGTGGAAAGTTTAGGCCTTTGATTGGGATTGTTGTGGGTTATTTGGGGCTTTAATTTTATTTTTGAGGTGACATTTGATTTGTTTTGGATTTGGTGGTTTTGATTGGATTGTCGGTGAAATCTAGATTTTTTATTGGGACTCTCGTTGCCTGAAGTTAGATATTTTTTTTTTTGGTTTTGGAGTGAAATTGGGAATGTGTTTTGAAGGGAGGAGAGATATTTTTTGTTGATATTTTGGCATTGTCTATGTAGTTTTTGGCATACTTATTCTTGAAAATTTCTGTGTCTTATGTGATTAAGTGATGCCTTATCCGGAATTTTGCTGAAAATTAGGATATCTACTGCGATTGTCCTTGATTGTTCGGTTTCTTGATGGATTTGATTGTAGACTTTGGTTGATTGAATTTATTTATTTATATTTGTTTTGAAATGAAATTGCGAATATGAGCTTGAGGAGGAGGAGTGGTCCTTGTTTTTCACTGTATATTTGTGACATTATAAAATTAATTTTTAGCATAATTATTCTTCAAAGTTTCAATCTTTTGGTCTAATTGAGTATGTGTCTTATTCAATTTTCCGTATTCAAATTTCTGCTTGGAAAGTGTCCGGTTATAATTGAGTGAAGATGCAAATGTTTGGCCTTGATGTGGATCGATTTTGCTAGTGCATTCTCAGGTGATGTTATTTAGGGCTCCATTTGTTGCTTTCAATGTCGGATTGAGATTTCAGCTGTTTGTTTGGGCTCTGTGCTGATAACCTTTCAGTTGATTAGACTTTTTTTCTTCTTATATCTCAATTATGAACATGAACTGAGGACATGATAGAATGTTATGTTTTCTTTCCCTTTTTCACAACTGGTATATATTTTTTATTTTATTTTCTGTTGTGTTTTTTAGCTAGTTGATTTCAATTGTTCGAAGGCCTTCATGGATATTTTAAAGGCTGTCAACCTGTAAATGGGATCTTTCCACCATGTAATGAGCGTGATCTTCAACATTTGTTTGTGTTGTGAAAATAGTTGTGGATGAATACTATGTTACTGAGTGTCATCGAGATGTGCAAATGTGCTTTAAGAGTATATCATGTCCCCTCGGGAAATATTCCTCCTTGCAACATAATGGTAAGATCTACCCTCCAGAATTTAACAATCGCGTGCATCTGCAAGCGTTCTATCACAAAGCAGAAGCCTCGAATAGCTCAATTTTGTTTCTTCCCAAAGACTTGGGAAGAAGGGAGCAAAGAGAAGAAATGAGGAAGGTGACTTTTTCTATTGTGTTTCTATGTGTGGCAACATGCTCAGTTAATTGGTTTTCCGTCAAGTTTCCTAAATTTTTCCATGTGGCTCCATGGCCTTGTGCTCATGTGAGCTGCACATATCTTAGATCCAATCAGCCCGTTACGTGGAAGGGAACCAATGTGAACACTAGGAAGATTTGTCAATATACATTATGTGACTACAGAAGTTCGCTAGGATTTTGAAATGCCCTAATAATCCCTCACTATGTCAAAGTTCAAGGAAGAAGAATCAAATGGAGAAAAAAAGTAAGAGAACCTAATGCCTCAATAGTGGTGAACTTTGTTCTCTATTATGAGCTTTAACATAAAAGAAGTAAATTCACATGCCACCATCTAACATAAGGGTACCCCATAGTTTTTATTAAAATCTAAAATAAAATACAATTGTAAATATAGGGGAAAGCCCAAATAAGTATTTGCAATTTTTGTGGATGTTATCTCTTAGAAGCGTGTGGATTTGCTACTCTTCTAGATGACTTGGCCTTTTAGCTTGACGTTAAAAGAAACATAAATTGAAAATAACAAATTAAAAATGAGAAAGCAAGTAAAGAAAAGTAAATATAAGCAGGAAAAAATAGGAGTTTTAATGACAATGTAAGATATTCCCATGTCAGCATCCAGCACAAGGGTAGCTAATAGTTTTGGTTAAAAATTAGAATACAAACACAAATATAATGAAGAGCCTAAGTTAAGGTGATGTCATTATGAGCATACGATTGTAATTTATGGAAAGGGTGTGGATATGTGACTTATCTAGATGTCTCAGCCTTTTAGCTCAACGATAAAAGCGAAAGGTGAAATGGAAAAAAATACAAGGGAAAATGATGGAAAGAAATGTAAAAGAAGTAAAGAATAATTAGGAGTTTTGAATAAAAATATTTCATTTAAGCATCCAATACTGGTGTAGCCCACATTCTAGTATTTAATGAATGGTTAGGAGTTCTGACATAGAAGGCACCCGATTCACATTCTTGTGGTGCAAAAAAAGTATACGTATCCTGGAGTATATCTATATCCGTCAGGGTACAGATATGGTTACTAAATATCTTATTTGCTAGGATACGGTCATGGATATGGATATATGGTGAAATATATGTGTTTGAAAATTTCAAATATATGTTTTAAAATTGTTTTAAACAGTAGACTAATGGATTTGAGGTTAATTTTGATGATCAAGAATCTAATCTTAGCTTTTCAAGTATAATGGATATATTAATGAACTCTCTTTTATCATATGAACAATATTTTTTTTTTCAATATTATCTATTTTCCGCATATCTGTTTGTTATCTGTATGTATGTCCATATCCATATTTGATTTTAGAGATATGGATATGAGTTTTTCTTATCGAGGCATATCCATATCCCTTCGTCATTGTTAAAGGATATAGATATGGTAAGTATCATATCCGAGCTGTATTCGAACCGTTTGCTCCTCTAATTTAATGAATGGTTGCCCACAATTTTCGTTAAAAGTTAAAACAAAATACAAAAGAAAAAAAATACTCCAAATAAGACTTGAGTATTCTGAGCATAATATTGTTATCTCTGAGAAAGAAGTGGATCTGCGACTCATCTAGGCGTCTCAGTCTTTTAATTCAATGTTAAAACCAAAAGATATTGAAAATTAAAAAATGTAGGAGAGAAAACATACAAATAAATGTAAAGTAGGAGAGAATACTTATTAGTTTTCACATAAATGGAATAGATTCCCGTATCAGCATCCAACATAGGCGCACACAACCCACAATTTTGGTTAAAAAACTAAAATAAAATACAAGTGGAAATATAAAGAAGAGGCAAAATGGGAGTTTATCATTTTGAGAATATACTGTAATCTCGGAGAAGAATTTGATTGCAACTCATCTAGATGTTGAAAGCAACAATGAAAAAAAATAAAAGAGAAGCAAATAAAGAAGCAAAGAAAGACGTCTAGATGAATTAAAGTTCCACATGCTTCCCACAAATTATAATTTAATCCTGGAAATGGTAAATTCTTATTTAGACTATTTGCTGTCTAAATTTTAGTTTAGTTCTTAACTAAAACTTCAGTCTGCTCTTGCTTTAGATGGTGGCCTGTGGGCTGCTCTTGCATTAGATGGTGGCATGCGGATGTGTTCCTTTTATGCCAAAAATCCTAATTTGTCTCTTGCGCCTTTTTTTTCCTCTTTACTTTTTTCATTTTCAATTTCATTTGCTTTTATCGTGAGCTAAATGGCCAGACTTCAAGATGGATTACAGATCCACTCCACATGCTTCCCAAGATTTGAATATTATTCTCAAAATTGTAACATCTTATTGTCCTCTTTCTATTTTTCTTATCCATTTGTGTTTTATTTTAGTTTTTTCATCAAGGCTATCTTTGCAATGAATGCTAGCATCTGAATCTAATTCTTTTATGTCAAAACTACTAATTATTCTTGGCTACTTTCACATTTCTTGAATTGATTTTCTCTTTACTTTTTTATTTTAATTTCCAATTTCCTTTTCTTTTAGCATTGAACTAAAATGCTGAGATCGTCTAGATCAGTCATAAGACTATGCTATTATCCTAAAAAATGTATATCTCATTTGGACTTTTCTCTATATTTCTCATTTGTGTTTTGTTTTAGTTTTTAACCAAAACTATGGACTATTCGTGTCTGATTCTGAAATGTGAATCTTTTTATCTTATATCAAAAATCTTAATTGTTCTTTATTTCTTTTTAATTTTTAGCTCTATATTATGAACTTGAATTGAGGTATAGGAATGCATGGTTTAGTGTTTTCACTTTGTTGATAAGTGTTACATGTTTGCATGTATTTGATTATTTTAAAGTAAAATTACAAGAAACCCCCTTCATCTACGCCTACTTTTCTAAGATCCCTTCATCTATTAAGCTCAACAACACTGCTAAAAAAAAAGAAACCATTGATCTATGATAATTATTAAAATCCATGGTTCTTTAAGAGCTTTAGGCTAAACTTGTGATGCATGTGAGAAAGAATTAAGTTTAAATTTCAAAAGGGTTGTATGAATTAAACATGCTTTCTGGAATTTAAATTTAGTCCTCATACATTCATCACAAGATTACCCTAAAACTATTAAATCCTAAGAATGTTGACGACTACCATGGTGTCAAGGGTTTTTTTGTTGGTGCTACCATAGGTCAAGGGTTTTTTGTTAAATGCAAGACATGAGTAAGTTTCTTGAAAAATTGGGTATAAAAGATGATGGTTCCCTTAATTCACACTATTTTATTTACTCTTTCATAATGTAGGTTTTTCTAGAAACATGAGATTTTTTTCCTCATCACTCACTATTAATTTCTCTTACAGATGGCAGAGCTAAGTAAACTCATTCGTGAGATGAAGGATGTTCTTTATGGAAAAGGCGAATCAGAACCGGTTCCTGAAGCCTGTGCACAGTTGACTCAGGAGTTCTTTAGAGAAAATACTTTCCGCCTGCTAATTATATGCATTCCTAAACTAAATCTAGAGGTAACTCAACAAGCTTGTTCAGTGTTATGTATATTTGAGTTCAACACCAAATATATTTTAGTCTCTTCTTTTGCTGTCTGTATTGGTTGTTAATTGTTTGTTATATCTATTGTACAATACTGATTTTTCAGCTCCGTTAGTTAATATATCTATCCAACATATTGACTCTGTTAAGCATGGTTCAATGGATTTGTATAGGCTTGTAAAGATGCTACCCAAATTGTTGCAAATTTGCAAAGGCAACAAGTTCACTTTCGGCTCATTGCATCCGATTACTTGGAAAAAAATAAAGATCTTATGGATATTTTGCTATCCGGGTAAGTTTTAGTGTTAAGAAATTCCAGTTGGATTTAATACTTTAAAACAATTTCTTATTTGTTCTGGCCTTTTACACTTGGGACTATGTCATCGTATTCTGCTTCTAGACCAGGGAATTCTCCAGCTAGTATGACCTTAAGTGATTTAGTGGGGCTGGTTAAGCTTCCAGTCTTGATTATCCTGAAGAAATTAGATATATAACAATATAAAATTTTTAATTATGGTTGTTCTGTTGTTTAAATCTTTGTTACATCATTTCATTTGGAAGTGTGCACAAATAACCATAATGGATAGGTTCAACATGGTATCATTATTTGTTCATTTGTGAAATCTATCTAATTTATGCTTGTTATAAGAGGCTCCTGATTATGAATTACGCTAATTGTGATGGTTGTATGTTCTAGACCTTTCCCAAATCTAGCTTTATACAAAATGAAGTGTCTGTACGGAAGATTTTGAATATTTCAACAATTTAAGTGCTTCTGAACGCAATTATGATTCAAATATATAAGCATAGATTTGGCTCCATTCAATAAAAGAATTATGCTTTCGACTTTCAACTCATTGTACTTGTGAATAAAAAATATATCTATACACTATAGGGCTTAGATCATACACATTATTTAATTAAAATATTTAGGAAAAATATATAGAAAATTCTTGTTCACAGGCAAGCAACACAACACTGAATTATGTTTGCTTCTTTTATTTTGAGATATTATTTCCATTTTGTTGGCCAGCTATATAATCTGCATTTGTTCTTTTTTGCTACTTCAATTCCTTGTTTGTCAGAGCAATTTCCTCATTTGTGCATTGCATGATTCAGCATACCTGTGTGTTGCAGGTATGAAGATATGGATGTTGCTCTACATTATGGCTTTATGTTGAGGGAGTGCATTCGGCACCAAAGTATAGCAAAGTAATTCTTGTGGATAAGAGTATCTTTAGCTAGTTCTTCTGCGCCAAATATAATTCCTGTGGATAAGAGTATCTTTAGCTAGTTCTTCTGCGCCTAATATTTAAGGGATGTCCATGCTCTTTACTGTTTTATTAGGCATTACTGAGAGAGTGATTACCGATAGCATGAAGATTTACTGCATAAATTGCCTCTTATTTCTCTGAAATATGTAGTGTTACTGTACTAATATTTACTAATCCTATAATTGATTAGACTTACCTTAAGATATAGCTCTAATGTGATTAGTTTAAGGACATTCTCTTTTAACAACAGCTTTCTGGCATCACTATTCAGTTGCGCATTCTCTTTTATCCAACTTCTGATAAGTTAGATTGACATTTCCTAGGTACAAGTACAACATAATCCTGCATGCCCATTCTTGGAAACTGACGTGTTTGTCTTCTGATCCCTGACGATAGCATAAAACGTACCGTTGTTGAAAATTATCAAAAGAGTTTGTTCTTCAAGTAATATAATTTACTTTGTACATTGATTATTGCAATCACACAATTAAGATAAGCCATAGACGAAAAGGAGGAACATCTGTTGCTAGGTTTTGGTGAAAACCATTTGGTCTCAGTGCACTTAGTTTTGGAGGAATATGGAACAACTATAACAAGTGCAAATTATAGAAAACAAAATGTTATCATATGAGTATAAAGAGAGACAGATTTAGATTATTCTGAAGGCTATGTGAGTGACAATGTAAAGGAAGAATTTCTATGATAAGGTGGTCACTTACTTGCATGGTAAATTTTTTTTTAGCCTTCAGCGACCGTACAAGTAACTAATTCCTGTTCTGTACATGTATTTTGTTAGAAGAGAGTATTAGTTTAGCATTAGTTTAGTCCCCACATTGCCTGTGAGACTAACTTGTAACTAATCCATCTCTATAAATAATTAAGTAAAAAGTGAGGAAGGTTCTCCAATAAACTCTTTTCTCTCCAAATATTAACATGGTATCAGAGCCTATCCCTAACCCTAACCCTAATATTAAACCAAATTCCTAAGCCTAACCCTAACTTTAATTCCCGAGTCTTCGCATCCACAAATCCCGCCGCCTTTGCTTCGTTCGCCTTCGCTTCGTCCAGATCCGATCCACTTCTTCAAGCACGCGTCGAGCTCCTCCTTTCAAGAGAACGTGTTGACCGACGCCTCGAGAGTAGCCAATTCCCCGATCGCAGCATGCCCCATTCCCCGAGTTTCGCCAGTGATGAGAGCGGTCATCCCGACGTCGAGGTCCACTTCCGATCTGTTCGCCTCCTCGACACTTCTCTTCGTTCGCCGCAACATCCTGTTGCCGAGACCCACCCGTCGCCGCCCGCCGTCGATGATTGTCGCCATCATGAGGCCTTCACTCGCCGTCGATCACCGCCATCGATCTGTTCCTCTTTTTTTGTTTTCGAATCTAAATCAGATCTGCGAGTTGTACCGTAAATAAAAAATAAAAATAAAAATAAAAATATAAAAAAACATTCGGGTTTCATCTTAACCTTCAGGTTCTTGAACTTTAACCTTCGGGTTCCATGTTAACCTTCAGGTTCTTGCACTTTAACCTTCAGGTTCAAAATTAAACCTTCGAGTTCTTCGACTTGTTCAATCTACTTAGCTAATTCAAGAATTATTATCTTGAACTTAGATATACTTTGATTTTTTTCATTTTGGAGTACACCTTGTGGAAGGTATCGTCTTGAACTCGTCTGTTTCATAATGGCCGGATCTGAGGAACTCAAGAATTCTAAGTTAACGGTCCAGACGAAAGTTTCGAAGATATTTTCTGATAGAATTACTGACCGGAAGCTTGATGGAATTAACTATTTCCAGTGAAAGCGAGTTATTGAAATCTACGTGGCAGATCGAGGCAAAACTGACCATTTATTTATGGACCCTCCTATTCCGACACCAGAATCTTGGACATTAGATGATAGTGTCCTCTTGCATCAAATTCTTATTACTATGGAACCTAAAATTCAGGATTTAGTTTTTTATTGTATTACAGTGAAGGAACTTTGATGTTTTTTGCAAGATCTCTATAGGGTTATCAGCAATATTAATCGGACATATGAAGTAATTCAGGAGCTATTTCGTAAGAAACAGGATGATAAACCCATGGATAATCATTATGATGAGTTCAATCGTCTGGCTGAGGAACTTCGTTAGATTTTTTCTATTACTGGGGATGTACAATAAATGCAGAACCAATGGAATAAACTTATGGTACTCACCTACTTGGGTACCCTAGATTCTATTTATTCCTTTGCTTGATCATAAATTATGGGGAGCTATGCCATTAGTTCTCTGGCTGAGACTTATCACTTTCTGAATAATACTATCCTTACACAACCACTTACATATACTGCGGATCGCTCTGCGTTTGCCACTCAGAGTTGACAGTCTTATGGACGAAGGGGTCATACTAATGATCCTGAAAGAGGTAGAGGAAACTTTGAAGGGAGAGGAGATTATCACACTGATCGTTCTGGGGGCCGAGTTGGTCAACGAGGTGGCCGTGGATGTCCATCTTAAGGCGGACATGCTTATAGCAATGACTCAGTGAAGATTTGTAACTACTGTCACTAGCCAAGACATCTCAAATATAATTGTCCTGAATGGAAAAGAAGAAGGCCAATGGTGCTTACATGACCGCTTAGGACAACTTCACCTCATATGATAGTGAAAGTCCACCACAATCACTCTTCCATGATACGGAGCTGCAACGTCAATTTCAGCAATTTCAATTATTCCAGCAGTACCAGAGTTCATAAACATCATCTTCCTCATTATCTGCTACTCTCTAAAGTACAGGTACCCCTTTATTTTTACTTACATCGTCTTCATCTCATACTTGGATTATAGATACAGGTGTCACTGATCATATGCCTGTGAATCAAGGTATCTTATCATCCTTCTCCCTTACATTTAATTCAGTTGTGTTAGCTGATGGTTCACGTACATCTGTTCAGGGTGTCGGCAATACCAATCCTATCCCTAGTCTTCCTCTTTCTTGCGTATTCTATTTTCCTAGTTTTTTCTATAACCTTTTATTTGTTAATAAGATTACTAAATCTCTAAACTGTACAGTAACATTCCGTGTACCAAACGAGGTGTTAGGGTTTTGTTAACCATTGTCCTAAGGGAAATGGTTAGCGAAGAGAGAGAGATAGGTAAGGGTGAGTGGGGCCCTATGTACCCCTATAAACTCTCTTTTCCCTCGCTGCTCTCTCTCTCTCTCTCTTTGTTAATCATTGTTAGCAATTGTTATCAAAACCCTACCAATGATAATCAGTCTTGATTGGGACGAGACATGAGTAGAACCAAGGTTTTAAATATCGGATGTCGGGTTCATGTCGGACGGCTGAAATCCATGTCGGATAGCGGAAATCGGGGATATATCGGGGGACATGGACTAAATATCGGATTGCCATATCGGATGATCCACATATGTATAATATCATGCCCTAAATGTAATCTAACTATCTAAGCATTCCTAAATTCATAACTTCATGACTCTGCACATTTCAACATTCATATGCACATTTAAAATAAAATAAATCTCTCCTTATTAATCAATAATCATTAGCCTATTATTAATCAGTTAGCCTATTATTAATCAAGTGATCAAACATCAAGTAATCATTAGCCTATTATTAATCAAAATAGTCCACAAACCAAACATTCACGTGTGAAGAAGAAAAAAAGAAAAAACAGGAAAATCGGCCGATATGGCCGATTTTTCGCCGATATGGCCGATATGTCGGTAAAAAACGATATGCGACTTGTTTTTCCCCGATTTGTGTCGTTGGACCCCTCAATCCGCTATATCGGCCGACATGTCCGACATGTCGGCCGATATTTAAAACACTGAGTAGAACGACCATTATAAACTAAAATTAGGCGCCAAATATTTGGCTTGTATCGGAAACTTATCAACCCTACAATACCACTGTCAACTAGGACATCCCTCTCTCTCTGTTCTCAAGCTTCTTAATCCCCTGTTCAAATCTCTTTTCTCATTAGAGAGTGAGTCGTGTTAACTTGGCAAACACCATCGTGTGTCTTATCCTAATCGAGTCAATAAGAGGGCTGCTAAGCCATTTAATCTTGTTCATTCTGATGTCTGGGGGCCATGTCCAATAACTTCTAAATTGTGATTTTGGTATTTTATCAGTTGGATGATCACTCTCGTATTACCTGAAGTTATTTTCTAAGTTTAGGTCTGAAATCTTTTCCACGTTTAAACTCTTTTATTCAAAATTAGTCAATCAATTTAAGTATTCGATAAAAAATTTTCGATCTCATAATGCAAAGGAATATTTGGATGGTAACTTCACTAGTTTCCTTGAACAACATGGAATCCTACTTCAATCTTCTTGTGTTTACACTCCTCAGGAAAATAGAGTTGTTGAACGAAAGAATAGACATCTCATTGATGTTGCTCGGACCTTGCTATTTCATCGTCACATTCCCAAAGAATTTTGGAGGGAAGCTATCTTAACAGCATGTTACTTGATTAATCGAATGTCTTCTGTTCTTCAAGATAAAATTCCTTTCAAAGTTCTATATCCAACGATGATCTCTTTCCGCTTCCTCCAAAGATTTTTGGATCTCTGTGCTTTGCACATAATCACAGTCCAAATAAACAAAAATTTGACTCTCGGTCTATTAAAAATATTTTTCTTGGATATTCCCGAAAGCATAAATGTTACAAGTATTTCTGTTCGTTACTCAATCGTCTTGTATTATTTGCTGATGTAATATTTTTTGAAGATAAATCCGATCATTCTAGTTCTCCATCTCCATTATCACCGGATGAGTATGACTATTTGATCCTGCAAGAGTCATTGGTTAACGGTGGTGGTTCATTCGCTGATAATACTATTTATGATACTGACAAAGACTTAGGTTTAACGATCCAATTCAAGTTTATCATCGTCGCTCTGCTCCTACTTCTATGCTAACGTTGGCCTCAGCACCTAGTCCTCCGCCCGAAGAACTTAAATCAGTAAGTGCACATTTACCTCCTTCTACGGATGACCTTCTTATTGCACTTCGAAAAGGGACACGATCTTGTACTTAACATCCTATTTCTAACTTTGTCTCCTATGATCGACTCTCCTCTACCTTTCGATCATTTGTTACTTCCCTCTACTCATATTCGGTTCCCAAGCATGTGTCAGAAGCCCTGTCTATTCCAGGTTGGAACCAAGCGATGCAGAGTGAAATGAGGGCCTTGCGGCAAAATGAGACTTGGGATTTGGTCCCACTTCCGCCAGGAAAGCGACATGTCGGCTGCAAGTGGGTGTACAATATCAAGCTGAATCCTGATGACTTTGGCGTGCCTGAAAGCCCGACTGGTTGCTAAAAACTATTCACGGTTGTATGGCTTGGATTACGTAGATAACTTCTCTTCGGTGGTAAAAATAACATTTGTTCGGATTTTTATTTCGTTAGCAGCGATAAATCACTGGCCACTTCATCAGTTGGACATCAAGAATACCTTCCTTAATGGTATTCTAGATGAGCAGGTTTACATGGAGCAATCACCAGGTTTTGTTGTTCAGAGGGAGAATGCGAATGTGTGTAGGCTGATTCAGGGGGAGAATGCAAATGCAGATGCTGACTCAGATACTCTATGATGGGCAGACACGGGGACAAGATCTATAGGCTATCTAGGCTTGTGACCATACACGATTTCAGCTGGATTGACACCTGTAGACCTATTTACAGAGTTATTATAAGCAAATTCAGCAGTAGGCAAATGTTAATCCCAATCCCTAAGATTCTCACCAACTAGCGATCTCAAAAGGTTACCTAAGCTCGTGTTAACTACCTCAGTTTGACCATCGGTCTGGGGATGAAAGACCGTCGAATATTGAAGTTTAGTTCTCATTTTGTGTCAAAGGTTTTCCAAAAATAACTGGTAAATTTAACATCCTTATCAGACAATTGTTTTCGGTAATCCGTGTAGTTTAACAACTTCGTTAAAGTACAGCTTGGCAACATGAGAAACATCAGAAGTTTTGGAGCACAGTATGAAGTGGGCCATTTTGAAGAATTGGTCCACAACAACAAGGACAAAATCGTGTTTTCTAATCGTCTTCGGAAGTTCTAACACGAAATCCATACTGACATCCTATCATGGACAATTTGGGACAGTGAGAGGAGTGTACAGACCAGTATTTTGTTTACGTTGCTTTGCTAGTTGGCAAGTGTGACATCGACCCACTAACCTAACAACGTCACGTTTAATACTTGGCCAATTGAAGCGACATTCAACTGCCTCGACAGTCTTGTTATTCCTAAAATATCCTGCAAGACCTCCAGCATGTAGTTCCCAAATTAAAAATTCTCTTAGGGAGGTGTTGGGAATACACAACTGGTTAAAATGGAAAAGATATCCATCCTTCAGGAGAAAGCCATCTATTTCACGGGTCACTCTATCACTCAACAAAGTGTAAACTTCGCTAAAATTAGAGCATGACTCATACTGCACTTTGATTTTCTCAAAGCCGATTACTTCCGCACTCATAATGGAAAGAATGTGTATGCGACGACTAAGTGCATCGGTAGCCTTATTCTCTACCCCCGCTTTATGTTTAATCGTGTAGGTGTAGTCCTAGAGGAACTCAACCCAACGACCATGTCTAGCATTCAGCTTTTTTTGGGAGTGAATATATCGAAGGGTTTCGTGGTCAGAATATATAACGGATTCTTTTAGTAGCAGGTAGTGATGCCAGTGACGAAGAGATTGTATCACCGCATAGAATTCTTAATCATAGGTGGAATAGCGCTACCTTGTATCATTCAACTTCTCACTAAAGTAAGCAACATGATGTCCTTTTTGAGATAGGACTCTACCTATACCAATACCAAAAGTATCAGACGCAACTTCAAAGACCTTAGAAAAATTGGGTAGGCTCATAACAGGTGCCTGTGACATTCTCTGATTGATCTCCATGAATGCCTTTGTAGCAGCTTTTGATCACTCAAACTCACATTTCTTCAAGCAATCAGTAATAAGGGCCATGATGGTGCTGAAATCCTTTATAACCGACGATAAAAAGTAGCGAGTCTGTGAAAGCTTCGAACATCTCTAATGTTCTTGGGCTCAGGCTATTCTTCGATAGCTCTTAACTTTTTTAGGATCAGCGGATACTCCTTCAAAAGAGATCACAAATCATAGAAAAATAACTTGGTGTGTAAGAAAAGTACATTTTTTAGGATTAACATGGAGTTGCTCTTTTCTTAACACAACACAGACTTGACGCAGATGGTCTACATGTTGCTCCCGAGAGTTACTGTAAATAAGGATATCATCAAAGTATACCACCAAGAATTTTCCAGTGAAGGGGCAAAGTACTTGAGTCATCACTCTCATAAAAGTACTCGGAGCATTAGTCAAACCAAAGGGCATGACCATCCATTCGTACAATCCGTCTTTCGTCTTGAAAACGGTCTTCCATTCGTCACCGGAGCAGATGCTAATCCGATGGTAGTCACTCTTAAAATCAATCTTATGAAAAGATAGTGACTCCAAACATTAGATCAAGCATGTCATCCAACTAGAGAAAGAGGAAACGATACTTCACCTTAATCTTGTTAATTGCACGCTATCCACACACATACACCATGTTCTATCTTTTTTGGCGTCAGTAATGTGGGAACCGCACAAGGACTCATGCTTTTCTTCACAAAACCCTTCTTTAGCAGTTCATCAACTTGCCTCTTCAGCTCTGCATGTTCATTGGGGTTCATCCTGTAATGAGGCAAATTGGGAAGAGTTTCTCTCGGGACTAGATCAATTGAGTGTTGGATGTTATGCATTGGGGGTAATTGGTCCGGAAGATCTTTAGGGAAGACATCGGAGAATTCTTCCAACACAAGAGCAACTTCTGGCGGAACTACATCGACAATATCCTTAGGAGCTTCTCTTGTAGTGAGAATGAAAAATGGGGTTCCATTGGCTAGCTCACGGTCGACCTCTTTGGCTCCAATCAGGTTAACGTCTTTGGAAGACTTGTCTGGATTGAGCTGCTTGGCACTACCTTTCGGTTGAACCGAAAGGATTTTGACATTCTTCTCGTCATGCTCAAATGATAGCATGTTTGATCGCCCGAAGATATGAAGATCGTTATCGAACAGCTAGGGTCTACCAAGAATAATTTGACCCACATCCATTTTCAGAACATCACACCAAACCTTGTCTTTGTAAATAGCAAATTGAAGAGGGACTAAGCATCTCTCTTGGACATGAAGTGCAGTGTCATTAATCCACGATACCTTGTATGTATTAGGATGGAGTACGGCCTTAAGACCAATCTTGGCTATCACAGCTGAGAAGACCGCATTAATGCAGCTTTTACTGTTCACGATCACTTTGCAATTCTTATCGCCAATCTATGTGAACGTGTGGGAGATAGAAGTACGCCTCCAATCATCAACAGCTTTGGGTTGAGAGATGGTGCATCTAACAACAGATATGATCAGGATCTCAATTTGTCTAAGACAACCTAAGACAATATCATTTACGTTGTTCTCAAAATCATCAGTATCATCGTCAACTTGATAGACAAATTCATCTTTATCAAGTTCAGGTTCATATTCATATTGGCCATCAATGATAAAGACTTTGTGACGGGTCGGGCAGTTCGCAGAAACATGTCCATACCTTTGACATTTGTAGCACTTGATGTGAGGGCCAATCTTAGAGAAATCTCTCTGATTCCTTACCATTGGGATCGATTCTAGTCTGGGAAGAACGAAGGTTAGATCGATTCTGAGGTTGACTAGAGGTAGTGGCTCGGGAGGACTGAGAGGAATGAGCTCGAAAATCTTGACCCCTATGAGATTGGTGGGATTTAGCTTCATTCAAATCTTGAACTAAGGCGTAGGTTCTCTCAAGGGTGTCTACTCCTCTAGCAAAGAGTTAGGTTTGGAGGTCACTTCTCAATCCAGCTCTAAACTTTGATAAGACTTTCATTGGCGCCTCTTGCTCAATTGTGCTGCATCGAGTGAACAATTCGTCAAATTGAGCAATGTATTATTTCGCAGATTTGGTTCCCTGAGTGAGACAATGCCACTTATCTAGCAATATCTGATAAAACGATGGCGGGAGATATTTTCGTTTCAGTTTGTCAGCCATTTCTCACCAAGTTAAAATTGGTAATTCACCTCTAATATGCCTTAACATTTCGAGGTTGGATCAATATTGGCAAGCGGATTCGGTAAGCTTCATTGAGGCTAACTTGACTTTTCGTGGTTTTGTCAGGGCGTACCTGTCAAAGTAGCGATCCATGTTCTTCAGCCAATCCAAAAAAGCTTGTGGGTCGAGCTTAACATCGAAGGTCGGGGCTTCTATCTTGATGCTCCTCAGGTATTGCGCATCTGGATCAGGCACAGGTTGATGTAGGGTCGATGAACGATGTGTCCATAACCTTGACCTTGCAACGGCGGGGTTGCAACATGTGTTTCTTCGAGCCTAGCGAACCTTTCGTTGGTTTCATTCTGAAAATCCGTTAGGGCCTCACAGGTAGCTCTGCACTCCTGGACTACGACACTTAGTTGTCCTGCTAGTTTGTCGAATTTCTTAAGGAGTTCGGAATCGATATTGCCTAACATGCTGGACTCACTAGTCAACTCACTTGACTCTCCTAATTGATAAAGTAGATTTGTGCGAGTGGGCATGCACTAACTAAATAAGATGAATGGTATGCACTAACAATCAAATGAAATAAATGATAATAATTTTTTTAATCAAATAAAAGACTCAATTAAACTAATCTAAAAATTTTCTAACCTAAAACCACGCTCTGATACCAAAAATAATGTGAAATAATGTGTATGTAGGTATGAAGAACATCGACAGCAATGTTTCATCAAATCAGCGATCGATCTAGGCAGGAAACTCGAGAAGAAAGTGAAGCTATGATTTTTAAATAAAAGTTGCAAGTGTACTAAGTTTACGGCCTTGTAAATTACTCAGAAAAATAAATGTAATGACTTGTTCTCGTAAATAAAGTTCGACTTGTAATATTTAGATCAACAAATATACGCAGCAACATAATTGCTCGCTTACTAATCAAACAAAATACAACACAATCGCAATTGATATTAAAATTGATAATAACATGCACGCAAAAGTAACTCCTAAGATATTAGGTCGAAAGAAAACGAAACATTCGTCGGTCTGAACTGGCTCGACGTGAGAGACCTCTGGAGGCGGTGTGACGACGCCGAATATGAGAGGAGTGAGTTCTCCTTCGAGAGCTACGTAACTGGGATGAAGCAGCGTGTCCAGATGGAAATGTTTGTGCCAGGAACTAATCCCCAAACGACTCTTCACGCTATCAGCAATCTGAGGAGTCACGCACTCAAAATATCCGGTTTGGGTATCGAAAGGCTAGTAGTCGAACCACTGAGAGAGCTGCAAATCGATCACGCCGGTCTCTGGGTCATACACGAACTGGGCGTCTTCGACGGCAGGATCGGCCGTACACCAATGAGCCGTGGTATCAGAACTCGAATCGGTGTCGAACGAGGTGACAACCACTCAACGATTGGATGCGTGGGTGATCGGAGGACGCGGGCGGCGTCAGAACTACTCGGAAGTGGAGGAGGGGTGGGGGTTTCGTGGGGTTGCTCGGCTAGGAGGAGGGAAAGAAGGTATCAGTAGGTCTGTGGAGGAGGGAAAAGGGGTGTTGGCGGTTTCGTTGGCGACGCAGGGGGTTTTTGAGCAGTCTGTTTGGAGGTGGGGAAGCAGAGGAGGACTCACGGGGCTAGAGACTGTGAGGGGATTTAGGGCAGGGTGACAGTGGATTGTCGATGGGAAGAGAGAGGAGGAGTGCGGAATAGGGGGCGTGCTTATGGAGGTTGTCGGCTTGATCGGAAAGAGGAGGAGCGGGTACTATTAAGGTTTGGGTGGTGGCTGGTGGTGAAGATAGAAAGGGAGAAGGAGAGGGGATGAAGAATGAACGTTGGGAGGGGCTGACGGGAGTTGGAAAAGAGTCGGTAGGTATGAGGAGCGATGGCAAATAAGCGGTGTGGTCGTGGGGAGCGACGGGAGAGGGGGAGTGGGTCTGTCGGTTGGAGGACAGAGAAGAACAGGGGTTTGTTTTTTTTATTTTTTATTTTGACGTCTGAGAAAGGAGAGGGAGAGTATTAGCTTAGGGTTTCTCACCAAAATTAGCTAACACAATAATTTTTCATTCAATTCTTCAATAATTAAAATCTGATTACAACAGTGTTTAAATAGCAAAGAAAAAAGTACAGATTTGGAAGATTCCCTGAATCAATCAAATCTCTCACAATCAATCAGATATTAAAACTAAATAACTACCAAATCTAACCCACAATTCAAATTTCAAATTAACTACTGAACTGAAATAACTACTAAACTGAAAATCAAAACCACATAGCAGAGATCTGATACAATGCTGAAACACGGCGTCTCCTGCGCTGATAAACATGGTGAAAATCCCGTACACGTGCTTGGATGTCTGCATCACTCTTCTTGGCTAATTTGTTTCTGCTTAATCTACAACATGTGTACAAAATTGGCGTCCTGCAAGGTCCTTACATGTTAGGATGTGACATGTCTTTTGCCAAATACATTGCTTGTTGGCACTAATTACATCACAGTGGCACTTTAAAGGACTGGTTAATTTTTAGTAGTAGGATGTCTGGAAGTTGCATATTATAGTATTATGTGTAATGGTAGTCTTTTTGGCTAAAAATCTTTGACTTACTTTGTTTAAAGCTCTTTATAAATGTAATCTTTTATTCATATGTTAAAGTTTGTGAAAATTACTCAAAGGTCTGCTCTGGTCTTCGTATTATGCAGAACTTCAGCTGCAAACATAATACTTTTTTATTATTAAAATCATTATCTGACTTCCGTCCTTTTGCAGGTATGTTTTAGAGTCTGAGCACATGAAAAAGTTTTTCGATTATATACAAATTCCAAATTTTGACATAGCATCAGATGCTTCTTCGACATTTAAGGTTAATATGACTCAATATTTTGTATTCATTATCGTGCTGGGTCTTGCTTGGCACTGAATAAATTTCTTAAGAGCTATTCTTTGTTAGATGATAGTTGCATATCAATCTAGTAGTTAAGTAGTCTTCAATATGTTATCTTTTTGTTGCTTGGTTTTGATTGCCTTGTATTCATGTTTGGAATTTGCTTAAGCGGTGAAAGTATTTTTCTATTCCAGGAGCTTTTGACGAGACATAAATCCACTGTTGCTGAGTTTCTTTCCAGAAACTATGATTGGGTAAAACTTTTTCTTTTCTTCTATGTGTGATTTATTTGTTGTATTTGCATTTACTGGGAATTTTCTTCTATTAAGACAAAGACTGGACTAATAAGTAAGATGAAAGTGTGTTCTAATTTTTTTGGTCAAGGCAAATCCTTTGCTCTTCTTATCTCTTATTCCTTGGGTCTACAATGGTTCTAGTTAGGGGCTGTTTGTTTGCCTAAAAAAAGAGGGAAATCAAAGAAAATGAAACCTATTTCTAAGAAAAATAGGTTTTGGTATTGTTTGGTTGGCTAAAAAAAAAGAAGGAAATCAAAGAAATGGAGATGAGATGAGATGAGTTGTCACCTTATTATAGGATGATGTGAGTGATTTTTTAAGAAAACTTGTTTTGATGTTGTTTGGTTGGCGGAAAAAAAATAAGAAAATGAATTATAAGAAACCTATTTCTTGTATTAGGTTGTTTTCTTTTGTTTGGTTATTTCTTAAAAATAAGAAAATAGATGAGATGATATGAGTTGTCATTATATTATTGGATGATATGACCCACACTTAAGGAAATTGTTTTCCTAGCTTTTTGGGAGGAAAACAAAGAAATGAAATGTTAATGAGATGAGATGAGTTGTCACAATCTTATATGATGTGTGTGATTTTTAAATATGAGATGAGATGAGTTGAGTGATGTTGTGGATGAAAATAATATTTTATTAGATGTGGTGGATGTGATGGATGAGTTGTTGGATGAAAATAATATTTTATTAGATGTGATGGATGAGTTGTTGGATAAAAATAATATTTTATTAGATGTTGTGAGTGAGTTTTAGGGATGGAAACGTGTGAAATTGTACTTTTTGAGATTTCTTGGTTTTCATTTCTATTTTTTGGTTTTTTAGGAAATAACCAAACATGCCCTAGAATCTGATATCATCCTGTTCATGAACAGGAGAACTAATAATTGTCTCATGTATTGGTCAAGTGGGGTTGGGTTGGTCAGGATCTAATCAATTTTTTTTTCTTTTTTACTTCCTGACATAAAATTAGAAAAAGGGCATGGGTGAAGTCTTTATGCAATTCTCGAGGCAAGTTATTTTTTTTTAAGTGAAAGAGGCTTTCAGAGCAATAGTAAATTCTTGCTGAATCAAATAGGACTCAATATTCACAGAAAAATTGAAGATTGTATCAGAAAGGACTATTAATTTGGGACAACTGGATGGATGAATGTCACGAGCAGAGGTCATGGATTATCATAGGAGTCAAGGCTTGAATTGAGAGGAAGAAGAGGAATGAAGAAACCATTTAGGGTTTGATTGAGGGTGTTCCATGATAATATGTTACTGGGTCCGGCTTTAATTCTATTGGTCTGAATTCACATGATATGAGAACATGAACCAGGCCATGTTGGTCTGGCATTTTAGCTTTTGTTATTATTTCTCAGGGTTCAAATCCTTTTTCTAGTTGTTAATTTGTTTTCTAAATAAAATTAATTAAAAGGTTGAGTCGGTCCAAGACTCCAACGTCTTGAAGCTGTACCTGACATTTTTATTAATCTGTTTTTCAGTTTGACTTAATTAAGAAGTGTCTGCTTAGAGGTAGCTGAATCCCACTTGCTTAGGATTAGCTCCGATTGGCAGTCAAATGACCCTATGTGTTCCTCTAGGTTTATTAATTATCATGTGCAAGTTTTTCTTTTGGGCCTTTTACTTTAATAGTCTCGAAATTTGAAAATAGCAAGCACTTAACCAGCTGTTTGATTGGATGATTTGCTGAAATTATCTTTGCTGTTACTTCTAGCATCTTTTTTGCTATTAGATGTGCTGGATATGTCGCATTGGCTGTTTGCTTGTCTGTGTAATAGTAGCAAGATAATTTTTGTATAGGAAAATACTAAAATGTGAAGAAAATAGAGAAAACCCTAATTTTATTATGCAATCTCTTGGGCTTATATAGGCCCCTACAAAATACAACTTACAAATAAGTCCCTACATATTACTCATATGTCAACACTCCTCCTCAAGATGGGCGAAAGATATCCACTAAGCCTATCTTGTCACATCCTCTAATCATATCTAACGAACTAAGTCCTTTAGTCAGACAATCTGCTGCCTGATCCTTAGTTGGAACATGGCTTAACTCCAGTAGTCCATTGTCCAATTTCTCTTTGATGAAGAACCTATCGATCTCGATGTGTTTGGTTCTATCATGCTGCACTGGGTTGTTAGCGATACTGATGGCTGACTTGTTATCGCACCACAGCTTCATCTGGGCTCATTGATCCAGCTTCAGCTCCACCAACATACTCTTCAACCACGATAACTCTGCAACTCCTAAGGCCATGGCTCTATACTCTGCTTCAGCTGTTGACCTTGCTACCACTGATTGCTTCTTGCTCTTCCACGAGACCAAGTTGCCTCCTATAAAGATACAATATCCTGAGGTGGATCTCCTGTCATCAGCACAGCTAGCCCAATCAGAGTCGCAATAACCCTCGATGCTTACATGTCCATTTTTTCTAAATATCAGCCCCTTTCCGGGGGCACTCTTTAAATATCTCAGAATCTGGTACACAGCGTCCATATGACCCTTCCTCGGATCGTGCATGTAGCGACTCACCACGCTCACTGCAAAAGAAATATCAGGACGTGTGTGACTCAAATAGATCAGCCTTCCCACCAACCTCTGATATCTGTCACGATCAACTGGTTCTCCAGCCTCAGCACCTAGCTTGAACCTCTGGTCGATCGGTGTAGTTGCAGGTTTGCACCCTAACATCCCTGTCTCTTTGAGAAGATCCAGTGCATACTTTCTCTGGGATAGGACGATTCCCTCCGCTCCTCGAGCTATCTCTATTCCAAGAAAGTATCGAAGCAAGCCAAGATCTTTCACCTCGAATTCCTTACCCAGTCTCATTTTAAGTTGGGCAATCTCCTTCTCATCATCCCCTGTAATAATCATATCATCCATATATACTGCAAGTATGATAATGTGGCCTTTACTCCGTCGAAAGAACACTGTATGATCGGCGTTGATCTGTTGGTACCCCATACCAATCATAGCCCTTCTGAATCTATCAAACCAAGCACGAGGAGACTGGTTTAGCCCATAGAGAGACTTCTTCAATCTGCAGACCTTTCCCATTGTCTGATCTGTACCGAATCCTGGTGGTATCTCCATGTATACCTCCTCCACTAGATCTCCATGAAGAAATGCATTCTTCACATCTAGTTGGTGTAGCTTTCATCCATCATTTACTGCTAGAGAGATTAAGGTCCGAACAGCGCTCATCTTCGCCACCGGTGCAAAAGTTTCGTCATAATCGATGCCATATGTCTGACTATACCCTTTTACCACCAGACGAGCCTTGTAGCGCTCAACTTGTCCATCTGGATTCTGCTTCACAGTGAAGACCTACTTGCATCCAACTGCTCTCTTCCCTTCTGGTAGTTTTACTAGCTCCCAAGTGCGGTTCTTCTCTAGAGCTCCTAGCTCCTCGTGCATAGCCACTTTCCACTTTGGGTCCTTCTTAGCAACCTGCCAATTATTAGGTACAGTAACAGAGTCCAATGATGCAATGAATGCCCCATGTGCAGGATGGATGTTAGAATATGATACATATTGGGCAAGATCCTAACCATATCTATCGGGAGGATTTCCCGCATTACTACGAGTAGTCCTCCGTACTGATATTGGTGTGGGAGGAATGTTATCAGTAGGGTGAGGAATGTTATCAGTAGGAATGTTACCACCTTTGGATGAAACTGGTGGTGGTGTAGGTATTTCAGGAGTCGGGGTAGGCGTTGGCAAGAGACTTGGTAGCACTAGTGGCACTGTAGGTACTGTTCCTGCAATTTTCTTGCCCTTTCTACTATAAGTTAGTAGCTCCCTCTGAACAGTAGGCCTAACATCCCTTGTCTCATTTTTCTTTTCTTCGTCATTCTCCTGCTCCTCCTCAACCAATTCTCCCTCCCAAGGAATCGATATAGAAATTGATTTCTTCACATTGTTCACCGATCTCTCACCATTCTCCTCCTCTCGCCTCATACTTCTAGTATTGGGCGAGTTACCAGCGGATGAAGTTACCTTCTGGGTGTAATATGGCTCAAGTTCTCGAAAGTGCACATCCATGCTCACAAACAATCTTTTCTCCACCGGGCTCCAGCAAACATATCCCTTCTGAGTAGCAGAATATCCCACAAAGAAACACTTCACAGCTCTAGGGGAAAGCTTCCCGACAGATGGCCTGTTGTCCTTCACAAAGCACACACAGCCAAACACTTTAAGTGGAAGAATCCCACCATTATCTCCCTTCAATATCTCACACGGAGACTTCCAATCCAGCACTCTCGAGGGCATTCTGTTGATCAGCGCTGCTGCGGTCAATACTGCTTGTCCCCATAATGTTTCTGGGACATTCATA
>NC_033796.1:83564350-83592922 GCF_001876935.1 Asparagus officinalis | reverse complement strand
GGGGGGCGGCGACGGCTAGGGTTAGGGTTGGCGGCGGCTAGGCTCTGATACCATGAAGAAAATAGAGAAAACCCTAATTTTATTATGCAATCTCTTGGGCTTATATAGGCCCCTACAAAATACAACTTACAAATAAGTCCCTACATATTACTTATATGTCAACAAGGGGGGCGGCGACGGCTAGGGTTAGGGTTGGCGGCGGCTAGGCTCTGATACCATGAAGAAAATAGAGAAAACCCTAATTTTATTATGCAATCTCTTGGGCTTATATAGGCCCCTACAAAATACAACTTACAAATAAGTCCCTACATATTACTTATATGTCAACAAAATGACCATATTCTCATTGCTTATCCAGGAACAGGTTTAGGCGGAAAAATATGTTATACATAAATAAAACAAAATAAAAACTTGATTTCACAATAGAATAGAATTTAGGCATAGACCGTGTCTTTTTTGTAATGCTTTCTTGGTGTGACATTTGAATAGCATTTACGCTGTAGATGATCTGTTGCAGATGTTTATCAATTTGGTTGCAAATTCCACAAAATCTTATAGGAAGACAAAATATAACTTTCTACCAAATCTAAAATTCACAACAAACAACTACAAACTTAATTAGTTCTTGCACACCCAATCTCATAATATGAAAAGATGCAGGCTCTAAGAAATTAAACTATTGATGGAGAGACATTGAGAGAAATCATTTACAATCATTCAAGAAGTTCCAAACTTCATAACTAATCAAAGAACTAATAATTGTCTATCTAAAGTAAAACTTCAAGCTCAAATATTTAAAGGCAAGCATCAAACTCAAATCAGCTGAACTAATTTACCTTAGCATTCGTGAGGCAACTTAACCGAACAAGTCTGTGGAAATGCAACAGCAAACTCATTTTGACGCCGAACTCAGGAAGGGAGTAAAAAATGAGACAAATTCATTCAGGGCTCTTATCAATAAGAGAAGCTAAAGCAATACGGCAATTCTTACTATAGGCGCAGTCACACTAGATCAAGGAGAGAGAGAACAATGGTGAGACCATCGCATTTATTGGCGACTAACGGTGGTGAGGAGAAACGTCGGAGGAAGAGAGAAAATGGCTAGAGAGAAAGGAAGGAGAAGAGCTTGGCCATTTGTAGCCTTTTGAGAAAATAACGTAATTTGGAATGAGGATGATGTGTATATGCAAAAAGAAAGCTGTTTGAGTGCAAAAGATGGACAGCCGTTCTGTACCAGAAAATATTCTGTTAGTTATAAACTAGGTATCTTTAGTTAAGATTTTCAGAGTTGGTTTTTCTTTTGAAAAATTTGCTCTGTTATGGTGATCAGATTTGGAAGAAAAACGAAGGAATATTTCGCTTCATTGCGGGGATTCTTTTTTCTAATTGAGTCTCTGACTCGCGGTTACTAAAGGTATCTAGCGTATTATCTTAAATGATTTCCACCTATCGTATGCACAGTTTTTTGGTAGTGGCACATGAGTTTTAAACAATGTCCTCTGAAACCTCAAGATGGAACAAGTAACATTATTAAAATATCAACTAACTCTTCCTGTAGTCAAAATAGTGGAATTTGATGACGCTATTTTTAGTGTGATATGGTAAAAGCAATTGACTATTGTCATCTTGGTGGAGAGGAGATCAGAGGGGGAGCTCGGAGGGGAGGAGATTGGAGATCAGAGGCAGAGCTAAGGGAAGAGACTGGGGCAGAGCCTGGAGGAGAGATTGGGGGCGAGGTGGCGGAGGATTTGTGATTGCCACTCTGAAATCGCAATCGCCATTTTTAAGAGGCGGAGCCTTAATCCAGTATCGTAATACCAGGGGTGCTGATATTGGGTTTTAAAACAAAGTCCCAGTCCCACATATAGCCTAGTCATATGCAATACTAAACAAGGGATTAGGCCAAAGTCCTAGGAGTTTAAATCCTTGTCCCAGTCCCACGCTTAACCAAATGCTGCCTAAGTGTAGGGTTCTGAATCTTTGAAAACCTCTTTCCTGTCTCGATGTCTCCTCTCAACCTTTCTCATTGGTGCTAGTGTTGTGACTTGTGAGTTCTATGCTCACCTTAGAAGTGCCAGAAGAACACCTAAGGGTCCTTGGTACCGGCCTAGGCACTTGAGTGTTGGTACTATGTATGGCACTCAGTGCCCTATGCTATCTAATATATAACCTAGAACCATTTAGTTCTACGTAATCGAGCTTTGATCTGGACATACATTTTCAGAATTGTGAGGAACTGCATCCATGTTGTGGAACATTTATATATAGTTGACAAATAGCTAATGATGCGGATACTGATGAATTTGTTTCATTACGAATTCCAACATTGTTTGAAATTATCTGCATTTCAAGTTTTTCTTTTTTATGTGCTTTATTTTTCAAATTGATTTGACATATGACTTGAATGCTAATCCTATTTTTTTTCATTTATTTATTTATTTATTATTTATTATTTATTATTTTTGATATTCCAGTTCTTTGAAGAATTTAATTCGAAGCTGTTGTCATCTCCCAATTACATAACAAGAAGGCAAGCTATCAAGGTGGTGTTTCCTTTTTGTTGATTATCCTAATTTGCAGATAGTGGTCAGAGGAATAAATATTTCTTAATCATAACAATTGGACTATCTGATATAGCTGACTCAATTGTTTGCTTCAGTACTTGCAAACATCTGAAGTTTATAGTACATCAGATGTAAATATGATGACAGCTTTTCGATACCTCTTAATTTTTGACCTTAATATATGCAGAGTTGCATCATCTAATGCAACTTATTTTATCATCATTCTGGTCAAGGTATCTGATAGTTTGTCTTGCTATTTATTCAGCTTTTAGGGGATATTCTATTGGATCGATCAAATGCAGCAGTTATGATGCGATATGTTAGCTCGAAGGATAACCTTATGATCCTAATGAATCTTCTCAGGGTGTGAGATCTCTTCCACTTATTGCATGGCAGGATGTATCTGTTTAATTTACCTAATCATTATATTTCATGATTCTACTTCTCAATGGAAAGGTCTATCTTTAACATTGTAGTTGCTTCTTCTATATTACTAAACATTTAGGAAGCATGCTACTCTTCATTACAGGAAGACTAATTCTTCCCACTGCTTGAGCAGTTTAGTATCTGCCAAGTACGTGAAAGAATTATAATGTTACTTTTAAGCCTTAGTATCCCGGATAAATGCAATTAAATTGTACATGGTTGTAACTTGAATAATATTAGATTTTAGTTTTTTTTAATGTGTTGAACCATTCCTGACTATCAATTAATGCTAACATTCCACTCCATGTTTTTTTCCTTTCTGCGGGATACATTTTACATGCACAGACAAGCGCTATTGCATGTCTTACATGATAATGTTTGTTGTGTAACTGAGATTTTTCCATTTGCAGGAATCTAGTAAGAATATCCAGATAGAGGCATTTCATGTATTCAAGGTATTGCCGTTTGTTCATCTGTACTTAGCATGACCATTTAATCTTTCAAAATTTTAATTTTTAAGCTCCATAATTTTTGGCATTTTCACATCTATAGTTGTTTGTTGCAAATCAAAACAAGCCTCCTGAGATCATAACGATATTAGTTGCAAACAAGAACAAGCTTCTTCGCCTTTTTAATGACTTCAAGTTGGAAAAAGGTAGGTGATTTATTGAAGCATGTTCTAGTGGCTACAAGCAAATTGTTTTCATGAATTAGTTTCACTGATTCATATATGTATGGTTGTTTGTTCAAATTATTTCTAGTACATGCATCAACTTCTAATTCACAACGCCGGCTCTGTATTTATCCAGTATTGGCTATTGTATTTGAAAAATAAGGGTTTATTGCAGATACGCCAGCGGACAATATGGTTTAGCCACTTGTTGCCTAAACTTTTTATTCGCATTTGTTGAGGGATTTTTATTTGCACTTAAGTGACATGATTTCCAGGAAGAGTTATCTTCCCATTACCTGTCTCATGGCAAAAGACATTAATTTGTTGCCGGCAGATCCCTTATATTTCAGTGTGTTGCATATACACCCCCCTGTAGCATAGTTACTGATAGCTGAGGGATAACAGCACCAAGGGGTGTCAAGTGCTAATGAAAATGGTCAGAGGTATAAAGTGGGCAAACCCCTCTAGCACTAGGTTGTATCTGCAATTAACCATAAAGAGAAAAACATTCTTGAATTTCCTTCTTGCTTATGGATATGTGTTCATAATGATATGCAGAGGACGAACAATTTGAAGCAGACAAAGCGCAAGTTGTCAATGAGATTGCCACGCTGTAACATGGGAGAGACAACACTAGAACGAATCCAGCATGTAAATTGTTCTCTCTTAATTGGTCAATGTCATGAATGCATCGAAATTAAGTTTCTTGTCTATCCTCCCTCATGCTACTTGTACAACATCTTAGTCCAATAAATTTACTGTTTTGAAACTTCCAATCTGTTTAAATGATGGAGGTTTCATCGTTTTGTAAATTTTCTTTGATCGGTTATGCTACCATTGGAGGGGGCATTGTCATGAAAAGGATCATATTGCATGCCGTTTTCAGAAGAGCCTCGGGGCCAAGGAATCTAATTCTCATGAAAAATGCTGCTTGTTTATTTTTTAAACGTTGCCTCCAATATGTGCCTGTTTATAAATCAATAGAAGGATGTAGTTGTTTGAATAGAAGGAATCTTGAGAAGAATGTTCCCTAAAGATGCTGTAAGTAGACACTACGAAAAAGCGAGGAGATACGGTTGTTGGTATTCTATGGGACCCGAATCCTATTTGGATTCTCGTGCTTTTCAATGGGTATTTGCAAAAGTGCCCTTGAAACCTCAATTTTTGTGAACCCACTCTCCAAATCATAGATTTTGATAAAAGAAATGCCCCGAATCAATATATCACCAACTTCGTCACATGTAGTTAGTAACAATTTGATTATTTTGTTGATGATTTCACTACGCAGGCATCTCAGAGTTGACTTATTAAATTGGGGAGTATTTTTCAAAGTTAAAATAGTTTTGCAAATACAAAACTTTTAGGATAATTTTGCAAATACCTGTGATTTAAGAAGTATATATACAAATTACCCAAAAATTAAAGTGTAATCACATGGTAACCAGAAAAGTTAGCATATCTATATGAGCAGCTCAGATTATTATTGACGAGTGATCCCGAAATCTATTTATTTATTTTTTCCCTTCGAAATACTTGTGTAGATACAATCAGTAATAACAGAGTTACTCGTGTAGATACATAGACTCTAGGATCATTCGTGTGATTACGTCTAAATATAATTAATCAGAAAAGCATGTTTTTATGAAATCCGCTTTACATCTAAGCACCCCAATTCTTTTTGAAATATGCAAGCGGACTAACACAGTAGTATATAGGAGTTATTCTATAGCAATCTGTTAGTAAACGTTGATATTTTTTCCTTTTCGAATAAAAAACTTGCTTATTGATAAACTGATTAAGAAGATAGCGTCTCTTAATAATTGAATGTAAGATAAAGTAAACATGGAAGAGAAAAATCATGCAGCAGATATCAACACTATGAGACGAGTGTTTCACTTTGCTTCTTTCTGAAATTATTAGTGACGAAAAATTTGCTTGTATGTTGATTTGACAAAGAAAATAACACCAAAAAAAGGAATTAATCATATACAATATTAAAAAGGTTAAGAACATTTACGTACTCATCCCATTCCCCTAAAAATTAAATGATTTAATACGAGAGGTTACACTATACAAACTCTTCTACATTAAAAAGAACTCTTTTAAGAATCGGTCGGGCATTCAACAAGTGATCTATTTTAAGCACTTTCTTGATAAAAAAAAATAAATAAAAAGGAAAGAATTTTAAAAAGACGTTCTGTACAATTTATGTAAAAAAGAAAAGAAAAGTCTTCCCCGTAATATTCATAACAGCAGGGTCCTTATATGCAAAACTCCATCTATAAGTGTCACACGACCAATAGCCGTGTTTTCAGCTTCTCAGATCGATCTCAGGGAGGGAGAGAACGCTGAAAATGGCGGACAACGGTAAAGTATTCTCTTCCAAATTCAATTTTTCTAACAAAAAAGATTATGCAGTAGAATTACTTTGCTTCAATGTCGATCCTGAATTTTGTTTGGTTGATGATTAGATTCACTTGCGGAGTTTCTTGCTGTCGCTGTGGATGCTGCGAAAAGGGCAGGAGAGGTAATTTGAAACCCTAATGTTTGGTTTCTTTTTTTTTTCTTTTTCTAGATTTCAATGAAGTTTTGATTTTTCTGTTTTTAAATGGAAATTTCAGATTATTCGTAAAGGATTTCACGAGAAAAAGAATGTGGAGCACAAGGGACAGGTGATTCTTTTGTTAGGTTTACTGTTCATTTTTTCCCCATTTGCTTGAAAACGGTGGAAAATTGAAGTTAGAAAAGGATGATTAACTTTATAGCTTCTAACACATGAATTCTCTGCTCGCTGCAGTATATTTTTGTTAGGAGATCAGTGGAAGAGGCACTTTTAACTTTTTTTTTTAATGATCCTTTCTTGACATTTCGTGCTAAAAGTTTAGCTATGAAGGTTTAAGCTGGACGGAAAGTGTTATATATAATTGAGTAAACAGTGGTAGTGTGTCCCTCAATGAACTTGTCTAGTGTGTTGCTGGCATGACACGTCCAATTGCCACCTACAATCTGGGTATGTTGATGATCCAGGCCGTAGTGTTCTTAATGGGTATCATGTAAACAGCACACTGGCCAAGACCGTGGAGGAGCACACCAGGCGTTGTTTGCTGAGTATATTATATATAATGTTTCGATTATCATTGTTTTTCAGTTGAAAAGAAAATGAGAAATGTTGGGAGTGTGGGTCTTGTTATGTCTACTTGTATATTGAAAATTAGATCGGTTTTGGAAAATTGGATACTGAAGAGTATGAGCTTAGGGCTTTTTATTGGAAGAATGTGTATGCTAAGTCTACCATAAAAAGAGGCCTACTTATTTTCTCTTTCTTTTGTTTGTGTCGGTCTTTTCGGAATGTGAATGTACCTTTATTATCTGTCAGAACATAACAACAAAGAGGTGTTGAAAAGCTTATAAGGAGAACATGTGGCTTTGATATGCATACAAGAAAATGTTTCATAGTATCCATCTACCAATATAATTTTAGGCTCCGGAAAATGAAGGGCTGAGACATACACTTGCGTAATTTGTACTAATTTCCTTATCTTCGCACATGTGTCTTCTCATGCATCTGGATTATGCCTCATATCATACAAGCTAGTTGTTTGGGGCTATTTGCAGACCATCTTGCACTTGGTTTAAGTTCGAATTGATGATTTTGCATACAGTGACATTCATAATTCTTAACTTTGAAAGAATGCGGGAAACCATCTGTGTATTTTGTGGATTTTGGTTTGTATCTGTTTTGAAGATTAATTCACTGCTCTACATGTTGTATGACATGAAGTCTTACATTGCTTCGTTGGACCTAATATGAGGATTTGAAGAATCTGATTAATTTAAGGTGACAATTAAATGTAGGTCTATAAGCGTCTCATTCTTCTTGTTGTGGTCCATGGGACCATATTTAATCCTGCAGTCGTGATGATAACTGTATTCTCCCTTGGATATAGGTTGATTTGGTGACAGAGACAGATAAAGCATGTGAAGATCTCATATTCAATCAACTTAAGGAACACTACCCTGAACATAAGGTGAATAAGTCTACAGTCTGAGCTAACATCTTATCATACCGAAATGGTAGTGTTTGACATTTTTTTAACTATGTTCTTGTAGTTTATAGGTGAAGAAACTTCTGCAGCATGTGGAACTGCTGAGCTGACTGATCATCCTACATGGATGGTAGACCCCCTCGATGGAACAACTAACTTTGTTCATGGGTATCTGAAATTGCTTCCTTGTGAAGTATTTTGGTGTAATTTTTTCGATCTTCTTTTATATATTTTGATATGTTGGCACATTGCTTCCAGGTACCCCTTTGTGTGTGTATCTATTGGTCTTACTATTGGAAAGGTTCCTACAGTGGGTGTTGTATACAACCCAATACTCAATGAGGTACTTCCATTTTTTCTTGTTGTGTTACCTAATTGTTCAGATATTTCTGGTCGTGTGCTATTATGCCCAACTTAAAATGTTTTGTGGTTAGGCCCAACTTAAAATCCCTTCAAGTTCGCATATAAATTGAAAAACTGTTAGTCAGAACAGGCATATACTTTTACTCTTTTGCCTTCTTTATCCATAGAGACAGTTGTGGTCAAATAAATAGTGCGCAGGATGCTATTTCCCCAAAAACAACAATTAGCACTCAATTGTTTGTTAGTACTGTTCAAGAGAAGCCGTGGGGATTTGGGGGGTGGGTGGGTGGGTGAGGGCTAATTGACATTTTTCCAAGCTGGGAGTCTGATAGTTATCTTACCATATGTCAATCTTGAGGAATACAAGTGATTGCTGCAAAGTGCAAAGTAGGTTATGCATGCACGCATGTGTGTGTCTTTGATTTATTATTATTATTATTTTTTTTTTTTTGGGGTGGGGGTTGGGGGGTTGGGTGTGGGATCGTTAGATTAAGGGGTTTTACAGGAAGACAGTTCTCAAGGGTTCAAAAAGATTATCTTATTATTGACTGATTGATGAAGATGGTAATAGATATATTCACATATTATAGGTTATTTATTGAAAATCCTGAGAAAGAAAAACTTCATAAAGTTCAACTATAGTACATAAAATGTGTAAGAAAGGCATATATTATATTTAACATTTTCCTTGTAGTTTTTTTCCCTCAATACTTTATAATCTTAAGAGATTCAAGTTTGGGTTCAAATATTGTGTGGTTAGTATTATGTTTTATATTGAGTCAATTAGAACTCTTGCAATACCAGGCCAACTTTTTTCTGGTCTAACATCTTGCAAAGCAGATTATGTTTTTGTACAATAAAATTCTTTCTGTCTTTTCTATATAATAAGAGCAAAAAAGACTCAATACATAAAATCCTGAAGCTTTTGCCCACTGTATTCCGACATATTTGTACTAAAAGTTCAAACATTATTATCTTCCCAGTGCTATTTAGTTTTACATTATTAGTTTTATCTTAATTGTGAAATTATGATAATAACTTTTGATGTAATTTACATCTGAAATAAAATTATATAAGCTGTTTTACAATTTATTCCTCTGAAATAAAACCATGCAATCTGATTTGTAGCTTTTTACTGCCATCCGAGGGCAAGGTGCTTTTTTGAATGGATATCCTATAAAAGGCAAGAACTCTGCCCTATAACCAATCAGCTGTTTAATATTTCAAGTCAGAGTGTTTGACTCCAGAATTCTAGCATGTTTTTTTTTTCATTTAATTGACATGGTAATGATGTAAAATTTAATTTGTTCAGCATCATCCCAATCTGAGCTGGTGAAGTCCCTCCTTGCAACAGAGGTACACACATTTAATATTTTCTTCAGAATGCTGTTGAATTTTGCTTCTATGCTCATTGCCTTTTGCAGGCTACTATTTTTGACTCCATGTCTATGACTACGATTCATGTCTTTTTTTTTCTGATAATAAAGTATTGATTTACCATTTTGTCCGAAAAGGCTATTTTCTCTATTTTTAGTAGCCACCTGATTTTTTTCCTATTCATGTTTGGTTAGGTACACTGAATCTTTGTAACTCCACCTACAATCACTCCTAACTTATGTATGAAGCATATTTCTCATGTCGACCACTCTTTAATTTTGTTGATCTTCTCACCAGTTATTAGGAAGGATGATATCTTAGTAACTACTGAGGAAGGTATGTAATCAAGGATCTGTTTTAGTGTGAATAATTAATTTCACTTTTTTATGGTCATGTAATTGTCAATAAATTGACTAAGAAAGTAAGGGATAAATATGCTTCGAGTATGGAAAATTATGTGCGATAAAGAACAAAAAGAAATTTCAGTTATTTTTTAATGATGAAGAACGCATGGCTGATGTTGTCGAGAATATAGATTGCTCTCTTTAAAAGGAGATTTTTCCAGATAGTTTAAGGCTTTTCTATTTAAAGAGTGGAACAAGGTTTCTAAGGTTCTGTCTTGGGTTCGGTAGTTTCTTAGTTTGTTTAGGACCACAAGGTGATATATTGTCTCATAAAGTTTTAGCTGGTAAGCATTTGCATCAGTAGATTTAGGTCTAGTTTCTGACTAGTTCTGCGCAGTTTCGGTAAATTTTGGATGTAACTTGATGAATCCTACTGAAATCTAGGGAAACATATGAGAAAAATTCAAAAGTAAAGGAAGAAATGGAGACTATTCCTTCTAGTTAATACTTCATATTTTTTTAAGTCCTATAATTACCCCAAATCCGAAGTCTATTCAATATTTTTTGCTATATATTTACACTAACTTTGATATGGTCTTAGTTTTTCTTGAAATAGACATCCATACGAATTTGGATCATTGTTTGTTACTGGTTGAAAATTTACCACTCATCTTTTTTGTAGCATCATATTGTAGCTTTTTAGATCACTGGAGGGAGGTAATAGTTTCCTATCAAAGGTTCTAACAAAAAAGATGAGTGGAATTTATTCTGAAGAGCTTGGAAATTTTTTTTGCAGCGTCATATTGTAGCTTTTGATATGCAGGCTTTGGAAGTTTATTATTCATAAAGCTAAAAGCAATTGGTCTTTGATGAAGCAAAATCCATCCGTATGAAGGCTACAAGTTCTTAGTAATAAATGCTTTAATAAACACATGACTCTTACCTAGGGATATTGAAATTACATATATAGAGAGTTTCTAGTAATAATCAGAATGGGAAAAGACTTTAGGCTACTACATGTTCCCACGCAAAAGCGTAACTTGCATATTGTAGTCCGGTCAGGATTGTCTCCTCTATGCATGAAGTGCACTTGTTCATGCATAATATTTTTCTCTCTCAACTCTCAAGGGCAGATTGATTTAAAGTTATCAATTAAATTTAAGAGGGCATCAATGGGATATCACAAGTATTCACGAACACCTCTATGGTTTCATCCACAATAATCTGATTGTCTACATGCATTACACTTGTCATAGTACTAGTAAACAACCATGAGCAGTATTTAACCTACATTTATATACATTTGAGCAGGTTGGAACAAAGCGCGATAAATCAACAGTAGATGCTACTACTAATAGAATTAACAGCTTACTCTTCAAGGTAAAATTCGAACTGCTTTGACCTCATGCAATCTGGTTATGGAGTTAATTTTATTTTTAATTTTATATTATTATTATTTTGCTATCAGGTGAGGTCCCTTAGAATGAGCGGTTCTTGCGCTTTAAACCTTTGTAGTGTTGCATGTGGTAGGATTGATCTGTTTTATGAGCTTGGATTTGGCGGACCTTGGTAAGTTTGTTGAATGATGACCTTTTATTGTTCACTGATGGCAATTTTATTTTGAAATCTTTGTTGATTTTGCTTCCATTGCTTGGGTCTCAGGGATGTGGCAGGTGGGGCTGTCATTGTTCAAGAAGCTGGAGGTTTTGTGTTTGATCCGTAAGTGCCATATAAGAGTAATTAAGTTTGATGATTATATAACAGGCAAAAGAAAGTATTATATGTCATTGGTCAACTTTAGTTATAGGTATATCTTGACAAACATTTGTTTTCATCAGGAGTGGAGGAGATTTTGACGTAATGTCTCAGAGAGTTGCAGCTTCAAACGCCCATCTGAAGGATTTATTTACAGAAGCATTAAGGGACTCAGGGGTTACTCAATAATCTTGAAGTTCTCCTATTCTATTTTGATTTGTTCATTAACAGTAAGGATGGTCTTTAGAACCTTCTGCTTTTCTTTAACTAGATAGCATTGATGAACATTCTCGAATATTTAGGCAGTAGATATACGATATATGAATGATGTGCTTGCCTATAGACAATGCATATATTATTCTTCTACATTCATATATGATGTATGTGATTTGAGCCTGTAAGATGGCATTTTCTCCAAATATAAAGCTCATCATTCCTATTTTTCAGTCTTTTAACTCCTGCTGACAAGAGCTTTAATTTATTATTATTATTGGAGATAAGTTCATATATTCAACTTTATTTATGGGTTATATGCCCTTCACTACCCCAAAGTTTCACCATTTTTAACTTCGATACCCCTGAATTTATAATTTGACATTTTGATATGCAAAACTGCGTAGAAGTTGACACTAATTTTGTTGAAGAATATCAATATAGAAATGTGAATGAGAAACGATTTTTTGTTTACCGAATTCAGTTTTGTAAGTTCAAGAAAGTGAGGAATAAAGTTAAGCCTTTCGGTATCAAATTATAACATCAACTTGAAAACTTTGTGGGAATCAGATAGTCAAAATGGAACTTCAGAGTATCAATTTGAAAATTTGGAATCCGAAAGTGCAGATAATCCTTCACATTTTATAATTGACTAATTATCCTTTCCTACAAAAAGAGAAGATTAGCTGTATCTGGTCACCTCTTAAGTTTGAACTTGATATTTATTAGTTGGACTGCGCATATGGTGAATAGTCTCAAAAACTTACAGGTGGGAAGAGTGAATAAACAATTTTGGGTCATACCTTATTTAGGCCAGAGCATCTTTCAACCTATCTAGAAGTATCCTTCATCTACCTCAGCTTTGCCAAGATTGTAATCAAAGCTGTCCCTAAATCAAAGTTTAGCATTCTCCTTCTAATTTTTATCGTAGAGCGGGGGATCAAGTCAGATTCCAATTGAGCAGGTGAGATTGGTTGCAGGTAAAGACTATCGTTTTCCACTCTGTAAACTTTACTTTCCTTTCTCTACTGAATCCTTGAATAACAAGAGTTATTAGTTGTTGGTTACATCTTGCAGAGAAAATCTCTTTGGAGGGGCCCTCTGTAGAATTTTAGTATAGAAAGGGAGGAGAGGGTGACATGTGGCATGTCAATAGTTATTGTTAGTGCCGTAACCCATCTATCAATGCAATCAGTAACCGCACGTTATTGGCTGTACTGATAAGTCATTAGTAATATGTGCATCAGGATCTGTGCGATGTCATCTTTTTTTCTACTCTCTGTACCATATTTTTATAGAGGCCTTGTGTATGAATTTTTTAAATACAGGTCTTCAACCTTTTGATTCCTAAGAACTCACCTTCATTTTGTCAAAAAACCCTGAACCTTTCTCTCAGTCTAAAATAAACAATGACCAAGACGCATTAAACATTGATATAGTATTATTGTACTCCATGGGTACGCATCGTCTTCTCCCTAGGTTCTTTAGATGCTAAGCTTGCTTGAAGGTTCAGGATTAGGAATAAAGTTTTTGTCCTCTTCTCTATACCTTTCTATTTGAAAAGATAGCACAAAATAGACTAAAGCTTACTCAAAACACTTAAAAAAAAAGCCGCTGAGGGTAGGCTACCTAAACATTATAATCTAAGGATGATGTTGTCATGATCTCATATTTAGCTTTTTTTTTTGAAGAAATTCTCATATTTAGTTACAGTTGCCTATGGGTGAATGACTGAATGTCCTTTCATGTTTTGACAAATTCTCCAAGGAGCAGTTGGTCTTAGATTTGTTTAATTAATTAATGACGACAGCAAGAGCTCCTAATTGGCAGTTCAGATTGAGTCAAATGAACAAACAAAACAGCTCATAAATGTTCACCAATATGAAAAGAAAGTTCAATGTACTATTCATAATAGTCCAATAGGACCAGCTAATGACAACTGGGAAAGCAAGGAAATCTATGAAATTCCCAATAACCTGCCCATTTCTTTAGTCTTTGTTAGAGATACGATCAAAGTTCTTGACCTTAATCACTATCATATATTCATGGTTTCTCTGTTTGTCCCGCAACGGCTTAGGTGAGAGCCGGATGCTATTACCAAACTCTGAGTTTGTCTGGTTCCTACCAAAGTGCCATGTGGAGATTATACCAAAAATTGGAATATACAAATTAATCAACCAACCAAAAAGAAAATGCATAACTAGTAATAAAAAAAAAAGAATTGATAATAGTATAGGATGGGATAGACAATCTCAATAAATATCATGATACATGGCACAAAAAGTGGGGAAAATATGATAAATAAAGTGAAAAAATGGCAATCAAAGCTATGCCGGGGAGAAATCTAGTCTAGTATACTAAGAAAGAATAACAGTAAGTACAACAACCGGACCCCTGCAAGGATGTATAACACTAGAATATCAGTCCGTCAACTCCTATACACCATAGCCATTGTTAGTACCATTGGCGCCATGATGAGATTTCTCATTGCTCCTCGATCTCCTCTTCAGAACAATTGTCCACGTAATGGCTTCCAAGAGTAAAGCAATTCCTCCAAGAGTTGCGATAATGGCAATGTAAGCATGTTTCCACCCTGATTCTGGCTTCAAGATATCGAAACCCTTGAAGACGTTGATGACACTTAGGATTATAACAGTGTATCCAACTGCATGGTGGTATATATTCCAGTAGAGTCGGAATTTGTGGTCCTTGTTAGGCCTCAGAAGCAACGCGAAAACCTAAGGATGCGAAAATATTACTTCAGTTTGAATGGCGGTCGCATGCATATTACATCGAACTTTACTCTTGGACTGAATTAAAATACATTGAAGAGATGTAGACGTGACTAAACATTACCTATCAATCTAGAAGGAGAAATTTCTTATTTGCCAGGTTTCTTATTTGCTCTTGTGAGTCTAGAATGAAACTGGGTGCCAGGTTTCTTATTTGCTCTTGTGCATGTGTTGTATCTGGCCTCAGATAAGAACAGAACTACCGATGGTAAAAACTGTCATTTTTCCAATTTCATCTAGACCCAGTGCTATAATAGGAGAATTTGTATGATTCAGATTTCTCGTCATTTATACACAGACAGCGGGAATTGGACATGTTTTAGTCTAAGGGCCCGTTTGGTTTGACAAAAGTGCTGGAAGTAGAAAATAGATCAAAGAACTAACTTCTAAATTTATGAAGTACGGAGCAATGAAAGTAACTAATAAAGGAAATATTAATAAGAAAAAATATTTATTTCCTAAATTAATATGCGTTTCACCTACTTCCATATTTTGGAAGTAAGGATGACACGTAAGCGCTACATCAGCGTTTAAGTATTGGAAGTAGGTTTTTCCATGGAAACAAACAATTTTTTGCTTGGAAGTAGCAGAAGTAGCATCTACTTCATTTACTTTAGCTTAGCTACTTCATAATTACTTCCGTGCAAATAAACAGACCCTAAAAGTGAATCCAATTCAAGAACATACAAGGATATTTATATTTGGGATGAATCATTACTGTCATAGATATAATGAGAAGATCCAAACCAACAAAAAATTAGGATGTTTCTGGTGTTTAGATCATATGACAAATAAGGTATTTCCCTCGAGATGGCCATTTGGTGGTCTGCAATCGTACTGGGTATGAAAAGTGTAGGATATTATTATGTAAAACAGGGTATATTAAAATGTACCTGCAGAGTACCCAAGCAGAAGAGGGTTATTCCAATGTTCCTATGAGGATTGTAAGTTATTCCCTTCGATTCGCTGCCGAGCTTAAGTCCAGTTCCCCATCCAGCAACCCCAACAATGTATGCGGAGCACTGACAAGCAATATGGAGATAAAACCAAGCAGGATCAGCCGACTTGAACACCTTCAAGTATCTGGCGATTATAGCTCCAATAGGCAACAGGATACCCCAGCTCACAGCGTTCAGAATCCCATGAGTCTGCAGGCAACGAACCAAGTTTATTATGCATGTGCTAAGTTACAATAATTGATTGTCTCGGGCCAAATTCCACAAAAGCGTCATGAATTATCAACAAATCTACTGGAAACTAATTCAGAATCAACAGGAAAAGGGAATATATGAAACAACGTTAATTGTGCAGTTCAAAATAATAACCCACTTACGTTCTTCCTGTGCTGTCTAGAGTCACCGCTGCCGGCGGCTTCCCCGGACAACAAATCCAAGGTCCCAGCAGGACAGTATAGTTATCCCCAGCTTGTTCGGTGCCCCGCGGGCACGCCCTGGCGAGTCGAACGAGTTCCCCTTTCTGCCAAACCTGGTTCACCCTCGTCCGTTCTTGGGCACCTGGATGCTCGCGTATATCGTCATTCGCCCCGCCTCCGAACTCCGCCTCCCTGCTATAAACCGTGAAGTCCAGCGGACTCGTTCCTGATGGTGGGGGGCGTATCCGTCGAGCTTCGTGAGTAGACTGTTAAGGAGCCGTCGGAGGCCGGGAAGGCGATGAGGGCCTCCGGAGTCTTCATGGTTGCGGAGACGCGGGTTGGAGGGCCCAGGGCTACCCAGCGGAGGAGGACTGGGGGAGCGGTAGGCGATGTCGGCGGTGGCGTTGGAGGGTGTGGTAGGTCCAGTGGAGGGAGCCCCGAGGCGGGGGAGGTTGCTGCAGAGGGTGTAGGCTCTGTTGTTGCTGAAGGGTGCCTGGCCGCAGTGCTCTGGCGGAGCGGGTGGATCGAAACAGGAGATAGAGAGGATACGAGGAGGCAGGAGAGTGGGGAGACGTTGTCGTCGGTTCATTGTTGAGTTTGAGGGAGGGGATTGTTGAGTTTGAGGGAGGGGATTAATGTTTGGGGGTGGGGGGTAGTTGAATGGGGCTTTGTTGGCTCGGGGGAGGGAGGAGGAAGGTTCTCAGTTTGTGTTTGTTCGGTACCTTTTTCTTGGTTTTGAATGGAGGCGTGTGATTTGAGTAGGTGGGGTTTTATAGAGAGAAGAGGGGCCTGAGTTTCCAAGGTTTGATAGCAAATAAACCCTACAAGGCTACAAGGGTAAAGACCGGAGCCTTGACGACTAACTCGTAAGTTTTGATAGCAACTGACGAGCAAGGATTCCACACTTTTTCTTTCGTGTAGAGCAAAAAAGCGGTGTAGAGTTTGTCACTAATAAGCATAGACATGTGTCAAGATTATTATGTATTCATCACCTTAATCCCTATTTTATTTTCCATAGAGTATTCCCCATAGGATTCTTTTCCGCTGGGAGGAAACAATAGTAGACAGGAGGCTTACATATTGTCTCGAAATCAATTCTAAAGTTGATGATTGCATTGATTGTTATACTGCTTCTGTTGATTCGGTGGTCTATTTGCATCGATACTTTAACTGTAAGTGCTAACTACATGCAAACTTTGCATTAATTTTGTTCATACTAGTTTAAATATTATCACTTGGAAACATTGGCAGTCTCTTTTTAGTTAGGAGGGGGCTAGTAAAATGCTTAGTGTTTTATTAATATTAAATTTTTTAAATGGAATAGAGAATGATGCTTTATGCAAATAACATTGATTTCTTATTTACTTTTTTCTAGAGACGAATCTCTCTCTTTTTATTAGAGAAGAATACCTCTCTCTTTTTAGTTGTTATTATTTGCTTTTGGTAGATCAGACTTGAATCTAGAACTTTGTTAATTAAAGGTTCTGTAGATTTATTTGATTATTTCTTGTATAAATAATTGATTTGCAGCTAATGGATAAACCAGTCTCGTCATACATATGCAACATATCCATTACTCTTGTGGAGCATGGGCATTGATTTTAGATTTGATATAACATTATACGACAATTCCTCGCAGATGCTTTTAAAGGATAACAAATAAAAAAGTTATTATACACAACTATGGGTACCCGTATTAAATAAAAACAACTATAGGTAGTTCTGAAGAAAAATTAGTTTGGATACCTTTTTCTGATTGTTTTCACGGGAAATATCTCATTTTGAAACCAAATGAATTTTATGTCAGAAGCCAAAATGATGTTAGTCAAGGTAAATGGGAACGAATGAAAATTGTGAATTTTATTTTAAAAACTAACAAAAATTTGTGATCTCACGGATTCGTATCCTCTCCAACTAGGTTGTAATTTGAAGATTGTCCAATTTAATTAATTAATTATTTATTTATTCTAATTTTAAGGGCTAAGATAAAGTCTTGTCGGATTCTCAATATTATCTTGAAAACCACCACTGAATTTTAAAACGGTTACTATGATTATCTATTCATAGTGGAAATCCTACTTGCTTCATCTCGATTCTTAAAATTGAAATAGAATGAAAAAAAAAATAATGGTAATTGCACTATTTTCAATTACCATCTGATTAAAAAAAGATCCATATCTCATTTAGAGAGGAAATGACGTAATCTCTCTTTTTCTACCTCCACCTTTTATCTGATATAAACTTCTTATTGGTCTCTCTCTCTCTCTCTGAGATTACACCTACCTTATATTTTATTAGTGAAAACTTGCTGAACAACTATGTACCCCCGACGACTAATAAACATCCACGACGGCCCACGATAACAACCACTACAATTTTTTTTAATATATTTTCCTCTTTCTTTTGACAATTCCACAACCACGACCCTTATTAATTACAACAGTTTCCTAATTGAAAGCAGACCAATAGTTAAGGGGCTACTTTAAAAGCATAAGAAAATACTATAATAACAACCAAATGCACCGGAACGCTGAATCTCTTGACTCCACCCACCCATCATCTTGTTAAATTGTCAATTATAAGAACATTCTCTAATATAATGATAATGATAACCTAAGTCATATGTTTTTCCTCTTCACATTTCTCTCTAATATGATAATGATAATAATCTAAGTCACGTATTTAACATTTACAGACATTAATTATAATTAAGGTGATGATGATACAAGGGGGAAAGCACTTGTTCTCGCTGAACCTGACCCCAGGCTGCTTAACTTCCAAGTGTACGGCGTTGACTTGGTGTGCATCGAAATTCAAAGAGCGTGTATTCTTTACTTCGCTCCTACTCCAAAAATGTCCGACTCTTTTTTGTCATTGATTTCCCAAATCAATCACTGATTAGCACGGCTCTCCAAAAAGCCCGTCGGTCCGGACCCGGCCCGACCAATATCATCCATTGGATCTAGATGAATCCAATGGCTAGGATTCAGTCAAACAGTCAACAGACACATGCATTAATTACCTCATTAAACACATGCATTAATTACCTCAACGCAGTGAATCCAGATTCACTACAGTGATTCCAGATTCATTACCTCAACGAACACGTCATTCACTGTAGTGAATCCAGATTCATTACCTCAACGAACATGTTTTTCACTGCAGTGAATCCAGATTTTGTGTTTCGTTGAGGTAATTAATGCAGTCTGTTGACGTTGACTAGCTCCCAGGTGCCATTGGATATCATCTAGATCCAATGGATGATAATGGTTTTTAGTTTTAGGCTAAGAGGTTTTATTAGAACCTCTCCCTAATATATATATATATATATATATATATATATATATATAATATATATATATACTAATATATATATATATATATAACACTATATATATATAGTATATATATATGTTGAAACTAGTGTCAACTTAAGTGGAATAGGGAATATGTGTCCATGCCAAGTTTTAACCACTCAATTACCTAGGAGATCCTTGTGATTATACAAAAATATGTTTTATATTAAATAAATGTGTGGCTAGGAACTTTGGTGGACACTCAAACTTAATTGATAGGAGTCTTGCTCTATATAAATATATATATATATATATATCTATATATATATATATAATATATATATATATATATATATATATATATATATATATATAATTATAATATATATATAATAAATATATATATATATATATATAATATATAAACAATTGTTTATGCAATACTATAAGTATTTATAATTTGTTTATGTATAAATATATTATATGTGTGTGTATACTATGTATACTACATATAGCATATATTGAATGGACATGAATTACTTTGGGCCCGCCTTACTTTAGTTTTCCCCTAGTGGTAAAATTTAGAGTTTGAGAGTTAAGGTTATGTAACTCCTAAAGCCACAACGTCTAGTGTTCAAATCCTAGGCCACAACATCAATACATTAAGAGCTTTGATTTGGCCTTTAAATTCTATAATTATTTTTAATTTTGTTTGTTTCTATAAATTTTATAATTATTTTAATTTATATAATTTTTTATATTTATAAATTACATAATTACAATTGATTAATAATATAAATTTTTTATCAAAATTATGTTTATTTTTAGAATTGTATTCTTTAAAATTTAAAAAAATTAAAAAATTTTAAATAATAAAAAAATCGGGCCGGCCCGGAGCCCGGCCCGCTTGGGCCTGGGTCCGGGCTCCGGTTTTGCCCGGCCCGGATGGACAGCCCTACTGACCAGTGCTCACCCATTCAAATTATTTGCGCGATAAAGATGATAGCATGTAATGATTCAAAAGAAAACTCTACCTTTAAGTGGCAGCAAAAAATTTATGTATCTAGCCTTATCTTTTTAGAATTGATATAAAAGTAATAAATCTCATCTCTCATCATAACTTCGGAGTTTTGGTCTAATGGTTAGAGAAACTAAATCTTTTTTTTCTTTTATCTGAAAAAATAAAAATAATTATTTTATGATTGAGAGATACTTGCCACATAATAGATTTGATTCAACAGTGTTAGTGTTTGAGTCAAAAGTCGGTTCTGTTGAGGAATTCATTATATCTTCAAGCGATTACAATAAATTCAAAGAAATAGTCATTTTATAAGACCTCTTTTACACAACAAAGCAAAAATTACAACTTTTGAGAAACAAACACAAAAATCGTCTATCGATCTTTGTTTTCGTGGGACTTTGCCTGTGCCGGGAACGCTTTGGTTCGTGGACCGCCGAATCACAGATCGTGAAGAGGGGGTTTACTGATTCTGACTTCGTTTATCGAAGTGAGAACTTAAAACGATATCTTATCGAAGTAAGATAGTCGTTCTTCTTAAAATCAAGTCAAAGCTTAATTTCAAGGCGTTGCAAGAAAAAACTCAAATCTGCTCTCTCTCTGCTCTGGAATGCTCTAACAAATGCTCGATCCTCGTCAGAAATGACCCTAGGGGGGTATTTATAGCCTCTGGAGTTCATAACTGAAAAAACTCAACAAACGACGAAATTAGACTGGCGAGACAGTGTTTACTGTCTCGCTGGCTGTCTCGCTGGCGAGACAGCAAAGCCTGTCTCGCTGGCGAGACAGCAAAGCCTGTCTCGCTGGCGAGACAGCAAAGCCTGTCTCGCTGGCGAGACAGCAAAGCCTATCTCGCTGGCGAGACAGTTCATTCCTGCCTTGATTTTCAATATGAGATCCCTTTGAGCGATTTTCTCTATGTTTGGGATATCTATTAGCATTTTTTGACGCCTACAGATACCCCCTCCAAAGTATTCCAGACTCATTCTTTTATAGAGGAGCATGGGATACTTTGGATAAGATAGATTTTACTTACGATCCCTTCAATGCTTGGTTGAGTAGATCGTGTGAAAGGACTTGTGAATGGCTTCAATGCTTGATCTCTGTTGCTTTTAGTCTATTCAGTTCTTTGTAGAATAGCTAATGTCTTCCAGGCGTCGCGTTTATCGCTTGACCTTTGTCGAGATCTTGAATTGAAGTTGGTATTTGCTCTTGTGGGTTCAGCTTTTATCACTGAATTGATATATCCATTGAGAGCTCATCAGGTTATCCTTAAGAATATTCAAATTAATATTCTCCGGAAACTTCCTGTTGAGGGTAGGAATACAGTTTAGACCCGTGTATCCATTGGAGTATTCATCTGCATTGCATTTGGCTTTTGACTAAGAGAATGCCCTCCATCTCATGCTGCGGGGCAGTGTTTGTTGTCTCGCAATGCGAGACATAGAGGGTTCATTGTCTCGTTCAGCGAGACAGATTATGCTGTCTCACTCGGCGAGACAGTGTTTTCTGTCTCGCTGAGCGAGACAGCGAGTATAAAACTCGAACTTAGGGTTTTTTAGGGCTTTTTCACGTCGGATTTTGGCGATTTTTTGGGTGATTCTTGGGCGATTTTCGACCAATTCTTCACCTCTTCTTCTTCTCTTCGTTTCTGATTTGGGTGGTGCTTCGGTTTGAGGAGATTTCACTCAGATTTGTGAAGGTTTGTTCGCCTCTTTTCTTCAAAACTTTGATTTTCTTCAACCTTCTTTGACTGTAACCTTGCATGCACTGTTCTGGCCATATTCTGTGATGTTTTGGTCGATTTCTTGCTCAAAACCCTGACCTTTTTCGTTGGATTTCCTTGTAGATCATCTACTCATCATGTCGCCGCGTAGAGCTCGAGGAACTCGAGGCCGTCCGACTGTTCAGAGCCCCGAAGAGGCGGGCCCTGCTGCGATCTCACGTGGAGGTATATCTCTTTCACCCTCTCACGGATTTAAATACTGTATTTCGTCAGTTTCATCTATATGTACCTGTATTCGCTTGCAGATCCTCGTTTGTATCCTTTGAGGTACCCTCGAGAAGAGCCGGTATCCTCCTTTGAGGGGATCGACGCTTAAAAGTGTTTGTTTTGCTTGGACAAAACACACTTCATAATACACAGGGGCGATTTCATATCATCCCATATGTATAGAAAGATTTTCGTATGCCGTTATAATGCCCGTGCATAGTAACGCATATCTTTTTATACATGTGGTAGATAAAAAAAATCGTCACACCTGCTGTGAGATGGCGACTATATCTTATGGAGTAAGATATACCGTTTTCTCTAAAATTTTAGGACTACACTTACACAATTTATGTGTATGTTTCTTTTATCAGTCCGATTTCCTTCTACCATCTTTGCTGCTGATGTGGTTACTGGCCGGAGTAGCGTGACCCACTCTTATTACGAGGGGATCCCGTTAATTGAATCCTCTCCCCAGTTCAGATCTGGCTACAGCGAAAGTGCTAGGGAATTAATCCAGCGAGGTAGTTGTCGTGTTCTACGACGATTAATCACGGACGCGACCTTGATTTCGGAGCAAGACTCGAATCAATGTATAAGGAAGCCGGATTTCTTGTTTGGTGATTCGGTGAAAGATCCGGAGATTGCTTTCTGCAAGCCTGCGCAATGGTTGCACCAGAGTGGGTCATCATTCTTATATCTGCCTCTTATCCCTCGAGATCACTCACTGTTAAAGTTCAGGAACCTATCGGTTGGACGTGAGATGTTCTGGAGGTTAACCGAAAACCACGAGCGTATTCATTGTGGTTTCGTTGGGAAGGAAGCCACCCCAGGTTCCAGTGAAAGAGCTCATGTGCGGGGACTTCATCCGGGTGTCTTAGGACAAGACAACATACCTCAGAATGAGAAGATAGTGCAAGCCAACACCGTGAAGAACCGGTTAGCGGCAGCGGGAAAAAGATTACCCAGAGAGAATTTTAGATGTTATGGATGGGTCCATTACTCTGGGGACAAATGGTGGTGGAGCAGGATGACCCGATACGTGTTGAACCGTTGGGGGCGAGAGTTAGCAGAATTAGGGTTGGATGTCCCGATCCGTGCCAGCATGCATGGCCTGCAGATTAGTGTAGGTCATTTCCTCTGTTTGTTCGAGATCTACAACCCGGACACTAATACATTCTTTACCAAAAACGGGGAGCTCGGACTACCACTGCATGAAATGATGCAGGTGTCTGGTTTGCCTATGGGCGATGTTCCATATCAAGAGTTCTTTCCGACCACCAATCAGCTGAACAAGATGAAAGATAGCTCAACTGTAACCCATGACACCTTATGGGAATTGACCTGCCATTATCATATAGCCATGGCCGAGATGGAGCCCAAAGCCAGAAAGAAATCTCCTCAGGTCAGCTTAAAACAATTCGCCGATTATCTATTCAAGAACCTGGATGACCGTTCAGCAGACGTATGCAGATTGTCTCCCCTAAGTTCGGGTGAAATCAATCATCTGTTAAAGAAAACAAACGCGCAATCTTATACCTCGCGCTCAGAAAACGGATTTTCGCACGACACTAAGTTCCGCCCTTATCTATGGCAAGCTGGTGTTCCAATTAGCCCTACTGCTCTGCTGGCGGGTTTCCTGGCTTTATGGCTAAAGAGGTGCGTAGTTCCCCACCAGTCCGCAGATGCGATGCCAATGGAAGTATTGTATCCGGCCGTCCAGCTAGCTACAGGTCGCAAATTATCTTTGCTTCCCGCTATGGTGGCCGATATTCATAGTGGATTACGGCAATTAATCTCCGTGTTTACTCAGGAGAAAAAGAAACCCCCCGCCAGTCTGTCCGTTCCGAAGTTGGAGCTACCCTACACTTATCTGATGACCTGGTTAGTACTTCATCGACCAGATTTAATGGAAGCTCCTGAGACGGCAAATTCTAGCATTCCTTTGTTGCAGAGTCTCGAGAATTGCAAATGGATCAGGCATCGAGAGCCAGACATAACGAGGCAGTTTAAAATTCACAAGTGTTGGGAATTCTTCCCCTGCTTCCCTCAGTTCTCCGGTACCTACAATACTACCTTAGTGGATGCTGAAGACCCAAGGCAGAATCGCACCATCTTGGATGTCGGGTGCTTCAGATGGTTGATGAACATTCGACCTGGATATCTATTGTTCAGGGTAAGAGATGTTTGTCACATTGAACCCTATTTTCCATGTCGATTCGCCCGTCAGTTCGGCTATGATCAAATGTACGTCGGCAACCCGAATCGTCACCTTAGCTTTCGAGGTGGACTTATCGACGGTGCGAGAGCTTGGTTTTGGAGCATCGCCGGCTGTACAAATGTCGAATTCGATCTTCCCTTAGAGACGCCACCCCTACGGATGACCTTCCTCTTTTGCAAATGGTTGATAGCCGCCAATATTGTCACTCGACGTAGGAGGATATCAGACTCAGAGGAAGAAATAGCTCCACGGCAAGCAGCAGAACTGCCTCGCGAAGCTGTGATGTCGCCTCGAGGAAAAGAGGCTGCTGAATCATCAAGGAAAGGAAAGGAACCGGCTCGCTCAGTCGGTAGTGAAGAAGAATTTGACTCTGAGGAGACGGAGACTTCCGAGGAGGCGGGTGAGACTAGCTCAAGTTCTGATGAAAGAGCGGGTCTTTCTGATTCTTTCTTTGAAAGAGGACTTGTGTGCCCATCTGTTGCTCCTACTCAATCACAAGCTACTTCGAGAAAACGGGGAGAGAGAGTCGTCATGACCTATCCTAATCGGATGACGGTAGACGTTTCTGATATTGATCCATCGGCTACGGATACAGGGACTGATCTTTCTCCCCTTGGAAGAGAAATCCGAGAAATGAATGAGTCAGACCGTGTGCCTCCTTTAATGACTTGTGCGCTTGGTCTCCTTTTAGTTAAACTAAAAGAAGCAGGTACAAGTGGTGAAGCTCTCGAATCCGTCCCGACCAACGAAGGTAATTAATCTTTGTTTTGAGCAAATTCGTTTGAATTTACGTGTCATTTACGATTCAACACGTTTTGTAGATGTCACGATGCACGAATCTAATGGAGGAGAGGCCATGCATGCAACAGAGGTCGAGGAATTCAATGAGCATCATCTCGATTTTAATCTCTCTGAAGGCGACCATGAGTATATCTCCGACTTATTATCGGGGAAAACTCCTGGTGCGGCCACAGAATCCAACGTTGGAGTCGGTTCAACAGAAGCAGGTCATTCTGAGAGTAAGACTTTGGTTCTGTGAACTCTATAAATACATACATATATGTTTTAACTTGATTAATCATATAAGTGTTTGAATTATAGGACCAGTTGCTGGAACTGATACTACTATAATCATTGGAACGTCTGATCGACCGGAGGGTAGTGAACTCGTGCCATGGGCAGGACTATTCCTGAATCCCAGCCTGCTACTCCTATAGATCCGATGATAATAGAAGTCACCGTCACTCCCCAGATTAGTCCGGTCGCAACAAAAGCGAGACCAACTGAAGAAGTTGGTACATCGGCTGATGTTGTGACTAGAATTGGTGAGTTTTACCCATCGTTTGTTTCAAGTTTCCGATCAACATTCTATTATGCTCATTGTAATCCTTTTGTCTGTAGAATCCCCTGTTAAGGAGCCTGTTGGTTTGGATCCGCCATCTTCTGAAGCTTTAGTTGAAAAGGCATCTGATGTAGCGGGTGTATCAACAACTGCCATTCTTGAACCAGCTTTGGTTGTTCAGGAATCCGGACTGCCATCCTTGAGCGAACCAAGTCATGCTGGAGGTTCTTCCGTTGAACTTGGTATGCTTCAGTTTATTGTCTTGTATGCATATATATGTCTTGTACTGACTTATTTGCCCTCATCGCAGCTTCTTCCTCATCATTATCAGATCGCATCCAAGCCTTGTTAGCAGACGAGGATCCGGATAAAGCCGGCATTTGCTCTGATCTCGACGGCTTCATCTCCTTTTTGAATTCTATGGGTGATCGTATTCTCTCGTTGAACTTGGTATGCTTTAGTTTATTGTCTTGTATGCATATATATGTCTTGTACTGACTTATTTGCCCTCATCGCAGCTTCTTCCTCATCATTATCAGATCGCATCCAAGCCTTGTTAGCAGACGAGGATCCGGATAAAGCCGGCATTTGCTCTGATCTCGACGGCTTCATCTCCTTTTTGAATTCTATGGTTGATCGTATTCTCTCCAAAGGATCGCGATTTGAGAGTTTTAAGAAACCTCTTGACCGCTATATATCAGGGATCCGAGATGAAGGATATAATGATTTAGCTGATTCGATCAACGCCTACATGGTTGACTTGAAGCAACATGTTGAACTTCTGAAGGGTCTTCGCACCGAAAGCGTACCTTCCTACATTGCTTCTCGCATGGACTCCAAGCTACAAGCGTGGCGTGATTCTCAAAAATCAGCTAATCTCGAACTCCACGGGATTTAGAATCGAGTCGAGCGGAAATAGCTCGCTTAGAGGAGGAACTTGCAATGGCCAAGGATGCTCATGATGTCTTGGAGTCCGAGTTGACGCAGGAAATTCATATTGAAGGCAACCTGTTACAGCAACTGAACCTTCAAGATAAAATAATTGCTGAAAAGGAACAAGAGGTCGCCACGCTTCACAGCGTTGACGAAGAAGCCTTCAAAATCAAATTGGCAGCTGAGCTTGAACAGGCTCGTGCCTTAGAGCTTTCGCAGCTTGAAAATCAGATTAGTCAGTATAAACTTTTATAATTGGAGAACATACATTTTTTGTAGCTTTGTTTGAAAACTCTTGGTCAACATAGTGAACCTTTTTGCTCATTATATTGAATCTTTTTGCTCATTGAGGTTTTATTATGATTACTCATTCTTGTTTAGAATAAATAACCATAATACTTATAGGATTTTTGGCAAATCCTCAGCCATCAACGGATTTGATACGCCTTTACCGATAAGGTTTGACCAAGTGGGAGTTTTGAGACGATTCTAACCATAGGAAGGTTTGATCGTGCCATTTGTGGGCCTCTTGTTTATTGAAGGAATCGAGAGGGGATTTTGGTTGTGGTCTTAACTATTTAAAGGTTTTGACCAATTGAGGAATTGGAGTAGGGTGAAAATAACAATGAGTTCGTTAATTTGCACTAACTACTCGGTGAGAAATTTTGATTTCAAACATAAGAATTTGACATGAAATAATCTGTCGACTGATACAGACTGATGATCATTGATCAATCCGACCGATGGGGGTTTCATAGCGTGAGATTACAAATCATCGAATCTTATCTTCCATGATTATATTACAAGGTTTTGCTGAGGAAAGATTAACTATCATTAAATCTCATCTCAACAAAAGTAGTAAGAGGATCTTAATTATTTTTATAATAATTAAGAATAGATTATTCACATAATCAGTTTTCATTTAGAATAAACAACTGACATCGGGTTATCCTGAAATATCCTATACAGGATTCTCTAGGAACTTCCTGTTTTACATAGGTTATCCTGAACGTATTATGGATAATACTTTTTCAGGAACTTCCCATTTATTGGCATCATTAATTTGTTGCCATCCTGAGTAATCAGGCGATAAGCACCGTTTGAATAGACTGTCTCTATCACGAACGGTCCTTCCCATTTAGGTTCAAATTTGCCTTTCTTCTTAGAAGTGAGAATCATAGGTCTTCGGACGGCAAGAACTAGATCTCCTTCTTTAAAGCTCTGTCGTCGGACCTTTTTATCAAAAGCCCGAGAGATTCTAGCTTGATAAAACTCGATCTGTTGTTGAACTTCCAAACGCTTCTCGTCTAACATCTCTAATTCCTCGAGACGTTTCTGATGATGTTCTTCCGTCGTCATTCCCGTTACGAGAGCGATGCGGAGAGAAGGAATCTGTATTTCCAATGGAAGGACGACTTCACACCCATATGTTAAAGCATACGGGGTGGCTCCGGTAGGCATGCGGACGGTCGTACGATAAGCCCATAGAGCTTCGCCGAGTTTGTCGTCCCAATCTCGTTTATTGGTTTTCACCAATTTTGCCAGAATTTTGATGATAGTCTTGTTAAAAGCTTCGGCTAATCCGTTAGCTGTAGGATTATAAGCAGTCGACGAAACGTCTTTAATCCCGAATTTACCGCAGAATTTGATAAATGCGTTGCTCACGAACTGAGGACCGTTGTCGTGCACTATTCGCCTTGGCACACCATACCGATATATGATATAGTGTTTGATAAATTTGATAACATCAGTAGTCTTCACCTCTCGGAGTGGAACTTCTTCTGCCCATTTCGAGAAGTAATCGGTGATTGCTAGAATAAAACGGTCTCCTTTAACCGAAGGTGGAA